>NC_049258.1:23746406-24360860 GCF_011100685.1 Canis lupus familiaris | reverse complement strand
CTGTTAGGAAGGCCAGGCCAGAGACAGTGCCAGAGTGAGGGTCCATCGGTAGGGGCCTGGAGCTGGGGTGCACAAGGTGGTGACATGGAAGGGAAGGAGAAGGTGGGAGTGACAAAAGAAGTACGTTTGGAGGACCTGGCAGCCTAAGGAAAGGCGAGGGACAGGAGATTGGCACGTGGTGCCACAGGGCAATGGGGGATGGGCTTAACAACATGTTCTTGGATGAACGAAGTCTTCTGGGGAAGAGCCCAAGGCCCCAGGAAAATGTTTCTATATCACTAAAAGCAATGGCCCCCCACAAACCCAGCCACTCATCACAATTATCTGAGACCCTTTAAAAAATATTCAGATTCCAAGGCCCCATTTCAAATCTGGAGGTTTCAGTGAGGCCCAGGTGATTCTGATACACATCCAGGTTAGAAAAAAACTGAGGGGTTGCTGGTGGCTGAGGAGCTGTGAGGGTGCTAGTCATTTGGTTGAAGCAATTGAACAGATTTGGGACCACCTGAGGTGCTGAGATGCAAGACACAGGGGTCTCTGTCCTTGAGGATCATGGAGAAGGGATCAGAATAGGCAGTGGGAACACACTGAAGGAGATAGACTATGCGAAGGATGTGTGAAGGTCTTATAAGTGGCAACAGGGATGATCACAGTGGCTGGGGTGGGTGGTCAGACAATGTCAGGTGGGAGTGAGGGAGATGTGAACCCTTCTGGAATGGTAGGTGTGATTTAAACGGGGATGGTAGACTTAGCTAAGGATTTCAGGCCTAGAAAGGCAGACACTCTAAAAAAGGAGGAGGTAATGGGTTGAAGGGATGACATGTCTCGAGTTTGGACAAAGGCTCTCACTCACTCACTCAGTCTATCTATTGTCTATCTATCTATCATCTGTCTATCATCTATCTATATATCATCTATATAATCTATTATCTATCATATATTGAGATTCATTAAAAGGAATTGGCTCATGAGATTAGAGTCTGACAAGTCCCAAATCTGCACAGCCAATGTCCCAGTTCAAGTCCCAAGATCAGCAGGATGCTATAGAATCAGGAAGAATTGATGTCACAGTTCAAAGACCTTCAGGCAAGAGATTCTTTCTTGCTAGGTTGAGGGTGGTCAGCCTTTCATTCTATTTAGACCTTCAGCTGATTGGATGAGACCCACCCACATTATGCAGAGCAATTTGTTTTACTCAGTCTACTGATTTATCTATTTATTTATTTTTATTTTTAATTTTTTAAAACTATTTTATGTATTTATTCATGAGAGACACAGAGAGAGGCAGAGACACAGGCAGAGGGAGAAGAAGGCTCCCTGTGAGGAGCCTGATGCAGGACTCGATCCCAGGACCCTGGGGTCATGACCTGAGCCAAAGGCAAAAAACGCTCAAGCACTGAGCCAGCCAGGTGTCCCCAACCTACTGATTTAAATGTTACTCTCCTCCAAAAACACCTTCACACAAACACCCAGAACAATATTGGACCCAAAATCTGGGCACCCTATGGCCCAGATCAGTTGACACAAAGTTAACCGTCACAAGTACCTTGAGGATCAACATCCTTATTTTGTGGGTGAGTCAGGGAGGCATGGATAGGTGAAGTCATGCGCATCAGGTCACATGGTGGTAAGAGAGCTGGGCTTCATGCAGCCTTTGCCTGACCTTCTTAAGCTCTGGCCTTACTGTCTGTCTGCCTAATGAAGAGGGAACAGGAGCTACTCTTAATTTGATGCAATAGACCAAAGTGGACGCCTCAGGCCTTCGAATATCTCTACACCACCTTGCTGGATGCCTGGGCTTCCTCCAGGGACTAAAATAATTTTGGAATACCATTAAGCATTTGCCTTGACTACTGTTCTTTGTTTCCTAGGGGCAGAGGTGTGCATGTCTTCTGGTGAGTCAGTCCATCAGCAAGCCTAATGCTGTGTGGTTTACCTACAACACTGCACCCTCGCTGGGCCAACGGATGGCGAGCTGGATAAGTCAGTTCTGTTGGAGCAAGTTTGCTTTCCTGTCCCTATGTGCCCCGTGGGGTTATCCCCAACAGTCCTAGGGCAGCAAGAAAGCACTTGAACTCCTATAGAAAGTAACAGGCTTCTACAAGAAGCCATGTTTCCTTAATATTCCAGGGGCCTACTTCACAAAGTAGGTCATTACACTTTTAGGAGCACTAATGGAACTTTCTTCTCATACTGAAATTTGCTTCCCTTTATTCTGGAGTAATAGAATATATAGTCTCTTCTGACATGAACACTTTTCAAATATTTGAAAATAGGGATCACATCCCCCAAAGACCTTTTTTTTCCCCCTCTAGGCTAAATGCTTTCAGTTCCTTCCAGCATTCTTTTTGTGATTTGGTTTATAGATGCTTTTTTTGACCTTGTCTTCCCCTGGCTATGGTCTATGCCCTCCCTACAAAAACAAAAAACAAAAAACAAACAAAAAATTCCCAGATGTTCTAGTTCTGGTCTGACTAATGCATTTAGTAGAGGAGAAATATCACCACTAACGTTTTGGACATTAGGTATTTATTGATGTGTCCAGGTTGCTTTCATTTTCTTAATAGCATTTGTTATTTTTTTTTATACTGAAGCTGCAGTCAACTCTCACCATGCTGTGCTTCTACACTTAGTTTTTTAATTTTAAGTTTAGAATCATCTACTAATTCTCATTAATTTCTAACTTGGATCCATACTTCGACCCGACTCTGCCATCTTGTTTGTGGTTAGGGGACAGATTGGAGAGGTCCCGAGGAGGAAAGCCCTTTTAGTTGACACCTCTGTCCATGGCTGTTCTGTTGGTGAAGGAAGGAGAACGGAAGAACCCAGGAGTTATCCTGGTCAGTGGAAAATCATGAGCTTCGTGGGGTGGGATTAAGATCCAGGCCAATAGGAGGACAGTGAGTTGCCAAAGTGGAAAAAGAACACTGTGCCATTTTTTCTTTTCTATTTTTGTTTGTCCCAGGGCTCTGAGAAAAAGGGAGCCTGCATAGGTTAGGGACACCAAAGTCTGGGTAGAAAGACTTAGTGCAAAGGGTCCCTTGCTGTTCAGAGCTCTTCTACATACCCTTCATGTTTCCTTTGGGTCTAATTGCTTTCAGAGTCTTGGGCCCAAGAGCAATGAAAGAAGTGGTCCTTGCCCTCAGGGAGAGAAGCTTATGATTGGTTTGGGGAAAAAGACTTGCATGTGTGAAACCACAGCAAACTGGCTAGGAATGCAGACAAATTTGTGCTAAGTGGCATGGAGCTGACCACAGCCCACATGGGGGTCTTGGGCGGAGGAGGTAGGAGAGGGACAGATCCACTAGGGAGTGGCCCAGAGGAAGTGGGAACGGAGCGGAGTCCTGCAGGATTTGGAAGGAGAAGAAAGAAGGAACAGCTTTACAGGGTAGAAAAGGGCGTGAACAAAGTGGGTAGTGGTGGAGGATTCTGCGGAGACGCGGGGATGGAAAACAGACTGGTTCTTCTCCAGGCAATGGAAAAACTCGCCCATGAGAAGTACTTTGTGGCAAGGACCTTTCAAAGACCCAGTCCTTGGCTCTGGCTCAGCTTCGCTATTTCTCTTCCCACCAGCCCAGTTGGGCCATTTTCTTCCTACTTCTAGACCGTGAAGTCTTCTCTGATGATCTTGCTTCTATCTTCCTAAACTCTTTCTTACTTGAGATGCATATTAAACTTTTTTTTCCCCATCAAATATTGGAGATGAGCAAGATACAAAGAGGCACGTGAATGTGGTCCTAATTTCAAATATTCTTTCCCATTGTCTTTATTTGTGGCTCCCTCCCTAAGAGCTCTTGCATCTCAGTTTTTCACTTAGAATGTATAATAATAATGTTAGTATTATTTTTTGAGGTTATTTATTTATTTATTAATGAGAGACAGAGAGAGAGACAGGCAGAGACATAAGCAGAGGGAGAAGCAGGCTCCTTGCAGGGAGCCCAACGCGGGACTCGATCCCGGGTCTCCAGGATCACACCCTGGGCTGAAGGAGGCGCTAAACCGCTGAGCCACCTGGGCTGCCCAATAATAATGTTATTAATAATGAATAAGAGCAGCTGGCATCCAGAGTGAACAGATAGGCTAGGTTCTATGGACACCATGAGTTAAATCACCCAGTGATGTAGGTATTATTAACATTCCCATTTTGTACATGAGAAAAGTGAAGTACATAAAGGTTAAATATATTGCCCAAAGATGCACAGACAGTAAGTGGCGGCGCTGGGGCAAACACAGGCAGTCTGATCCCAGGTTCCGTCCTGTTTACTATACCCTCCTACCTCATCATGGAAAACACAAGCACATAGCCTCCCGGAAGAAAGAGTTGGAAAGGAAAAGTTTGTATCCTCATCTGGTACGTGCTACCTTTTGTGCTAAAGCATTGCATGTGTCTCATCTCCAAGCGTCCTTACTCCACCCCGAGAGACAGAGATTTTTACTCCTGTTTTACAGATGGAGGAGATGAACGCCAAATGACGTAGCTGGTTGTGGCACACAGCTGGCACAAGGGGCAGTCAGATTTCAAGTGAAGTCTGTCTTTCCCCTGGAGTCCAAGTGTTTCCATTGCAAATGTGAACTAGTTCCGGAGCAGCTGGTATAAGGAGGGTCAGAATGAGCCACGCGTGAACAGAGAGAGTTGGAGAAAAATTTTCCTAACTCCGAAAAAGCACAGCATTTCAGTCCATGTGACACAGCTGGGCACAGCTGGAAGAAAGCATTTAGACAGTATCTGTGGCCAACGTGCTGGGGACTCATGCATTTGAGAACAAAGAGTCTGGACTACGTTTACGTGCAAAGAATCTGAGAGAGTAGCAGGCATGTCGAGCACCAGCTACTGACTGCATCTAAAAGCATCCGTCCCCTTTGCACAGTAGAGTCAAGGGCTATCCACTCACAGTGACCTCTTTAGCCTAAAGCCACCACCAGGTGGGTAAATGCCACCCAGAGGGTCATCTTTGGATGACCAAGTGGGACAGAAAGCTAATTTATGTGATTGTGGAAAATCTGGACCCTCTGTCTCTTTAGTTGCCTCCCTTCCTGATGGGCTAGGAGATAGGGAAGGCAGAGAGAGAGAGAGAGAGAGAGAGAGAAGAGGGAGATGCCTGTCACTGGCTCCTGAAAGAGCTGTGTCCCTCCATCTTTCCTGCATGTCAGAGTTTCCCGGAGGTGACTTCCAGGGCCGAGGGGTAAAACAAGGTTGCAGAGATGAAATTTTCTAACAATGGAATTGCAGGACCGCTTCTAGAGTTCCTGAGTCACTAGGTCTGTGGCAAGACCCACAAATTTGCATCAATAACAAGTTCCCAGGTGGCCTGTGGACTACAAGTGACTTCTTCAGGGTTGACAGCTCCCCTCTTTTCCTTTTTACCCTCTGCACTTGCATACTGGATGCATGAGTTGAGGGTCCTGGCAAGAAATAGCATTCATCTCGGGTGGTTCAACTAAAACTTCAGGGAAGGGGCTGCTTACAAAGTGTGGGAGTATGTCAAAGGGGCACACAAGGGAAACTGAGGCACCTGGAGACCAACTCCCCACCCCCCCAACAGCAGGAAGCCATCCTAAGGCAGGAATGGAAGGAAACAGTGTTTCTAGGCTTGGAGAGGGATGTGTTTGTGGAGGCTGGGCTTTATTTGGGGGTTGGTGGTGCAGGAGAGTGATTGGTATAGTGCAGGAACATGCCAGAAATGTAGCTCCAGAAGGATCTCTGCTCTTCCACTCTCCAATTGCCCCCGGAGTGCCCCATTGGCTGAATCTAGCTGGGTGCTGGAGGGCAATGGATGCAGTTATTTCCAGGGGATCCAGGGCCCAGAACGGAGCAGAGAGTGGCTCTGGGGTGGGGCGGTGTGAGAGTGTGAAAATGGAGAATGACCAGCATAGCTAGTGAGCAAGACCCTGCTCCTTTTCCTCCCTCCGTCCCATCTCTCAATGTCAACCTTTGCTTCTTCTAAAAGCTTACTAGAAGCCACTGACCCAAGAGAGCAGAGGGACTGCCTAAGGTCCATAGTCACCCTTAGGCTGGGACCCCACCCCTGTCTCACCGGTGCTTGGAGACATCAGGACTTCCAGAGAGACTGTTAGTAGAGCTGTCTCTCCCTCCCAGGGTGCATCCTCCTTAGAAGCCTGCGCCCCTGTCTCAGATAGGCTGGTGATGTTTCCACTGGCCTTCTCTGGCTTCCACATGGTCAGGGAAGCTTGGAGAAAGGCTTGCTGCTTCTGGAGCAGCTTCATGACATTCTGATAGGAGAGCTAGCTCTGAGGGGTTGGGGATACAATGTGGGATGGTTGGCGGGTAAGGGACAGAGAGTTTCAAGTTATTTCCAAACCAAACCGTAAGGAACACACAGTGCTTGGCATTGGCTCAGAAAGACCTCTATGGAACAATGAAAATGAAATCTCTTAATTCTTAGGAAAGAAAACAAAGAGAGAAGGGGGAGGAGACAAGAGGCAGAGGAGAGGTGTTTATGTTTGAGGACTGTCCTAGAATTGCCAGGCAAAGGGCCATGTTGCTACTGGCCCCGGCTGGCGCGAGTTTGGCGTCTTGATTTACCTTTTTGTGGCTGTTAGGATATTTTCCTGAGCCATGCAGCAAGATCTCTGGGTCAGATAGCCCCCTCTGTGGTAAGATAATCTTTGAACATTTTAGGGGAACCGTGGGCCGGCCAGCAGTTTTATAACTTGACATGGAAGCCAGTGGGCGGCAGACAAACTTGGAGGTTCTGACACCCTCAGAACAAGGAGGACAGGCTCTCTCCCTGGACTGGGAGGCGACTCTTGGCTGTCAGGCTTCAGGAACATCTCCTAGGCCAACAGCAGTCTGGTGAAGTGGTCTAGGCCTTCCCTAGGTAGATTCAGATCGTCTCTTCCCAGTTAAGGAAGGAACTTCTGGTTCCTTTTCTTCTTGAGATAAAAAAAAAACAAAACAAACAAACCAAAACCAAAAAAAAAAAAAAAAAGAACTGAAGCCAGAGTCTGTCAAGAATCAAGGAATCAAGGAACTCTTATGAATTAGGGTCATACAGCTTGGGCTGGAGACAGAGAAATGGACTTCCTGCAGTTCAGTGGCTTCCCCTCCATGGTTCTGCATTTTCCTAGAGCCCTGGATAGAGACCTTGACCTTACCATCCTATTACAAGAGCCTGATTTTATCCTTGAATTCACCCCTCTGCCATTTTGAGCCCTGTCTCCCCAGAGCACAGAATCTTCTTTGTTTCTTTTGGCTGAGATGACACAGAGGCAATTGGGCAGAATGAGAGCTTAGGCTGTGCATTTATGATGTCAGTGATCTGGAAGGGGACAGAAATCATTTCTGCCTGGGTCCCGTGGAAGAGGAGGTGCTGGTGTGGGAGAAATCCTGGCAGCATTAGGAGGAGGCAGGCATAGGCTTCTTTCCTAGATGGGGTGACTGTTTGTCCTTTGTCAAGGTTTCCTGTAACAGGCATCTCTTACTGCCCCCATGACACCCTCCAGCTGGATGGACACCTAAATAAATCACTTAATCTGGGATACCTGGTGGAGTGGAAAGAGTGCTGGATGGCAGTTTGGGGGTCTCAGGGTTGAGTTAACCTTTTGTCATTGGCCAACTTGGGAAAGACTTGGTACAGCTGGTTTCCCAGAGCTCTAGTAAGGGGGTCTGGTTAGATGAACTCTGAGATTTTGTCCAGCTTTGATATTCTGTGATTCTATAGCGTGGTGGTGGCCTCTTTTGTATTTCTTGCATTCAGAGATCTCTCTGGGATTCACAATCATACTTTATTTAAAGAGGAAAACAGAGAGTTGCCGGGGTGGCTCCATCGGTTCAGAGTCTGATTCTTGGTTTCAGCCCAGGTCATGATCTCAGGGTCCTGAGATTGAGCCCTGCATCGGGCTCCATGCTCAGTGCAGAATCTGCTTGCCTCTCTCCCTTGCCCCCTGCACCTCTCCCCTAACCTCACTCATGCACACTCACTCTCCCTCTCTTAAATAATTTAGATCTTTAACAAAAATAAGGAGGAAAGCAGAGATTTGAGAATTTACCACATTTGAGAAATGTATCTTCCCGATACCACTTTGGTAATTACAGAAGTGGGGCCCTGAGCTCTGCTCACTGTGATTTTCAGAGAAGCTCAACTATTAGCAAGTCAGGGCCCTTTACTGCCCTTGAGCCTTGTGTGCCATGGATAATAATTGTATTCAGATACCTTTTCTTCTCCTAGAAGCTCCACTTCCATAGGTTGATGCATGATTCTGACCCAGACCTAGGAGTTATCTCCTGCCTCCCAACTTGGCTACATGATGTTCAGATCTAAATCAGGAGCTAGGATCAATAGTAGGGCTAACAGATGCGGGGAACATGCGAGTGGGTCGGGCTGGTAGCAGAGACTCAGAGCTGATGGAAGCACCATGAAGGCCCCATCCTTGGAGTCTGACAGATCCAGGGCTCAACCTGATGGATGCCACTCACCAGCTTAGTGATTCAGGGCTACTCAGTTCATTTCTCCAGCCTCAGTTTCAATATCTGAGAAAGGTTTACCCCCCTTTCATGATAAAATCACACCCACTTTTGGAGGTAGCTTGGAGGGTGAAATAAAAGCCTGGATGTAAAGCATTTCCCTCATTTCCTCCTTTGAGTTATATATTCAATTTATGAGTTTTCTTTTCTCCTCATTCTTTCAAATTTCTGAGGGAAGTGAAAGAGGAGAGAGCCATTCTAGAGAAAAGAAGGTCAAAGGATGATTTAGAAGTGACCTTGACATACATAGGAAGGAGTCTCACATGCCTGCACGTTATACCTTAGAGAAAGGAGAGCAGAGGAGCCCATCAGAGGAAGCACCTAATTTTAGTAGACACAAACACTCAGGGCGAGGGAATCAAGGTGGGCAGCAAAGGTGGGACCTATTCTGTGGAGTCCTGCCCATAGATTGTCAGTGGTGGATGGGCACCTAGGAGTTCCTTCTCACACTTGTCCTCACCTTTCCTCTTCCCCACTTCTGGGTCTTCTCTCTGCCTCGCTCCCTACTTATTTTGGCCACTGCGAGCCAGAGGAACCCTCCGGTCTTCTGTAGCAGCAGGCTGTGCTAGGTCAGGTTTCTGAGAGTGGAGCACTGGTCACACATAGACCTTTCCTTTGTTAATACTGGTGCAGAGAATTGCTCAGAAAATTATTATGCCAAAGGAGTCTTTCCCCAGAGTCAGGAGGTCAAGGGGTGAAGAACCATCTATCCCATTCTGTACATTAAAAGATGGCCCAGTAGCCTTTTTAAGCCTCAGTAGACTCATACCATCCAGTAGCTGGAGGGATTTAGACTAGATATGAGAAAGACTGTTCTAACAATGAGACTTCAGGCCCTAGATCAGGGGCACAATACAAATTTTACACTCCTTCCCCGAAACAGAAAGAGACCCTGCTTTAAGAAAGTGGGCTTTCAGGATCAGGGGGACAGGAGAGAGACACCCTCAAGGCATTTTTTTCCTTTTGGGTTCCATGAATTAGTTCAGATATGGCTGGGTCTAGTGACCGGGCTGCCTGAGCATTCAGGTGGGGATTTAGTTCTCTATGAGCCCCATTCTTCTTTTTTTTTTTCTTTTTTCAGATTTTATTTATTTATTCATGAGAGACACAGAGAAAGGCAGAGACATAGGCAGAAGGAGAAGTAGGCTTCCTGCAGAGAGCCTGATACAGGACTCGATCCCAGGACCCCAGGATCACGACCTGAGCCAAAGGCCAGACACTCAATCATTGAGCCACCCAGGTGCCGAGTCCCATCCTTATGCTTCCCAAGCCCCATGTCCCCAGCCCCCTCCATGCATGGGGCCCAGGCCCAAATTCACAGCATGAGTTCTCCCTCTCTTGTGTTCTGCAAAGACCTGCCTTTGTTCTGTTACCCACTTCCAGCTTTCTCTGCAACAAAGAGGAAGTCCAGTTACAAATGTCCTCTTGCAAAGTAATTAAGCTCACGGCATGGGGGCCAGTGCTCCTCAGGGCTGGTCAGCAGGGAAGGGTTAGAGTCCATAATAGGTCTGCCAGGAGGGACCTGCTGGTTCTCACGTCCTTCCATCCTCTGCTGGAGGTGGTCCTCTTACATGGCTGTCCAAGTGGGGACATTGTGGGCACAGGGGCCTTGGGATATGTCCTGGGTGGTGCTGGCACAGGGCACGGAACCTCTGCTTTCTGGATGCATTGGCCACTGGGAGGCTGCAGGCTCACCCACATGTGGCCGTAGGGAGTGCTTAAGGAAGGCCTTTGTTCACTCAGAACCTCTGAATAAGCTCATAAAAGAGAAGGCTGGGTTGCCACGGGAGTGGTGGGGGAGGAAGAAAAGAGAGGAATTGATTACTCTGTGTGTAGTGTAGGGACCCAAAGTACTCTTTCTTTGCAAAGGGAAATGACAGAGATTACAGTTAAAAGGATTTAAGTGAGAACTGAGCACCAGGACAAACAGAGAAATGTGCTGGGTTGCTTTCCTGTGGATGTTCTCCAGAAAGGAATAAGCTATATATTTGAGAATCCTAGCTGGAGGCAAGGAAATGAATTCCCTGGCTGTGTATCATACTTATTGGATGTGACAGATTGGAGATGGCCCAGGGCACTGGACCTTGGCATCTTCTAGAATTTCTGCTATGAGTTAGGAATATTTCAGAGATATCTTTTCCTGTAGGTACAACTAGAACCCACAGAGGTTTTTCGGAAGGAAGACTTTGGCCATCCAGAAGGAAGAACATTCTAACGACCAAAGTTGTAGAACAGTGGAAGGGACTGTTTTGTTAGGACAGTAAACTTAGAGCTTATAATTCCTTTTGGTGGAAAGGTTGTTTCATTAGGCCAGTGTTTGTTTACTAATTTATTTCCTTGTCTTTTGAATACCTACTATTTACCAAGTGTGCAGACACAAAAATGAAAAAAGCATAGATATTCTGTGTTTGGGGAGTTCATCGTGTAATGGGAAGGCAGACAGAGAAACAGAGCAATTGCAATTTTGCATTGCAAGGACTATATAGAAGCACCAAGAAAGAGCTATGGAAATGCAGAAGGGGGGAATAAGAAACAGGTCTTACTGAGGCAAGAAGGGAAACCTTCTCAAAAGAGGCAATCTTTCAGCTGGCAGGTGCCTCCTAATCCACTTCCATTCCAATCCAGTCCACATAGGCAAAGAGAATGGATGCAAATATAAGTTCTCTGAAGAGCTAGTTATTCAGATGCAAGTTCATATTTGTGCCCTCAGAGCTGTGTGCCTCGGGATGGAGGAGACATAGATGAATAAAGCCTGGTCTTCAAGGAACGTCCATTCTTCTAGCAGCCTCTCTCCAGGATGTGTGCACCTGGCTCCGGTGTAAAAGGTGGATCAGAGAGAGGGAGTGAATAGAGTGACCACTTGGAAGGGGTGTCAGGGGCAATGGTAGGGAACCCAAGCTTTCATGGGGTGGAAGTGGCATCTAATATGTGGCTGGCCAAGCAAGGACATTAGGATACAGAAAACAAAACATGGAGTCCTCCTATCTCCGGTTCATAGCCCTGGGTAAGAGGTCTATTGAATGCCAGCAGGAAGTTGGGACATGCTTTACTGTTTGCTTATTGCCTGGGTGCAGCAAGAGGTAGGGAGGGTAAGGGTACTGGGTGGAGGGGGGGAGGGGAAGACAAAAGTCATCTCTTTTGTTCTTTCTGTGCTATTGGTACCACTGAGGAACTCAAGCATCTCCGAGGGAGTATTGGGGTATCAATCAGGTCCAATCATGAGTCAAAACAACTGGTCTGATTTCTACCAGAGGTAATTTACCCCAAACAATTTACCCCAAACAAGTTGGGGTGTTGAGGAGATGAGGAGATGCCAGACCAAGATATTTGCCAAAAGAAGTCAGGTTTTGGCTTCTGAGTTAGTTCATGTAACACCAGCTACTGAAATAAACACGAACTGAAAAATGTATTTTAGCTCAAAGACAATATAATTTTTTTTCTAGCTCTCATAAGTCCAATAACAGTTTTTTTGATCACTGACTGATTCTTTTCTTGGATCCCTGGGCGATTCAGGGACCAAAGTTTCTTCTCTTTTATGGCTCTGTAACTTTAGCACATGGCATCAAGTTTGCATACTCATCTGTATCAAGCCAGCAAAAAAAAAAAAGAAAGAACAGGGAATATGTGTACCTAGGGGGACACATCTAGGTGCCAGGGAGCAGTTAGGGGAATATAGTCTAGTTGTGTGCACAGGAAGAAGGGAGAATGAAGAACTAAACAGCCAGATTCAGCCACAGGTCGTAGACAGGTTAGTCTTTCAGCAATCTTACTGATGAATGCTGGCTGAGCCTACCTCATGCCACGGGAGTGTGCAAGGAAGAGGAGTCGGAGAAGGTGGGGAAGACGCAGGAAATAAATGCCCGAAGAAATCATAGTTTATTTTTTGCTTCAGAGCCTTATGTTGCCATGGTGCTTTTGCTTTCAGGGAGGTTCTTCATTTATTTCGATCCTGTTCCTGGGAAGAAGAGGATGGTAGAGAAGATTCTTTCCACCTCTTTTTCCTTTTTTGTTTTCAATTAGTGAAGCAATCCATGCTCACTGACAAGAAGAAAAAACAACAGAATTCAACGAGTATGTATGTTGGAAATATGTTCCTCTCATTTTTTGCTTGTCTCTTGACTTTGTTTATGGCATCTTTTGCAACAAATGTTTTATATTTTAATATTGTAAACTTTATTATTAATTTTTGTTATTTCCCCTTCCCTACTCCTAAGTCATAAACACGTCCTCCCATATTTTCTTCCAATACTTTCATGTGCATATTGTTAAGGTTTTTTAATCCATCTGGATTTTATTTTTGTGAATGACATGGCATAGAAATCTGATTTTATTTATTTTTTGACCAGATGATGAGCTAATTATCTATCCTTTTCCAACTATTTGAAATGATGCTTTTATCATATCTTAATTGCTTCATAATGCCTGATGTATTGGTTTCCTCTTGCTGTTGTAACAAATTACACAAACTTAGTGGCTTGAAACAACACATATTTAATATCTCACAATTAAATATCAGCATCTCAATGGTTTCTTGGGGCTAGAGTTAAGGTGTTGGCAGGGCAGCATTCCATCTGGAGGCTCTAGGGAGAACCTGTTTCCTTACCTTTTCCAGTTGTCCACATTCTTTGGTTCATGGCCTCCTACCATTTTAAAGTCAGTAATGGCCAGTAAAGCCTTTGCTTTATTGGTTACTCTGGAACTCACTCTCGGGACACTCTCTTTCACTTTTAGGGACCCTTGTGATTTACAATGAGCCTACCTAGATAATCCAGGATAATCTCCTACTTTATTCAGGGTCAGCTGATTAATCCCATTTGCAACCTAAATTTCCCCCTGCCATGTGTTAAGGGACTGAATCTTGTCTCCCCATAATTTATATGTTGATGCCCTCACCCTGAGTACTTCTGAACATGACTATATCTGGAGATGGGGTCTTTAGAGAGGTAATTAAGGTTAAGTAGGTTGTTTGGGTGGGCCCTGGAATAATCTGCCGGGTGTCTGTAGGGGAACATTTGGACATACAAGGAGACATGAGGGATACATGAATATGGAAGAAAAGACAATATAAAAAGGCAGTAATAGTATGGCCATCTGTAGACCAAAGAGGGAGACCTCAGGGAAGACCAATTTTGCTGACATCTTGAACTTTCAGCCTCCAAAACTGTGAGGAATTACGTTTCTGTTGTTGAAGCCACCTCGTCTGTGGTGCTTTGCTATGGCAGCCCTAGCAAATGAATACACCATTTAATACAACGTATTCATAGGCTCTGGGGATAAAGGCATGGTGGGGGAGGGAAAGGCATCTTTGGAAAGCCATTATTCTTTCTACCACACAATTGATTCATAGGTTTTCTCTTCTGTTGCACTGATCTATTCATTTATTCCTGAGCCAATACTGAATTTTAAACATGGGTAGTGTTATTATAGTTATGTTATCCAATAGGGAGAATTTCCTCTTCTGCACTTTGTTCTCGTTTACTCAGTATTTTCTCAATTGTTCTTTTTTTTTTTTTAACATCTTATTTATTTATTCATGAGAGACACAGAGAGAGAGGGAGAGACACAGGCAGAGGGAGAAGCAGTCTCCATGCAGGGAGCCCGATGTAGGACTCGATCCCAGGACCCCGGGGTCACGACCCAAGTCAAAGACAGACGTTCAACTGCTGAGCCCCCCAGGCGCCCCTCAATTGTTCTTCTGCACTTGTTCTTCCCTATCAATTTTAGAATCATCTGGCCAAGTTTCCTGAAAATTGTGATTGCATTAAATTTGCAGATTAATCTGGAACAACTGATATCTTCCCACAAAGACAGTATTTTCCATTTAATTAGATCGTCTGTATGCCTTTCTTCATAATGTTCTTTTACATTTCCTGGTAGTAGGTTTTTCAGAAGTGCTTTATAACTGTCATTGATATCGGAAATAAGTCAGTTCTTCCTCCTTTATGGAAGGAAAACAGGCCCATAGAGTGAAAGGACTTATCCGAGACCACACAGAATCATGAAACTGGTTCTAATGGAATACAAGCCTATGCGTCTAGCCTCCTCCCTGTCCTATCCTTGGCCCTATGGAGCCACTAGGCCAGCTTCCATTAGATCCAGGGTGCAGTATTCTGTTTTTGTTCAATGCTCACGTGTCCATTAGAAAAGTGCTGGGCTGTGCCTGGGAACAGGCTGCCTTTGAGCTTGGGATGGTGGAGAGGTCATGTAAGAGTTCCTCCTGTTTCATAGATGGAAGCATTATCGGGTAGAGGGCGGGTGAGGAGAAGCTTGAGGAGCAAGGAAGGGAGCATCTGTAGAATCACTTACTTCTTAACCCTAGCCCATTAAGCAACTATCATCTGGGAAGGAGTGTGTGCTCATAAAAAGTAATAACAAATAGAGCTCTTATCCACAATTCATAAGAAATAAAAATCCAGTTCCTGCTCACTAGGGAGCAGTAAATAGGCCCCAGAACTCTTCATTAGAATGACTAAAGAGATTAAGAATGATGAAAGAGAAATGTTAGGTTAATTTGACCTTGGAGGAGAATATGTACTATGTCCCAGAGATGCTAAGGGTCAAGGAAGGCAGAAGGAAGTGATGAAAGACTGAGTGTCTCTCAGGTTGGCAAGGCTACCTTCTTTCATGGCCCCAGCTGCAGGAGCAGCAGCAGGTAGCAGAGGTGGCCTTGACCTTGACCATCTACCTGGACACCCTTGGGGCTCCTTTAAGTAGCTGCCTGGTTTGGATTCCCTCAGCCTCTCACATAGCCTTAATCAGGGGTCATGATCCATTGGCTACACTCAAGGATACTGCCTTTGCAAATACTTTGGGGGATTTTCCAAGCAAGTATCTTTCAGCAGCTGCATCTCTAAATGGCTGGTGTCTGAGAAATTGGGGAATATTGCATATTCCCAAACAAAGAGAGGCTTTTGAATTCCCAACTCTAATCTGTACCTGAAGGCCTCAATTTCACAAACCAGGAAATGGAGTTATGAGAAGGAAGTTATTTGAGTCAACATTGTCCATTAATCCTAGAAGTCTTAGAGCGTGGGGCTTCAGAATAGTTCACTCCTAGGATGCGGCCCTTCCCCTCACCCCTGCTAGGCTGGTGGGTCAGATTATGAGCCATGGAAACAACAGAGACTTATATGTCAATAGTGGTAAGTGTGTATGCTTTGGGAAAGAATGTGCAGGAAAAAGGGAAAGGTCCTTTGTATGTTCAGAGGCAGAAGACTGTTGCTCCTCCACTGACACAGAGGAAATGTTCTATCTGGAAACTGAGTATTAGATCATTTGTCTATCCAACCGTTCATTTGTCCATTCATCCATCCAACCATCCATCCATCCATCCATCCATCCATCCATCCATCCATCCATCCAGTATATGTATGCATGCCCTGCACAAGTAGTGTTTGGATGCTATGGAGTCATGAGGTGCTTTGAAGATAAATTTGGAGTTAATCCTAGAGTCAATGAGGAACCATCGAAGATTCTGGGATGGGGGAGTGGTTGAATGTAGGAGCTAGTTTAGGAACAGCAGGGCAGCATAAAGAGAGATCTAAGAGGCAAAGTTCAGGTATAGTCCTCTTACAGGTCTCCCAGGTGAATTTGAATGCATGTCTTTTCTGGTTAGGTTACTGAGCCACATTTGGGTCTTGACTGAAAAGAGATCAGACAAAAATGAGATGGATGTAAAAATTGGCTAGAAACCTGAGAAAACAAGTTCTCTGATGTGGAATTATTTGGGGGATATTCAGCTCAACAGACATTTGCTGGGTACACAGTCCTTGATTCTTCTAGTAAATTTTCTTTCATCTTTCAGCCCAAGGGGCTCTGTGCTTTCTGGTAGGACTGCCAGGGAGGACAGGGCTGAGTATTTGTTGCTCATTTCAAGCCACTCCAACAAATTCGGCAACCTGGTCTATAGAGCAAGTTTGGGAGTTGAGGTTACATTTTGTATGCAGAGAAAAGGGGAGAGTGAAGATAGGGGTTTGCTGGGAAATAGGCACCAAGAACCAACAGGAGGGGCAGTGGGAGAGAGACTGCCTCCGCTGTCTTCAATGAAACCATCACCTGCCCATGCCTCTGTGTGGAGATCCCTGCCTTCTGGAGGATTACGGCAGGGGGTGGAGGAAGGAGCAAGAGATTTAGAGTCACACAGATCTGCTTACCAGCTGTGTGACCTGAGCCTGGCTTGCCTCAAGCTTTCTGAGCCTCAGTTTCTTAACTAGAAAACAAGGATCAGAAGATCACCTGACTCATGGGATTATTTTAAGAACTAAATACAATAATGTATATGAGAATGACTTTGTAGAATGTCAGTCACTGTTTAAAGATTGACTATGAATAATAACAAGAATTTTCCAATGTAATTGCCATTGTCCTTGAATGTAAGCACTTTAACCCTCTTCTGAAAGTCTTCCGTGGTGATGCATCTGAAGGGGCTAATGTCTCATAGCTAAAGGATGACCCTGGCCCCTCCGTATTTACATGTGAGGGCTGTGTTCTTAGCCACACCACAAATCCATGTGTGTAGGGATGAGGCACCCTGCCTTTTTGGGAAAGAACACGGGTTTGTTTTTGTTTTTTGTTGTTGACACTTCATGACCTTGTATTGGTTTTTAAGGTATAATTTATTGTGCCATTACATCTAGTTGAACTTCTCATTTTTGTTTGTTTGTGTGGTTTCATTGCGTCTTGTTTTGTGAATCAAATCTCGAGAAGTAAAACACCACGTCAAATGATTGGAGTAAAGGAAGCAGGGGAGGGCACATGGCCCCCAGTTGAACCTAATGAGATTAGGGGCAGAAGCCCACAACTTTCTGGAAATGTGGTGGCCAGCTTCCACTTTCCCCTTGTCTGGAAGGAAAGCCTCGCTGCTTGTCTGTTGCTAGTACTGGCCTGGGGACATCTTTGCCCTGGGGACAAACTGCCCAAACTTGCTAGTCATCCATCCAGAGTGGCAGGGCCAGGGCTGGGGGCATGTGCCATTGTCCAGAGATGGGAACACGGAGGGTGGAGGGTAAGCAGGGAGAAGTAGTTTTCCTGGCAGCAGGTCCTGCTCCTGGGGGAATGAGGGATGTGAAAATTGTCTGTTTAGTTATAGCTTTTCCTGTTCAGCAACTGATAATCTCCATTTCTGTTGAAGGCACGGATTCAGTTAATGCTGAGGCTTTTTGCCTGTTAAATTGTTAAAATGCAAAACGACAACCTCTTTGCTGGTTAAGGATATTTATTTCAAGTCCTAAATCAATTTCAGTCTTCCTCTCTCTTTCTCTCACCACTTTTCTCCTCCTAGTGCACTCCTCCCCTGTGGAACTTGGGAAAATCCAATTTCCTTCCTGCCTTAATCTCTCTCCAGCATTTGCACTGGCTCTGCTCTGCCCGCACCTGCTCCTTCCAGCTGTGAGATTCCTTTTGGTAAAATACTTTGTGTCCTGCCAAGTTGTCGATAGACAAGACCCCCATGGCTGCTTCCTGGCTCTCTTAATGAACACAGTTGTTCTGTTCCCCCAAGTCCCCAGGAGCTCCCTGCTTCAATCTATTAGCCTGTGGTGGTTTCCACATTTAGAGTGAGACCCCTGTCCTGGGCCCCCAAGAGCCTGCTCTTGACTGAGGCAAGAATTTGAAATCTAGCACTCCCTGTGCTGGTACTAAGTAAGTGCTTTGAGTTTTACAGCCCTAACTCCTGTATCACAGGAATGTCAGGCTAAACAGAGACTCCAGAGCTGCCGTCTCCCCAGCCTTGGGGCTGCACTATCATTATTAATGACAGCAATCACCACCCAGAACTCAGGTCATAAATAATAAGTGTCTTTCAGCAGTCACAAGAATGGCTGCAAACATTCATCATCTACACACCTCTCAAAATAGCCATGGGAATGAACAGCAGAACTGTTATGGCCAATTTCTATCTCTATGTCAATGCTAACAACTTAGTTTTATTTAAAAAGAAGTCCAAAGCAGCATGAACTTCGGATGACAGTAATAGATACTCGCCAGAAAAGGATTCTATGGCTGAAGTTGGGAAAACTCTTTGCTATAGGAAAAAGTTAAATAGATTTCTTTATAGAAAGGCTTTAATATTCTTAATGTGCACGGGGCATCTCCAAAAGAGGTAAGTTGTGTTTCCCCAAAGTATTCGACCTTAACTTTTTTTCCTCTCTTGGCATACCATGTTACATCTTGCAGAACACTATTGGACAGTGTGCTGGAAAGGTTTAATAACTGGCTCTCCGGGAATGTTGGGGAAAGCCCTAATTAGGAATGTTTGCTGACTTCTGTGGGGTAAATACTCCCACCATAGCTGATTTCAAGCTACCCACATGAAACAGGAGTTGGGATGAGGTGCACACAATCTGCATTCTGAGCTGCTGTGAGTTGGTGCCACCTGGCTCGAGCCTACCCTTCTGGCCATTGGGAATGGGGGACGTGACTGGTGTCGGTCTCCTGAGGCAGCAGGAAGAGAATACGAAAGTCCGAGTCCACTGATTTTTTTGCTCACTGCTCTAATCAATGATCTGAGGGGACCTTCTCTGCTTGAGACCAGCTGATGATGGACGTTGGGTTCTTTGATGTACTTTCCTGGCCCTCCGATCTGATACTGAGAGCTACTCCAAGGCAGATCTGTCTTTGCTACAACTTGACTGGACTCCCCAAGGATCGATGCATCGGCGTCTGTCCACTCTCTGGACAGCTCTGTGACATCCTACTCAGTTGGAGTCAGAAAAACCTTCCTGACCAACTTCCCTGCCAATACTTGGAGAACTTCCTTTGACCTCGACCAGAAGGTTAGATGGTATTGTTGGACAGAATTCACATAAGTCATCTGATAACAGAAAGCAGTCGATTAGATTTATATCTCAACAGCATTTGGCATAGCGGAGCACTTTCTTCCTTTTTAATCATTTTCTTCTAGATTCCAAGATGACACACTCTCTCCTGGTTCCTCTCCTGCCTCTCTAGCCACTTCTGCTTTCTTGGCTTCTTCACTTTGCATCTAAATGCTTGGGTTCCTTCATCCTAGTTTCTTTTCCCCTTACTCCCTTCCATTGTCCTCTCTCAGATGATCTAATCCATTCTCGTGGATTTAAATGCCATCATTATTCTAACTCCCAAATTTATAATTTGAAACTAGACTTTTGGGATCCCTGGGTGGCACAGCGGTTTGGCGCCTGCCTTTGGCCCGGGGCGCGATCCTGGAGACCCGGGATCGAATCCCACGTCGGGCTCCCTGCATGGAGCCTGCTTCTCCCTCTGCCTGTGTCTCTGCCTCTCTGTCTCTCTCTGTGTGGCTATCATGAATAAATAAATAAAATCTTTAAAAAAAAAAAAAAGAAACTAGACTTTTTCTCTGAGATCCAGATTTATATAACTGACAGCCTACCTGGCTTTTCTATCTGAATACTTATAAATTTCTCAACTTTAACTTGTACAGAAAGGAACTCATTGTCCTCCCCACCCTGTTTCTCTATCAACGTTCTTGATCTCAATAAATAGCATTGCCTTCAATCTAGCTGCCTAAGCCTGAAATCTAGAATCATTCTTTTTTTTTTTTTTTTTAAGATTTATTTATTTATTTATGAGAGACAGAGAGAGAAAGAGGCAGAGACATAGGCAGAGGGAGAAAGGGAGAAGCATGCTCCTTGCAGGGAGCCTGATTTCCTATATTCAATCTCACAGTTTGAAGGAATGAATTTCCCTCTACTTTTTTCCTTTTATCCTGAGAGTCATTCATTGTCTTATATTATACTGGAGCCCTGAAACTATTTACTGGGTCTATGCTCTACTCCTTTAACTTATTAAAAGAAGGATCTTGGAGAGGTGTGTTTCAGCTGAATTACTCATAATTAGATTTTCTTTGGATGCCTCTCCAGCTCCGGAGGTTACCAACCTCCCCCAAGTGTCTTCCCTGTCATAGATCCCAAAATGGGTATCTCTGTTCAATGGATTCCAGTAAGCCTAGGCTTCTTTCACATTTTCCTTATATTCAGTTTTTCTCTGGTGGCCTTTGCCAACTCATGCAACCCTCACTCCCAAATACAGATGGAGGTCTAGTAGGACAAGGTACCTTGGAAAAATTCAGGTAAAATAAGGTATATATTTTGAGAAACACTGTTTTTTTTTTTTTTTTTCTTTTCTTTCTCTCACGACTGTTTCTAGGGTGTTTTTGGTTTTATGGTGATTTCCTGTGGATCCCAGTCTCACTTTGGGAAGTAGGGAATGCCAAGGACTTTCTCCTCATTTTAAGATAGAGAACTGAGGCTCAAGTTGTGACAGGACAAATTCAAGATCATGTAGACAAAGTGACAGAGTCATGTGGTTCCTTTGACCTCATTTCTGGCAGGTAGAAATATAGGCCAAAGCTCAGGTTTCCTCAAGAATCTGCTGTGATGAGGGATGGGCATAAGGCAGGGCATGTACAGGTTCAGTGGGGACTTATGCTTGTACACCAAGTGAGGGGCATGCTTTGGGAAGAGTGATACAATTCCACACAAGTGAACATTTATCTAGAATGAGAAAAAGAATCACAACTCATTATAAATTCAAAAATGCTTACAGAACACCACGAGTACCATGGTATCCAGAAAATAACATTTATGACTTTATTAACATACTTACCCCTATGATCCTTTTTTTCTACATTGTTGGATGCATACCTTTTCATTATTTTCTTTTAATATGTCACAATTTGGTAATATTTTCTTTATTTTATTTAAAGTAGGTTCCATGTCCAGCATGGAGCCCAACACAGGGCTTGAACTCACCACCTTGAGATCAAGACCTGAGCTGAGATCAAGAGTTGGACACTTAACCGACTGAGCCACCCAAAACCCCATGGTAATATTTTCTACAGTGAGAATACAAAGATAATTTAGTTTTTTTTATAAAGTCGATTATAATTAGCTTTTTAATTATTGGTCATTTGTACATTTTCTCTCTGTTTTAGAACTTGTTATTGGTGAAGTCATGTAATTTTCAGGGTTTTCTAATCCTGAATTTGGGAACACCTCAATAACTTCTCTGTCATGTATGAGCTATAAGATTTAAGGCATTTCAAATTTTCTTTCTTTGTTGAGATTTAAAAATTCTACTGGTGGTAAAATACATATAACATGAAACTTACCATCTTAACCATTTTTAAGTGTACCATTCAATAGCATTAAGTGCAATGATCTTATTGTGCAACCAATTTCAGAATATTTTCCAGCTTTGAAAAACTGAAACTTTGAATCCATTTCCCCCTCTCCTGGCTCCTGGAAGCCACTAGTCTACCTCCTATCTCTATGAATCTCTCTTCAGTACCTCGTGTAAGTGAAATCATATAGGCTTTGTCTTTTCGTGACTAGCTTATTTCACTTAACATAATATCTTCAAGGTTCATCCATGCTGTAGCATGTGTCAGAATTTCCTTCTTCTTTAAGGCCGAATAATATTCTACTGTACATATAAACCATATTTTGTTCACCCATTCATCCACTGATGTACAGTTGGGTTGTTTCTACCCATTGGCTATTGTGATGAACATGGGAGGACAAATATCTCTTTAAGATCCTGCTTTCAGTTTTTTGTTTTTTTTTTTTCTTGCTTTCAGTTTTTTGTGCATATACCCAGGAGTGGAATTGCTGGGTAATATGTTAATTTATTTATTTATTTTTATGTTAATTTATTTTAAATTTTTTGAGAGACCACCATTTGTAACTTGAAGTTTTTCACAGCAGCTATACCACTTTGTGTTTCCAATTTTTCCACATCCTTGCTGATACTTGTTATTAATTAATTAATTAATTAATTAGTTAATTTATTTGACAGTAGCCATCCTCTGGGTATGAGGTGGTATCTCAATGTGGTTTGGATTTGTATTTCCCTAATGATGAGCAGTGTTGAGCATCTTTTCATGTGCTTATTGGCCATCTGTATTATCTTTTTTTTTTTTTTTTTTGGAGATGTTATTCAACTCCTTTGCCCATTTTTTAATCGTATTCTTGTTTTGTTGTTTTTGGTGTTGATCAAGCTTTCTTGAGCAGCGACTAATTTTAAATGCCTCTTGAATTAATTGTGCTCATCAACCAATTTCCCTTTCATAGTGTTTTTTGTAGTATCATCTTGTGAGTTTTGTTATGTTTTTAGTGCCAAGACAGCTAGCAAGAGATTAAACTCTTTTTTCCAATATATTTATATAACTTTCTTCTCTTTTAAAATTGAACTACCTACCAATCCAACAGTCTGTTACTCCTATTTCAAATATATCTCTATTAATGAATTGCAGCTTTTGGAACCATCAAAAATTTTTTGGTACAATTCACTTATTGGTGTCAGAGTAATCTCTTGATTTCTTGTAGGAATCTATGAAAACTAATTTTTATTATATAAGATGTTTATGGTTTTAAAGGTAAAGTTATCAAGTGTACTCCTGGTAAAAGAACACTTCTTTTTCATCTAGAAACTGATAAGAACTGGATCTTCCACTTATAATTCTATGCTTTTGATGCCAGAATAATTTTCCACAGCCTAGCTCTGGCTTCTTATATTTCAAACTTGAATTTTTCTAAATTATACAAATACTTCTAATTCTAAGGCCATAGGGATACATTTATGTCATCATAGGCTCTCCGGCCTGGCACCTTTATGCCATGACACTGGATGAGTCAGTAGAGTGCGTATATAGGAGTGTTTCTGGAAGCCATTCCTACAGTGGGACAGCTGGAACTAAGAAAAGGAGAAACTGTGAACCACATAAAAATATCCCACAAAACCCAAACTAAATGTACCCTAAATTCAACTCTTTTACACTGTTGGTGGGAATGCAAGCTGATACAACCACTCTGGAAAACAGTATGGAGGTTCCTCAAGAAGTTAAAAATAGAGCTACCCTATGGCCCAGCAATTACACTACTGGGTATTTACTGCAAAGGTACAGGTGTAGTGAAACAAAGGGGCAACTGCACCTCAATGTTCA
Organism: Canis lupus familiaris; assembly: GCF_011100685.1. Taxonomy (NCBI): domain Eukaryota; kingdom Metazoa; phylum Chordata; class Mammalia; order Carnivora; family Canidae; genus Canis; species Canis lupus. The sequence continues at coordinate 24,337,434 of NC_049258.1, read as the reverse complement.
GAGCAGCAATGTGCACAGTAGCCAAACTGTGGAAGGAGCCAAGCTGTCCATAGACAGATGAATGGATAAAGAAGATGTGGTACATGTATACACAACGGAATATTACTCAGCCATCAGGAAGGATGAATACCTACCGTTTACATCGATGTGGTTGGAACTGGAAGGTTTTATGCTAAGTGAAATAAGTCAATCATAGAAAGACAATTATCATATGGTTTCACTCATATGTGAATATAAGAAATAGTACAGAGGATCATAGGGGAAGGGAGGGAAAACTGAATGGGGAAAAAATCAGAGAAGGAGATAAACCATGACTCTTAACTCTGGGAAACAGACTGAGGGTTGCTGAAGGGGAGGTGGGTGGGGGGAATGGGGTGATGGGCATGAAGGAGGGCACATGATATGATGAGCACTGGGTATTACACGCAACTGATGAATTTTTGAAAACTATATCTGAAATTAATAATGTAATATATGTAGGCTAATTGGACTTAAATAAAAAAAAAATCCCCCCAATACCAACACCACCTAACATTAGAGGATGTGTAGGTGTGGGGAAGTCAGAATGGAAAGAAACAATGCTCTTAATTGATTATAATTCATATACCCTTCTTTTGCAAATTTTGCTCTAAAGAAAAAGAAAAAGGAAAGTCTACCACATAAACAATCTCTAGGACTGTTTCCAGGCCCTTGAAATTGACCTGTGTAAGCGAGGGCCCTGCTTCACCTTCATGAACTTCAGGATAATCTGGTCTGGATGCAGGGTGGATAAGTGGAGTCCTTGTTTTTCAGGTGGCGTGAGATGAGGAATGATCCTGCCAATTCTCATCTGGAGGACCCAGGGTCCCAATTCGGGACCCAGCACATTTCCTAGTCTTCCCTTCCTTCCTCTTTAATCACACACCACATGCTCTGTGTTTCTGGAATGGCCCATTTTGGCTGGGGACTATGGATTTCCTGGTAAGATGTCAGCAAGCTGTGATATTTTTATTTTACTGTCCCACCATTCTTCACCTACAACAAATGTCGCCTTAATTGCTTCAGCATGAGCCCCGGCTGACATTCCCCATTCCTAAGGGTCTCTCAGTCCCAACCTCACAGTAAACTCAAGACATCCGAATGGTGCTGCCAGACGTGGCAGCTGGAATCCAGACATCACGGCCTATTTGAGCAATTAGCTGAGCTCCCATCCCGGGCTGGCCTCATTAGGGGTATCCAGATGTCCACTGCTAGAGTTGCCTTCCATCCCCGGGGGCAGGCTGTCTCCCCAGGTGAGGCCAAACCAGTGTCTGTGGGAGGCATGTCAGAGCTCCAAGAGCCCTTTCTCATTTTCAGGGCTGCTAATTGAAGTGGAGTGGGAATGGCGGAGGCACTGGCCATGGCTGCTGGTCCCCGAGGCTCTCTGTTTCCCCGGCATAATCACCGTCTGCACAGAGCTCTCCCCATCTGGGGGCAAGCCCAGCTGCCACAGCTCAATCGGTTGTGAAGGGTGTTCAGGCCCAGTCATGCTGTTCGTCCGCAGCTCGGCTCCCACCATGACTAAATGGGAACATCTGGAAAAGGGCAGGGCAGGGCTGGGGTGAGGAGCATAAGGGCAGGGGAGGATTAAAACTGCTCTGTCTTTATGGGAAGATTTTCTGTGGTAATGTGCGCCTCTTCTTTCCCATGTGGTGGGAGGTGGGGAAAAGAGAATTTCATCCTAGAACGACCTGACAGGGGGCCCAGCCAGAGACACCAGCTGTTGTCAGGGCCACCAATGCACTCTGCATTGGAGCTCGTTCTTATCACAGTCTGTGTGAATGGCGCCCCCGGGGGTGTGGGGGAGCGTGACACGTGTGACCATAATGCACAAGCCCTGCCAGTTAGACCATGGGCCTTGGCTTGGCTGTTCCCAGAGGCAGAGCCTGAGGTAAGGATTTAAGCACAAGTCCTTTATTTGGGAAGTGATGCCAGGAAACACCAGGGGGGAGTGTGAAAATGAAGTGGGGAAGGCAAAGAAGAAAGCTGTGTTGGGTTTCAGTTGACCAACCATCCTGTTTGCCCAGGACTGAGGGGTTCCCTTGGGAAATGGGACTTCCAATGCTAAACAGGGAGGGTCTCAGGAAAACTGGGACAGGGTTGGTCACCTAGCTGTGTTAGTCAGTAGGTTACTCCTGCAGGCAACTGGGCCCAATCAAATTCATGGGGATGGATGACGGTGTAGACCCTGCCTTTAGATTGTAGACAAAGGAAGGCAAACAAGTGGGCCTGCTTATCCACTAACTCTGATCTGTCATCTATTGAGGGCTGCTCCCGAAGATGTCAGTTCTGTGATGACTCTGGCCTGCCTGCTCTGAAACAAGCATGATGCCATGGCCAGAGAAAGAAAAGAAACCCAGAAAAGAAGACAACACTAATCCTGCCTTCAAACAGCCTGGTGTTATAAGAAAGCAATCTTAGGGCTGAAGAGGTCCCTTCTGAAATGTGATTTTTCCCACAGACCTTTCTTCTCTGCAGGTGTAATTTTATCACAGATCTCCATTTCAGTCCCTTCTGGGTTCTTCTGCCCATATCTCCCTATACTCCTGGGAAGCTGGCCTTCAAGGTAAAGGATGTGACATGAGGTGTGACAGCAGCGGCAGCTGGTAGTGAGTGTTGCTTTGCATGGCGGGTGAAAGAGCCAGGTTTGACCCCTGCAGAGGCCACACACAGCGGATGTATCTGTCATAATGGGAATCCCAATTGTTTTATAATCTGTGCTCTCAGCTGGGGGTGGATTGGCCTCCCTGATAGGGAGACTAATGCACCCTCCCCCACCCTGTAGATGCCCCTGCCAGACCTCTGGAACCTGCGGATAGTTTGTATTACATGGCAAAGGGGAATTAAAGTTGTAGATGGAATTAGGGTTGTTAATCAGCTGACCTTAAAAAAGGGAGATTAACCTGGATTATCCGAGTGGGCCCAGTGTAATCATAAGTGTCCTTAAAAGTGGAAGAGAGAGGCATAAGAGGAGAGTTGGAGAGGAATAGGTGCCTATGGAGGAGATGATGAAGAGCTGCAATGTTGCTGGCTATGCAGACAGAGAAAGGGGACTGCATGCATCGCCTGTGGAAGCTGGAAAAGGCAAGGAAAAGGATTCTCCCCTAGAGCCTCCAGGAAGCAGCACAGGGCCTTCGATACCTTGATCTGAGCCTGGGGAGATCCGTGTTGGACTTCTACCTTTGGGACCTGTAAAACACTACATTTATGTTGTTGTAAACTACTAAATTTGTGGCGATTCGTTACCAGAACACTTATACCAGGACCCTGGTACAAGCTCTCTTTGTTCTGTTTTACTCACTCATGCTTCCAAGTTAGAGTTCATTTAAACTTAGAGTTCCAGGGCAGAAAACCTAAAAACCAATGAATCAGACCAATGCAGTCCCCGCCTTCTCAGAGTTGACAGTCTCTGACTGTTGTGGGGGAAACTGAGAATCAGAAAGGCTCATGCAGTGGGATAAAGAAGTTTCTAGGAACGGGATTCCTAGTCCGCCTGGGAATAACTATGGCTTTCTGGTATTGAGGCCTGTCTTCAAGGTTTGAGGTTGGTTTCACACAGGAATGACTTCACAGGCCCTCTTCATAGGGCCCTGGAAATGTTTGTGGAATGTAATTGAGTTGAGTTGAATTTGCGGAAGTAGGTTTTTAATTTACACTGATGATTTCCCCCTATACCCTGAGGAAGCCCTAGCCAAGTTCATCTGGGAAGGCTTCATTAATGGAGATGTCACGAGCACCCCCAAGACCTCCCTGAAGGAGCTGAGTCACCATTTCTTTTGGGTTTATCTAACTAGTGTGGTTCCTTCCACACATAATTCCCAAGACCCTTTCTTACGTTCCTTGCTTTTTCTTCAGTGGCACATGGGTCTGAATGAATTTTATTTATTTGAGCATGTGCATCAGCTGTCCCAGTGTCTGTTCTTCCCCAGAACAGTATTTGCACATCCCCCAGAGCAGTCATTATTTTATACGACCAGTTGTGTTCTTTCCATTGACTGTCCTGTTAGACCATGAGCAGCCCAAAGGTCCAACTGTGTCTTACTCAGTTTTGTTGAGTGACAGTTCTTAGCAAAGTGCTGGGGGCTTGGCATACTCTAGAGGCTCTGTAGATGTTTATGAAGGAATTGATGAATGAGCCTCTGCCAGGATCACTCTCTAAGTTTGTGTTTCCTCCATGGAAATACAAAGTAGAAGTTGTGAATTCAGACCGACTAGAATGCTTTATGGAACACAGGTAATTTGGCTGACTGCTTAGAAAGGAACAGGGCAGTGGGGTGGCAGTCATGCTGCTGCGGGTGTAGCAGGTGAGGAGAACAGCATGGGCCCAAGTATAGAGTGTTTTGGGGGACTAATGACCAGACTGGTGTGGCTCCAGCACAGAGTACATGAACAGGGTCAAAGAGAACTCGGTTTAGGATTGTAGACTGAGTACAGGTCCTGAAGGGCTTTCAGTAAAGTGCCAGGAGCTTGGGATTAACTCTGGGCACTAGGGAGCCAAGGAAAGTTGTGGAGGCTGTCAGAAAGTGTGTTTTGGTGGTGGTAGAAGTGTACAGGTTTTGTGTAAGCATTTTGGAGAGTTTCCTCCAAGGTTAATGAGCCTGAGTTACCGATCTCTTAGGCATCTCAAAATGACTGTAAGTCAACTTCCTGGGGATCTTTAATCATGGCTCTTGTTGGGGTGCCCTAAGAGATATTCTAGGCAGTTTTTCAGTTGTCTTCAGCCGAGAAACTTTGGTTTGTGATTATTCCTCTTAGTAGTAAGCATGTGTAGATGTTCTGTGCTGGAAGAGGGTCTGGCGCTAGATGTCTCTAATGGAACCAGCCAGAGGTCTCCAGGCCTGCAGAGGATATTAATTATTGGTCTCAGGCAGCCTCTTGGGTCCAAGGGATGATGATACACCTGAGGTGTATGTAGTACATGACGACTTGGCTCCTTTGTGAGATTACCCAAGAGGAATTCACAGTATGTTCTAGAAGGCTTCCAGGAAGTGTGCTGAGAAACTGTTGTACAGTTTTGGATTTTCTCTCCCTGGATCACCACTCTGCCCCAGTATCTGCAGAGGGCGCTTCTCTCTTAGGAAGAAGTATCTTGATCCTAGGAGCTGGAGCGTAGCCCTACATCTGAATCTTCTTTCTCTTTGTTTCTGTGCCTAGGTCGGGCTGGAGACTTGATCTCAGGTCTTGCAGATGAGGACAGACATCATGTTCCCTCCGGCCCCATCCAGCTTCCCTTCCCCATAGCACAACTAAGGCCCAAGGATTGCCGATGAGGGCTTGATTGAGAGAGGATGGCCTGCCAGTGTGTGGCTGGAGGAGAGCCTGAGAGCGCTCAGGAGGGCGTGTGTGTGTGTGTGTGTGTGTGTGTGTGTGTGTGTAATTTGGGGGCCCTAGAGAGGAAAGATGAAGGTTGAGCTCACCTACCCCTGCTTATTAGAAAAAGATGAGACAGCTGAGTCTCTGCCCTGTCTGAATGGCCTTCTAGCATACCCCTCAATCTGTCCCATGTGTCCAATCCTTCCCTTTCTTAGACAGTCTTGGAAAAGAAGCATTTGGCAGAGGGTCAGAGAGGTCAGGGGGATCTTTGTTCTTTTGGACCTTTTCTGGACCAGGGACATGGGGGGCAAAGTGCCATAACATGGTGGGTGGCTCCTCATAGGCATTTGTCCATGGGCTTTACAGAGCCACATTTGTTGGGTTGAAGAGAAAGATACTCAAGAGGAACTGTTTTTTTTTTTTTTTTTTTTTAAGATTTTATTTATTTATTCATGAGAGACACACACAGAGAGAGAGGCAGAGACACGGGCAGAGGGAGAAGCAGGCTCCATGCAGGGAGCCCTACGTGGGACTGGATCCTGGGTCTCCAGTATCACACCCTAGGCTGAAGGCGGCTAAACCACTGAGCCACCCGGGCTGCCCAAGAGGGACTGTTTGATATGTTTGAGCGTGTGCATAGGTTTTAGTTGACGAAGTACTCTGGAGGGGGCTGGTCTGTCCTGTTTTGCTGGCCATCAAGTCGTAGAGTCCCTGAGTCCTGGAGCTAGCGAGCACACCAGATAAAGATGCCCTTTGCATCCCTCTGTCACACACACAGAGCATGTGAGGTCCTGAGCGGTGGGGCTTTCTCAAAGTGGCACAGTGTGTCTCATGGTCCACACAGGCTGGGGACTGAGCAGAGAGGATGCAGGATTGGCAGGGAGCTCCCCCCCACCCCCCCGGGCTGTATTTTTCCAAAAGCCGGAGATGAGAGGATCATCTGAATGCCAGTCCCACAGGAGGACAGGAAATAAGAACTGACGTTGAGAAGGATTCTCCTGGAACCTCCTGCACGGCGCGCTCTCAGTTACCCTGGCTCAGGAGCCGTCCACGCGCAGCTTGCTCATGAACAGGCGAGCAGCGTCTGTGCGGCTGGCCTTGGGAAGCTGCCAGAAGGCAGGGCAGCGTTTCCAGAGTGCTGGAGTCTCAGGGACTCCTTGGGGCCCAGCAGAACTTCCCCATTAGCTGGGGCTGGGGTGGTACTCATGATGCCGTCTGCCCCAAGCCCTGCATGGCTAAATGAGAATTGATACTAAAATATAAAGGCCACAAAACAGTCACTCTTCGGTCTTTAGGTTGGAGCCTTTGCCACCCAGGAGGGGGCGCTACAGGTTGAAGGGAGGGACCTGTCACTTAGACCAGGGAGGGATTTAGCTCAGAGTTCATTTTATTTTTTCTCCACTCTTCCTTATTCTCTATTCCAACAGTGAGTCCCTCTAATTAAACTGTTAAATCAGGTTTAGTTCCCTGTCTCGGTGGGAGAATCTAGCACATGATCTGTATGTATTTCAAAATTCCTCCTAAGAACGTTAGCATCATTTTTCCCATTTCAGTGCTGTGCCCGAATATTAAGAATAACCTCCACTTTCCAATTTTCACTCCATTGCTGATATCTCCCCTCCTCTGCCCCCAAATGTGGGAGACACACATTAGTGTCTACAAGGCCCAGAGAGGGGCCTTTATTCAAAATAGCTTGGCTGAGCGGCCCAGGATTTTGCTTTGGGAAGATTAATCCAGAGTTCTACTCCTAGCTCAACGTTGATGGATGCTGTGGCCTCAGGAAAGCAAGTTTATTTCTCCGCACTTCTGTCTCCCTCTGTGCAAAATGAAGAAGCTGGTTTAGATGGTCTCTGTAGACCATTCCCAGCTCTGCTCTCCGTCCTCGCCCCGCCAGGCTGCCCCTCCCTGCAGCCTCTGCTGTGCAGCAGGTGGACCCGCTAACACGTTGGATTTATGTGGGACACTGGCTTCCTCCAGAAGCTCGTTTCCGCTGCTTATTACCAGGGGGACAGGAGCCCTTAGCCTGCTTTGCTTACTGAAGCCTTCACTCCGAGATTTTATGTAGTGATGGCAGCTTTAACCCCCAGGACTTACTGCAGCAAACTTTCCAGTTGCACTTTATTAATCCCAAACTAGGAAGTGACTTGGAGCACTACTGGGTGGGGAGGAGGACAGATGCTTTGAACCTTCAGTAACTGCTCACCTTGGGTGAGTGAGGGTGGGGGTGTGGTTGAGTGAGGGTGGGGGGAGTGAGGAAGGGGGTGCAGGTTGGGAAGGTGAGTTGTACCTCGGTTTATTCTTTCTGTTGGGATTTTGAATAGTCGGGTTGACAGTGGTATAAGCAGGGTGGGAGGAGTAGCTGTAGCCTTATGTGGAAAAGGAGTGGGTGAATCATGAGTACAAATCATTCTGTGGATGGTGAATAGGAAGAAGGAAGCAGGCTTCCCCTAGAATTAGTTCTTGGTAGTTAACCTCGGCTTTTATTAGTGTTTTAGGATAGTAGATTAAGACTGACTCTAGACAGCCGTGGTATTTTTCAGCAGGGACCCAAAGATTCTGTGGAGAGGCATCTTCCCAGGAGCTGGTTCATCTAGAATTTCTGTCACACTAGTAAGCACAAGAACTGAGTATTTCGTGTGGCATCAATCCTACCAGATGCTCAGGGAGAAAAGGGTGCGTTCCAGTAAATTAAGAAAATGCCACAAGCTCATTTCTTGGAGAGGAACACCACGAAATACTATAGTAAACCCTCAGATACCTTACAGGGCCTGGAAAACAATTTCAGTTTTTTTTTTTTAACCCTCAGGCACTAAGTGTATTTGAGAATAGAACCCTCTACTTTTTAATATCCCATGCAACCAGTGTTCTGGGGGTCAGACTTCAGTCACCCTACTCCAGAGTGAACTCTGGCTCTAGAAACCATTGCTCTGGGTCTTCTTTGCTGCACAAATGCAGATCTGGCTTACAGTCTGTGTGAATGGGATTTTCTTTCTTTCTAAATCCCAGGGAAGGCGTGTACATGGGTTTATTTTTTTATTTATTTTTAAAGATTTTATTTATTTATTCATGAGAGACCCAGAGAGAGAGAGAGAGGCAGAGGGAAAAGCAGGCTCCCTACAGGGAGCCTGATGTGGGACTTGATCCCAGGACCCCGTGATCACGACCTGAGCCAAAGGCAGACACTCAACCACTGAGGCACCCAGCTGTGCCTGTACACGAATTTATATCTTAGTTTTGATAAATTGACCAAGGGCATCCTAAATCTGTAAGCTCAAGGTGTAAAACCAAAAATACATGAAATGAAAAAAAATGAATATAAATCGTTGGCATAACAGTTGGAGAGGTATACTACACTACTTCCTTTTGGGAGGTAAGTGGTTGGAAGAGGGAGGGAATAGAAGAGTGAATGGGTGGGGGTGAGGGCGGCCTGCCTAAATTAATCCCTCCAGCTGGAGAGAGAGTAAGGATAATGAGGGCTGTTTTAGGCTACATTCTTTAGCACATAGAGCCGGAGGCCAACATGCTAATAGTTTTTTTGGAGAGTGCAATCTGAGGGCAGCAAGAGTGAGGGATACAGAAGAGGAGGCAGAGAAGGAAGGAAAGAAAAATCCACAGTGGTACATACAGAGTTGGCCACAGCCTTCCAAGAAGACACTCAGCAAGTCATTTGGGCACATGGGAAATCTCTCTGGAGCAATTGTAAGGAATAATCTTGGAATATCTTGGAACTCTCCTTTCGAGGCTCTGCTCTGGAGAGTAGTGGGAAGAATTTATCAGCTAGATCCTTGGTATTGTTTGCCTGTCATTATTCAGAGTTCACCCTTTTGGCAGCTGCTGGAAAAGGTGAATCCAGCTGGGTCAGACCTGGGTAGTGGAACTGTTGAGGCTCCGTAACCCCCAGAACACTCACCCCGAAACAGGTGTGTTGGAGGCCACATGGAAACCCAGCTCCTGTTCTGCGAGGAGGCTGAGTGAGCTGGCAGTTTTAGGAGATGAGGTGGTGCAGTAGTAGCAGCTGAGACTCTCCACTGTGCAAGCAACTGAGGTTTAAGGGCAGGTGGAGTCAAGTAAGTCTGGGAAGAAAAGAAACTGAGTCTGGTATGAGGACTATTCTGAGAAATAGAATAGAAATAGAAGAGGGTTATGATCCCTCTGGAAGGTGAGTGCAGTAGGTTACTTTTCCATTGTCAGACCTTGGGACCCAGGCATGATGAGAGAGGATGGATAAGGCAGGCCAGATAGTCAAAAAATCAACTTGCTAACCATCCCGCATTGCCTTCTGGAATTTGGGCAAAGGCCACATCCATGCAATGGAGAGTGGATATGAGCCATTTTATACTCTTTCTCCAAGCATCAATCTCTAGTCTGGCCCAGGACGTGAGAGGCTTTCTGTACCAGGAGGTAGTTTTGCCTGTCCCAGCATTCAGACTATGACAAGTTTATTTTGGTTCACCCTTGGATCATCTACTCCCAGAGACCCATGCCTCCTTTGTGCGGAAACCCTCCTTCTCTTTGTGGTCTCCAGCTTGACACTTGGCAGGCCTGGCCCAGCTGGGAGGCCGTCTAGAGTTACATCTTTGCAGGGGCTCACAAAGATTCTTTTCCCCAAGCTTCTCAAGTGTTTTGCAAAAGAAAAACAAAAAGAAAAAGAAAGAAAGGAAAACAACGCCTCCCCTTCTACCACATTACTTGGGCAAGGACTCAGTGGCTTCTGGGTCTCTGGCCTGCAGGGACAGAGCATCCTTTCCTTCTGGAAGGTTCAGCACTTAGCAGGGTGCTTCAGAACCATGAGGCAAAATGAAACTGGGTAGGGGTTAGAGGCCTGCAACTGGGCATGAGTTCTCAGGGCTGGACCAGGTCGGACCCTGAGCTACTCTCTAGTTGCCATTTTCACACTAGAAGCTGCTGGCTGGCTCGGGGTGGTTACATAACTTCCCTAAGGTCACACAGTGGCATGTGAAGTACTGGATTCAAACTCAGGGATGCCTAATCCAAAGTGTCTCTGAATTTCTTTCTTATGCTTTAGGCTAATACCTCTCTTCAAGGCTCTCAAGCTTGGCAGGCAGTGATGATATTTGACTCTTTTAGGTCTTTTTTTTTTTTTTTTTTTTAGATTTTATTTATTTATTCATGAAACAGAGAGAGAGAGAAAGATAGAGAGAGAGAGGCAGAGACACAGGCAGCAGGAGAAGCAGGCTTCCATGCCGGGAGCCTGACATGGACTTGATCCCGGGTCTCCAGGATCATACCCTGGACTGAAGGTGGTGCTAAACCGCTGAGCCACCCGGCTGCCCAGCTCTTTTAGGTTTTAAACTCCCTGAAGATTGGCAGCATACTCCTGTCCCCAGAGGTGAACACTACTAAGTTAAGATAAACTTAAAACCTGAGAAATGTCAATGTTGTCCACATTGCTAGTCTCTCTTTGTCTCTTCTAGACACTGGCCCTCCTATGAGGAGAGAGAAAAAGTTCCTGGGGGTAGTCCTGCCTGCAGGTGAAGCCCGGGTGTCCTTGTGGCTTGAGGAATTTCTGATCTGTGCCGGGCCTGGCATCTATTTGCTACTGTGACTGCACATTGCAGAAGTCATTGTGGTCATTCCACAGCTTCTGAGCATCATGGTTCCTGAAGAAAGACCACAGCAGGAGAAAAAGGCCTTGCTTATTTTTGTTCTGGTTAGTAATTGTGAGATTATCAAAGTGTTATTTATTAATGTGTTTGCATATAAATAGAACCCATGAAAAAGTCATTCTAATTTTGACTTTACTTTGAAGGACCTTCCAGATAACTTATGTCATTGCTTGACAGAGTTCAAGCCATTTTTAGAATGGTTGTTACTACATCTAAAAGAAATAAGATCCTAGAACCAACGTTCTCTAAAGAAGGACCATCCCTCCCTAAATATGCAACAAATACCATGACTGTCCCATGGAGTTTCTTAGATGCTGTTTTATTTCAGAGGCAAAAGGAGTTTATTTCCTCTTTATAAAGACCAATACAACTCAAGAATAATATGTTGGCTCCAGAAAGGATCTTTGAAAGGATCTAGTCCTGGCCCAGACTATGTGGGGTTTTCATATATATTTTATAAAGACTTGGGCCTCATAAAGGAGCTTCAGGGATATCACAAACATTTATTTTATTCACATTTCATTCTGAAAACCATATAAACTATTTCAAAAGCTCCAATTAAGACAACATGCATCATAGAACACATTTTCAGATGTGCATTTAAAAGCCCTCAAAAGTTAACTTGTGTTGGCCAGGTAATTAAGGTAGTGCTAGTTGCTCTAAAAAAATTACATAATGGATCAAGTACACTAGAAGAATGAAGCCTAAAATGGGTGTTTCTGAATGCTGGCTGGCTTTCCTTCAAGCGGAGGTGTGGGGACCCAGGCTCCTTCCATCTTGTGGCTCCACCATCTCTCACCTCCAAATTCCAGGTTTTCTGCATCCCTCTTCATCAAGCCAGCAGAGGAGCAAAGAACGTGGAGAATCGTGTGTCAGAGGTTCTTAGAGGGGCTGTGCACATCTTTCCACTCCCATGTTATTGGCTGGAAATGTGTCACGTGGCCACATTTAATTGTGAGGGACTCTGAGAAATGTTTCCTACCAGCTACCTGCCTTACCAGGTTACTCGCTTAGGCACATGCTTGGAAATCGGACATGGTTATCTGAGGAGTAACCATTTTAAAACCATTTATCTGTGTGAATCTGAATTTTGAGATGGTGTAATTAAATTCAGCATAAGTTCTCAGCTTTTTCTCCATAGCTCCGGATCTGATATTTTTGTATTCACCGAAACAGCCTCATCAGCCCCATTGTTGATGTAAAAGTATCAAGTAAATATCATACATTTGAACTTAGGAGGTGTTGTGTGCTAATGGGATGCTAGTTTACCCTGCTGTAAAAAAAATATGAAGTCCTGAAACCTTGAAAGAAATACTGATCAAGAATAATATCCTCTTTTTATAGGAAATAGGGACAGAGAGAATGAGCCACTTGCCCAAGGTCATATCCCAATAAAGAAACAGCTGGTATTTGAACTCAGACTTCCTGGCTCTTGCTTCAGGGCTTTTCCTTCTATTTCAACTTGTCCCAGGACCTCACGGCCCTCCTAACTTGGATGTTTTTCAGCCTGTTTTAATTTTCTCAGTCTGTGAGTGAGAGAACAGCTGAAGCTCGGGGGTTGTTAATTCTGTCAGAAGATGTAATGTCTTGCATTTTGTTCCAGCTGCTTCATGAATCAACATCCGAGAAGCATTTGTTGAGCATCTATTATGTGCCACATGTTTTGCCAGAGCCAGGGTTGCAGTGGTTCAACAGGCGCCTTCCCGTGGGGTCTTGCAGTCCAGCTAGATAATAAAAAAACGGAACAGAAGTGTGAATGTATACATCTGCAAATAGGCGAAACAAAGGAAGCAAACAAGAGACTGAGAGAGAAACCCTGGGTAGGTGAGCTCCGTCTCTCAGATGGGGAGATCGGAGGCCAGGGGCTGCTGTCCCCTCTGAGCGTTCCCAGTGAGATTCTTGACCTGCACATGCACGTTCTCAGTGTTTTGCACGGCGTAAGCAACATAAAACTGCAGAATGTGCCCAGATGCTAAAATAAGTACAAATAATTAAAAGATGAAAGTGAGTCAAGATGCCTCTAAGACCCTGACGGCTGATGAAGTAGCTAAGTCAACTATGAAAAACAAATAGCTTTTCCATGTTTGAAAGGGTAGGTTGGGGGAGATTTCTATTACATATTCATCGGCATCCTGGTTGCCTTTTTCTTGTCCCTGAGTTTTACATCTGCAACCTGCAAAACTGTCCTCTGCAGATGAGAATGAAGACGGAGGAGGCAAGGCCATGTGGCGGCAGGGGTACTGGAGTGGACGCAGACCATAGAGCAGTGAACATAGATCTATTTGTGGTGTGTGTGCAGCATGCATAGCATGTACGTGATATGTGGCATGTGCTCTGTGTGTGGTGTATTGAGTTGAGCACATGCTGTTCAGCCAATAAAACAGATTGAAATCCAATGCCAGGGAGGAGAGCATCATGGGAGTTCCCACCAGCTTCTCTAAAGGGGAGTGAAATGCTGGGAGTAAGCACGTGACATCTTAAAGGCCAGGATGCTTGGGGTGCCTAGGTGGCTCAGTCGATTAAGGATCTGACTCTTGGTTTCGGCTCAGGTCATGATCTGAGGGTTGTAAGATTGAGCCTTGCATGGAGCAGGCTCGCGTGGAGCCTTGTGCTCAGCACAGAGTCTGTTTGCAATTCTCTCTCCCTCTCCTTCTGCCCCTCCCCTCATTCTCTCTCATAAATAAATAAATAAATAAATAAATAAATAAATAAATAAATAATAAACAAATAAATAAAATCTTTAAAAAGAAAGAAAGCAAGCCAGGGTGGTAGATATAAAAGGGAACTTAAGGAGCACCTGGCTCAATTCTCCTATTTCCCGTGTGACAACAGTAAGGCCAGAGAAGGGAAATGACATGCAGGATGAATCAGTGATTGACGCTAGGACAAGAACTTCAGTGTTGCCATTCTCACCCCAGTCCGTGCCAGGACACCATGGGGTCAGAGTGAAGGATGTGGCCTTTGAGGAGCCTTGGAGTAAGGATTGCTCTAAAATGAAACAAAACAAAACAAAACAAAACAAAACAACCCAATTCTATTCCAGAAGACAAAGCCATGCCCTTCACCTGCTTTGGGAACAAAATAAAGTGGTTCATACGGAAAGGGATGGAGATTGAAATTCTAGCACGCTCTAGTGACCATTGTCACCCGGGGCTGCAGACAGTGGGACTTCATATGGAAACCTGGGTGGAAGAATGCAATTATTTTTAAACATCTCAAGTGGAAATGGTGACCCCCTCCTGTCATTCATTCTTTATGGGCACAGTGATACTTTTATTTATTTTAATGAGATTTCCCTTTTTGCCCCTTCTCTCAAAACAGTAAGTTTATACAAAGCAATTGAGTTCATTTGTTTTGGGTGAAGACAAGGGGTCTAACATAATGATTTTTTGAGTCTTTGAAGGATCTATGTCCTATCTCTTTCCCTCTATTCATCCTTCTGGCTTCAAGTGCCATTTGTGGATGGGTGACTCCTAAATCCATATTCCTTTTGTGGGTACCCCTGTTGGATATTCATCTTCACGTCCTTGTAATGCCAGATCAACATCATTCCTTTAAGGCTGGGTTCCCCAGAAAGCTAGGTTCCCCTGAGACAGAGACTTATATGTTGTGTTAGGGTTCGCTAGAGAAATAGAACAAAAAGAACGTATATTTACATAGAAAGAGATTTATTTTAGAGAACTGGCTCATGACATTATGGAGGACGGTAGGTCTAAAATCTGAGGGTAGACCTGCAGCCTGAAGACCCAGGAAGAGCTGATGCTGCAGTGTAAATTGTTGGGAGAAGGCAGTCCTTTATACTATGCGGCCCTTCAACTGATTAGATGAGGCCCATGTCCACGGATTTAAATATTAATTTCATCCCAAAACATCCTCACTGAAACACCCAGAAATAATGTTTTACCACATATCTGGGCACTGTGGCGCAGCCAAGATGACCCATAAAATTAATCATCCCATGTGTGAATACTTTATTTCGGGACTCCAAAGAGGAGTAAGGGAAAAGGAGAATGAAACAGGAGAGAGAGAGATCCATTACAAAGATAGATTGCCAAGTTGGCCACGGGCAACTGGGTGACCCAGTTGAGAAGGGGAAACATTTCCCATCATCCCCATCACCTACTGGGTGCTCAGTGGGCATTAATTCTCCTGTGCTTCTGGGTTGGGCGTATGTGAGTGCCCAGTGGTTCTATGAGGCATGCACACCACTGCAGGCCAGAGAAGCCCTGGTGGGAGATGCCCCAGGGAACGTGCCCAGGCCAAGGTGGAGCCAGGCTGCACCAGCTCTGAACTGGTGGCCCCTGTCTGGAACTGGCAGCTGAAGCTTGGCTGGAATCAGGAGGAAGTGAGAGGCTGAATGGAGCTCATGCCCAAGAGGGCACCAGTGCCTTTGTCCCAATAGCCTTCTTCCCGTAACCCGTGCTTTGGAGACTGACCCTACATCTTCCAGCTACCAGGTCTTAGAGTCATTCTAGATTCCTCCATTTCCCTGACTCCTCAGATTAAGGGCTGTTACTTCCATTTTTTTTTTCTTTAGTATGTCTCACGCATGTGTTCCATCTCACCAACCCCTCTATGGCCACCGCCACCCATCAAACCTCACCAACTCTTCACTGGGTTCTTAAAATAATTCTCCAGCTGGTCCCCTTGTATCCAACCTTGGACATCTCCCAGAATGATCTATCTGAAATGCATGGCTGACTGCGGACTGTCCCTTGCTTAAAATCCCCCAGCAGTTCTGAAGTTTGAAGACTACGTTTCTTCAAACTCCTCCGATTGGCACATGAGGCTCTTTGTAACTTGGCCCCTGTAGCCCTCTCATTTCATCTCTTGCAGCGCTGCTCCTCAGATGCTCTGCTCCTCTAGGGGAGAATCTTGGAGGCCAGTCCGGGCAACATGCTCTGGCACGCTCACTGCCTTTGGTCATGCTGCATCCTTTGCCTGGAATGTTCTCACTCTTCCTCCCTCCTCCATCTCCAGCCCAAGTTTACCTAGTGAATATGTACTCCTCCTTCAAGACTTGGCTCGTGTCTCGTTTTTTTTTTTTTATTTTTTTATTTTTTTATTTTTTATTTATTTATTTATTTTTTTATTATTTATTTATGATAGGCACACAGTGAGAGAGAGAGAGAGGCAGAGACACAGGCAGAGGGAGAAGCAGGCTCCATGCACCGGGAGCCCGACGTGGGATCCAATCCCGGGTCTCCAGGATCGCGCCCTGGGCCAAAGGCAGGCGCCAAACCGCTGCACCACGCAGGGATCCCTCGTGTCTCGTTTTTATTACTAAATTGTCCTGGGCCTTCCTGGTGCAGAATCGACCATGTTTGGTACCCTTTGTGCACCTCTCCAAACAGCCTTTATTAGGTCCATATGATATTTAATGCACTCACTCTTTACATATCTGTTTTGCTCCAACATACAGCAGTAAGCACCTCGGCAGCAGGGATCCTATTCTGGCCATCTCTTTGTATACACTGTGTCGTGGTCAGCCTGGCACAAAATAGATGCTCAGCAAGACGGCTGCAGATGAGGAGACAGGACTCCAAAGGGACTGTGTCTAGACCCCTGCTGGAAGGACAATCCTGCCGTAAACCCTGAGACAGGAGGCTGGGTGCAAAAACCGATGAGCTTTGTGCCTTTGAGTTGTGTTAGGGACAGCCTGGCTCAGTGGACCGGGACGCATTTGCCCCCGTGGAGCCCCCTCCCTTACCAGCTGAGTCTTAAGTCAAATGTAGCTAAGTTGTTAAGGTCGAGCCAGAGTAGGTTGTGTTGGCCCGAGGCCCGAGGAGCCAGTGCTTCTGGGTTCTGAGAATTTGTTCTCTAATCTCTGCTTACAGGGCTCCAAGCGGCTGGAGTCTGCATGAAAGGGGCCTTTGTCTGATATGGGAATGGCTTTGGGGGCTAATCTCTTCTTGGATGCATTTTAATTCACTTTAATGACTCTGCCTCCTGTCAGGCTTTTCTTCGGGGCTGGGGTGGGGGAGAGGTTTGTTAAAGAGATTAGAAGGAGTGAACCCGAGCCCCCAGATCTAGCCTTCCTCCGAGGGTGCTATTCTAGGGAAACCAGTGTTCTGCAAAATGTATTAGGATGCTCTGGGAGCGAGAGTGGGGAGGGAACAGGCTGGAGAGTCGGAAAATTATATATCTAATGAACACAAGCACAGAGGAACACCCCAGCGCCAACCTGCTGTAGCTTTCACCGCCCACCTCGTCCTGCCCCCGTTGTTGGAGCTGAGGCAGACAAGACAGAGTGATGTCATCCCCAGGACACTGTCCTTTCTCTCCCTCTCTCCCTCTCCCCACTTTTGTATAAACACAGCTGTTTGTGAGGAATGCTGGCTTGGGAAAACATAAACCATCAGCATTACGGACCTTTCCTCCCCACCACGCACCCCTTCCTACTGAATGTGGGAGACTGGAATGCTTTCAGCCCAGCAGACCCATTATCTTCACGTCAGCAGCACCAGGCCTTTCAGCTTTCTGGTGGGGGCCTGGGGTGACGGGGCTCAGGGACTGTGCAAAGCCCCGCAGGCCAGACAGAAGCTCTGGTTGCAGGTGACACCTGAGACCACTGGCGGGACTTCTGGAGGGATGCAGAGAGGGGAAGAGGGCTTCTCTCTCAGGCTAGGGGGTGTAAGGTGGAGGTTGGAGGGGTGGAGGGGTCCACAGGCGAGGCAGGGGCTCCCCGATCTGCTGGCTTGGCCCACCGAGCCCAGCCTCTGGGAGCCCAAGGGAACAAAATAGCAATGGTGGGGTGTGGCCTGGCCTTAGGGTAAAGCCGCTGATGAGCTGTGAAGAGGGCAAGGTCCCACAAGCATCACCACCACCCATCCCCCTTTCCCGGGCCTTCACAGCCACAGTTTGGGTCCAAAAGCCCTTTACCCTTTTAAGGAATAAAAATAAGGGCAGCAAAAGGGAGGAATTAAGGCTGAACTCAGCTTCTTTTGAAATCCAGAGATAATGTGGCCAGCAACGATTTATTGGGGATGCTTTTCCATTTTTAGATGGTGACCTCTGGGCCTTGGGGTTTAGGGTGGTTTTGTTGTTGTTGTTGTTGTTGTTGTTGTTGTTTTCCCAAGCTACTAAAACTTGGCATTTGGCTGAGAACATGCTAGCTTCCTGGCCCCAGCTCCGATCCAGTCTACTAAGCCCCTCTCTGTGCCCCACTCTCCTGGGTGATTTTGTGGCCACAGGTGGAAAGGTGGAGAAGCAAGGGTGAAGACTCCCTGAGATGCCCTTTCCAAGGGCCAGGCCTTCCCCCCCTCCCCAGAAGGATGGCCACCATTGTGGAATGAATGGGATTCAGGCCTAGCGAAATGGCGCCAGGTGGGGAGCCAGTGAGTCGTCTTCTTCAGCCTCCTTTTGGGCTGCCATGGGAAGAGAGCACAAACTTTCACTCACTTTTCCATGTTAAGTGGAAATCTCGAAGTCCCTGCTCTGGAGCCACTGAGGCAACATTTGACTCCTGGTTGCCTTTCATGCCTGCAGTTTGCGAAGCAAGTGTAGATCTGCAGCCTTACACTTCCTTGGTACCTGCTAAGTGTCAGGCAGGTGCTAGATACTTTGCATCTGTTCCATTTTATTCTCACAATAACACGGTGTTATTAAACAGTGTTATTTTATAATTAGCGATAAAGAAACCGAGATAAAAGTAGTTTAAGGAACACTATCCAACGAGGTAGCTATGGAGCCAGGATTCACACCAGAGCTAATTTCAATGTCCATGCAGTCCAGGAATTCAGGAGACAGAAGGAGTAGAAAGATCCCAACAAACCTAAGGGGGGGAGAGAGAGAGAGAGAGAGAGAGAGAGAGAGAGGCGATTGCCTAGGTGGGGTGATTTGAGACATAAACATTCCATCTCTCACCTCCTCAGATATTCCTCCTGCAGCTTGGAACTCCATATTACAGAATTAAGAATACAGAATACAGAATTAAGAATACAGAATTAAGCCAAACTCTGTTTTTGAATGCAAATATTTCTGGGAGGGGAAGTCATTCAGCCCCTAAAATGCTCTATTAAAAAAAAAAAAAAAAAACCAACAACTCTCATTTTCTTTTAAAATGTTTTACTTTAAATTGTGTTCTTTGTAAAGTAATCCTTAACAAAGTAGTTTGTATCAGAATAAATGTCTGGCAGGAGACCTCTTAAGGGAGTTGAGAAGTGTTAATCTTTGACATTTACTATTATAAGCACTTTTTAAGTAATTCCTAGAAACTGATAAAATCTGTTAGGAGAAAAGGATTTCTCTCTCCCTTTTTTTAAGTAGTAGAATATTTCACTCTTCTGATCTGAATAAAAGATAGACAGGGTGTTAACTTTCTGAGATACACCTACATAAATGTAATCGCATGGGATTCTGCTTCCAAGAAGAAAAAAAAGAAGGATATTCGAAAGATAGTTTGAAAGCTTCAAATATTATGAGATGAGATGATATTTGTTAAAGCACTTGGAAAAACCCTAGAATGAAATGAAGAGAAGCTATTATTATTTCTCCTGGGGCTTGCATCCATCTACAAGAAAGGAAGAGAGGTGAGAGGAATAACCTCCTGAGGCAGTGTTTCCTGAGTTTTCTGTGGATCACTGTGCCTTAGGTTATCAATAAGTGCTCCTTGATGGCACCGTTTTCTGGTGAAATGCATTTGGAAAACCCTGGGTTAGGCCAAGTGAAGCATGTTTCTTTACAATAGGAGTTAGCAGAAATCATTTAATAAGTAATTGTGCGTTGTAATTCTCCCAGAGAGTGGACACTATAATATAAAGGGTTTCCTAAAAGTAATTTTTAGGAGATGGGTGGGGGTGGTGGAGGAGCTGTCATTTCATAAGATCAGGATTCCCTGGGACATAGTTTGAGAAACACAATCCAAAACAATAGTCTATTCGCGATATGTTACGGTAGTTGAGGTGAGCTGGATTTACATGCTAGCTTTAGCACTGAAAACAGATGTAAGCTTGGGCAAGCCATTTAACTGCTCCATGCCTCAGTATCTTCCATCTGTCAGAAGGGACAAGCAATACTTTCTATTTCCTCAGGTGTGAGGATTAAGGGACAAGCAATACTTTCTATTTCCTCAGGTGTGAGGATTAAATACCACGTACCTGCTATAGAGTGAGAGCTCAATAAGTATTAGCTGCTGTTGCTATTTTTTTTTTTTTTGCATTTTGTCCTGGTCCCTTCTGTGTATGCTGAGCTCCAGAAGAAAGGGAAAAGCCAACCAGGCATCTCTCCATCTTTGTTCATGTTCTTTCCTCCACTCAGAGAGCTTTGCCTGCTATGTCCATGCTGCACAAACAGCAAGATCTATCTCAGTGCCACTTGCCCTACAAAGATCCTGGATCCTTCCAGCTTTCCATCTTCTGAACCATCAATATTCCTATGTAGGGTTCTTAGACTCACCATATTTGACTTTGTATTTTTGTGTATTTTCTCTTATCCTTGGAAAGATGTCTTACTTATCTTTGATTTGCTGGTACTTGGTGTAGTAGCTTCACTGGCTGGATCTCCACTACAGCTTGGCTAAACTGTTAAATTTCAGAGCCCTCCACCTAGGTGCAAACACTTCTTAGTGAGCTAAGTCCTTACCTATATGTGTGTCACCAAACTTTTTATAAATTGGCGAGGAGTGGTGAGAACAAGCCCTCCCACAGGTGAAGGAGGGGAAGCCAATAAGAGGAAAGAGGATTAAGTATGGACTGTGATGGTATGTCGTTTTTTCTTTTCCTTAGGAACTTTCCAATTAAAAATATTCTCTCCCATTTTTCCTACTCATGCCCACCCTGTGCATGGATTTTTGGGTGGGTATTGTATGCTTGGGGAAAGTAGAAGAAAAGCAAAGACAACTCCTGGCTGCAATCTCAGTTTTACTGACACAACTGTTAGACTCTGTAGCTGTGACATTATTTTGTTCATTCAACAAACATTTACTGAGAACCTGTGTGCGCTGAGCACTGGGCTGTCTTAGGCATTTAAGAATGAGAAAGTCGGACCTGATCTCTTACCCTCATGAAATTGTAGTTGGTTAGAGCCACAGTTAGATAAATAAAACACGCAATTGCCAAGCCCTGTACATAGGAGGCGTGTATTGATGTTTATTTATTGATTGATGGAATAAAAGAATAGAGAAGATGTTGCTCCAAGCCAACCTACATCTGGCAGGGCTGCTCTGTGGGGCTGCATGCATCTCGCATCCTGTGTAGCTCTAGGGCCTCTATTTACAGAGACAAGATTTGAAGTTGATCCTGTTCAGGGTGAGGTGGAAGATTGTTTTAAAACAAAACCATGTTGGTTCTGCTTCCACATGGAGAGAGCATTCCTTCCTACTTACCCAACCTTAGAACAGCACACACCTCTGAACCTACCTTTCTTTCTTTCTTTCTTTCTTTCTTTCTTTCTTTCTTTCTTTCTTTCTTTCTTTCTTCTTTCTTTCTTTCTTTCTTTCTTTCTTTCTTTCTTTCTTTCTTTCTTTCTTTCTTTCTTTCTTTCTTTCTTTCTTTCTTTCTTTCTTTCTTTCTTTTTTTTCTGAACCCTTTTTTAGCTGTGGTTGCCTCTCTTGGAGCTCACAGCCCCAAGAGACGACGCCATGGTTGGTTAGCAGCTTTGCCATCAGCAGTGTGTCTGTCCCCTTGCTCTAGGCTTCATGGTGCCCATCCTGGTATTCCCTGGCCCTGGACACAGAACCTGGCATGCAGCAGGTGCTCAGCATGTGATTGCTAGGAAAATGAGAAAATGTCCTATGTGACATCTTTAAACAGACGCCCAGAAATGGCTTCTCATGGTCTGAAATGGTCTGAAATCTGAACCCCATTAGCCAGCCTTTTCCCTGATCCCGGCTTGAACTTGAGTCTGCTAAGCCGAAAAGAGAGAAAAACTTACAATGGGAAGAGGAGCAGACGTCCCCTGCTTGCCCATGCATTCCAAGCCTGATCAGGAGCCAGGTGGAGCTGGAGGATGTGGATCTTGATCCTGGGAACCTACACAGCCCATAGGGTGTGTGCAGGGCCTGCTGTGACCCACAGCTGAACCACTGAGGTCTGTTGTGAATACCCACAGCTGCTCTGGGGGCAAGAAAGCACCATGTGAAAGACACAACCCCCAGCACACTGGTGGAGACTGCTCTCTGCAGGCAGGGATAATTTTTGAAGGGCTGGGGTGTCTTTCCCAACTGGGAGAGGCCTGTGGCAGGAAGCCCCACAAGCCACGGAGAATGCAGAGATTGGAGGTAGAACATAGGGGGATGACCTGGGTTGGAAGTCACTCCCTCTGCTCCTTGGAGACAGAGACAGAAAGAGAGAGGAACAGCAGGAAATCTTTCCATTCTATTTGCATATGAAAATGAGACAGAAATGCTTATGTTTTATACAGCCACTCACCTCCTCTGATTCTGGGCAAAGCCTGGCAGAAAGGTAGAGAGAGCTCCCTCCATGGAACACGTGAGAACACGGAGTCCAGAGAGAAGCTTGTTGGCTCAATTCTTAAATTCCAGGAGTCTCAGGAATTCCTTTCTAGGAGAGGTTATAACTAAGCATATGTGGTCTGACGTGACTTCAGTGATTCTTCAACCCAACCTTCTTGTTTTTCACATAGCATGTCTGAATGCTGTTACATCTTGTCCCAGGGGAATAGAAGCATATTTGGGGATGCAGTTCTGGGGGTCGAAGAAAAGTGATCGCCTTGTGCATCCTTGGTGAAGAGGAGGGGGCTCATGTGGAGTCTCTGAGGTTCCACTATGCAATTTTGTTGGATCCCTTATTCCCTACAGATCTGCCCTCTGTGTTCCCTGTTACTCAGGGACCCCTGGCTGACTCAGGGGTTTAGTGATGGGCAGGGAAAGTAAGAGTTGCATATGGTGTGATTTGATGAAGGCACACTCGGGGTAGGGGTGAGGGGTCCCTTTCTCAGGACCTGGCCTAATTTGTACCCAGCAGAAGTTCTCAGGGAAGAAGTGGAAGCGACTTGCTACATTCCAGCACCAGTGTAGCTGGACCCTGGAATGGAACGCATGGATTTCCAAAGGCTAAAAGGACGGGCAGGGGGTAAACAGTAAGGACTGGAGCCCTTGGCTCATTCTTCAAGGTGTTGCCAGGTACTAGGCTAGAGGCAGAAGGGTGGTGTGCTTCCACCTGAATGAATTTTGTTTTGTCCCAGAGGCTCTGGCTATCCATAGAGCAAAACCATATTTTTTTTCAGGTGGGGGCTCTACCGCCACTACTCTTCATCCCACCCCTTTCCTCCCAACCTGACCCCACTCTTGGTTCACAGGTTCAGGGGCAACAGAGAGGGGATGAGATGAGAAGGAAAATAGATGGGAGTTTGGAAATGGCCAATTGCCTTATTAGGTAGACCATGAAGTTCAGCTAGATAAGTAATATCAACTTGGTTTATATTTGGGAACTGAGGACTACAGAATGTGTTGGCCAGGCTCCTCAGAGGTTATAGGAACAGGCACACTATGTCAAATTTCAGTTCTTGGGTTTTTTTTTTTTTTTTTTTTTTTTTTAGATACAAAGGAATAAGGAGTGTGGAGTAGCTTGATGTGACCTCTCAGCAGCATGGCATGTGGGTGCTTCCAGGACCAAGAGGTATGGCACTAGAGCAATCTCTTGACCTCATTTAGGATATACCATGACTTCCAGGAACTTGCCTTCTTCCATATGTATTGACTCTTGTCTATTGGTTAGGATGTTTCCAACTGCAAGAAGCAGAGTCTCACACTTCTTTAAGTAATAAAGACACTTAAGATGGCACATAGAGAACATCTAGAGGTAGTACAGACTCTAAGCAAGGGATGATGATTGGATCCCTTTCTTTGTGATTTGTGTGGTTCTTTTCCCTTCAAAAGGTTGGTCTTGGCTCCGGCCACCTTCTGTCATGGTTTCAAGATGGCTGCCCACAGCAGCTGGGGCAATACGCTCTCTTATTTCATATATAGGCAGAAGGGAAAGCATGGAATAAAAATTCTTTGCCAGCATGGAATAAAAGTCCTTTCCTTCCACCTGATTGTTCTCCTTAAGTCATGTGCCCATTTATGGACAAATAATAAGTGTTAGGGGGATGCTCTGTGCTTAACGGCTTAAACCTGAGTTCTTGAACACTGATCAGGGAGATGGGGCTGCCATGATTGAGGTAGTGTATTTAGAACCCACATTCGAAGGCACATAGAAAAAAAAGAGAAAAAAAAAGAAGAAAAAAAAAAAGAAGGCACATAGAATAGATGAGGGAGAACAGACACTTGAACAAAACTGGAGCTTAATAGGAAGGAGAAAGGGGTGAGAGATGCTGTATGGATACCCAAGTGAGTTTATAATGCCTAGCATCGAAGCATGTCGAAAGGGAGCTGCCAGTACCTGTGTGCTTCCTGAATAGCCTGTGTGCTTCCTGATTTCACACTGTTTCATCTCTGAGCTCAGTGATCTTTTTCACTCTCAGCTGGTGTATTGTTGTGATTGCTTTTGACTGGTCCCCTCTCCCTGGACAGAAAAGTTGTGGCTAGGTGGTTTTGCTCAACTCAAAGCATAAGTTATAGCAAGTTTTGCAGGAAATGACTGCATGAAGGGATCCATATAACTGGCCAGCTCCTAAGAGCTTTATGGTGGACCTGGTTCAGAAAGGTTAAGGTCATGCACTGCTGAGCGGCAAAGCCTGCCCTAGAAACAGGTCTTATGGCTCACATTCCACTTATTCTTTCCATAACTCCAAGGAAATGTCAATGTGGCAAACATGACATCAGTCCTTTGGTGGTCAGAATATGTGTGAAGAATGCAAATTTTGACCTTGGGCAAGTTCCTTAGCTTATCTAGGTCCTAGTTTATTCACTACTATATTAAAGGGATCTTATTAGGAGATATTGAAAGTACCTTCCAATTCCAAGAATCTATGAATAGCTTTAGATCATGCTTCTCTTCCAAGAACCTGACAACACTTGTTCTATTAGATCATTTAACTGCAGATTATTTGTTTAAATAGTTTCCCAGGAGTGACCCAGAACATCCTACATAATAAACCAGTTGTTAAATCATAAACAATATGGACAGGATTCATCATCATTGTGCTTCCCAACTGAACATCCCTGGGGCCTTCTAGTTACTTGGACACTTTGGCTAATGGGGTGTTGTCAGGGATTCCCTACATGAGTGACCACTTTTCTAAGAATTAGAAACAACACTCTGTAACAAACACTAGAGCTCTCCTGGAAAAAAATGTGCTCTTTTTTTTTTTTTTTTTTTTTTTTTGATGAAATAAAACTGTGAAGAACTAAAGAACTTTGTTTTCTTCTTTCACCTCTTTCTTATCTGGGTGCTGTTGTTACTCACTCCACACTCCATTATGATCAAGTTCTCAGCTTGGACTATGAATTCCCACTTAACTAGTTGAGGTTTAGCCTGTTATAGTTCCCAAAGTATTTGTAGGAAATTTTAAAGCCTTCAGACCCAAAGGAATATATGGCTAATGATGGCATTTCTGGTTCAGCATACGAGCTGTGATGGGGACAAGGATGTCTTCTTGGAGCATCTCAAGCAAGAGAACCTACTCTGTGTCCCAGAAAGTATAAAAAAACCTCAACATTTCAGTTGTCCTTTGCAATATTAGTTGGTGCTATAAGGAGGGCATGCAGGAGAGGAAGAGGAAAGGGTTACTTAAGTTTGAGAAAATTTATGTTCAGGGCTCTCACTTGATCCCCTCACAACAGCTCTATGTTATCCTGATGAAGAGAAGACAAATGATGTGCAAATACATAGTGTTTAGAAGAAAAAAATGCAGAAAAATAAGAATAGCATGATTTTATTTGTATTATCCAGGATTGTCTAGGCTATTCTTCAGTAACATAAACATCAAATCTGAGAGACATATCACTACCAAGGCTTATTTCTTGCTCATGTCCCACTCCAGTGTGGATCTGTTGGTGCTCTGGTGTGGTTTTCTTCCAAGCAGGGACTTGGAAGCCATGCTGCCTCCATCTTGTAATCTCATCATTTTAGAATTCTTTACCTCTGGCCAGGGGGATAAAAAAGAGGCAACAGGACGAAAGCATTGCCAACATAATTGCCTTGGACCAGAATTGACAAGTGACTTCTGCTCACACTCCCACTGGATGTAACTCAGTCCCATGTTCTCAACCTAACTGCAAAGGAAGCTGGGAAATATTTTCTGCTATCTGCCCAGGATTGAGTAATAATGTGGCAAATACATTATTTGCCAGTATGATATGGTTTTTGCTACACTGTTTATGTAAAAAAGAATAAGACTACCTGTGTGTGTGTGTGTGTGTGTGTGTTTGTGTCTGGAAACTTAGATAAATACAAAGAAAAATGTCTAGAAGGATATCACTAAAGTCACCTCTAGGAAAGGAAGTGGGATTGAGATGATAAAATAAGGTGGGCTTTCAGGGCTGAATCTTTCTTTTTTTTTGTATTAAGTTGAAAATTTTTTTCTAAAGATATACCTATCCATTATTTCTACTATGAAACAAAAGATGTCCTCCCAAATGCACATCACAATTTGTCAATGGTTTCATAGCAAGAGAAATCTGCCGGACTCCAAAATTCTTGCTGTTTCACTCTTCAAGTCAATTCATTGTGCCCTCCCACAGTCTGCTTTTTAGAATTTTTCTTTGGTCTGTTGGGGGCTAGTGTTGGTGACTCAGATGATTTAGTGATGCCCTACTGGGAAGGAGGAGTGGAGGGTTCACTTTTCTGACACTTAATGAAGAGCACAGAGATGCCACGAAGGATGTTGGGATTGGTATCAGCTCTTTTTGCTTCCAACCCAGAGATCTAAAGCTCAGAGGGAGAGCCATTTAAGCTTTGGTTGGCTCCAGACAGACAATGATGTTGAGACTCTATCACCTTGCTCTCTTCTGCAGTGGCTCTATCCTCAGGGAGAGCTCTCTTTAAGGTGGCAAAATGGACACCAAATAGTCCCCAGCTTAGGTAATGGCAGCTGAGTATCCCAAATGGCAAGTATCTTTTTGCAGCAGTTATACTTGGAAGCTCTTGTGCTGAGTCTGTCTGGCTTGTCTTGGGTCATGTGCTATCACCCTGGAAGAAGTAGGCAGGGCAGCAGAGTCAGGCACAGGGCCCAAACATGGGTCTGGGCATGTGGGGAAGGGTGGTTTCCCAAATTACATTTACAAATTGAGGAGAGGACTGTTTATTCCATGGTTTTGGGCCAGCAAGGAGGATGGTTCCTGCCAGAAAGGTCTTTCAGAACTCTTGATGTACTCCCAGGAAGGCAGCCATGTGCTCACGTGGGACCAGTTGCTCCCCTTTCTAAGACGGGGTCTCAGAGATGGTGGGGTCCTTCATCGTACATGGTGGGGTAGGTTAGGAGCGTCCGGAGCACCTGGGGAATGGAGCCGGGATGGTGATATCTGAATCAGATTTAGTTCGGGCTGCTTAGATGGAAAGACTGCCTTGGTCTGAGTCATTTTTACACTCACAGCTCAGGAAGGTGGAGGAGGGCCCAGCAGGAGCCAGGATCTGCAAATAAAGCCGCCATCCGGCGAACCATGCCCTCGCGGCATCTTGATGACAGAGCATGGCGCTGTGGTCATGCTGGCCTCCGGGTCACTATGGGGCTTCGGATTTGCCAATCCCTGCTGTCCTCTTTACCATGGCATATGCTGACCCACACAGGCTGATAATGCACCTCAGCGGGTCTCCAAGACACCTATAGGGGCTGTCCTCCTTCTGAGCCCTCCTGGTAGCATGCCGCCTGTCCTCTTTGCTACTTGTTTCACAATGCAGGGACCCTGGGATGTCACCCAAGACCCAGTTTTGCTCTTTGGGCACACGGAGACCTTCTCAGAGAGATCCGAGACTACCTCCAACCCCCAGGCCTCGTCTAGATGGGATGGCAGAGATGGGACAGCTCTGAATTTCCAGGAAGGAACTCCGTCATTCTCACCCCCTCCCAATACGAAGGTAAGAGGATCTATTGGACACAGTGATCCAGAGTCCAAAGCCGTGGATAGGTCTCCAGGCGTGAGTCAAAGAGCGCCAGAGGGGGAGCATTAACTTTATGAAGGTCACATGATTATTCAGTTCCTTGGTTATTTTGGACAGACTGAGGCAGCCAGAACCCAGAATTTGGTTCTCTCTTGGTCATGGCTGTCCTCTATGACTCCGCCTCCTGGATGGCTGTCTCTGAATGAAGTGGGAGGGCACCAACCCAACAAAGTCAGGAGGGCAAGAAGAGCCTGGGGTTGGGGGCTATGGCTGTTCTTTAGGTTAAAGAAGTTTTCCTTGTTTGTGTTTCTTTGCCATTTGCCAAGTTAGAATGCCAGAGCCACAGGCACTGGAGGGCTCTCCCGGTTGTCCATTCCCTTTGTGCTTTTTTCCTGGAGAACTGCTGGGGAAAGTCGCAGAGAAGGGGTGTCCCACGTCACAAGCCGGGCCCCAGCTATGGAGCTAAAGGAGGTTGGAGGGAGGTAGGGGTCAGCCAGACACTTTATTCCATCAAACCCCGCCTCACCATCCTGGGCTGTCCCACTGTGAAACGGACTGTCCTGTGAGGTCGTGGGCACCCTGTCAATGGGGGTGGCCAAGTAGAGGCCAAAGGACCCGCGGACGGGGAAGCTGTGGAGGAGGTTTCTGTGCAAGAACGAGCTCTAAGGACTTCTAGAATTCCCTGAGTCTATTGCTCAGCAGAATAAAATTCCCCCAGGCCCAAGATCTATGGAGCTCCCCTGCTGTCCTCTCTCTGGTCTTGGTCTGGCTTGGATGACCTGGCTGACATCCAGGAAGCGCGGGCACGACGCCAGGCCAGGCAGTGCCTTGCAGAGTGCGTGAGCCTGCTGGGACTTCCTCTCAGGTCCTCGTCAATGACTGCTTGGATTAATCTCCAGGACGATGAGCGCTGCCAGGCTCGTCTCCACTGAGCTCTCTATGCCACCTCCCCCGCCACCCACCCCCTCAGATCCACAGAGCTCAGCATTATATCTGTGCCCTCAGAGAGGGGACACAGAGAAGGAGAAAGAGGCTTTGACTGTCTCCTGAGGCCCCCGAAGGGAGCATGCCTGCGAGGGTGAAGCTGGAGAAAGACTTTTCCATCTGTTTTCTGTCACATGCCCCCTCAGAGTGGACCCGGGCAGGGAGAGAGCGTGGAGGCGAGCAGGGAGAGGGCAGCTGGTGCTTGGCTCGTCTGGTTCTTAGATTGCTCGTCCCCAGTGGGCAGTGAAGCCAAGAATGGACAAAGACGCGAGACCACCAGATAAGAGAGGAGGTGTAGGACTGAGCCCCTGTGGTTGTGCCTGGGCTGTGTGGGGCCCACACTCTAGGGGGTGGGGAGTGCTACTGAACCCTGGCCTGTGGGGCTGGCGTCCACCTCGTGACCTAGTTGCTTAGAAGGGGTCAGGGCCTGGAAAGTGCCACGGGAGCTGTTGGCGGAGCTCGGGCAGGCCTCTGAGTTTCCTGCTGTCCTGTGCTCCTTCTACAGGACAAGCGGCGAGACCCCCTGCTCTTTCTTACCTGGCTGTGTGAACAGGGTCCGCAAATGTCTGAGCTGCAAGAGACGCCCCAAATTTTCTGTCTCTTCCCCCCTCATATAGATAAGACTCAGAGCAATGAAGTGCTAATAAAATGCTCGGGAAGAGGAACCCACGGCACTAGGCTCGTGGAGCGCGGACAATAACCCACCTTGCTCAGAACCTTTCTGCTTTTCCAGGGCGCTTTCACAAACTCCACGCCATTCCCATTGCACCCTGCCGTGGCCCCCGACGGCCCGGAGGTTCCCCGACGGCAGTGATGAGGGTCCGTTCTTAGGCTGGGAGCACCCTGGGGTGCAGGCCCTGGGTGTGAGCAGGAGGGCAGCTCCCCAGGGGCCTGGGCATCATCCTCTTCTCCTCCCCCATGCCTCCTTTTGGGGCGACTGTGGTCACCTGTCCCTGTTCCCCGTCCCTCAGCAAGTCAGTGGCAGAGTGTACCGTCCACCTTCCTGGCTGGCCTCTGGGTGGGTGTGAGGCCCCGCGTGATGCCCTATGTGAGGCCCCACGTGATGCCCGCGTGAGGCCTAGGAAGGGCGAGCCCTGCTGAGTCAGGAGGTTCGGCCCCTGCGCCTGTAAGCCCCTTAGAGTGTGTGTTGTGACTTTGACAGGTGCTGGATGGGGCAGGACGGGGTGCACAGGTGAGAGCCTCACTGCGCTCTGCATCTTATTACCCTCCGTGACTGCAGAAGGATAATCAGGACACCGGCTCCCCGCATCCTCCTGCTTATCCCCCCGTAGGGCCTGGGAGCTGGGGTCTCAGGGCTGGGAGGGCTCTGGGCAGAGGCAGTGGCGCCTCCACTCCTGCCCTTCACGGCCCTGGCATAGTTGGTGCCCGGCCTCTCCCTGCAGGCAGCACCAGGCCCACTGTCCCTCTGTCCTGGGCTCTGTCCACTGCCTGCCGTCCTCAGGAGTCTAATGTCTCCGCTGCCCCAGGGGTGCCCTCAAGACCTTGCATTAATCACCCCTGGCACATGGAAATGGATCCCACGCTCCAGGAAGGCGGGCCCCCGGCTTTTCCTGGGCACTTGTTCCCTTACCTCTGCTGCCTTCGCTGTTGGGAAAGTCTCTGTTGCGCCCCCGACAATCCACAGGCCGAAGTGCTCTTTCCAACCACTCAGTGGGCGGCGGCATCTGGGGCCACCGTCTGAGAGAACCCAGGGCTCCCTGTGATTCTCCTGTCACCCGTGTCTACCTCTCTCCTTCCTTGAAGACGCGCAGCTCAACCAAGCATGTCACCACCACCATTTCATTTTTTTTAAGACTTTATTTATTTATTCATGACACACACACACACACACACACAGAGCGAGAGCGAGAGAGACACACAGGCAGAGGGAGAAGCAGGCCCCATACAGGGAGCCTGATGTGGGACTCGATCCCGGGACTCCAGACTCCAGGATCATGCTCTGGGCTGAAGGCAGGTGCTAAACCGCTGAGCCACCCAGGGATCCCCCATCATTTGGTCTTTATTGCTGTGAAGAACACTGACCTGGAATTCCTAAAGTGGGAATGACAATTTGGTGAAGACAATTCAGGGATGAGGCCAACGTCACAAGGTGTGGAGTGTGGGGGGGGTGTCATCTGGGCTCCCATCTGTGTGTGTGTCTCTGTTATCACTTTTGTCACTTCCCTGGGCAGTCCTGCCACTTCTCCTGGGGTCTTCCCTAGCTTACACCTTCGTGGCTGCCTTCAGGTTCCATCTGTGTTCCCTCACCCTTCCTGTGCCCCAAGTTCTACATCCTTGAGCAATACTGACACAGCGGGACCTCAGCTACCGTGCAGACACACACACACCACACACACGTGCACATGTGCACAAGAG
Organism: Canis lupus familiaris; assembly: GCF_011100685.1. Lineage (NCBI taxonomy): Eukaryota > Metazoa > Chordata > Mammalia > Carnivora > Canidae > Canis > Canis lupus. The sequence goes on along the minus strand of NC_049258.1, from coordinate 24,306,173 downwards.
CACACAGAGACACTATATACACGCATACCACATATATACACACACACCACACATAGCATCATACACACACGCACACATACCACACACAGTTACCACATATAACACCACGCACACACACCACACGTGCATGCATACATTCCACACACAGATAGAACACATACCATACACACAGACACACGGTACACATGCCACACACATATAGCACACGTATACACACATACTGCACATACATCACAATACACACACATACACATATGCCACACACACACCATACACACATACACACTCAAACACACACCACATACACACCACCCACACACCACAAAGACTGAGCACATGAGAGAGGCAAACAACATCAAGAGTAAGACCCAGAAGTAGAGACACAGAGGGATGGAGTCCAGAGGAGATCTGGGTGAGTGCAGAGGAAGGGAGGACGAAGTAGGGAGGGAAGAGAGAGGACAGATCAGAGTTTGTGTGTCGGAAGGCTGGGGTCTAAGTGTAGTTTCACCACTTACTGGCTGAGCCACTTGCCAAAGTCACTTAACCTCTCCGAACCTCATTTTCCTATCTGTAAAATGGACATTATTTATTTAATTAATATTCATGAAGGATCGCCTTCTAGGTGTTGGGGTACATCAGTGAACACAAGAATTAAAAATCCTGCCTTCTTGTGGATGGAGATGAGATGAAGGAGATACACACCATAAGCAAAGGACATCGTGAACTAGTAGAGAAATGCTAACGAGTGTTAATCTGGGTCTTCTGAAAACTGAACCCCAAGTTAGGATTGAACATGCAAGGAGTTCCTTAGAGGAAATGCCTATGGGAGGGAAAGTAGAGGGCTTAGAGAAACATGGGCTATGGGACCACCATGCAAGTCTGGCTCTGAGGAGAGGGACAAGTCTGAGTGGAGACTTCCAGGGTCAGCAAGACCATCAGGGAGTCAAGCCTGAGCCGAACATATGGAGCCCCAGTCTTGTGGGTGTACTCAGTTGCTGGCTGAGGGTGGTATTTGGAAGGTGTGGTCTGAGCTCAAATGGGTGTGAGGTCAGAGCAGTTGAGGCCCTTGGCCAAGACCAACTCCGGCCCTTGTGCTGCACAAAGTTGGTCTGTAGAGAATGTTGGTGCATTCTCACGTGACATATGAGAAAAGTAAATTCTAAAGAGTGGAGCAGGTTAAGGAAGATGGGGGTGCTGGGATGTGCACAGGTTGCAGTTTTCATAGGGTGGTCAGGGTCAGCCTCATTAGAGAAGGTGACTTTTGAGCAAAGATTTGGAGGAGGTGAGGGAGAGAATCATTCAGATGTCAGCGCCACCATCACGTTGACATCATCATGGGGTCGGCCATGCGTGGGAAAGCACTTTGTAAACAGTATAGACTCAGCTGACAGAGAACAAACAAAAAACAAGGCCATTTGTCCTGGCATCTTGGGACTTCCATGTCCCCAAGAGAGGAGATGCTGGCCTCTGTCCCAGACCACGCTGGACTCCTCTGTTGGGGAGGAGCTGCTTGGAGGACTGCACTCCCGTTGGGAAAGCAAGGTATTCTGTTTCCAGGACATGCCACTCCCAGGGGTCCAGAACTCTCTGAAGGGCCAGAACAAATAACCCCCAAGATCCCCAGAGGACAGAATCTTATTTTCAGCTTAACAATGGGAAATAAAACAAACTCTTTTCTCAGACAACTAGATGAATATGTTATTATCCCTGACAACTGGAGTTAACAATAGCTCCTGATAAGAGATCACTTCTGTCTCCGTGGCATCCTGGTGGATGGAGTATCGTTAGTAAAATCCAAAGGCAAGAAGGAAAGGGTTGGAGGTCACCAAGTATCTATTCTGTGCCAGGTGCAGTCATGTGTTTTTTATGAGTCTCGGAGTATCCTATCCCCTTTAAGAAAATAGGAAACTGAGGCCCCCAGGAATTCATAGCTGGTAAATGGTGGAGTGGGGACCTTAACTCTGCTGGCTGTGTTTCCAAAGGCCATACTCCTTAATACACTGCTTTCTACAATGGCTCATCATATTTACCCATTTCTTATTACACCTCTCACATCAAGTTGTATTTTAATTACTTGTCTGAGATCTGTCTCTTCATCCCTCTTCACTCCCTCATCTCTGTCTGTGCACTGTGTGCCCCTGAAGGGAACAGGTGGGTTGTATTGATCTCTTTGTGGCCCACAGCATGTGTAGAGGGCCCTGATGTGGCAGGCTCTCAAGCTGCGTAACGGATGGCCACGTCACACTCAACCAGATGTCTATACCTTCCAGCTGAGAGAAGGATGGCAATATACTTTGGTATTCTTTGGAACTAGAGTTCTTAAATAAGACCCTATATAAGAATCACCTGCAGGAAGTTTTAAAAAATACAGATATGCAGGTCCTGTCATTGGAAATTCTGATTTGCTGGGTGCCAAGCAGGCCCAAGAATCTGCATTTTAATAAACACTTTTACTCTATGAGAACCTACACCTAGGGTGGGCAACCGGTAGGCTGGGTCCATTTGGTGGCATTCCTAGGGGGAAATGGTTACTGGTCTTCCTCTTGCCTTTAGGAAAAGGGCCATGGAATAGGTGGTTCTGGTGTCCTTGGAAAATACCAAGGTGCCCTCCCTGTCTCTCGCTCTGGTCACAGGACAAGGACCTGGATCAAAGCAGAAGGGAATTTAGAGGTCTTGAGGGGCTCATGCATTGCCTTTGTGTGGTTCAGCTTCCTTGGCCTGTTCAGAAATGCCCCCTGTAATCCTTCAGAGGAAGGTGGGCGAATTTACCCAGAACTTGACCCTGTCCCGGAGATGTATTCTATAAGCTGGTAGAGACCTCAGGGACATTTTCATCTTGTCCCCCTCATTGGCGTATGAACAATGAACTAGTGCTTGAGAGTGGAAGTGATAGTTTCTGGTCACATGACTAGCAGTTCCAGAGCTAGCTGTGGAGCCCACGTGTTCTGATCCCCAGGTGAGTCCTTGCTCCCTACTTGAAGCCATAGATGCATGGTGCCCTCAAGCCCAGTGTCAGCCATCCAGCATGAACCAGCAGACCTTCCAAGACGTGCAGGGGTGCATGCTGGGCCTGACCAGTGGAGAGCTCTGGGAGATGACTCTCCTGTTCCCAAACCCTCAACGTGTGGCAGGGGTAATGCCTGCTGGTACATCACAACTAAAAACTAGTCCCACTCCCAACTTTTCATACTCCACACTTGTTTTTCTCCCATCCCTCCCTCTGTAATGGACTAGAACTCACCCTCTTGTTCATTGTTTTCAGAAATTCGGTGGTATATGAAGTGATTTGAGATGTAAGCAGACCAATATTTTAAGAGTTAACATGCATTGCCTGCCCTATAACAGGCTCTATGCACTCTGGATATATTAACTCATTAAATTCTCAGAACTATCTCCCGAGGTACTAGTAGGTCTCCATTTATAATGAAGAAACCAATATACTATGAGGTTGAAATCTCCGCAGGGCCACAGAGTGGGTACGAGTTGGAACCACGTTTCCAAGCCAGGCTCTTGCGTCCAGAGGGGGCATATTTGTCTGCTATTCCATGTTTCAGTTTGATTTTATTCCAGTATGTATGAGAAAACAAAACAATTTACATGCCCGTTGGGGGATCTGTACTCCAACTCCTATCTATTGTTGGTTCTCCAATAAGACAAGGATATTTTTTAAAAGAAGGGAGCTGCCTTAAAAGCTGGTTTGGCATTTTTCAGATAAAGAAACTGAGGCTCTGAGGGCTGAAATCACCGCCCACCCCGCCATGTGCTACTGGGAGTTAGCGGCCGGCCTGAAGCTGGAATCTGGTTCTCCCAATGCCAGTCCCATCTCCATTGCTTTTCCCCTGAATGTCCTTTTACATGGACTTGGTGAAAGTCAAGTTTTTCACAATTTAAACCATTTAAACTTTACACATATAGTTTAAGTTTGGAACCTGGCATGCACTATGGTTTGCTTGCATGAAAAAATTAAGCTCAATGCCCTCAAAGCTGTTTGGTTAAAAACATGGTTCAGAATCTGATGGGGTTTCATTTAAACCACCATGACCATGTCTCAGTCCCCCTACAGTTGATTTCTAAAGGGATATGTGTTATCTTTAAGTGTTACCAGCTTTTTCTTTTCCTGCTCGTCACCTCTCCCTCCTAAAGCTTCTTCTCCCCAAAGAGGCTGCTCCCATTTGCCCCTGCCCTCCCTGCCTCCTTGTGCTGGGATGACACTCACACGCTGATGCACAGCCTGCTAGGCTGCCACTTACGACTCCCTTCCCTTTGGGGTGTCTCAGGTTCCTTACCTGTAAAATGATGATTAGGTCTGATGGTCACTAAGAGCCTATCATTGACCCAATAGTGCTAATACTGAAATACTGTTTATCCCCTTGACCTTCGTGTTATTTCCTCTCCTCCTCAGACTCAGCTGTCACAAGCGAGCCGTGCAATTTCCCATTCCTCAGGAAGTCCTCAAATAAAGCTCATTTTTCAATGGGGGTGGGAGGAGCTGCACATTATTCTTTTTCAAAATAATGACAGGAGAAGAAAAAGAACCAGAAAAGAAAAAATGCCAAAACACAACAAAAACAGAAGCAGGTCAAAACAGGAAAATCCACCCTTGTAGGAGGAGGTAGGGAGAAAGGTCAGCACCCACCACATTCTGAGGGAGCTTCAGCCTCTGGCTCTGTGGTTTTATATATTATTAGAGTTGTTACAACAAATAAATGGAGAAGAGAAGCTGGATGGTGCTGACAAGTGGGGCTCTGGGTGGGAAGTCACTCCTGCCCAACAAAACGCTCTGTCTAAAAATACACAGCCAGGACCTCGTTGTTTCCATAAACAGATGGACACCACGGGCCTGGTGGAGGGGCAGAGGCAGTGGGAGGAAATTGTATCTGACAATGATAAAAATCTGGCATCTCCCAGAGCTTCACATCCTGGACGAGTCCAGCCTGCTGTCCATATCCCCCGCTTGTGCAAGTGAGGTGACTGTAAATAGAATTCTCTGGACTCCCACCACGGCTGCCCCTTGTAAGGAAGGGAGAGGGGAGGGCATGAAGCATATCTCCTGCTTGCCCACCTGCCCAGTGTCATCTACAAAGAGGAGGCAGATGAGATATGGAAGCTGCTGGTGGGGTGGAGGAGATGAGATAGGGCTCTATGGCCACCCTCATTCCTGGCTATAAGCCTAAGCAGACCATCCATGTTGTGGGCCTGGTTGTGTGACTTTCAGGAAGTCTTACTTCTTTGGACCTGACCTTCCAGATCTGTCAAAAGGGAGGGACACAATTCCAGAAGTAGTGCGTTCAGTTCTGAGAGACATGCTTTAAGAGGGATAATAACCAAGTGGTAGGGTCAAGTGGAGAGAGCCCCACAGATATGATCACCCTGTGGGGACCCATCAGGATCTGGGATCTCATATGAAAGAAAATGTGACTTGCTTTACATAGTTCCAGAGGGCAGAAAGAGAATGACGACTTTTACATACAAACTAGAAATGTACGTCACAAGGGAGATGTACATTGCCCAGATTGAGTGGGGACACCAGGAGCATGGAATCATTCATCGCTTAGGCATAGCGACAGAGATTGCAAGACCATCTCCAGGTATGTAAGTATTGGATGTAAGAACAGACCAGGTGACCTTGGACTCTAAAGCTCCTTCCGAACTCTGATTATTGGAGCGTGTTCTCCTCCTTCATGAAATGGGCCTCTGGGATGGTTAAGGAGATGTGAAGAAACTTAGCATGACTTAAGAGAGAAAATATAATGGTTGAGAGGTCATCCAATACAGGTTTTTGGTACATGAAAATAAACCACATTACTTGCAAAACTGGTGATCTGGGCACAGAAAAGATGATGAAAGCAGTGGTTCACTGTTGGGGGTTCACAGATGTCAACTATCTCTTTCTGGGGATCCCTTCAAGCAAAGGACAATAGAGATGGTTAAAGATAGAGCTCTGAAGTAAGGCTTTCTTGATTTGCACCCTGATGCACTTACCCAGTAGCTGTGCATCTCTAGGCAAGTTACCTAATCCTTCTGAGCCCTTGTTTCCTCATAGAATAATGAAAATTTCTACTTTATAAAATTATTGTGAAGATATAGTGAGATAAGACATATATAGTTGTGCTGGGTAATCCCCTTTTGCCCCTCTTGGATAATTTACTCTTCCCCACACTACTTTCTACCCTACAGGCTAGGCATCAGATCAGTGAGTTCTCATGTCTTCCGGTGAGTTCTCATGTCCTCTGGTTTCCCATTAGTTTGGCTAATGAGGAGCCCCAGCAGGACAGCAGAAGGCAGAAAGATAGTGAGCTGGTTATTCCTCCAACTTTCTCTCTGAGAGGACACAAGGGGTCAACTCGTCCCTAGACTGAAGGTTATAACTCCTGTCAGGTGGCTCTGCCCACTAATTTTCTCTGGGGTTGGATAACAGCTAACTTGCCAACCTGTCAAGTCCAAGGATAATAATTGTAGTCCACTGTTACTTGCCTTGGGGTATTGCAGGACTACTTGTTAACTTCCTTACACTCCGTCCACATTTATTAAATCATCTTTTCATTAAACCCACCTCAAATGATACCAATCTGGTTGTACCTTTTGTTTCCCACTGAGACCTGGGCTGATACTCTGTGACTGCCATAAAATTAACATTCAATTTATTAACTCAACAAACATTAGTCAAGTACCTACTGTGTTTGAGGTCTACTCTACCTACTGGAAGTTTTATGGGAAATGTAAGCAGAGATTCCTGCCCTAGGCATTAGGTTCTGCTGTTCAATATTGTGCAAAGAGGGTAGTGGGGATTAAAAAGGTCAGTCTCCATCCCAAGGATAAAGAGGCCTTCATTTCTGTCTCTTTAAAATGAAGGGCAGTGGACCAGTTTCCCTGTAGCTTGTCCTCAGGAGTTGTCTCTGCATTGGAAGCCTATTTCTACCCATCGCTACAGAGATGGACAACTTATATGACCTGAGAACTTCAATTCAATTTAATTAAAGTTGTTGTCTGTTGAACATTTATGATGCTCCAGGTTGTGTGTGAGACTGCTTGTGGATATAAGGTGCACAATGGAAGGTTTTTATCCACTGGATGGTCACCCCTGGAATTGGAAATCAGAGAAAGGTCCAGGGGAAAGTATAATTGCTGGAACTTGGTAAGATGGTAGTTGTAGGGGAAGGCCTCCAAAGGGCAGCTCGGTCCTCAGCTAGGGCTATTCAGCCACTGCTAGCCCTTGGACAAGAATGGAGGAACTGGGGAATAAACATCTACATCTCTTGTTCTTCCTGTCTTCCAACCTCCCCCACTGTCAGCTGTCTGTAGTGGAACCCCAGAGGGATCCAAGGCAGCCAGAGGGAATGGGGGTTTGGTTCATGCATTCCTAAGGCATCATCGTCTAGGGTCCCAGAGCAGGATGTGGGTAGAGAGTGGACCTGGGGGAGCAAGAAGGGAAGACCTCGTCTTACTAATCATGTCCTTGCTCTCCTCTCTATAAAGATGCTGTACATCTGAGGAGGCCACCACGGTGTCTCCTTCTGTGATCTCCCTGTTTCTAGTCCCGTGTCTTGCCCCTATTGGAACCCTAAGTGTCGGTTAAGAGATTGGGAGTAATAGAGCTGAGGACTGGTGGCAAGATTGGGTGATTTCAGGGGGAAATGGTAGTCTCCAGTGCCAGAGTGAAGAAATTTGGTTTCAAGTGATCCCTAGGAACACCAGTCCTGTCTGGGCTCAGGGAGGTCACCTGGAGAGTCACAAATATCATGTGGGGATGATTCTGTATGAGAATTCTTGCATCTGCACCAGCATCAGGAGGACTGTTTGCTTTTGCCCTGTAGTTGGTGAGGCGATGGGGCCTCCGTGGGGCTCTCCTTAATCAGAGCCAGGACTTCCCTCCCCCATGTCATTATAACACTGCACATTCCAGCTGTGGCTCCACTTTTCTTATGTTTAATTTCAGTCCACTTATTCCAGCTATTATTATCATGGTGATTATTATTTATGGAGTGCTGACAGAAGGGTTGGCGACAAGGCAGATAAAGAGATGCTGAGATACGTGCCTCCCAGCTGTTGCGACTGCCACCACCTCCTCCTTTTGTTCTGGAAGATTCTGCTTTCAGAATCTATCCCTTGTTAGGTCTTGGATGGGAGGTCATAGGGCAGTATTTTCCAAGGGTAAGGGCATGTACCACTTATAGCAGAATCCGTTTGGGTGCTGGAAAAATACAGATTCTGGGGTGCCACTCCACATCTACTGAGTCAGAATCTCAGTGTGTCCCGGGGTCCTAGATTTAAGCAGGTGCCCCAGGAAATTCTTAGATCTAAGGAGAAATCCTGCTGTGGGAAACCCATTGAATAGAAAGGAAAAACAAGGAGAGAGGCAGGGTATAAACATGGGATTTGGTCCCCTTGTCAAGCAAGTCACAGAGAGAAGTGAGCAAGAACGTTTTCATGAAGAAATGCTGCCTACCTCTGTTTATAAACACTGATAAAAGGAATACAATATGAGCTAGAAAGCTGGGCTTGGGATTGCTTGGTTTTAAACTCCGAAGCTTTGGAAAGAAAGGGGTGGATATGAGAGAGGTCTTACTAATAAAGACCCCTAAGCAATCTTTATAAAACCAATCATAGTAACCATTGTTTATTAGGTGGATGATAGTTGCTGTACATTTTTCTCAGTACCTTCCATGTGCGAAACTCACTTCGTGCTCAGTACGACCCCTGGAAGTCTGTGCCAATAGTATCCCATTTTGAAGATGGGGAAGCTGAGGCAAAGGGCGGTTAAATACATTGCTCAGGATAAGAAAACTGGCAGGTGAAGCTGGGGGCAATGCCAGGCATTCTGCTCTCCTGGACACACTCTCTGCTGACTTCCAATATGGAAAAATGAGGTTTGAGTAAATGTTGCATCTATGGTTCGTTGAAGAAATTCTGAGTTGCCTCCTGTGTGCTAGGCACTCTCATAGTTACCAGGAATACACAGGGCAGAAGACATCCAGTTGATTTTATTGGTTTCTCTATGTTTCAGTGCAGCTTTTTGGGGAGTTCTATGCAAAATGCTAAACTTGCTTAAGTGAGTGGGGAATGTGTCCCTGGGCAGGTGGCGTTGCAGCTGATTCTTTAAAGACATGTTGGAGTGGCTTGGGCAAAGAATAAGGGAGAAGCGAATACCAGGGAGAGGAAAATGTACATGTGAAAACACAAAGCAGGGGAAAGAATGAGGTATTTATATGAATCATGGCTGTCTGGGGGGTTGAACACAGGGTCTGTGGTGTTTAGGGGGCAGGACGTGAAATTGGAAGGGTGAGCTTTGCACTTTGTTGTGCCAGACTTGAGAACTAACTAGGGCACTTGAGCTTACTCTATCCACTTATTCCAGCTATTATTAGCATGGTGATTATGATTTCTGGAATTGATAGGTATTGGGGGAACCCCGGGAGGAATGGCATAGTCATAAGATGACTGGTAACAGTGGGAAAGGGTGGAGATCTGTCGAGAAGGTGTCCAGGAGACCAGCTTTAGCCTCTGAGAAAAAGCTTAGGTAAGAATTTTGAGGACCTGAACTAATTTCAGTGGAAGGGATGATGGAGAAGGAATGAAATGGAAATATATTCACAAAGGGTGAAATGCTCTTGGAGAGCAATTTGATACTAGAGACTGATGGAGAAAGAAACATACAGGATGCCTTAAAAAAAAAAAGATTTATTTATTTTGGTGGGGGGGAAGGGGCAGAGGGAGAGGGAGAGAGAAACTTAAGCAGACTCTGCTGAGTGCGGTGGCTGATGGGGGCCTGGAACTCAGACCCTGAGATCAGGACCTGAGCAGAGGCCAAGAGTCAGATGCTTAACCGACTGTGCCTCCTCGGCACTCCAAACAGGCTGACTTTTGGGTTTTAGGCTTGGAAGACTGAAAAGATGTTGCTCTGAAGGTAGAGAATATAGGAGTTGGGGGTAGTTTTAGGGGAAGAGTAAAGGATTTGGATTGTGCCATGTTGCCTTAAAAGGGCCAAGAAATATGAGTAGGGAGCATAGGAGGGAGATCAGGGATGGAGATATAAAAACAAGATTTACTTTTTATTACTGAAGCTATATAACTATCTGATGGTTCTACATGCGATTTCTATAGATCTCTACTCCCAGCTGGAGAAGTATTTTTTTTAAGGACATATTTGCATTTTACTAGTTGATAGAGAACATATGTACCAGGTAAAACCATCACTCAACTCAGATTTTTAGATACAACTTAATTTTTCTTTTTTTCAGAATTGAATTCAACTGCTGCATTTACTGATGGTTTAACCCCTCGCCCCCTTTATCTTTTTCACTAGTGCCCACAACCCCCTCTACTCCGGCAGCCACCTGTTTGTTCTCTGTATTTAAGTCTGTTGTTGATGGTTTAAACTTTTAACCCTGCTCCTCAAAGTAAATTAATTACTCATGGTTTGAAATCTGGTCTATTTCAGGTTAATTTTTTGAAATAGAAAGGGAGTTGGTAAGGAAGTCCTTCAGCACTTAAGGAAGGAAGGAAGAGATGAAGGAAGGAAGGAAGGAAGGAGGGGAGGAAGGACGGCGGGGAGATGAAGAGAGGTGGGAGAGGGGGAGGGAGGGAGGGAGGGAGGGACGGGATGGGAGGGAGGAGGGAGGGAGGGAGTGAGGAGAGGGAGGGAGAGGGGGAGGTAGGAGGGGAGGGAGGGTGGAGGCGGGAGGAGGGGTGAGTGGGAAGCTTGTATAAGGAGGAAGGAAGGCCTTCATTAATCTTTCCTTCCTTCTTTTTCTTCTTCTTTCTTTTTTCTTCTTTCTTTCTTTCTTTTTCTTCTTTACCTTCGTTCTGTCTTCTTTTCGTTCAGGTCCTTTTCTTTGTTGGTAGTTTTTGAGGAGATGTAAGCTTTCACAGCATCATGGTGGGACATGGAGGGTCTTAAGTGATGCCTAGGAAACTTATTTATTTGTCTTCTGTCCTTCAAACAAATTTTGAGGGACACCTGGGTGGCTCAGCAGTTGAGCATCTGCCTTCAGATCAGGGCATGATCCTGGGGTCCTGGGATCGAGTCCCACATTGGGCTTCCTGCAGGGAGCCTTCTTCTCCTTCTGCCTCTGTCTCTGCCTCTCTTTCTGTGTCTCTCATGAATAAATAAATAAAATCTTAAAAAAAAAACCCCACATTTTGAAATGTTCATTTGTAGGTGTTTTAATCTGTTTTTCCCTTCTCAAGTTTCAGGGAGGTAACTTGTGAGAAGTAGAGTTTATATCATAATCACAGACTCTAGAGACAGACCATCTGGATTCAAATACCAGTTCTGCCACTGTCCAGCCATGTGACCTCAGGTAAGTTACTCAGTCTCTTTGTGCCATCACTTTCCTTGTCCATAAAAATGGGATAGCAGTATGACCTACCTCTTAACATTTTTGTGGGAATTAAATGAACTAGCATATAGAAAGTGCTTAGAACTTTATGCTTTATTGCTTGTGCACTTATCACTTAGAAAGGTTGTATACATTTCATATTTTATTAATTTATATTTTCTTGCAGGATGGATTATAGAGGCTACGTTAAAATTAAAGTTTCTCTCTGTCTTTTGTAAATGTCTAAAGCTACCAGGATTTTTTTTTTTTTTTTGGTGTCTTATAGTGGGAGGGAAAAAGAAGGAGGCAAATATCTTGGGAGTGGCATGGCAGAGAGTGAACATCCCCAGAGAGGTTTGGGGGTCCTGGTGGTGCCCTGGAGAGGCAGCTGATCTTGGAGGCAGTGGCAGGGTGGGGGTCCAGGGAGGCCGGCCTTGGGGTGCAGTGGCAATGAACCTGAAGGGACTGGACTCTTCAGGCTGGCACAAGGACATCCTAGCAGGTGACAGGTGGGTCCATTACCCATGACCAGAAGACTGTCTCCAATGTTGGCACCATTCTGGGGAGAAGTGTCTTAGGAGAATGGAAGAGGATTTGTTCTGTTTTGCTCCTCTTAGTAGGTAAGAGACCTTGGATGAGGTACAAATGGATTTAAAGAAAATGACAATGGAAGTCTCTTGTACCTGTGAGCTAGTGGGTTCTTTGAACTCCACAGCCAGTTGCAGGGACGGGCATGGATGGCGGAGCAAGCACATGCTGCCTGTGTGATTCTTTGTTTCCAATGAAAACAAAACAAAAAACTCCTCCTTCTTCCTTCTTTTGCCTCCTCTTGGAGAACTGGAAGCAGAGTCCTAGGTCTCTGAGCTTAAGCAGGCCTCCCCAGAGCAGCATCAGGCAGGAAGATTCAGCTTCATTCCCCTCCACTTCCCTTAGACCCTCCTCAAGACTGACTGCCCTTCTGTGTTTCACTTCCTTTCCTGGTCTTAAATGCTCCCCTGTGCAGCTGTTCCACAGCTGCTGGCCCTCCGGTCACCTCCCACCCCCATCACTTCCCTGTTGAAGGGGGCTTGGGGAGAATGGGAAGGTGCTACATCAATGCACGACATTTCCTCCCCTGTCCCCTCAGCTGTGCAGCTCAGCTGTGTGTCCTCTGGCACCTACAAAATCAAGCACCTGCCATCCAGATGTTTGCACCTACAGGCCGGCAAAGCTGACTATAACTAGACCTTTAGAATGGAGACAGGTATTTAGTTGAGGGCAAGATTTAATGGAATTCTTGGCCTGAAAAGCCTTGGGTGGGGAGGTCATCTTTTCCATTTCTCTCCCTTCAGGAAGGATGAAGCTAAACATTCAAGTTCTTCCACAACTTCCCTTGGGCTCATTGTTGGGGGTTTTCCTTTATGATCAACCATATTTCTTTCTAATTTTGAGAGGTAGGCTAATACCATGCAGAGCTTATACATAATAATCATTTTACCTTTCCCCCAAGGTCATTACTATGAAGAAAGGAAGGGTGGTGATGTAGAATGAACATTGTCTTTGGGGTCCCACAAACCCATGTTCAAATCCAATCTTAATCATGTACTAGCTGTGACCTGCCTTAACCCCCAATTTCAGTTCTGTCTTCTTTAAAATTTGGATAGTAGCATTTGTTCAGATGAGGATTCAATGGATAATGTAGTGTTGTTGCTGGCTCAGAATAAGACCCCAGCAAGTCATAGCTATTGTTGTTATTGTTATGGACAGTCTGTTTCTTCATTTAGGCAAAAAATAATTCTGTCCAGAATTACTATCAGCGCATTTATGCTGAGTGCTTGCTGGTCTAAGTACTGTATAAAACAAGGCATCTCACTAATACCTTTACTTAGTGCAAAATTTCTTAGGTATGCTATAGTCCACCTGCATCAGAACTGCTTGTGAGCACTTGCTAAAACTGCAGAGTCTATGCCCTGGCACATGTACTGATTCAGAATTTGTTAGCTAGGGTGAGGGAATCAGCATTTTGTCAACCACTTCAAATAATTCTTATCATCTTAAATTCTGAGAGCTACTTTTAGGGTATATTACTAAGGTCAGATGGCTCATAGGTCAAAGAAGGCATATCACTTAGTGTTACCTGGAATCATAAGGGCACATAATGTTAGCATTGAAACAACCTCAGAGATCGCGTCATCCAATCTCTCACCAACTATAAGAATCTCTTTTAAAGAAAACTATAGAGTGGACTGCAGGTTCTCCAGGGCATGTAGGGAAGGTGGGATGAAAGAGCAGCCACCCAGGAACGAAGAAACAGTAAGAAAGGTTAACCAAGGACTGGAGCAACTGGCAGTATTATGGGATACTGGTTGTATGCAGAGCCCAGCATTGGCTGTGGTGGGAAGACACAGAGGAAGGAGTAGATAGGGCTCGAGGTATCTCCACGATACTCTGCATCTGAACAGAAACTGAGAAATCTTGCCAGTCATTTCAGTGTTTTTAAGTGACCAGATGTTGCATGCCAGATTGTTGAGGAGTTCAGGGTCCCTTTGGAAGACAGAGCAGGGAGCAAGGAAAACACATGGAAATAGACAGGAAGAAAAGGAAAAGAGCCCAGCAAGATAGAGGTTAGTTGGTTATTAAATTAATGAATTCATTTATGGAGTCCTGCTAGGTGAAGAGCCGTGGATTTACAGAGAGTAATCAAACACAAATACTCTCTTCAAGGGGCTCATAATGTGTGGGAAGAATAAAGACACTGGAATAAGATTCAAACTGCATCTCACCACTTAGTAGCTCTGGGAACCTGGCAAGTGCCTTAATCTTAACTGAGCCTTGGGTTTCTCAACTATAAATGATGCTAATAATACCTACCTTTCTGGTTGTGGTGAGGACTAAAGCAAATAATGTGTGAGAAGTATCTGGTACGGTGTCAGCACATAGAAGTACTCAACAGTTGTTACAGTTCCCTTCTGCAAGAGGAAACATAACTCCTACCTAATCACTCAGATGCAGTGGCACCACAAGTGTCCAGTTAAGGTTGGTTTTGCTGTTGCAAGGGCAGGATGGCCTTAACTCTTGAAGATGGGAGCCCCGGTATGTGATCATAATGCTTTATTCAACCAGTAAAAACTCACAGAGCCCAGGAGTGACTGCATTGTTCATTAGATCCTTGAGGTATGCCTTAGAGCTTTTTGAGAGTCCTTATCAAATGATCTTGAGTCATGTTATGTGGAGACAGAGACAGTAAAACTACCCATCCCTCTGAAGGACAAATCTAGATTGGCTAACCCTTTTGGCCATTTTGTTTTCTTATTATTTAAAAAAAAATAATTAGAAAAATGTAGGAAAAAATTAAAAATCACATGTATCTCTTCAATTTGGAAGCATTACAGAAGAAGATTCTGGTTTTGGGTAAGATGGAGAAAGGACACTGCAACCTGTGTCTCCCACTGAATCCAAAGCCTGGATGGAATGTGTAAGGTAGCTATTTGAGAACTCTGAAAAGTAAACAGTATCATGTAGATTGGGAGAAAAGGTTAGAATTTATATTACCACTTAACTGGGGGGTGAGTTTATTATTTCTCTCCCACTCTGATATTTTCCTGACTTCAATAAACCCAAATTCTGTGAGCAGGTAGGAGGATGTAACAAAAATGTCCAGGAGAAGTCCTCAAGTTCGGGTTGAAGTGGGAAAGAAAGCTCCTAATATTCAGAGTGTAGAAGTCCCTCACTTTTCTTTTCTTTTAGTTTTTTATTCATTTTCTTTTGTCCCAGCTCAAGTAATTCCAAGGTAGCAGTGGCAGCGGGAGCCTGCTAGAACCTGAAACTGTAGGGAAGCCCCTTAATGTGCTTTATGGATCCCTGGTCCAACCCTCAGGGCTGCTCATGTTGTAGGCTTAACCCTAAAGAGTAGATATAGATTTTGAGAGCTGAGCTATAGGATATATACCACTACCCAAATTCCAGACTGGCCACTGAGTAGTATCCAAATAGTATGACAAAAGCTTTAAAAGTTGAATCGATCTTGGAACCACAACCCTTATAGAGCTAATTAGAACTTGTGGCCTAAATGCATTCTTTGTAGGATTAAATACAACTCAGAATCTCAGAAAATGATACTCAATATGTTGAGGATACAATCCAAAATTACTTGGCACACAAAGAACAGAGAAAGATGATCAACAGAAGTCAATGTCTCACTAACAAGGACAAAAATTTTAAAGCAGTTATTATAAAAATGCTCTAACAAGTAAGGGAGAACACTCTTGAAATGAGTGAAAAGATAGAAATTCTCAGCCAAGAAATAGAAGGTGTAAAAAAAAAAAAAATCCAGGAAATTTAAGAAAATGTGTTAACCCAGAGGTAAAAA
The DNA here is from genome assembly GCF_011100685.1 of Canis lupus familiaris. Classification (NCBI taxonomy): domain Eukaryota; kingdom Metazoa; phylum Chordata; class Mammalia; order Carnivora; family Canidae; genus Canis; species Canis lupus. The sequence goes on along the minus strand of NC_049258.1, from coordinate 24,290,507 downwards.
TAAAATCTCACTAGATGGGTTTAACAGTAGAATGGAGATGACAGAAGAGAGCCAGAACATGAAGATAGATCAGTAGAAATGATCAAATCAGGACGAAAAGAGAAAAGATTAAAACAACAACAACAACAACAACAAAAAAACAAAAACAAAAAAAACCCCAAAAAACAGGTCCTCAAGGACCTGTGGAACAATAACAAAAGGTCAGATATTCATGTCATCAGGGCAATAGAAGGAAAGGAGAAAAAATATAAGACTAAGAAAAAATTGTATGAAAACTTTCCAAATTTGATGAAAGTCAGAAACCTATAGGTTCAACAAACTCAGTGAACCTCAAACCTTAGGTAATTCCAAAGAAAGCCACATCCAGATACATCATAATTAAACTGCTGCAAACAGAAGACAGGAAAATCTTGAAAGCAGCCAGAGAGAAATGATACATTTCCTCCAGATTTGTAGGAAAATCTCATTCTAGTAACTGTGGAGTTCTCTGATTTCTCATCAGAAACCAGAGAGCCAGAAGAAACTGGAATGACATTTTTCATGTGCTGAAAAAAGGGAACTCTTCATCTAAAATTCAACATCTGTGAAAATATTTTCAGGGATGAGGGCAAAATAAAAAATTCTCTGATGAGGGAAAGAGCCTGTTATCAGCAGACCTGATCTAAGGGAATTGGTAGAGAAAGTCTGCAGACACAATGGAAGTTATGCCAGGAGGAAACTGGGAACATCTAGAGTCAAAGAAGAGTAACAGAGATAATAAATATCTCAGGAAATTTAATAGGCTACTCTTCTCCAACGAGTTCTTTAACGTCTGTTTTAAAAACAACAATAACAAAATACAATGTCGTCTGACAGAATTTTCAGTGTATGTAGATATAACCTAGGGCAACTAGGACAAAAGGGGGAGTGAAGGGGCCAGCTGGTAGTTTCTACATTCCACTTGAAGCAGTAAAATATTGAACCAAACTAGACTGGAAAAGTTAATTATGTGTATTGTCATTTCAAGAGCAACTACTGCAAAATCTATACAAAGAGATACAGTAAAAAAAAAAAAATGAAGCAGGTAGGTTAAAATGGAATACTAAATATTATTCAAATCAATCTAAAGAAAGCAGAGAAGGAGAGATAGAGAAACAAACCCCAGAGAGTATGAAGAGAACAAAGAACAAAACGGTGAATTGAAATCCAAGCGTATCAATAATTTTTATATTATAAAATACTCCCTTCCAGGGATAGGTGTTTGTTAAAAGTAAAAGGAAATGGTGATGATCTGTTAGGCCAACACCACCCCGGGGGTAGAGCTGGAGTGCCTGTACTAATTTGAGACAAAGTAGATCACAGAAAAGAATTCCAGGGGCAAAGAAAGACATTAAATCTGGTAATAATGATAAAGGAGTCAATTCACAAGGAAGACCTAGCACGTCTAAATGTTTTGCCTCTAACAATGGAACATTAAAATACACGAAAGAAAAAAGCAGATAGAACTGAAAAGAGACAATTTCACAGCGGGAGACTTTAGAAGTCCTTTCTCAGAATGATAGAACCAATAGAAAATCCGCAAATAGGTGGAACCGGATGACGCCATCAGCCGACTGGACATGATCTTCACCCCATAGCGGCAGGATATACATTCTTTTTAAGGACACACAGAACATTCATCAAGATAAGCCATATCCTGGGTTATAAAACAAAACTTCACAGAATTTTTTATTTTTTGATAGAGAGAGAGAGAGAGAGGCAGAGACATAGGCAGAGGGAGAAGCAGGCTCCATGCACCGGGAGCCCGACGTGGGATTCGATCCCGGGTCTCCAGGATGGCACGCCCTGGGCCAAAGGCAGGCGCCAAACTGCTGCGCCACCCAGGGATCCCAAAACTTCACAGAATTAAGAGACTCAAAATCATACAAACTATGTACTGTAATCACAATAGAGTTAAGTAGATAACAGAAATGTTCTAGAACGTAGGAGGAAAAGAAAAACCTTTGTGGCTTTGGGTTAGGTGAGGGTTTCTTGGGTACAGTTCCAAAGCATGCTCCATGAAAGAGCAACTGGCAAGTTAGACTTCATCGAAATTTAGAACCTCTGCTCTTTGAAAGACTTTGTTAAGAGAACATAAAGTTGAGCCAGGGACTGGGAAAGAGTTTGCAGCTTACTTTTTTGACAAAGGACTTGTATACGGAGTATGTGAAGAACTCTCATAAGTCAATAAAATTTAAAAAATGAGCAATTTGAATAGACACATCACCAAAGAAGATGCACAGGTGGCAAAGAAGCACATGAAAAGATGCTCAACCTCATTAGTCATTGCGGAAACACAAATTGAGACTATGATGAGGGAATGCTGCTCTCCTGTGAGAATGGCTAAAACGAGCAAAGGCCACGGGTCATCAGGGGTCTAGCATGGCTCTGGATGGGGAGTGGTGAGGAGTGTACAGGGGGACGCGGTGTGGGTGTGATCAGATCACGTGGGCCCAAGTCCGGGTCTCACGACCTCTGAGTTATTCCATGGTGTTTCCCAGAGGTGGGCTGGATTCTGATCCAGGAAATCTTCTGTTTCTCAGGGCACCTGGGTGGCTCAGTGGTGGAGCGTCTGCCTTCAGTTCAGGGTGTGATCCTGGGGTCCTGGGATTGAGTCCCACATCAGATTCCCTGTAGAGAGCCTGCTTTTCCCTCTGCCTGTGTCTCTGCCTCTCTCTGTGTCTCTCATGAATAAATAGATAAAATATTTAAACATTTTTTCTATTTCTCTTGGGGCCAACAGAGCTTCATTTTGAGATACTCACTTTTCCCCTTTGATACTCCTTAAAGCCTTGGGAAGGAGAAGATGCAGAGCCCCATGGGTCCTGCTTCAGAAGATGAAAGGTTTGTAGGGTGTTGCATAGGTAACATAAAGGCATTTGGAAGTTTTCATAAAGAGGAAGCCCACCACAAAAAGATATGGGGCTTTGCATTTTCTTCTTTCTTCTCCATGGACAAAGCTTTTGGCCATGCCACATGGCTGCTTTGTCTAAGCACTTACCCTTTCCTCCTCCTGTCCTTCCCAGCCCCATCCCACCCGACCCTGACCTGCTGTGTGAAGCTATCCATTCTGACCCACTCCAGCTCCTTACTCCTGGTTCTGGGGCTTATGTCTAGATTTCAAATCCTGGTGGTGGTTGGAATTTGGGGATTGTTTTCCTTTTCTGACTTGATTTCTTTTTTTGTTGCATCTAATATCTCTGAGTACAATCCCAAGCACCTTTGACTCCTCAGTAATTATCCCCTGAGATGGTGTATAGGGTTTCATGGGGAAAGGCTGCATGCAGAGTTCACAGCCTGAAGTTATGACGGAGAGTCAGGCAGTGTCTACACAATGCATTTATTCGTTTGAGAAATGTTTATGGAATACCTGCCATATTCCTGGCACTGTTTGAGGCTAGCAATGAACTCTAAATGAGCTTTCATTCCAGTTGGGGAAGAAAAGGAAACCCTTAGGAAGAAAATCAGAGAAGCATAAGAGAGCACTGGGAACAAAAGGGAGAATGGCCACTTGGTGTAAAGAGAAGGAACCAGTCACTTTTAGCTCAGAGACATTGAGGTAAACCACGGATCCAGATCATGCAGCTGAAAGCAAATGTCCTTTGGTGTTTCAATGAACAGCCTGGGCAGGAACTTTTAAAAAGAATGAGATTTCACTGGGTGCCTGGGTGGCTTAGTCTGTTAGGAAGCCGACTTTTTGTTTTGGCTCAGGTCATGATCTCAGGGTTGTGGGATTGAGCCCTGTGTTGGGCTCCATGCTGGGCATAGAGCCTGCTTGGGATTCTCTGTCTCCCTCTGTCCCTCCTGCTGCTCGAGCTCTCCCTTTCAAACAAATAATCTAAGGAAACACATAAATAAAATGAGGTTTTAGAATAAATAAGCAGTTCTGCTCCAAGCTAGAAGTGTGGCAGGGATGCAATGCAGACATCCCCGTCCCCCCGATGAGTTAGCAGCTCCGATTCCCAACCTTGATCTCACCCAGCGCTGTCTCTAAATACACTGTCTTCTCAAAAGATGGTGCTGCAGATTAAGGAGAGACTCCTTGACAGCTGGTTCTCAGGCTGTCTGGGGAGTCCCTCTGGCAGGTCTCCAGGTATCCTCTGCCTCCAGGGCTCACCCTGAGAGTGCCAGCATCCTCTGAAGACCTCAGGCAGCCCCACTCCCTCCTGGTCCCAAGCACAGCAGGCTGGAGTGGTCACAGAGGGAAGGGAGTCCTGGTGGTCCATCAGGTCTGTGCTGTTTGGTTGTAGGGTAAGGACTGACATGACATCAGGAATGCAGAAAGCGTAGAAACAGCAAAGATGGAATGGGACAGTCTCCCTGATGCCTTGTACCTCAAGAAAGAACACATGGATAGCCTTTGGGTAAGGGAAAGTGGGTCTCGGTAATCACGGGTAGCTGGTACTTGAGCATTGTTGGGTTCTGTGTAGGAAGATTGGTGTGCAACGTAATAATACTCACGGGGACAACGATCCCTCTTTTAATTACTGAACATCTAGAAAAGTGAAACGGCATTCACTTAACCCTTTTTATGTTAGTTCCATTTGGAACAGTTAGCTCCAGTTCTTTGTAATAGTCCTATGGGAATGCTTTGGGATATTCCAGAACAGATTTTGGGCTGGGGTTCGGTGAGTTCGGCTTCTGTGTGTTAAGAGTGATTTATTCTGGTAATTTCTTACAAAAGAGAACAGACCTATGTAGAAGCGAGATGCTGAAGGACTGCCCATAAGAAACCCCACATTAAGCCATGGGTTTCTTAGATGATTTAGGTGTAACGGGTTTAAGGCTCTCAAAATTAATTTTATAGACCTCAAATAAAGAAATGAGTTCTGAGTCAGTGTCTTTAACAAGAAATTTCTCTTCCACTTTATCCAAGCTTTGCATTCTTCAGTGGAAATCTTTGAAGTTTGGATTGCTCATCTGTAAAGTGGGGCCAATATCATTACCACACTTGGTGGTTGTTAGGAAGAAGTGAGGAAATGTCCGGAGAGGGTCTTTAATCAACATTTATAAAATAAGGATATGTGTTAAACAGGTCCTGTGTCAGGATCGCTCTAAGGAGAAGGACACAGGAAAATAGGTGCATGGGTGGCTCAATTGGTTAAGCGTCTGCTTTTGGCTCAGGTAATGACCCTGGAATCCCAGGATAGAGCCCTGCATCAGGCTCTCTGCTCAATGGGGAGTCTGCTTCTCTCTCCGACATTCACCCCTCTTGTGCTTTCTCTCCCTCTCTCTCTCTCAAATAAAATCTTAAAGAAAAAAAGGAAATAAGAAAGCTTCTTGGAAAAAACATGCACTCAATTCCAGTGTTTTTTAAAATTTATTTTTATTGTGGAAAGGTATATATATATATATATCTTATATATATTATGTACATTCATACTGTGAAACCATCACTACCGTGTATCTTACATGATCTCAAACTGAAACTTCAAACTCACCAAACAATAACTCGCCATCTCTCCCTTCCTGCAACCCCTGGCAATGACCACCCTACTTTCTGCCTCTGAATTTGACTACTTGAGGTGCCCCCCAGAAGTGGAATCATACACTATTTGTCCTTTTGTGTCTGGCTGACTTCTTTTAGCATAATGTCAAAATAATGGAATTAGGGGTCAAGGCTAATTTTTTTTTTTTTTTTTTTTGTCAAGGCTAATTTGAAAGAAAATAAAAACGACCAGAAAGACTGATGAGAGACCTATTGGAGAAAACAAGGCACTAAATTCATTGATGCTAGGGAGGAAGAAAGACAAATTAGCGATGGCTTTTACAGCTAAACAACTGTGAACAGGAAAGAAAAATCTCTATTTATTTTATTTTATTTCAAATTTTTATTTGCTTTATGCGTTAAGTACAATTTCTTTCATGATCAGTGCTGGAGACGTTGCTTGGATTTTCCCAAATGTGTACTGCACTCCATAAGAGGGGTACCGCTCTGCAGCTTTGATGTACTTATCTGTGGACAAAGGAAACTGCTCCCTAGATCCCCAGAAGTCTCTAATTTCTCTTCCAGCTTTGGTTCCCTGGGCTGCTGTGACCCGAATTTAACTTCTCAAATGTTTCTAGATTCCTCTGCTGTGACGTTAGGGCAGACCACTGTTACTTTTTTACCGAGACCCTATGTTCTCCCCACTTCAGGCAGAGCTGTTGAAAGCACAAATCTGAACATGTCACCCCCATTAAAACCTTTCAGTGTCCAAATCCCTCCCTCACCTTTACTCCTGCCACTGATCTCAGCGTAAGACTGAATTTCTGATGTGGCCTTCCCTGTCCTCACTTTGTCGTAGGTCACTCCACACTCTGCACTTCAGCCACCCTGGGGTGGTTTCAGATCCTACTAGAGCCTGCTAGCCCACTGCAATTCATCATTTGAAGATCTGTCTTCCCTCCTCATGGGGACAGGGGCTCTTATGTCCACTGCTATGACTCCCATACTTGTCACAGCACATGATACAATGACTATTTACTTGACTGATGGATGAGTGATATTAATCAAGGCCCTTTATTCACTTATTTTTTAATTAAATCATCCATCCCATCAACAAATGAATGGGAGTTTTATCTGAAAGTAGCATAAACCCAACTCTACTAGCTGAAGTTTTTAAAAAGTGGAGAGTAAAGTGGAAATTGTAACAGGGGGAGAGGTGTATCCTCCCCCCCTTCATTTCTGCTCACATCCCTACATCACTTTTCTAGCATTGGCCTTTACTCTATTCTCCAAGAGATAGCTTTTTCCTCCTTCAGTGCTTCCAGGATTCATATCTCTCTTGTTCCATTCTTCCAAAGGTAAACACCTTCTCCTCCTGCTTCAAATGGCAGAACCATAGGTGGGAAGGGGGCTGGGGCCGAGGGGACTCTGTGGCCTGGCTTGAGCCACATGTCCACATCCTAGATTGCACCTTTGATTAGGGAGATGTGGTTCTCCGATTGACCATGCCCCAGCCAGTGTCCACCCCTTGTGGCAGGAGGAGGGTACACTAATACACAAGTTGCTCATAGCATAGGGTTAGGAGCACAAATTCTAAACCTAGATCTTCCAGGTTCCCATACCAGCTCTGCTGCTTAGTGAGCGACCTTAAGCAAGTTACTTAACTTTTCTGTGCCTCGGATTCCTTGTCTGTAAAAAAGAATAAGAATAGTATTTGCCTCATAGTATTATGTGAGGCTTAAATGAATGAATATATGAAAAAACACACAGGACAGTGTTGAGCACATGGTAAGCACCATGTAATTATTTGTGAAATAAAAATAGCCAAGCAATGTAATAGAAGAGATTCATTCAAGGAAATTACCACCTCGTTCATATTTACTAAGCATTTCCTATGGACCAGGCAGTGGTCATAGCTAATGGGAAAACGATAAAATTCCTTTTTCACATTCCAAAGTGTTCATGCACAGGATACAGAAGGAATAGTCTGCATCCTTGAAGAAATAAGTTGTTACAGGCCCAGAAGCCTCAGTGAATTGTGCAGTTTTTGTTGTGCAAGAACCTAGTCTGATTAACAAGAAGCTACCTCTTAACTGAGGACTAGATCATTGCCATCCAGCAGGGGGACACACCAGTGGGAAGGATGCTCATGCAGAAATGTTGCCGTGCACAGAGGTGAGGAGTGGTCTCAGGGTACACAATGGTGAGTGGAGGCTCACTGAAGCACTGCCCCCTGCACGCTCTCACGGTGGAGAAAATCCAACTTTAGAAAGAATGGGCTACTCTTTGAGCAAAGTGTTTTTGTTTTCCTAGAGGTGAGTTGGGTGAAGGGTGGCAGCAGGAGACTCAATCTGCTAGCTAGAGCTGGAAATCAAAGGATATTGGGGGCCAAACTGAAAGGGACCTTTAGCTACTATAAAGGATAGTACTTTCTTCAAGAACATATATAGGCCTGTGGAACCCAAAGGGGAGGAAGTCCTTTCCAAAGCGCAGATGACTCCCAAAGAATGAGTCAGGTGACAGTTTAAAGCCATGGGCTCTGAAGAGGCTCAATTTGCAAAGTCCCTAGGTTCTGAATGAAAAAATCTTTAATCAACATTCTGGAAACCACATACTTGCTGGTTGAGGCCAAACGTTAACTTTACTACACTGGTCTGGGGGGAGGGGAGCTCAGCGCATCTCTGTCAAGGGTATTGTAACAAGCCCTTCACACGCATTAAGTTTTTACATGCACAAAGATGAAGGCTTTGGTACCGAAATCGAAGACCCTTGGGTACTCAAGAATCTTCTCAGCTTATATTGGACAGATTGTCTTTTTTAGGAATGAAGAAAAATTCTCCCATTTTTGAGCCATTCTTTTATGTCAATTCTACAAAATTGCATGTAACTTTATATTTTTAAAAGATACAGTTTTGTAAATATTTAATATTCTGCTAATTTGATTTTGAATTATAAATGTTAATTATTGTTTCTGGAGTTTTTATGTTTTATTATACTTTGTTAAAAAAGAAAAATTGTACATTTTTGGAATGTTTTTATGAGTAAATTTAATGTACTGAAAATAAAAATTAAAACAACAACAACAGCAACAAAAGAACATATATAGGAAGTGGAAATGCATACTGATTGACTTTTTTATGATAGTCCAGGTTCTCAGTATTCCTATGAATACCTTTAAATTATCCATATAGTGCAGAAATGATGTTACTCTATTAAGTGTAACTGCCATCATGAAAATATTTTACAACAAATCATTTATCATATTACAGGATTCTGATTTTGACAGGGAAAGATGGCCACAGAGGATGCTGTGTAGGGACACACTTAGCACATGACCCAAATTATCCATGAACGATGTCATTCCATAGTCAGATCATATTTTCTCTGCCAATCTCCTCTCATTGCCTATGACTTGTGGCCACTGGATGGAATCTACCAGATTTCATTTTCCAATGAGACAAACATCTATATCAGCTTTGTCATCTTTTGTATCCCCAACACTTGATAATGATAGCAGCAAATTCTTACTGAGTGTAGAGACTGTGCTACATACCTTGCTAAGCCCTTTGTGTGTCTGTTGATTTAATCTCCTCAACATACGTTCATTTGTTTCTTCATCTTACAATAGGAGTCTGTGGCTTGGATAGGTTGTTCACTCCCAGAGATCATATACCTTATAGGTGGTAGGGCCAGATTTGAACTCAGGAAGTCTGAGTGGAGATCCCATGGTTGGGCCATTATGCTAGCCTGGCAGCTGTGCAGAGGTTCAGTTTGTGTTGAAAGAATAAATTGCAGGATGGGATGAAACCAAGTGGCTCATTCAGGGACTCAGCTCTTTAAATATGGCATCAAGGTCCCTGGGCCCTCATCTGCCGAACTGACCAGGACAGAGCCTCAAACTCTAAAAGATGATCCCAAGCACCCATAGTTGGTTGTGACAAAGGGGAAAAGCAGGGAATTTTCAGAACACTGTCACTGCTCTGGAGCAGGTAGGGAAGCACTTGATCTAGAACCTGGGGTAAGGATTTACTGATGCCACCACATGCCCTACAGAGACAACATCTCATTCATTCTAACACAGACCCAGGAACAGAGATGGTGAAGGAATTGTTTGATTCATTGGAAAGGCTGGAGCATGGGGGCTCACAGAAGAAGTATCCTTATACTCCTTTCACACTCAATGGGTGTGATTGCTCCTCTGGAACCAGAGGAGTGCTTGCTTTGCAGCTTTCCTGCCTATTCACCTTCCTTTGCCATGTATGGTGCTGCTTTGGGATATTTTGGTGTTTTGCTATTGGAGTGTGCTTCTTGAGACCAGGCATGATTGCCAGCTCATATTAGACACCTAAGAAATAAATATCAATTAATGTATGCATGCATTATGTGTCTTTTAAAATAAACTTTCTATTTTAAGTATATTTTTAGACATACTGAAAAGTAGCAAAGATAGTACACAGAGTTCTCATATATCCCACAGTTTCCCCTACTGTGGACATCTGACATTGTGATGGCACATTTTCCACAACTAACAAATCAATATTGAAATATTATTTTTATTATTTTATTTTATTTTTTCACATTTCCCGAGTGTTGGATGGATTTATTTATGTATGTATGTATGTTTTATTGAAGTTTGATTTGCCAACATTTAGTTTAACACTCAGTAGTCATCCCATCAAGGGCCCTCCTCAGTGCCTGTCAGCCAGTTACTCCAACCCCTTGCCTATCTCACCTTCCCCAACCCTTTGTTCATTTCTCCGAGTAAGGAGTCTCTCATGGTTTGTCTCCCTCTCTAATTTTTCCCACTCATTTCCCCTCCTTTTCCCTTATAATTCCTTTCATTATTTCTTTCTTTCTTTTTTTTTGTAAATTTATTTTTTATTGGTGTTCAATTTGCCAACATATAGAATAACACCCAGTGCTCATCCCATCAAGTGTCACCCTCAGTGCCCGTCATCCAGTCACCCCCATCCCCCCACCCACCTCCTCTTCCCCCACCCCTAGTTTCATTATTCCTTATATTCCCCATATAAGTGAAACCATATGATGATTGTTATTATTTTAAAGATTTACTCATTTATTTTAGAGTGCATATGAGTTGGGGGAGAGGCAGAGGGAGAGAATTTTCAAGTAGATTCCCTGCTGAGCACGGAGCCCACTGCGGGGCTCAATCTCATGGCCCATGAGATCATGACCTGTGCAGAAGCAGAGTCAGATGCTTCATCAACTGAGGCACCTAGGCACCTCTGAAACATTATTATTAACTAAACCCACACTTTATTCAGATTTTATTAGTTTTTCCTAATGTCACTTTTTTTCTGTTCCAGGCCCATTCAGAATAATGCATGACATTTAGTCATTTCTCCTTAGGCTTTTCTTGGCTGGGGCAGTTTCTCAGACTTTTCTTGTTTTTGGCACCCTTGACAATATTGAGGCATATAGCTCAGATACTTTGTAGAATGGTTCTCAGTTTGGGTTTGGCTTCTATTTTGTTTGGACTAGGGTTATGGGTTTTTGAGAGGAAGTTTATAGAGCTGCAGTGCCATTCTCAATGTACTGTATCAAGAGCAAGTGCTATCAACTTGCCTTATCACTGATGATTGTTGACCTTGGTAGCGTTTGTTACATTTTTCTTTTTTTTTTTTTGTCACATTTTTCCTCTGCAAAATTAGTTTTTAATTTCCCCTCTCTTCATACTGTAATCTTTGTAAGCAAGATTGCCCTACATCTAAGAGGTAGAGGGTTATAATCTACTCCTTAAGAGGGCAGTATCTCCATAAATTATTTAGTACTCTTCTGCGTGGGAAACTTATCTATTCTCTATCATTTATTTATTCAAAATTCATTTTTGTCAGTATGGATTCATTTGTATTTATTTTATATTTTGGGTTATATAATCTAATACTATGTCATTTATTTTGTTGCTCAAATTGTTTCAACTTTAGCCATTGGGAGTTCTGTTGGTTCCTTCTTTTTTAAAATTTTATTTTATTTATTGATTCATGAGAGACACACACAGAGAGAGGCAAAGACATAGGCAGAGGGAGAAGCAGGCACTATGCAGGGAATCCATTGTGGGACTCGATCCTGGGACTCAGGGATCACGCCCTGAGCCAAAGGCAGATACCCAACCACTGAGCCACCCAGGCGTCCCAGGTTCCTTCTTTTTGACATTTTCCTACTGTTTCCTACTGTTTTGTTTTTTGAGCACTTCCTTACTTTCTGACCCTATAGGATGCACCAGGCTCATCTTGTATTTTCCCTGCTCCAGCTCTAAAATCAAGAGCTCTAGTCCCTTTTGTTGTATAATGGAATTAGAAACCAAGATCTGGGTGTTGGGGGTGCTTGTTGCTATTAGAATCTCATTACTTCTAGGACCTCTTAGCTGTCAGGTCAGGAAAATACGTATGTGTATACTAATATATATATCTATAATTATTTTCATATTTACCCATTAGTATCTATATTAAGCTAAGCATGAGTTCATCTGGTTATCTCTGGCTAATCCAGTACCACATGGTTCATCCCCTTCTTTATCTGTAACCTCCCACTCCAACAGTGAGAAACATTGCTCCCGGTATCTGACATCCATTTACTTTTTTGTTTAACCCTGGGATACTCTGAGCTGTCTCAGAGATGTCAGCTTGCACCACTGTGAGAAACAACTCTACCAACTAGAGTACAGCACAGTACATAGTTCGCTCATAAGTACTTAAGTTACAACAGATTTTTTTCCCTAAGAATTATTCTACCCAATGCTAGACCTCTAATGGTTTTTTCTTAAAAATATTGTTTCAATGTGAATGTACTTAATGCCACTGAACTGTACACTTAAAAATGACTAAAACAGTAACTTTTACGTCAGGTATATTTTACCACAACAAAATAATATATTTCACTTTCCTTCAGATATTTTAATGAATTCTTTTCTAAATCGGGCTGATTCTCCAAAACCAGGTGTTTGTAGTATGAACCAACTTGTATTTGTAACAAGTTTCTTAAGTGATTGGCAGCCACTTCTGAACTAGTGGACTCTTTTTTCTTTTCTTTTCTTTTCTTTTCTTTTCTTTTCTTTTCTTTTCTTTTCTTTTCTTTTCTTTTCTTTTCTCTTTTCTTTTTTTTCTTTTCTTTTCTTTTTTTCTTTTCTTTTTTGAACTAGTAGACTTTTTCTTTTAAGAAAAGAAAATAAAGGGGCACTTGGGTGCCTCAGGTCAGGATCCCAGAGTCCTGGGACCAAGCCCCATGTTGGGCTCCCTGCTCAGCAGAAAGTCTGCTTCTCCCTCTCCCTCTGCCCCCTGCTCATGCTCTCTCTCACTCTTTCTCTCTTTTTCAAATAAATAAATAAAATTTAAAAAGAAAAGAAAAGAAAAGAAAAGATATACACATCTGGGAGGTCCTGGGCCCTGGGATCTCCAGCTGCATTTCCAGCATCATGGCAGAGGCAGGGGTCCTTTGGGACCTGCCAGCAGTGTTTGTTGTCCCTCCTTGTGATGAGGAGAGGTGTGGTCTTCTCCACAGGCTGGCCCAAGGACCTCCACCAAGCCTTGCTCTTCATCCTCAGCCCAGCCTGGCTCAGCAGCCCCAGTTTTGAGCTGTCTGGGCATCTCCCACAAAGCCTGTGCTGAGTTGCAGAAATTCAGAGCTCTGCCTCCCGCTCTTCGGCATGATCTCAGCATGTCAGAGTTGCCACATGAAAGAAACCTGCTTGTTTCTCAGAGCAGGTTGCCAGTTGGATAACCAAGTTTTGCCTCCCAGCCCATAATAAAACCTCCATTAAAGCCCTTTATTACCTTTCCCAGTCTGTAGAGCAGGCTTGTCTGGGACCAAGGGCTGCTGAAGTAGGTTCCAACGTGGGTCCCCTGGCCCTCGCCTGCAGCTGTCTTCTCTGACACCTTGGAGGCCAGTAGCCTGGCAGTAAGTGGGGCTTTGATTCCAGAGTCTGACCTGCCCTGAGTAATTAGATGCTTTGGCTAGACCCTATCTCATGTCTGAGTCATTCAGAGGAGGGTGCAGTCAGTAGGTTCTGTGAGCCAGTCCATCCCCTTGTGCTGAAAGCTTCTGTCTCTAAGGAAAAGCATGAGCAGACCCAGGCCACTGTGTGGTGTAATTCCAGGTCCTCTCCAAATCACTGACAGCAGCACAGCCCAGATTTGGAGGAAGGAGACTTCACTTTGTCTGGATGAGCTGATGAATCATCCTTGCTTTTTACGCTGCTTTGTGTGTTTGAGTGTAGGGTATGTAAATGAGACTATAATCTAACCAGCCGACACTTCCCAGACGTGAGAGAGTATGAGAGCAACTGGGGACAAACTCTGGTGTTCTCATGGGTCTAAGGTCAAGATAGCCACTGGAGGATATTTGAGAGAGAACCTGAGGTCAGAAGATGGATTAGCCACTCATTGACTCAAGGATCTTGGGAAAGTCATGCATCTTTTGACTTTCTCTTTCCTTGAAAAAAAAAATGGAGTTAAAAAGATTGGTACATAAATTCAGTAAGAAAATGACTGAAAGTATTTTGTAAACTGTGACCTGAGAGGTCAGTGTATTATTGTTAGACCAGATCAGATGGGTAGATAATAACGCCACTTTTCTAATGTGCTCTTTGCTGGCCTCATCTTTCCCTCTTCTATGCAATTGCTCTGGGTAGTCTTCCTTATTCACTGCTTGTGGCACAGAACACACTCACACACCTCTTCCTCCACAATCTTCAGGATTATCTCTTATTCTAAAGCTACATCTCAAAGTCATCTTCTTTTTAATTCTACTTTATTAAAATTGCTTCTCTCCAGAATTCGTTCATATGTCACTCTGGTGAAGCTGTCTTCTTACCAACTTTATTCAGGTGTTCCTGCATGGTTCCCTGCCATGTTCCCAGGTCCCTCCCAGAGTGACTTGTGCTCTCAGCTTTTCCTTAGAATAGCTTGCTACAGAGCTGTGTCCCACCTTGACCATAACCATGGCCATTTCAGTCCTCAGTGAGTCCTTCTCCTTTGAAGTGCAACCATCACACCACGCTGCTCTTCTCACTTGTTCACACGTCTTAGCACAGCTTCTCTGACAGAACCGTGTGGTTCTGTGTGTCTGGCACAATGCAAGATAGACAGCACTTGCTCAATAGAAAATGTGTCAATTAAATGACAATGCCACAAACTGTAGAGCTGTGACTTCTTCTACACCCTTTGGCAGGGGTTCTTTATTCAACACCACCTGTGTTTCTCAGTTCTGATTGGTAATTTCACTCATGCCATGGGCCAGGGAAATTCTTCAGATAAGTAACCCTAACTGCACCCCTTGCTTCCTATGCTCATCTCTGGCATGGTAGAGGGGAGTTGTTCTCACCTTCTCCTCCTTTTGCTTCTTGGCTCTTCACCTGCTATGAGTTCAGGCTCCAGGGAGCTGACTCTGCATGTAGTCCTAGGATTCAGTGAGGGAGGGAGAGGTCAGGACGTAGTAGCATGGGCATCCTAGAAGACTCTCAGTGGTGTTCAAGCAGAAGGACAGTGATATTGATCTTTGTCATTCACATGGATTATCACTATGATTCTACACAGATGCAATATGTGAAATCCTAGGAATGAGAAAAGCAATGTTCAAAATCCTGGGAATGAATGGGGCAAACTATAGGAAGCTTTTGAACAAAGATCTATGCTTGGGCTCTGAGATGTGACACTTGGAGAATAAGTGGGGCCCCAGAGTCAGACTGGTTATTTGCAATCCTGTCTGAACTCCTTAACAGCTATGGGATTTGGGAATATTTGCTTGACCTCTCTACTGTCATCCTCTCAGTTTCTTCTGATGGATAATAGTAGTATTTGTCTCCAGGGTTGACTAAGTTTAACTACATTAATGCACACAGTAAATGTGCAGTAAGGGTTAGCTTTTGATAAATAACTGAGGAGTTTCTCATAAACCAGCCCATTTTCTTAAAAGTGTTTTCTTATACCCTCTTCTGCCTTAGAATCCCTCAGTTTTTCTCCTCCCTTCCATGATCAAATTTTGGAAGAATGTAACTCAATGCCTTCATTTTTTTATCCCTCAAATCCCCACCCTTATAATTTGGCTTCCATTTTTATCATTCATGGAAGCTTCTATTTTTAACGTACTTGATAACACTCTAGTCTCAAATTCATCACAGGGACTTCGAAGCCCCCGTCTCTTAATGGAATTTAGCATTCAGAGGCCGTCTATTTCTTGATGTCCTCCTCTTCCTTGTCAGTCCTTGAGTTATACAACTCTTAATACCCCTTCCTTCATTCTCCTTCTTTGATTCTTCTTTGGCTCTTTCTCCTTTGACCACATTCCTTCAGTAAGCCCTTAGCACTCCCCAGTGTGCTGTCCCCAGCCCTCAGTACTTTCAATCCCTTCTCTCTGCATGGGTGTTTCACAGGCACTGCTTGAAGATGGTTCACTGCACAAAGAGGTGTCTCTGATGTTCAACTTAGCATAGCATCAACTTCATGAGGAACAGGCAATAATTTAGTTCACGCAGGTGGTTCTGGCCACCATTCTACTCAGTGAGCTGGTGATGGCAAATGGGCTTCCAGTGTTTCTCTTATAACAGATCCTAGAACACAAGCCTGCTACACCTCTAGGTGCCCCAGTGGCCCCTCTACCTCTGGAACAATCACTGACCCTCCTGGACTTACGGCATGATTGGATCTCAGTTTCAGATGTTGCATCTCCCTGGAGGCTCATTTTGCCTCTGCTCAACAGTAACCTTGAGTGTGGCCTTCAGAACCTAACCTCCACAAGGTTGCATTACAGTCACCTCCAACATAGGTTCCTGGCTTGTCTCTTGCTAAGTTATTTATCTGTGACAGATTCAACTTGTCTAAAACTAACTTTATCTCTACTTTCCCAGTCCCGTACCTTCTGTGTTCTTTATTGGCACATTCTGCAAAACCTTGAACCAACACTTGGTCTTTTTTATCTCAATACTTCTTTATTCTTTAGGGTATTGGTGGTTCCTCTTCTGGACTCTGCTAATAGTTTTCCAGGAAGTCTCCTCCCTCAGTCCTCCACCCTTCTATTCTCTCTCCTCATTTTGGCCAGAAAGCTCTGTGTAAAGAGCAGAACCAGTCTTACCACACCCTTTCTCCAAAACATTTCTTGACTCTACATTTGATACAGACTGAGGTCCCAAACCATCAACTTATTCCTTAAAACAGAAGCCTTTCCTGTTGCCAAAACTTTGCCAGCTATGTTCACTCAGCTTGACATACATTTCCCCTTTTCTGAATATTAAAATCCATTTCATTGTCAGGACCTCTTCAGATGGTTCCTCCTCTGTCAAGCCTTCCTGGATCTTGCCGGTACAGAATTAAGGACTACCATTTAGGTTTCTATCACATTTTGTTTATATTTCTGTTATTACACTTAGCACAGTCTGGCTAGTGGTTACTATGTAAGAGTCTATCTTCCCCATGAAGTGGAGGCCGGGGCCTCAGTGGTCTGCTGGTCCCCATCATCTTTCAACCTCTCAGGGCCCAGCCCAATGGACTGCACTTGGAGGTTTTCTATAAATATTTGCTGTTGAAGTGAATTTATTTTGGGTGTGGTTGTATGAAAAGGTTTTCAAGTGGCAAGTGTGGTTCATTTGAAAAAAAAACTTTGAGATTCTCATTCTGTTCTAAGGCAGACCATGTTTTGGGGAGAGGAGATCCTGACTATTTGCCAGCAGTATGTGCCACCCCCACTTAAGGCTCCCCTTTCCTTTTGAAGTCAGTTGCCCAGGAGTAGCTGGATTTACAGCCCACAGCTTCTGAACCCAAATCACTAACAATTTGGATAAATACTGGCTGAGGCCAGCAGAGAGAAGCTGTGTTTGATGTCCAGTGTCCCAAGCAAACCACCAGGGAGAAATGGACTCGCCCTATAGTTTTTCCCAGGCTTACAACAAATGTCACATGTATTCTCTCCACTAATAGTCATTATCTGTCCTTTGCCTGTTCCCTACTGTGTTTTTAGGGGATACATAGGAAGTAAGAAGAACAAAGCTTAACTTCTTAAGAAATCTGCTTGAAAAAAAAGAAAAAAAAAAGAAATCTGCTTGACACAAATGATTATTTTCTCAGATCACCTTTGTTCAGCTTTTTTATAACACCACTATTTCTCAGCACTTCCTTCTTGGTCTTCACTTCTGGCTCCTTTTCCTCTGCCCACTACTGAACTGTTGTGTTTCTGGAACTTACTCTTCTTGCTCCTTTATCCATTTCCATAACCTGAACATCTCTCTCCCTACTGAGAACATCTACATTGGTTCAGACTCTGATTCAGATATAATTTCTTGCTTCCCACCACAAAACCCCTTTCATTCTCTCACCTGTTATTTCTGGAATCTTATCTCCATTAAGCTATGTCAGGCCAAAGGATCCTTATTTCCATTTTACAGAAAAAAAAATACTGAGGCTCAGACACGAAAGGCAGACTTAAAGTCTCATAATATGGTGGCCAACCTGCAGGACCAGAAGAGCACAGACTCCTTATTCTGGGTGTAGGGTTGAGAGCTTGTAGCCATGACACAAGAATTTCCAGGCATGGGGCTTCACTTGAGACACAGCACAGCACATCTTGGAGTACTGTCCACATCTATTCCCTGGTAAGATGAAAGACTGTCCACATCTATTCCCTTCTCTTTTGTCCTCACAAAAGTTGTTTGTTCCTAGACCTTTCGTTTGCCACGTGCAATCTGTTTACTCATGAGAAACTCAGCTTGGATGCCACATCTCTTTTCTTGCTTTCTGCTACAAAATTCCCCAGATGAGTTTGCAGGTAGGAGAAAGTTGAAGGATTTATACAGTTGTTGTTGTTGTTGTTGTTGGTGATACGTCTGTGTGTGTGTGTGTGTGTGTGAGAGAGAGAGAGAGAGAGAGGAGAGAGAGACTGAGAGTGTCCGTGAAAGGGTTGCTTACCACTGTTACCTGGACCTTGATCACTCTGAAGTTTTGCTAGCCTCATAAGTCAGAGGGTGGTCTCAGTTTCTAGGCATCTCAGGATTTATTCCAAAAGCCAATTTGTTCCCTTGTGTCATCCTGAATTCATTCATTGCCCTGCTGGGAGGAGGTCTAGGGGCAGACGTTTCTCTTTCGGTCATGTTCCCCGAGGGGCAATCATTTTATTCTCCCTCTGTTCCCAGCTCCTACTGGGCCAGATTTGAGAGCCAGACCCTAATGGGGGGCTCTCTGTCTTTTCCATGCCTTTTCTCTGTTGCTCAGAGCCCTCAGGGAGCATGGACCCTTGTCCCAGCACCGCCTCAGCTCTCTGGAATGCTTTTCATCCTCAGCCTGGGTGAACCAAAAGCTGCTTCCTGTTTGAAGCTCATTGAACATCCCTCTTGTTTCCTTTGGCTTCCCCTGGCCCCCAGCCACCCTCTGAGGCCTGTGAATGGCTGTTCATACCATGCTGTATTTTTCCTGATTGTACATGGATGAGGGACTTGGAAGTTCACAGAAGATGGGGGGTAATGGGTACATGGATCCACAGTTTCCTCAGTTTATATGGTTAAGAAGCCTGTTCAGGGCCACATGTACAGTTAGTTGGCAGAACTAGAACTCAGGTATTCTGACCCCGGCATGGTGCTTTGTTTTTTTTCCTCAGGAGTATAACAAGATGAGGAAGAAACATTAGGAAGTAAGTATAAGAGAACCATACATGGGAAGGGGCTTTTGGCATCTGAGTCCTTTCACAGAAAAATGAAACCAATAGTTCTAATCCCATCAAGACCTCTCATGGGAACACCTGGGTGTCTCAGTTGCTGAGCATTTGCTTTTGGCTCAGGTAGTGATCCTGGATCCTGGAGTCAAGTCCCGCAATGGGCTCCCCACAGGGAGCCTGCTTCTCCCTCTGCCTTAGTCTCTGCCTCTCTCTCTATGTCTCTCATGAATAAATGAATAAAATCTTTAAAAAAAAAAAAGACCTCTCATGGATTTTCTAGTAATCTGTGTAGTCATTACTTACATATGGAAGCTTCTCAAAGGAAGAGATACTGAAAAAAAAAAAAGGAAGAGATACTGGGAGGAACGGCTCTTCCTTTGGGTTCAGGTCATTCATCCCAGGTCTCTGCCTCTGTAGGTCAGACATCATTATGTACCTAAGCTCCTGGAGAGGGAAGATCAAACAGAAGTTCCAGCCTCCATTCTGGGAAAACTCAAGGCTTTGTTGTGAAGACTGGCATCATAGATATGAAACTGGCTGAAGCGAGTGAGTTAGATTTACCAATCAGTGGAGGAGCCAGTTGAGATTAAAATGTACTCCTAAGAAGGTGAGGTAGTCTCTAGAGAACAAGCTCCCCTTAAAAATAACCTACCTGCTTTGATGCTACTCAGCACTGATGCTGACAACCACCGCTGATGAACCGCCTCTCCATTCCATGATGTGCTTGTAGGAAGTACAATGTTTTAGGGGAAATTAAGACCTAGAAGAGAAAGGATGGATGTCTGGGGGGAGGAAGGCTGAACCCAAGGGAAAAGGAAGTAAACCCCGGGGGAGAGGAGGTGCCAGAAACAGCTGGTGCTGGCGTCATGGATGTAAATTGTTCCATCACACTTGGGGTATAGACTGGTGTCTCAGACCATTTGGGCTGCTGTAACTAAATACCACAGGCAGGATAGTTTATCAAGAACACGAACTCATCTCTTACAGTTTTGGAAGCTGGAAATCCAAGATCAGGGTATCAGCATGGTTGGATGAAGGCCCTTTTCCAGATCACAGACTACTCATTTACCTTCACATGCTGGAAAGGGCAAAGGATCTCTCTGAGGTCTGTTCTATAAGCACTCTAATCTTACTCATGTGGGTCCACCCTCATGACTTAATCACCTCCCAAAGGCCCTAATACCATCGCCTTAAGCATTAGATTTCCAACATATCAGTTTTAGGAGAGCACAAGATTCATACCCTGGTAAATGGGAATTTCCTTTATTCTTGTAATAAAATTCCTGCATGTGCAACAAAATCCACATCTAAGCCCCAGCTTGCAGGGAGGTTACAAAGTACATTTTTGTGTCCTCCACCCCTCACCATTTTTGGTTACATTCTTGGGTCAGTAGTCTTTCAGAACTTATCTTGAAGATACCCACTGGACAGACTTGCATGACCACTTTATTTTTATTTTTTTAAAGATTTTATTTATTTATTCATGAGAGACACAGAGAGAGAGAGACAGAGACTCAGGCAGAGGGAGAAGGAGGCTTTTCTCAGGGTGCCCAATGTGGGACTTGATCCCAGGATTCTGGGATCACGCCCTGAGCCAAAGGCAGGTACTCAACCACTGGGCTGCCCAGACCCCTGCATGACAATTTAAATTCAACTTTAGGTTTGGCCACAGGACCTAGTCACAGCTTCCAGAGTCTCAATATCCAATACTTAGTCACTGGCCAGCTGTGTGAGAGCCCTATCAGAGGTTCATTTCGGATGTAGCCTTTGGGTAAGGACACTTTGTGCTCTCCTAGAACTTGTCACACCTTACCCTCTCATATATGAAAAATACAACTGCAACCTCCCTGAAACTGGGCCGCGGTCTTCCTGTGCATAGCAGTCTTCATCTCCTTCTCTTGGGCAAACAGTCTAGAAATGTCCATTGATCATAACACTAACTAACCCAGGTAAGGTCTTGGGCCACTCATGATCCTATAAAGCATTGGTGTAAAGGGATCTTGGCTTTTTTTTTTTTTTTTTAATTAAAGTGTGAACCATAATATGCTTCATCTTTGTGGTCATTGAGCTTCAGATGACTGGATGCAAATTTTTGTATTCATCAAATGAAATCTATTTGTTTATTTATTTATTTATTTATTTATTTATAATAATTTATTTTTTATTGGTGTTCAATTTGCCAACATACAGAATAACACCCAGTGCTCATCCTGTCAAGTGCCCCCCTCAGTGCCTGTCACCCATTCACCCCCACCCCCCGCCCTCCTCCCCTTCCACCACCCCTAATTCATTTCCTAGAGTTAGGAGTCTTCATGTTCTGTCTCCCTTGATCAACTTGATACTAAATAATTATTAAAAATCTGAACTTATTTTAGAATTGATCTTCTGTGTTGACTTAGGATTCTTCATAGAATTTTATTAGAATAAAACCTGTACATTTTTGGAAGTCACTGGAGAAGTTGACCAGACAGCTCCCAGCTCGGGCTTGGGGAGGGGGGCGCTTAGGATTCTAAGCAGCTGTGCATATGCTGACTCTACAAAGCACTGAATGACCCCCATCCTTTCTTAGCACTGACCTGTCTTGCCTCAGCCTCCTCACATCACAGCGAGGAAGAAAGAAAGGGATAACAGAGCCAGCAGTGGGCTGCTCCTCTCTCAGGAATTCAGGGTCAGTGAGATAATGTCTGTGGAAGAGCCTCTGCAGGGGAATCTGCTCTGCAAATACAAGGGGCATGCTTGTTATTTCTGGGCCTCCTGAAGCAGCCCAGGTAACCTGGCTCTTTCATCTTAATGGCCAGTTGATGCCGTGTCTAACTCCTTTCTGCCAGAGTTAAGGTTTTTCTTAAAAGAAATAATTAGCAGGTACTTTTAAACCTTTCCAGTGACTCATTCTTCTTTGAAATATTAACCTGAGGTTGTCTCCTTCAGAGAATAAAATAATGATGATAGCAATTTTATTTCATAGCTAGAGCCAGGCCAATTAGCACATGCCCTATGCCCAGAACTTAAAAAAAAAAACCGAAAAAAAAAAAAAAAACAAAAAAAAACCTAGTATTTTTTCAGCCCCAATGTGTCCATTAACAGGGCTTTTCCTTTGAATGCTTGGAGTCTCCATAGTAGGAAACAGGTCAATGAAAAAGATCAGAAGTGGAGATCCCATAGGCAGCAGCTTGGGAGTCTACTGGACTTTGGACTCCTGCCCATCTAGCAGATAGCAGAAAGCTTTCATAGGCCTCGAGAGTCAAGTCTTCAACCAAAAAGAGAATGAGAGAGGTCTCTTTATCATGAAGTTTCACAGTCTTCCATTTGTTTTTATAACGTCTCAAGGATGGTTAGGAAGAGTACGTGGCTGACCAAGACTCTCTGTCCTTTGTACTTGTATAATACAAAACATTATTGACTTTCCTTTTAAAAGCCCATTCTCCCCCACCCCCATCCCACTTTTTCTACCACTTTTGACTCTTGAGGCAGCCCCTATAGGATTAGTGAGGCAAGGATATCACCCCAGACGAGAAGAGCTAAAGAAGATACCTTGGAGATCAGCTGTATCAAATTCTCTTATTGTCCAGACAGGATGACAGAGGTCAAGAGGGAGGTAGAACCCCTTTAAAAGGTCATTACATGTGTTTTGATGCAACTGAGATGAAACCCAAAACGTCCTGACTTCTTTGCCTTTCTTACTTCATAGATTCAGATATTAAACTTTTACCGTGTTTACAGGAATGCGGGCCAGGTTTGGGAGTTAGAAAGCCTACGATCTTGGCAGTGGCCTTGCGTGTCAGGTTAAGTTATGTCCTACTGTACTTTAGGTCTCCAGTCCCTATTTTGATCTTCAGTGGGAATGAAGGGAAGTGGTCAGTAACATTTTAGCCAGCCAACAACTGAGGCAGCTCGCTCTTGGAGGCTTATCACTCTGGTGCATGTCTCCAAGTTTCTTCTTTCACTTCAGTTGAGGGGAGGAAGGTGGTACCGACTCAGGAGTCTGAGGAAAGCCTGAATCTTAAGTGTTTGGCAAAATGTTCCCATGTCCAAAGGAAGATTCTGAACTGTTCCGGGAGTGGGAGATTAGACCAACCCCTCTAGTTGTTCGGCCAAGAGAATTGAGTGCTGATAAAACGGGCATGGAGTTCCACAGTGTGAGGTTTGTAACCAAAGGTAACCTCATGCTACCTTAACATTTATCTAGCAGTTTTATCTATGTGGGTTTTGGCCTATAATGTACTAAGCTTGAACAAAGTGCTCAAATTTGCTCACCCACCTAAGACTCTCTTTTCTCAAATATAGAATGGGAATAAAAATAATACCTGCCTCCTAGGTAGTTAAGATTGAGAGAACAATCTTTGTTAAGAGCAAAGAGACATTACGTGTACAGTGTGTGGCACATGGTAAATAATCCATGACACTAACTTTTATTGCTGTCATTTCTTGGCATTAGCGTTAACTTAATTCTTTTTAAGGAGGAATCAATGATCTATCTAGTAGGCTAGATGGTGTGTGAGTTGGGGGTGGGATGTGGGGGCTATGATTCTGTGCTCTGTTCCTTTCTTTGTAATGTCTGTTAACCAGCCTGATAGGGCTTTCCCTGAACCATTCTTCTTGTGCTCTCTTGTATGAAAGACTGCCAGATTTATCTTCTCGCAGCTAGACAAAGGACATCAGGCCAATTTCTCTCTCTTCATGACCAAGTCAGAAGAAATCCAATTGG
Source organism: Canis lupus familiaris (assembly GCF_011100685.1). Lineage (NCBI taxonomy): Eukaryota > Metazoa > Chordata > Mammalia > Carnivora > Canidae > Canis > Canis lupus. The sequence goes on along the minus strand of NC_049258.1, from coordinate 24,266,703 downwards.
AGGGGGACAGCTCACCACCTTCCACGCTTGTAAATGAGAGCAGCCCTCGTCCCTCACCCGGAGCTAAGTTATTCTGAGGCTATAAAAAGATCCCTGTCCACTTCAAAGGACTTTTTATCAGCTCGTCCATACAGATCCTGTTCAACTCTTCTCATTTTCAAAGGCAGAACAAAACCCCTTGGCTGAACCCCCAGCTGGGCTCTTACCTTCCTTAAAATATCTTTAACTTCAATTAAACTGATTCCTCCTGGCTCCTTTTAGCAAATAAGTTGCCTTCACAAAGAGTTCCCTAACACTCCCTCCTCCTCCGCACACCCACCCCCAGACCCTATCCCCAGTAGGTCATTCTGATCTGCAGGAAATTTTGAACAGAGTTGGGCAATGTGGCTCAGCCAGGCCCTGATGCCGCTAGACCTGTTTCATCCACTCTTGCTTAAGAACATAGCCTGCTTGATATCACGTCTGTGCCTTTGAGAGAAAGGCCATAAATTAAGCACTGACTTGGAAATTCACAGCCAGGGGTTGTAGACCTCCTTCCATCCCAGACTCCTTGTATGAGTTTGGTTAGGCCTGGGCTTCATTTCCCTAAAACGAAGGAGGCAATAATCTTGCTGTCATTGCCTGTTTCTGTCTTCCTAATAGACTATGTTCCTTTAGGGCAGAAGAAGTTTTGTACCTCTACATCCAAATTTCTTGGAAAACATTTGTTGAGTGAAGGTACTCGAGCTCTATCTAGTACACTTTTCCATCATGACCATTTCTATCTGTCTATGCCAGCTCTGGGCCTCTGGGCCTCCTTAGCTTTTTGTAGCTTGATGATCTCCCAAACCCTCAGCTGCCTTCCTCTGCCAGGGCAGCAGGTTCTGGGTGGAGGACACTGAATGCTGAGCCCTGTGGCTCTTCCCATCTCTTCCAGGTTGGGTGCAGTGCCACACTCCAGGTTGAAGATCCGGCTTCCCCAGTGACTTTTGAAGGAGTTCAGGTGATGCAACCCAGAGCAGGAGAGAGTGGGTAAATTTTGACCAATAAGGGAGCAGAAATAAGAGAGTGTCTACAGAGAAACCCTTGCTTTTTTTTCTTTCCAGGACTTTTTTTTTTTTTTTTTCTGTACAATGTGTGCAGAGATGTCTAGTGTGATTGGGTGACCCTTTGGACTTCTCTGAAGCATGTGAAGCTGTGGCTAGGCTGACTAATGCTGTGGTCTAAATGTGCCTTCCCCAAATTCATATGTTAAAATTTTAACCCAAAAGATGATAGTATTAAGAGATGGGGCCTTTGGGAGTTGCTTAAATCATAAGGATGGGGCCTTAATGAATGGGATTGTTGTCTTTAAAAAGCCTCGGAGAGAGATGCCTAGCTCTTTCTACTACATGAGAACACAGTAAGAAGCACCAACCATGAACCAGGAAGAGAATCCTCTTCAGAAGGTGACCATGCTAGCACCTTGATCTTGGACTTCCAGCTTTGAGAGGTATGAGAAATAAATTTCTGTTGTTTAAAAGCTAAACAACAGAAATTGTTTTGTTTTAAAGATTTTATTTATTTATTCATGAGAGAGAGAGAGACAGAGAGACAGAGACAACTGGCAGAGGAAGAAGCAGACTCTATGCAGGGAGCCCAAGTGGTACTCGATCCTGGGGCTCCAGGATCACGCTCTGGGCTGAAGGCAGGTGCTCAACCACTGAGCCACCCAGGCATCCCTCTGGTGTTTTGTTATAGCAGTCCAAATCAACCAAGACGATGATACATAACCTTTGCATCTCATTCTTCCTTGTGTCATGGCCGTTTTCTTTCACTTTTGACACCTTGCAACTGTACCTCTCAGTCTAAGTCTACTCAGATCTTGTTTACTTGGGAGACCCGAGTTAAGGTGTCATCTGTCCAAATCAACCTGTCTGAATCCTATTTATTCATGGAGTTTCATGGAAAGTCAGACCTAGAAAAGATGATGCTATCCACTTACTCGTTTTAATAGAGAAAGGATGTGACTTGCTCAAAATTAGCAATTGGACTAGTACTAGAACCCAGTGTCTCTAATTCCTACCCCCAAGATCTAGGACTAGGAGCATGGAAAGGGAGGAACAAGTACTTTCTTATTCCTGTTTTGCAGCCAGTGGTTCAGGGAATGAGAGCTCTTCACAGTGGTGGCAGGATCACATCACAGTGGAACTTCTCTTTCCAAGTTGGTCCCTGTGCTGAATGATTTGTCAATAATGTGGGACCATGTAAGCAAGGCAGGACAAAAGACATATTGTACAGAGAGGAACCATTTGCTTTTGATCAAGAAAAACAGAGACACCACCTTTGATGGGACTGAGAATCTAGGTATCTGCTATACACAGAGACTTTGGAAGCAATGCAAAATGAAATGGTATCTTTGCTTTCTCATTTGGGCTTTACTGTTATTCTAGTTAAAAGCAAGGGTCTGGACAAGACCTTTTGAAGGGTCCTTTAGGGCTAACAAGTGAGCCATTGTGCATAGCACCATATGAGCTCCTTCTTCTTTTTCCCAGGGATGAGACTAACAATTGTGAGTATGAGTGCTTATCCACATGACCGTTGTCTGTTTCTAGGATAAGAGAAGCAAAGAGAACAAGGAGCTCATAGAAACACAGAATGGAAGGGAGCTTGGGATTCACATAGTTAACCATTTTACTTTACGCAGATGAAGAAACCAAAGACCCAAAGGTCATGTGACCTGACCAGGGTCAAGCAGCTGATTGGGGGAGATCTGGATTTTGAAATAGCTTAATTTTCTAATTAAGAAAGGTACTTTAGAAAAGAAACTGAAGTTTTCCAGAAGACTGGATAGGACAAGAATCATAAAGAAGGCTCTCTCTCTTCCTTCTTTCCCAGTCCCAGGACTAAAACGAAAGGCATCCTCATGCTAATTTTTAGAACGTTCTGTGGTCTCAAATTTCCATGGCTCTCCCTCCTTTTCCTGTTTCTTTCCTGAGCTGTGTGAGAAGAGAGAATAATCTGAGAGAAGCACTACGGTGTTACAGGGATAGAGACAAGGGCCATCTTACTACCTTGGGAGCTTGAATGAATCATGCAACTCCTGAATCTGTACTTCCTTATCTCTAACATGGGGATAAGTATATCTGATTCATAGGATGATAGAAAGGAAGAGGTGAGATAACATATGTCTAAAAGTATCAGGAGGGTCTTAGACGGCACCAAATGAAGAAGTACACTCAGGATATTTCAAGGAGGGTTTACTTTGTAAAGAAAGGACTCTATAAAAGTGTGGTCAGAGTTGGGATACCACGTGGGTGGAGCTATCCCAGCATTAGGAGGGTTGGGGTAAGAGAGGCCTGCTAGGGCACCAAGGTAAAAAGGGTGAGAGGAGGGAGTAATTGCCAGAACCTGGAAGGAGAGAATCAATGGTCTACAAGAGGGTCTTGGATAGGAGCCACTGACCTTCAGTTGGAGGAGGTGTCCAATCCAATGTGACCTTGCAGAAATGGAGCCAGGGCAACGGCATGCTGACCCCTCTCTTTTTCCTCCCTCTGATCTCCTGCCAGGACTCTATTGGCTGAACCCAAGTGGGAGTCAGAGGGCATGGGAGCTTGCTGATGTAATCCATACAGGTCAGCCTCCCGGGGCAAAGAGCAGGATGGAGAAAGGCTGAGCGTGGATCCAGAAGGGCAAAGGGAACATGCCTGTTAAACTATGAAGTGTTTAACATAGGGTAGTGGATTCTGTGTTGTGTCATCCAGAACCACCACAAATGAAGCTTGTATTCCCCCAGATGCTTCCAGTGTTCCTGGCTGACTGCTTACAGCTCAGTCCTATTCCAAGACTTGCTCGTGCATGACAGGCCTTTTCTCCCAATGTCATACCCCTTTCCCCAGGGCAACTCCCACCCCCTGACTTATCTATACAGTGTGTATAAATAAAGGTTCAGCCCATTTGCCCAAATCCTGGACAGTTCAGAATGACCACCCCAACTGCAGAGCCCGCTAGAGGAGGGGCTGAGACTTTGTTCCAATTACATCATGGTTCAATTTCTTCTTTTGCCCTGCACGGCTTCCTTCCCTCCCCCATAGTTGTTGACGGTTGATCCTGGCCCGTGTATCCCTGAATGGGGATATTCAGCTCTGAGTCTTCTTATTGAGGAACCTGACCTGCGGCATATTAGGAATGTACCATTATTATTGACATGAAGATTTTGAATCACTGTTGTAAGCCAAGCCTTGCGCTTCGGCCATAGTCGTGCAGGTTGTACAAGACTGTACGGGAGCATCCAGCCAAGTAAGTCTAATGAGAGCTGACACGCTTTCTGTACAACACTCGGTAAGCTGTTTGCCCTGGCATGGGCTTGTCTTATTCTAATTTACACAGTTTCTGTATGGGCTTTTGCAGCCTTGGCTTTAGGCACTTGATTTTCAATGACATGTCCCCAAGGATGAGAGAGAAAGGAAGAACACAATGTCTGGGATGAAGTTGCAACATCTTCTAGAAAATTAAGAACAGGTCGTCTCATAGACTCTCAGAAGATGGCATCAAGGCTGAGACAAGCTTCCTCAGTTGGCCCTCCGGAATTAAGTCTGTGTTTCCCATTGCCTCCCAGCTAGTCTCATTCACTAGAGTGTGGCCAGTTAGAAGTGACTTAGAGAAGGAGTGGGGTTCACATCAACTTCTAAATTAAATTCTCTTGCACAAGAGATTTGCTTTTTTTCTGAACTTGAAAAGCCAATTTTGCCTTTCTGTGGTCACTGGAGAGGATCACTAAGAATGCTATTAATTTAGCTTCGACGCTCTCATTTTATAAGAAAATGAACTTGGGGAGGGAAAATGACATTCTGCAGGCCCTGCAGCTCTTTAGTTGCAGACTACCGGTCCAGCATCTTGATTGCATCAGGCTCTAGTCTCACTGAAGCACTGACATTCGATCTGGATGGTGAAGAAGTGTTGAGGAAAGGAAGCTGGGGAGGGGGCAGTGGCGGCTTTTCCAGCAATCTCAGCTCATCCTCCCCTTGACAATCCCAGGAGATCACTGGCAATGGGTGTGCTTCCTTCCCTCCCTGGCTCCAAGTAAACTTTTGAACTCCCAGGGCAGGATCCGCAGAGGCCACAGGGAGCAGAAAGAACCAGGCCTTTGATGTAGCTCCAGAGGGAGGCCACTCTCCTTGACCAGTGGCTCGGGTTTATACTTGATGTAAACATTTCCCGTCTTTCCTTTGCTTAAAACATCCCTGCAGGAGATAAAGTATTATACATTTATAGCTTTGGCTTGCCAAGAACAGCCCCTGAGCTCATCTCATAAATCCCACCAAACCTCCCTCCAGTAGCGAGTCATGGTCAGTCCTGCCAAGCTTGGGGCAGAGCAGGAGTCAGACATGGGCCAGCCCCAGGCCATTCGCAGAGCCACTCTGCACCCTTGAAAGCGTGAGCCTCCCTATCTTTCTTGCCCCCTGAACTTTGAGTCACAACGTTCCCACCAGCAGTCCACAATTACCTCCAGAGATAATTTATATTCATCCTTTCTCTCTTGCTCCTTCTCGCCACCCCACCCCACCCACCATTCCACTCTGCTTTGTTTACATTAAATGCAAGCTCTTTCTAGTCCCTGGTTCAGAAGACTCAGGCCAGGCTCATGCCTCCTGACTCCAATCACAGTACTTAACGTTTCTAGATGAAAGCATGTCTTCCAAACCAGCCACGAGACTTGGGTAGATATTTCCTCTCTGCTAGCTGGGTGTCTCTACCTGCCTCGGAGAGAGAGGACCCAGAACAGGCAGGGAGGTGGCTCCGTCTTCTCTCGCTACTCTCTCTTCTCCTGCCAGCATTGGGCTTCCCTACAGGTTGCCTCTGGTCTTATCAAGTTGTAAGTTGAAACAGCACGATTGATTTCTCCGATTTCAAAATATTTGCCTCTTTCGATGCTCTTCTTGGCCTCTCTTTTCCAGGTGTTCTTCCTTATGCTGTGCATCAGACTTGGTTCTCTTGTCGCTCTCTCTTTATTCTGAAGCTCCACCTGCTTCCCTATGCTTTCTCTCTCTCCTTCTGCTGCTTTCTCTTCCCTTCCAGTCTCTCTAGCTCATAGGACCATAGGTGTAGCACAATGTCATTAGCAGGATCCTTAGCCAGGCACTCTCATGTCACAGGAGAAGAGCCTGAGACTTGAAGGGGTGAAGTGTCTTGTCTACTGTCATCTAGATAGTGGATGCCAAAGCTACAAATAAATCTCACAATGCCTTACTCCTTAACCAGTGTTTTTCCTATGGTACCACACTGCTTTTCCTTTTCCTTTGCTTTCAGGAATTCATCATTCATGATTGCTTTCTGCTCAAACTTCTGTTTTGGTCCTTTTTAGTTTCTACCTGTATCCCAATTTTTGTGGACCCTGGAGTGGGAGGGAATGGGAGAAATCCAGGGACTCAAGTTGGAAGGCTTTGCCTTGATCACTAGGGTGGTTGAGTTTGGAGCTTAGTTCCGAGGTCAAGTGACATTTTCGATGATATCAGATACCATGGGTATGGGTCCCAGGCTGCTTTAAACACCTGGGAGGGTGACCAGTGATGAAATGATCTTGTCACTGGTCTGATGCTTAAATGGAACGAATGCTGAAACATATTTCTTAGGTAAAGGACAAAACAGACATTTTGTTCCTTTCTCAGCCGCCCAAGGAACACAGTTGTAACCCTTTCTCTTGGAAAGAGAAATCAAAGGTTTCCAAGTAACCAGAGGACTCATGATTCATTTTCTCTCTGGAAATGAAACGTGCCTTGTCCTCTGCTCACTCTTCTCAAGAAACATCATCTTACTTCTGGGTACTGCTGTGCCGCACAATCAGTGTTGCTTCTAGGGAAGCTGAAGATGACAAAGCTGAGAGAGAAAAGTGATGCAGACAGAGACAGAGAGAAATACCTTCCTGCCTGAGCACACAGGAGACCAGCTGAGTGCTGCAGAGGGTTCGTTTTTAGTGGAAAGGTCAGGGACAAGCTCCTAGCCAGGTCAGAAGGTTCTGCGAGATAAGAACCATACTTCTCTGAGGGGAAGGCTGGTAGAGGGATCTTTCATGTCTCTGTCATGTCTTGCTTTGGGTCTAACATACCGCAGGCCATCTTACTCCAGGTATTGGATGTCACATTCCCTAGGATTGAGGGTCCCCAAAGAGCCCTTTGGAGATCAATTTCTCCCAGGAACATGGCAAGCTTTTGAGGGCCCTGTATTTTAGAGCAACCTCAGCCAGTAGCCAAGTTCCTTGAAAGGTAAGGTAATTCCATTATTGTGTGGGCACGAAACTCTGCCAGTCTAGGTGTCTGCATGAGGTAACAGAGAAAACACTGCCTTTGAGCCACACTGACCTACACTAGAATTGCAGATTTCTTTCTCAAGTCACTTGATATCTTTGTGGCCTTGGGTGAGCTCCTACAAGACTCAGTTTCCTCATCTGTAACACAGGGTTAGTAATTCTAACTTAAGTGGCTATGGAGAGGAAAAAGAGGGTCTGTAAGTACCTGGACATGTGTCTGGCCCCCAGCAGGTGCACAGTCAAAGAAGATTTTAAAGTAGTTAACCCCAGGTAAGCATCTACATGACCCTGAACTAAGGTTTATTATTATCTATTGCTTCCAGGTAGAACTTTCTGGATGGCTAGACTATTTTATATTGAATAGATATAATCCCTATATTATAGGGAATTTGCGATCTAACAAAAATGGTAAAATACAAATCCTTCCATGGCTTTCCATTTTCCCCTAGTTTGCACAGCCTACAAGAAGCTCATCATGAGGCATCTGCCTACCTCTCTCTCTGTTTCAGCTCACCTGGCTTCCTTGTAATTCTTGTGCCTCTCTCTCTCCTCTCCCACAGCCTGATTCCCCCAGATAACTCTTATTCATTTCTGAGATCTCAGCTCTGACATCCCTTTCTCCAGAAAGTTTCCCCATCCTTCAAACCCCCTCAGGTCCCTCTGAATTGGCTCCAATTGCCACCTGTACCTTTCACTCTTGCCACAATTATGATTAGATCACTTACCATGTCCTGTTATTTAATGTCTGTCTCCCCTTCTTGAACTTCACTTCCATGAGGGTAATGCTTGTCTTCATCATCCTGGTAACCTCAGTACACCACACAGTGCTTTGCCGTTGTAGAAACTCAATGGGTATTTATCCATTTATTGTATGGATGAATGAATATGTAAGGTTAAATCTCACTGCAAGAACCAAGTTATTAATTTAGAGAATAATGCCGGGCACCAGGCAATGCCTGATATGAGACTGACTGGTGCAAATAGTGGGATAGATGCAGAATGCTCTGAGTTCAGGGTTGTGGGGATCAATGTAAATTGGGCAGGCTTCCTGGCTGCAGATCCTAAATGGGTGTGGGCCCCTTTATTCCTCTCACATTCCAGCTCATCAGGGTTTAAATCTACAGACAACTCTGCCCAGATTCTTAGGATGTTTCCATGGGCCAGAATATCAACACGAGTATTGTGCTACTGTTGTGCCAAGTTTATCCAACAGTGGATGCTGCAGTGTATTGGCTAGAATTTGTTGATCTCTTATCATGGCAAGGTCCAAGGCCATGTCCAGTGGCTATTTCTGGTATATTCTTAGGGTCATACTTCTTGGATGGTGTTAATCCTCCTACTAACTTACAGTGGACAGCTAGCAGCTGGTGTGCCATCTTAGCAACATCATTCTTCTGGAATAATCCACAATGCCCAGGGGAGCATACCCTTCAATACTTTCTGTTTTTCTATAGATACCTCACATTAGGGCAGGCACCAGGTGGAGCCCCGAGCATTGTTGTGTACTGGGGGCACAGAAGAGATCAACAGGGATTAGGGAAACATAAATGGAACAGCAGATATGTCCAGTGTCTGCAAAAAGGACAATCTAAAATAGGAGGCAGTGCATCTGAGAATTCTTTGCCGTCATCACATGCTCAAAGTATACCAGAGTGCTAAGTATTTCACCTGGAACTATGAATAATACATCTTTTCACTGCTAATTACTCTTTTTTAGCTCTGTGAAAATTGGCATGGTGATTATTCTGCAGGTATTTTTCTTTTTTAATTAAGATGTAATTGACATCCAACAAATTACATACATTTAAAGTTATAAACTGATGAGATGCAGTGAAAGACTGAGACACCTGCACCCAAGTGTTTCTAGCAGCAATGTCCACAATAGCCAAACTGTGGAAGGAGCCTCGGTGTCCATCGAAAGATGAATGGATAAAGAATATGTGGTCTGTGTATATAATGGAATATTCCTCAGCCATTAGAAACGACAAATATCCACCATTTGCTTCGACTTTGATGAAACTGGAGGGTATTATGCTGAGTGAAGTAAGTCAAACGGAGAAGGACAAACATTATATGGTCTCACTCATACTGGGAATATAAAAAGTAGTGAAAGGGATCATAGGGGAAAGGAGAGAAAATGAGTGGGAAATATCAGAAAGGGAGACAGAACATGAGAGATTCCTAACTCTGGAAAACGAACTAGGGGTGGTGGAAGGGGAGGTAGGCGGAGGGTGGGGGTGACTGGGTGACGGGCACTGAGGTGGGCCCTTGAAGGGATGAGCACTGGCTGTTATTCTATATGTTGGCAAATTAAACACCAATAAAAAATAAATTTATAAAAAAAAATAAAAAATAAAAAAAGATGAATGTATAAAGAAGCTGTGGTCTATGTATACAATGGAATATTCCTCAGCCATTAGAAATGACAAATACCCACCATTTGCTTCAATGTGGATGGTACTGGAGGGTATTATGCTGAGTGAAGTAAGTCAATCGAAGAAAGACAAACATTATATGATTTCACTCATACTGGGAATATAAAAAATAGTGAAAGGGATCATAGGGGAAAGGAGAGAAAATGAGTGGGAAATATCAGAAAGGGAGACAGAACATGAGAGACTCCTAACTCTGGGAAATGAACAAGGGGTAGTGGAAAGGGAGGTGGATGGGAGGATGGGGTGACTGGGTGACGGGCACTGAGGGGGGCACTTGACGGGATGAGCCCTGGGTGTTATACTATATGTTGGTAAATCGAACTCCAATAAAAAAATACAACAAAAAAATTAACTGATAAGTTTTGACAAACATATACACCCACGAAACCATTACCACAATCAAGATAACCAACACATCCTTTATTTACCATCAAGTTTCCACTGGTGACTTTGTACCTTCAACTCATTCTTAAGCAGCCACCAAGCTGCTTTCTGTCATATAGATAAATTTGCACTTTCTAGAATGTTGTGTAAATGGAAATTTACAGTATGTATTCTTTGTTGTCTGGCTTCATTTTTTTTTCTTTGAGATTCATTCATGATGATGGGGTTATCAATTATTTGTTTTTATTGCTGAGTAGAGTCCATTGTATGGATATAATATGATTTGTTTATATATTCACTTGTTCGTGGGCATTTGGGTTGTTTATAGGTTTTGGTTATTACAATACAGCTGCTATGAACATTCATGTACAAATCTTTATGAAGATTTTTGCTTTACTTTATCTTTATCTTTAGTAAGTATCTAAGAGTGGGATTAGGATGACTGAATCATATGATTAATTTCTTCAACTACCAGAGTGATTGCACCATTTTATGTTTCCACTAGCAGTCTATGAGAGTTTCAGTTGCTCCACATCCTTGTCAACAACTTGATAGGATCAGTCTTGATTTTTAGCCATTCTAATGGGAGTGTAATACTATGTTGTTGTGGTTTTAATTGGCATTAAGTTAATTTGCATTTTAATTTGCACTAAAGACTAATGATAAACTTGGCATCTTTTCATGGATTTATTTACCATTTGTGTATCTTCTTTGGTGAAGTGTCTTTCAATCTTTTGCCCACTTACAATTTTTTTTTCTTATTAATGAGTTTGAGAGTCCTCTATCTAGTCTGGATACAATTCCTTTCCAAGATATGTGACTTGAAAATATTTTCTTCCAGTCTATCACTTCTCTTTGTATTTCCTTAACTGTGTCTTTCAAAATATAGAAGTCTTAAATTTTGATGAAGTCTGACTTATTACATTTTTAAAATGAATCATACTTTGGTGTATTTAAATATTTATTACAATTTTTTCCTGTATTTTCTTCTAAAAGTTTTATCATTCTACACTTGCATTTAAGTCTATGATACATTTTAAGTTAATTTTCTGTATATGTCACAGGGTATGAATCAAAGTTGATTTTTTTTGCATATGGATATCCAATTGTTTCAGCATCATTTATTGAAAAGATTAGATTTTCTCTACAAAATTTATATTGTACCTTGTCAAAAATCAGTTGTTCATACATGTATGTGTCTACTTGTGAACTTTCTCTTGTTTTATTGATTCCTGTGTCTATGCTAACATGAAACTATTGATTGCTTCAGCCTTATAGTAAGTTTTGAAGTCAGGGAGTGTTAAACCTTCAATTCTGTTATATTTTTCATTTTTATATCTCCATATGAATTTTAATATAAACTTGCTATTATAATAATAAATTTTTTAACAAGAAATAAACTTGCTGATTTCTACAGAACAGTTTGTTGGGATTTTGAATTGAAACACATTGAATCTATATGCAAATTTGGGAAAGAATTATTATCTTGATAATATTTAATCTTCTGAACAATGCATGAGGTATATAGTTCTATTTATTTAAGTTTTCTTTAATTTTTCTCAGCAATTTTTTTTTGGTACAGGCATTGCATATATTTTCTCAGATGTATGCCTTAGTATTTGATATTTTTTGATGCTCTTGTAAATGGCATTATTTCTTAATCTCACTTTTGATTGTACATTGTTGATATATAAGAATACAATATTGTATATTGATCTTGTTTCTTGCAATCTTGTTAAATTCACTTAAAAGCTCTACTATTTGTGTGTGTGCATGTGTAGATTCCAAGGGATTTTCTACACAGTCATGTCATCTGCAAATAAAGATGGTTTTTTACTTCTTCCTTTACAATACAGATGCAATTTAGGTGCTTTTAATTTATTTTTCTTGCTTTACTGTGCTGGTTAAAAGTTCCAGTAAAATATGGAATAGAAGTGCTGAGAGTAGACATATTGTTTTGTTTTTGATCTTAGAAACAAAACTTTAATATTTTACCATTAAGTCATGTCTTACTATGGTTTTGCTATCTGGGTAACACTAGCCTATTGAAATGATTGAAAAATATTTCTTCTTCCTTCAAATTTTTGCAAGAGATTGAGTAGAATTGGTATTCTTTCTTCCTTAAATGTTTAGCAGATTTCACCAGGGAAGATTAGTATGCTTAGTGTTTCCTTTGGGGGAAATTTTTAGCCACCAAAGATACAGAGCTATTTTCTTTTATAGATACAGAGCTATTAGGGCTATTTCTTCTTTCTATTCCAAGGCGGAAGAGTGAGAAGAATCCCCCCCCCCCCAAAATCACCCGAAGCGTCGGACGCGCGACTCTCTCCTCTTCTCCTCCTCCTCCTCCTCCTTTTCCTCTTCTTCTTTCTTTTCTTTCTTTCTTTCTTTTCTTTCTTCTTTCTTTTTCTTTTCTTCTTCTCTTCTTCTTCTTCTTCTTCTTCTTCTTCTTCTTCTTCTTCTTCTTCTTCTTCTAAAATATTTTATTATTTATTCATGCAGACCCAGAGAGACAGGGAGAGAGTAGGCTCCCTATGGGGAGCCTGATGCAAGACTCCATCCCAGGACCCCAGAATCATGACCTGAGCCAAAGGCAGATGCTCTACCACTGAGCCACCCAGGTGTTCCAAGATTATTTCTTCTTAAATAAGCTTTGGTAGTTTTGGCCTTTCAAGGAGTTTCTAGGCTTCATCAAATTTGTCAAAATCATTTGAATAAAGTTGTTCATGCCATTCTCTTATTATCCTCTTAATATCCATAGAATCTGAAATCATGTAATCTTTATTCCTAATACAGGTAATTGTGTTTTATTGACTTTCTTGAAGAACCAGCTTTTGGTTTTGTTGTTTTTCTCTATTATTTTCCTGTTTTGTACTTCCTTGAGTTAGGTCATATTCTTTGTTATTTCCTTTTCTCTGCTTACTTTGGTTTTAGTTTGTTTTTCTTTTCTAGTTTCTCTTAAGGTAAAAGATGAAGAGTACTAGACAGGTATCTTGTTATAACGTCCTTCGATTTGAGTTTGTCTGATATTTTCTCATGATTAGGGGTTATGGATTTTTGGGCAGAATACCACAGAGGTGAAGCACTCCTTTACCACATCTACATGATCACGTGACTTATTACTGGGGAAGGTGGTTACTTATTACCTTACTTGGATAAGGTAGTATCTGCCAGGTTACCATTTTGCTTTTCTGACATTCTATTCTTTAAAAATGAGTCACTAAGTTTTAGTGGACACTTAGAAGGGAATTAAACTCCAGCTCCTGGAGAGGAATATCAAAGAATTTGTGGACATAGGTGGAACTTACTAAAGTAATTAATAAATATTTATGGGAGATATCTTAAGACTATGTAAATATTCTGGTTCTTCTTAAAGTTTCCACACTAATTTGCCATTCATTCATGGATTTTGTCTGCATCTACTTTAGTATTGTAATGGTGACTTTATATTTCTCTGATTCCTTCTACATTCATTATTTGGAATTTTTCTGTTAGAAGTATTTATCCCTTCTCCTTCACCTATTCATTTACTAAATAATTTATTAATAGCAGTATGTACTCATGGATATTTATTTTATTTTACTGTTTGGTTTTTGAGTACATTGCATAACATTCTGTAAACATCTCTACATTTCCTTTGAGAGAATTCAGACACTTTATCCATTAGACAATGCGACTCCTCCACTCCACATTTCATATATTTGTAAAGTAGATTGCCATGAGATACAGGACATTGAAAATATATAATTCTCACGAAATGATTTGGCTGTCTAAACTTTACTTATACACATAAGTGAACAGAAACCTATTTTTTCTTTTCACAACTGCTTTTGCTCCAAATTCCTAAGACCAACTCTGAAAATCTCAACAACTTCCACAGGATTGCTATAATCCTGTCTCTGTTGCATGTGGACACACATCTCTGAAGTTGACTGGTTTTCATTGTGTTTTGGGGGAAGTATGGGCAGTAGCAGAATATGAAAACAGGAGATAGAGAAAGAATTCTGACCTGGACAACAATGGATCAACTGCTTTTTATCTACACACATATAATTGAAAATAGTGGATAGATAATTTTGTGATTGGGTCAGAACTCTCATTGTTTTTCCAAAGAAAAAATAAAATCAGGTGGAAAAGAAATAGCAGAGAAGGTGATTTAACCTGAAACATAAAGCCTCTTACCATTTGGCAGATTTCTACCTTGCTACTTGATAATCAAGAATTTTCAAGGCTGAGCTTTCTCTTCACTGGACAATGGGTGAGTTCTCTGAGCTCACAAGTTTATCTGAACATGACTCTCCAGCTAAGGCTTCCAGATTCTAGAAACTCTATGAGAAAGTGAAAACTATATAGTCTATCAGGTGTTGCCATTACCTACCCGGATTCATGTAACTGCTTTGGCTGAGATTCTTTATTGAGTTGGTTTCTTTTTTGCTAGCCCGTCTGAATTGAACAGTGCTTTTGGCATCGACTAGACCCCATTGGATGTCCTTAGCAGTTGTACATTTATGAAACAGAAGGGGACCAAGCAGGGCAATCTGGGCTTCTGAATGACCCCATTCATTCCACAGAGGCATTGCTTCCTGCCTCTCAGCCTCCCCAAAGAAAGCTCTTTCCATTTCCTCTCTGGTTCTCCATGGCTCTATAACTTCAGCTTTTCATTCCCTTGCCACGTGGGTCATTTCCAGTCTAAGTTTATTTAGGCCTGGTGTCTTTCTTCATCTACATGTGTACGTTGGGTTTTTCAATGTGCTCAGTTTCCTCTCCTCACCAGCTGCCTTTTTCCATGGCTGACAGTGTTTGCACTCAAACAGGAAAGAAATACGTCCTCTTCGTTGCTGGGGCAGCCACCTGCCTTCAGCCTCTGGAGCACTCCTGTCACATTCTTGCTTTGGGTGAAACTGTAGAGCTGGGTATGGTAGAGCCAAATCCCAGAGACATGTACTTCAGCAGTTTACATCGTTTTGACCTCTCCTAGCTAGCTCTCTCTATCTCCAGTTAGGTTCAAATTCTTTTTTCTGGACTCTCTGGCTCATAAATTTCAACTTATGTGTGAGCTCTGTGTCCACATTTCTTAGTTTGCTCTGACTCACACCTGAGGGTAGTTGGAGCAGATGAGTGGACCATCAAGAGTGTTTTAAAATGCATAGGCACTTCTACGTATGCACACATTCATTTAATTTTTTTTTTTTGGCGTTGATGAAGCAGAGAGGAAGCACATATCATGAACAGATAATCCTAATGTATTCATTTATTCATTCAAAAGCCATATCCAGTGCAACTCGCACCAACATGTAGCTACTACTGTGGCTAAAAGGCACTGCCATGAACTCATTCATGAAGTTGACTATGCAGCAAACATCGGCTGAGAACCAATTTTGTGCCAGTTTTTTATTTTTAAGATTTTATTTATTTATTCATAAGAGACACAGAGAGAGAGCGGCAGAGACAGAGGCAGCGGGAGAAGCAGGCTCCATACAGGGAGCCCGATGTGGGAACTCGATCCCAGGCCATGACCCGAGCCAAAGACAGACATTCAACCATGACCCGAGCCAAAGACAGACATTCAACCACTGAGCCACCCAGGTGCCCCATGCCAGTCTTTATTCAGAGTTCCAGGGTGGCAAGGATGAACAAGACAGGGAAGTGTTCCTGCTCTTAAGAACTAATATTCTAGTGTATTCATGCAAAATGCAAAAGAATAAAGCTAACACTTGTGTTGGATACTTTCATATAATATAGTAAACTCATTAAATTCTCACTGACAACCTATAAGGTATTACTGATGCTTTTATTTTATCTTCTTGAGATCCTCTAGTTCTCCTACCTGGTCCATTTCTCATTATTTGATCTATCGTGAAGTTCACATGGATGACACAGACATGCAATCAAATATCATGCTGTGAGACATATACCAAATAGAGATATGGTCAAGATGCTAAGGGTTAGGAAAGAGACATTGTTCACTGCTCTGGAAGGTAAGAGTCCTCAAAGTTTATTGTGCATGAGGATTACTTGGGAAACTTGCTCAAAGTTTTTATGCCTGGCCTCCAGTCTTAGAGATTCTGATTCAGTACATTTAGGTTGGAAAGCAGAGATGTGTGTTTTAACAAATGGCCTGAGTAATTCTAATGGAGAGAATATTCAGATCACTTTGTGGTCTAGGAGTAGGTAAGACTTCTAGGTCATTCAGGTGACTCCTTTAGGAGCCCAATGTGGCCATTAGTCTAATGAATGAAATACCATTGCCAGATGGATTTATTTATCCATTTCTTGATTTTTTTTCTGGATATCACTACCGTTTAATACCTTAATGTGAATTATATCATCAACTGCACTGATCCTTGACAGAAGAAATGAAGGCAGTATAAAACACAAAGTGAAGGTAAAGAATAGTGGGGAAAGGCAAAGAACCAATTCCCAGGGCTCAGTGGAGAGACAAAGCATGAGGCTCTGCGTGAGACTTTTCTCACAAGTCACTGCTTCATGGCTACATCCAAACAGGTCAGGTATATGGAGACTAGCTCAGTGCCCCTTGCCTTACTTCTTCTGCCTGAGACCTACTTCATGTACTATTTCCTCTTCTCTGAACTCTTTCTTTACTGATCAGACATCTGTCAGAATTCTCCCTGGAGCCTTCTTGGCCTTCCAGACATAACTTTACCTCTTCACATCATCTCTCAAGATTCCCAGGCCCTTTGTGTGTAGGACTGAGCATGTGTTCCTGAGTATCCTATTGATTACAGGTATGGCTCTTAGCCCACAAACTCAGGTGTGCAAGAAATACTGCATTTGTTTTCTTTAAATCAGCAAAAATACAACTCCGATTCCTCATCTCTTCAGACCATTTGGAAATTCAATCTGATATCCTAAGGATCTCTAGACAAGAAGGTCCCAGGGTCTTATGAGCACTGGAACTTTGGAGAGGCCCTTCTAGTCATGGACTATGATCTACATTGGTTAGGGCTGCCTGCTGTTCCTTCATGGTGTTACTTCCAGTTTGGTGGCTCTGCTTACGTGTGTCACACTGAGAACAAGGAGACTTTGTGGAGGCTGGACACCCATTGCATGTGGACTAAGTCCCTTTGATGTACTCACAGTTATCCTCTCTGAGTTTTTGCGCAGTATCTCCAATACTGCTACCAAGAAGGAAGGCATGGGGCTTCATTCATGGTGGGAGCTAGAACAATCTGTTTGAATAGTTTAGGTTTTGTTTAGAGATGAAATTGAAAGCCAACTTCTCTTGTCTTTTTTTGTAAAAGTCACTGATGAGAGAAATAAAGGACTTGTGCAGTTTTTTGCAGTTAGAGAGGAGGGTAAATGATTTATTTTTTGAGGATTGTTTATTTGGGAAAATAATATTGACATTGAAAGTTTACTATATAATAGGACTTTGATTATACTATCCTATCCAATCTTTATAACACATTTAGAGAGAGATAGCAACCTCCGGGTTTTTCTATTATAGGAGAAGAACAAGAGGCTTTAAGAGAGTATGGGATTTTGTCTACTACAAGAAAATTTAGGTACAGAAAAGTGAAGTGACTTGCCCTTGCAGAGAGTAAACATGGGTCTCTTGGCTCTGAGACCAATATTTGTCTTCCCACATCACATGAGTCTTATCTGCCATTGCTGTACATTTGACTAAAAGGATTATTCCTCTAAAACCCTCTTTCTTTAGGGAGTAGTGTGCATTTAGATTGCTAAACTGTTTTTCCATTCATGATGATAGCTGTAAAACATCTTTAATATTTGGAAAATGAAATCTTAGCAGATGTCTAGAAGTTTCATTTAAGAGTTTCTTTGGTCATTTGTTTGTAGGTATAACGAGTCAGAGAAAAATAAACTTTGGAAAGTTACATACTAAATTGCCATAACCACTGAGCATCATCCTCTATCTCTGACTCTTTTTCCTGACATTAAATGTCTAATTTGTTATAAAAAAAGACAAAATCCTACCTTCATGGGCAAAATGATTTTTGTGTTTTGATGGAAATCCTCCAGTGTCTAAAGCCACTTTGGGAAAGTTAGGTCACTTTCCAGTATGTGTTTTATCCTCTAAGTGGCCTATGGCTAAATCAACCCAGAATGATCCATGCATGGCCTCATTCAATTTCAGATTTTCTAGAGGAAGAAATCCTTCAACTTTTCTTCTTCCATTATTTCACAATCCTTTATCTTAAGCATGCTTTTCTACCTGTGCAACTTAACATCTTGCCTGCTGTGATTTCACTGGTTTCCTCTTGATACATCTTCAGAAAAGATGGAGAACAGCTGGGCCTCTGCTCTGCATATAATAACTCCTCTGAGACCTGAATGCTGTTATTCATTTCCTTACCTTTAGTGGAAGACATTTTTGCTGGACATTTTGGAGGGTCCACCGGATGCAGCTTTTAATAAAATATCCATAAGCTGGAGGAAAGCCACCAGATAGGAGATGACCTCTCTTAGAACCAAAGCATCATCAGGACCATAAAATTCAAAGGCAGAACCATCTGGAGGAGTCCAGGATGCTGGGAGCCACTTCCAGCCCTGTTTTTCTTCTTTTCTTTTTCTTTTTTCTCTTTCTCTCTTTCTCTCTTTCTTTCTTCTTTCTTTCTTTCTTTCTTTCTTTCTTTCTTTCTTTCATTCTTTCTTTCTTTCTTTTCTTTCTTTCTTTCTTTCCTTCTTTCTTTCTCTTTCTTTCTTTCAACAAGTCAGTGTTTTATTCCAACCAGTGTGGTGGGAACCATCAACCAGTGGCAAGATACTGGCACCATTTATATTTACTCTCAGGTAACTAACTTAAAAACAAAGGGAAATAGGTTTAGATATGAGTAAATCACAGCAAGGAGAACAAAAGAAGATGTAGGAGGTTGTCATCATTGATATTTTGGTGCTTGTTAATTCCAATATCTGATCATCTCACAATGATTTATTCAGTTCTGTGGTGTCCCAGGCACTGCCCAAGACACTGGGACAAAAACAAAAATTAGAGAGGAAAACAAACCATGAGATATTCCTAACTCTGGGAAACACACAAAGGGATGTGGAAGGGGAGGAGGGTAGGGGATGGGAATGACTGGGTGATGGGGCACTAAGGAGGGCACTTTATGGGATGAGCACTGGCTATTATACTAAATGTAGGCAAATTGAATTTAAAATAAAAAAGGGAAAAAAACCAAAAACCAAAACAAAACAAACATCATAATTATTATCCTCTTAGAGCAAATATCAAATTCCCTCAAACAAATCTTATTAATTACAATCCCTGACACTTAAAACTCTTTAACCAAGATACACGGATATAAATCCATTGAAGGAAAGTAGAAAAATGAAAAATATTTAAAAATGATAGGCAGCATAATCTTTGAAGAATCTGGGAATAAAACAACAGACTCTTACAATCGGAGGATACCTTTGGCAACTGTAAATACAAAGTCTTTGAGGATCTTGGTGTGGTCAAGGAATGGGGAGAAATATTCAAGGAGCACTGTCAGAGGGGAGCAGTGGTAGGAGAAAGGTCAGGGAAAGCCAGAGGCTGGGCTGCTAGGGTCTTGCAGACCAAGCTGCAAACTTGGGACACTTTTGGAAGCCACACACAGAAGAAGGGGTTTTTAGGGCCCCCAAGAGGGCAAAGACTTGGCTGTATCCTCAGCTTATACAACAGTGTCTGGCTTGTAAAGGTATCAATAATTATTTCTTACATTGATGGGTGCATTTGTGCTCATCTGATGTGCATCGTCTCAAATGCTATCTTGTCTAGTGCCTTCTTTAAAGAGTCAGGGGGTTGAAAGCACCCTTCTGAACCTGTCAGACCATTGGGCAAGACTAGCACCTCCTTCACAGTACATTTTACATCTATCCCTACAGCCATGAGACATTTGCTTCTAAAGGAGCTTTGTCTCAGGGCTCATGTGAGATTGTGTGGAGGTCAGTAGAATAGCATGTACCATGCTTCTCATGTGGAGCCAAAGACCGGGGGTAAGTGGCAGCTGCTTTCTCTCTTAAGCCACCTTCCCTTCACTAGTCTGAGCCAAGATGCCTTACGGTCTCTACATGTAACTTTGAACCAAAATGGGGAACTTTATATTTATCACCATTAAATTTCATCTTTTTGGTTCCTGTTCTTTGCCCTCTGGAGAGAGCTGAACACACTTGTTCTTTACAACGTGGGTGAGAGGCCATGCAGTCTTCAGAGCAAAGGCTCAGAGTGTTTTGTTAGGAAAGGATGGTGGGAAGAAGAGTGTGTGGTGGGGGGCTGCCACGAGAGACGAATTAAGAAAGGCCTGAATTTGTGTAAGATAGGGTGGACTTGGAAGTCCTGTTAATTTGCGTTTAAATCCCAGCTCTGCCACCTACTGTGAATTGGGCACATCAAATAATCCCTCTGACCTTTGACATCAGGAAGTTGGAAACAACAGACTTCAGTGTTATTTTGACCATAAAAAGGCAAAGGTGGGAATTGGCTAGAACTCACAGCAGACCCTGACTAGATGAGGTGGTTACTACTGGCTGAGTGGTTAGGGCAGTGCCCTGATGGCATTCTAACACTCCCAGGATCCTCGTGCAGAAGACATTATTGCATCCGGTTCCTAGTTGTAGAAACTGTGTGGTTAAAGATTAGTGGCAAGTAATCACCAAGGAGTGATAGGGATGCTATAAGAGGTTTTTATCATGGGGCAGATGGCTGAGTCAGAGGGAAGAGCCTGTAAGCAGTGTGCCAGCGAGGGCCTGGGACCCTATAAACAGCAGAGCTGCCCGGATGTTCCAATGAGACCACAGAAGCAGAGTCAGGGCGGGGCTGGCCGCCTCTAAGTGCTCAAAAAACTTAAAGAGGCTGAGGATAGGTAGACTCTTAGGAAATCAGGGCATTCACTTGAGCTTGTAGTGACTTCAGGCTTCCTTTCTGCCCTATTCACGTCTGTTGGAAGAGTTTTTTTTTTTTTTTTTTTTTTTTTGTTGGAAGAGTTTGATCAGCCCAACTGATCCTTTATATTACCTGGAAATGGCTAAGCACCCTTGAGGGAAGGCGAGAGCTGGAGGAGGTAGAGAGAGTAGCCACAATGTCATCTTTTGACAGTATTATTTACCAAACACCTAGTCTGTACGAGGCACCATACACACCGTCACACTTAACCCTCACAGTCTCTTTGCACTGAGCCTAGGTTTTATGATCCATCCATGATAGGGGCAGGCCTGGAAGTTTGACCTTAGACTCTCAGCTTCAGAAGCTCAGGTGAAGCTGGCTCAGCAAGGGGGAGGGTGGAGAAGGAGGTGTCATGGTCTAAGCTTTGGCATGCAAAGAGCTTTTGCAATGCAGGGCTAACAAACGCCCTTACAAAGAGCTGGCCATTTGTAAGGTCTTGTATATCCAGGGCTTCTGGTGAATCACCTGACTTCATTTTTCCACTTAACACTCTCAGGTCAACTTGGGTGGCATAGTCAATACATCCCGCATTCAGATTAGCCTGTTTGGACATGCCAGGAAAGCATAAAACGTCTGCATATAAAATTAATGATTTAGGTTCTTCTTCAGAGAGAAGATGGGAGATGAACTGTTTTAGATAACTTAACACATCCTTCTTTATATGCTCGGGGGGCTTGAGTTTTATTTTAAGCCCCACATGTTTCACGGGGCTCTCACAGCTGATGTAGTAGCAAGGAATAACTTAGCAGCCCTTGAACAAAGTTATGCAGTGTGGTGGTGGTGGTGGGGGGAAATTCTCTATTTCCTTATTTTCAGTTCCAGAAGAATCCAACCTTCTGTGTAGGCTGTCTGACATAGGCCATGGCCTTGTCGTTGGCTCCTTAATTAACAAAGAGGTTTTTATTTATCCAGTGCAAAGCTTGTCTTACCTCCTTCCCCCATCCGCTAAGCCAGCCATGCAAATCAGCACGTACCAAGACCTCAAAGAAATCCAACAGTGGACTTAAAAGAATCCATGCAGCTGGCCAAAGAGGGGGGGGGGGGCAGTTAATAAGCCTGGTCTCTTCTTTTCTTCTCCTTGCATTCAGTTTTTATAAGACTGTCAAGGCGTTTGCTGGGGGAAAATGCTGGGGCTCCCAGAGGCAGTCAGGGGCTTGGGGTGGTAAGGGGTGCACTGGGAAGGTAAAGGGAAGTGTGCCTTGGACCACAGCCAGTGATTGGACAATTCAGAATTTCCACAGTCTTGTGCTTGGGGAGAAAACTTGGCAAAGCTATAACCTGAAATATATAATCCTGGCTTTTTAGCCTCCAGGGCGTCAAGCTGCATATGTTCCCTTCCTCCTGGAAGCCTCAGGCTAGCTTTAATCTCTCTTTCAGAGTCCTAGGCTGGCTGGCCAAGAGAAGCTGGACTTGCATCTGCAGGCTGTGGCCCCCCCAATAGTGGTGAGGCCTCCTAGGCCATCCACCTCTCAGGGAGCAGCCCCTGCTGCTGGCAGCCAGCCCCACGCTGGCAGATTTACGTGGTGACTGACACCTCCACACATTCCATAGAGGGAGGATCTACTTTCTCCAGGAGATAGTGAGAGGACCTGGGGTGCCAGGTTTTCTGTGATCTTTGCTCTCAGCTGAGTCGTTGGGGAGGGAACCAGCTACAAAGACACCATGATTACTGATTGCCTCAGTAATCCCCTCTGAAACTCACTCATCAGAATGAGAGGAAAAAGATGAGTAAACAACAAAGTAGAAACTGTTTCCCAAGGCCAGGGACCTTGGCTCCTTTTGCCTAAAAGCCTCCTTTTGCACCTCCAGTTAAAGCATTAAATGGTAGAGGGAAGGGATCAGGAGCTTCCTGGCTGTCAGAGTAGTGAGCCACCATCCGCTCGGTCCCTATCCACTGGGTCCCCATGTGTGGTGGAGACGTTCAATACTCACTTGTTATGCATGTGCTTCTTTTGTAGTTGGATTGGAGCCATGTGAATAGTTCTGGCCTGTGGCTGTCCTCAGAAATGATCTGTGCTCCTTCTGGGCCAATGCAGTGAAGAGCCACTGTGCTACCTTCATCTTTTTTTTCTTCTGATGGGGCAACTTTGAAAGGAGGATGCTGAGATGGAGAAGCCATTAGATCTCTGAGTCATTGGTTGGCAGAAAACCCCTGCCAAGCCACCTTGGACTTCCAGTCAGTGAGAATTAAATTTTTGTTGCATTAAGACACCAAGATGAGGCGCTGGCCTATGCCAACCACTGGCAATAATTATCCTAATAGGTTGGTGTTGGGATGATTGTTTCCAGGGAAAGTATGCTAGCAAGCAGTGGCTTCTCCAGTATAGGCCGATGGAAGCCTGTCTCTGCCTTGTCCCGCACTGCTTCTACAAGTTTTCACAAGGTTCTTCTGTGGGAGTCTAGAGTACTAGCCAATTCCAAAAAGAGGTCCCTGAAGCTTGATGATTGGAAAATACTTCCTCAATGTTCAGAGAGCTCCTACTGGGTCTATCAACATCCTGGCTGCACCAGTCACAACCAATGGATCTCACTGCATTGATTCAGTCAACAAATATTTACTAGGTACCTACAAAGGTCCAGACAGTCTTCTGGGAGGTGGCATTTACAGTGGCATTTCACCTCCTTCATGGCCCTGCTCTCCTCCTCCCAAGAAGGGAACATAATGGAAGGCATATGTCCAGGAACTGAGCTAGATGCTGAACTATGTCAAGGACCTCCTTCAGCTTCTCAAGAACCCACTAGGTAAGAATTCCTCCTCTGCTTGCTCTTACAGATAAGGAACATGACTTCCAGACAGCCTCTGGGTTAAAAGGCCAGGAAGTACAGAGACTTCTCAGCTCCCAGATTCCCTAGCTTCTGTTCTTTCTCCTATATATGGATATTCCAAGATTCTTTCCCAGGTTAGTCACATGAGATTCTTGGGATGTTGTCTCCATGGTCAACTTTGTCCAGTAAGCAGAGACCTTTTCTACTGGTCACAGGACAGCTGACTCAGATTTTTGGTGAGCAGGTGTGGCTCAAGAATCAGGAAGTAAGTATGTTTCTAAGAAACATGGATATACACTCCATAGAGTCAGAATTAGAACAGGGTTTGGAGGAAATCTGGACTGGTTCCTGGTGTTCTTCTCGGATTATAGCATGCCGTCCACTCCCTCCCCATTAGCATATTTGTTGAGGAGGATATAGATGCTACCACCTTTTTGGATGCCTATTTTCTGTGGTCTACCCTCGTTGGCTGGCAGGGAGATTTTGTCTTCCATTCTAAGTGCATTTTCTTTGATTTAGACTTTAGTAAAGAAAGAGAGTAACTGTGAATTAATCCATCAAAGGGTTGCTATAAAATATGTCTGTGGCCCTGGTGTGATGTTTTAATAATAATGATTACTGGATCAGGGATAGGGAGAAAGGTGGGAATTAAAAGAAATTTTCTAAAGTCAAAATGCATATTCTTGAAGTCAGAATGCGAGAGAAAGGAACAGACCCAAGATGTGACTAAGCAGTCATCTTCTTCCAGAGCCAAAGAAATCGTCAACTCAGTAAAACATTGCCTTTGATGCTTTTGCTGTAGGGACTTTCTCTTTAATGGGGGGTAATTAATTATCATCATCCACTCTTACTTAGTAATAATTCTTTTATAGGCACTTGGGCATTCCACATGCATGCCATTGTCTAATATCTAGGCTTGAGGGAAGTGGTTCTGGGGTGGATGAAAATTGCATCCCTGGAGAGCTTCTGCCTTGGGGCATATTCTCCCTAAAACTCTGTGACTCACTGGGTATATGGAGCTTTGAGAGCTAGACTATTTTTTTTTTTTTTCTTCCCCAAGGCCTGTGAAACCCTGGGTTCTCACATTCAGGATGGCCTGAAGGAGTGGGAAAGAGTGGACATGACCCCATTCTAGCTCGGAAGGCAGAAGAACACAGTGAGACTCCTGGTTATTAATGAATGGTCATCCACAATGTGCTGGTTCAGTTCCATCTCTGTGCTACCCGAACAGTACTGGGGAGATCATTTCCTGGGCTGAGTCCTCCCACCCGAGCCAGGCGTAACATGTGCTGCTTCTCCTGACCTCACTCAGCTGTTTGTGAAGGCAACTGAGCTCCGCCAACGGCTGAGAAGGAAGGAGCTCTTCAAGGACAGGTGCAAAATAAATAGAAGCAATTAAGGTTGACCTCATGATGATGACATGCCTCAAACCAGTGTTGCAGCAACCTGCCCCTGTGCTCGTGGCCTTTTCTCTGGTTACTTTTTTGGCTGAGAGCCTGTTCTCTATCATGAAGGTGGATGGTGGAAGGTAGGATGGGGGGCAGGGACTGACAGTTAGAGGGCATCTGAGCTGCTCCAGTACTTGGCCAGGGCACTTCATCGGCACGCCCTTGCTGAATTCTCACCGCTGCTCTTGAGGTTGTACCACTTGATTTGCAGATGGAGAAAGGGGGCTCAGAGAAGTTAAGCGACACACCGAAGATCACGTGGCTGAAGCTGGTGTCCATGGAGCCTGGAGGCTGGGCTGGTGCCACTCTGCAAGACTTCCTCTTAGGTAGAAAAGTAAGGGCAAGAGCAAGTCAAAGCCAGGAAGAAAATGAAGCCAGCTTCACTTCACCATCCCTACTCTTCCCATCTATCTTTATTGTGTTTTATTTATTTATTTATTTATTTACTTATTTATTTATTTATTTATTTATTTGAGAGAGGAGGGGCAGGGGCAGAGAGAGGAAGGGAATTCCAAGCAGACTCCATGCTGAGCCTGGAGCTGGACACGGGGCTCCATCCCAGGACCCTGAGATCATGACCTGAGCTGAGACCAAAAGTTGAATGTTTAACTGACTGAGCCACTCAGGCGCCCCTCCTTCTCTCTTATTTCATTCCTCCCTTCTTCTAACTTAAACTGTGTCCATCCTGAGAGATTGGACATGGTGAAATGGCATGACTGACTATCTCCAGTCTCACCTTGCATTCTTGATGGCAACATCTCCTTCCCCTACTCCACCCATCTAGCTGCCGCTGGGAGTAATGCATGTTCCCCTCCTCCTCCAGGGCCAGAGCACCTTCCTTTCCTCTTGCTGCTGCTGCCCACCTGGAGCCTCGCCCTAGCTCCTAGACTTGCCAGGCTCCTGGTGACAGGGAAATCAGAGGAAGAACATGAGCTGCCAGGTCATGTCAGGTACCCGAGACCCATCTGGTGAACTAAATAGGAGCGCCCTGCCCTTTCTATGTTTTCTGGACTGCTGAGAAGATGGAATTCCAGAGATAAAGTTCCTTCCCTCTCCTCATCATCAGCTTTCACTAATGGAGCCTGTTGATTTTGGTCTTTGGAAGGGGGTGGAGGGGGACCTTCAGGAGGGTGATGCTACAGATGCGATGCTATAGGGCAACCCAGAAGCCACGCTCTTGGTGCTCACTTCTGGAAAGCACCTGTTACTCTTTGTCTCTCCTCTTTAACTACCATGAATGGCATTTTCCCAGCTGACGTGTGGTGAGATAAACACTAGCTAAGGAGCCAATATTGAACAGAGAGAAAGTACTTTACATCTGAGAAATTGATGATCTGTATTCCAGCTTCTATGGGGTTGGAACTGAGATGAGAGATGTGGTATGTGTGCATGTAAGAGAGAGGGATGGATCACTGAAGTCAGGTATCAAGAAGAACTTCCTACTTGGGAGGGGTATGATGCTAGGGCTAAGGTGGAAGAAAAAGGGGGGACTCCTGGGGAATCTTGCTAGAATGCTGTTTCTGGTTCTCTAGGTTTAGGGTGAGGGGGCCGAGATTCTGTATTTCTAATAAGCTCCCAAGGAATGCTTTCTGCTGCTGCTGCTGCTCTGGAGTGCAAAGATTCAGTGCTCTTCTTTCTGCGGTGTTAGAAGTGCCCTTTAACTGAGCCCTCTAATATGGTAGCCACTAGCTGCTGTGGGTATTGAGCACTCAAAATGTGGCTAGTGAGTCCAAGGAAGTGACTTATACATTTTCTCAATTTCAATTAATTGACTCTTATTGTGTGGCAAGTGGCTACTCCCTTGGACAGCATGAATAAATAATCCCTGAGATCTGCCACTGAGGAGCCGTGTGACTTTGAATAGGTCCATTAGTCTCTAAGCACCCAAGCTTTCCCACTAGTAAAGAAAAAATGACGGTGAAGGATAACTCTTTCTGTCAGCAGGGTCATTGGCGTAGGGGCAGTGGTAAGTTCAAGAATAATTTGTAGGCTATATAGACCTGGGTTACATAGTAATGAGGTTGTTGTTGCTGTTATTATTATAGAACAGAGTGGTGGGAAGGAAAAGGGCATTGGAATCAGACAAACCTGGGCTCAATCTCCACTTGCAGACTTTCTAGCTATATTTTGGGCCCTCTCTGAGCCTGTTTCCTCATCTCTAAATCGCGAATAGCAGTTAACTCTTTCACAAGACTATAGAGGGAACTAACTAGGTAACAGGTTAAGAAGTGACTAGGACAGTGCCTGGACACAGTAGGTGCTCAGTTCATGTTAAATGTTAAATGTTAAAATGTCACAGTGGAGGTCCGCCCTCCGATGTCAATGGACTGAGGTTCAAATGCAAGATCTAGCACTACTAGTTATGCAAACTGAAGCTACTGATTTAATCTTGCTTGGCTTCAGTTTTCCCACCTTTCAGATGAGGATCATAATACTTGTCATAAAAGGTTCAGTTGTTCATTAATTTTGCTATTCAATGAACATCAGTTGAGCTCTCTCTTTACCTATCAGATTTTGTGCTAGGTGCTTGAGGTTAATGGCAAACAAAAATGGAAACTGTCCATATGATGTGCTATGTGCTGAATCACTCATCACAAAAAAGGTTAGAGTACTATGAATCAGAGACCCCAAGGGGATGCAAATGTCTGTACGGGGGGCTTTGGGGCAGCCACCCTGGGAAAGAGACATGGCATGGGCATGACCATACATTCACCAGCTGGAGGAGGAAGACAGGAAATATTAATTCATGAGCTGTCTACTCATCGTTGCTGGAGAGCAAAGGAGATAAGATCTGTATGGGGTCAAGCATAGACTATGCCGGAGGGACTCCACATGTGAGCAGCTCATCTTGTCCCCTTCCCTCTGTGGAGATTTGGAGCAGCCCAGTCCTCTGTACTGGAACTTCCTGTCATCTTTGTAGCTTAGATCTGCCTGAATCTGGAACAATTCCTCTTTCCTAGTTGAAATGATTCATTAACAAATCTAGAGGCACCAAATAAAATGCCATGAGAAATGTACCAGTTGGTGGACATTTTACTTCATTTCCAAATAAACAAAACCCTCATAAATTCAGCCTAGATGGAGAATGAGATCTGAAAGGATTTTCTCCCCAGGAGATCTGGTGGCCTGATTTTGAGTTACTGGTCTGCGTGCAGTATCTCTGAGCTTTGGCTGCACTGTAGTCTCTCTTGAGCCTTTGCCACCGTGGAAAAAAAGGATCACTTATATCAGTGAAGCTTAGTAGTTTTGAATAATTAAAACATTAGGTTTATTTCACAAGGGAAAGGTTTGTTTTGAGAGAGGAGAACATGCCTTAAGCCTCTGGATCTTTGCATAGTCACTAGCACTGCGGTCCACTCAGGGTGCTAGTTATTGGGGTGACTCAGCTCCCTGGCCCCTGCCCCCAAGGCAGATTGCAGCCTCAAAGGGGATGAGAAAAGCCACAGCCTGCTCCACTATCCTGAAACCCTCGCTTTGAAACTTACTCCTTTTTCCCACTTTTATATATTTTTGAGTCTGAGTCAAATTCCCTGAAAAGCAATTATTAGAAGGCCAATTTGCCAAATCATCAGTTTCACCTATTGACTAATGTGCCAAATATACCAAATTGGATAATTTGTAATATTTGACTAGAATGATTAGCCACTTTAATTGGGATGTCTTAAAATTAATATAAATATCTCAGTTTTGTTATGAATGATGCTGCATAAAGAAACATATTTTATCATTAGTCATGCTATTTCAGTATTTCACATGGGAAATTTCCAGTTTATGCTACTGTTTATGTTAACTGCTTTTAACTGATGGCTACCTTTGAATTTCTGTGTATGTTTTGGAATATAAACTTTAGTCTAGTTTAAAACTGATTCACCTTGCAAGTTTTCTAATTTTAAATTAAATTTAGGATCTTCTTTATATTGAAGATTTACTTTAAATTTAAATTTAATGGAAAATACTGGTGTATTTTCCAGTGCTTTTGAATATAAATAGAACAATAAATTTAAGTGTCAAATTGCCTGGAGTACAAAAATTAAGGGATATATGAACACCTCTCCAAAGGTTGCTTGATGTTTAGAGAAATGGAAAATAATATTGTGGCACAGTATATATTAGAAGTGGTTAAGAAAACCTCATTCCCCACATAGTGTTGCTGTGTAGCACCCAATAAGGAGAAATTGAGGTTTCTTGATTTTGTAGATATTTTCAGAAATAAACCATCTCTCATCATAAGTAACATTGTCCCTTTTTGGCAAATCAGCTAAGTAACTGGTAGATATTTTTAAATGTCAATTTTGGTTTTTGCCGATCTTCTTGTGTTTTTACTATTTTGCAATGGGTCAATCAAGGTAGATTGCAATCAATGTACTTTGGTTTATTATTTTCAGTCATTAGTGGCCACATTTAAAATGCAAAACGATTGCTCTTGCTGCTTCTGTATCGATTCTTACTTGACTATACGCCTGGTTCTTGACACATGACTAGTGTAGCAAATCTCTTCTGGTCATCCCAAAAGCCCTTCCGCTGTTTTGGTGTGCCCCTTCCTCTTGAACCTTCCTGCAAACTGCTGGCAAGTCAATGTAAAAATCTTAATTAAATTTAAAGGAAAATAAGTTAACTTTAAACAGCAAGGAAAGTGAAGCAGAATTTCAGATGTCATTAATGTATGATTTGCAATTTAATTCCACAGCAAAACCATTCAAAATAAATCAGGATTAGCTGGAAGGAAATTTCCAGTTAAAAATTATAATATGCCCAAGAGATTTCCTGATTCCATGCTGAAATTTCAGTGGATAAATATTTCCATTAAACATCACAATTTGGAAAATTTAGTGAATTTGGAAAATTCAGTGAATTGGTAATTTGGCAAATTTATCTTTCTAAGAACTGGCTTCCTGGAATTTGCTTTCAGCAAGTTGGCCTTTCAGAGTATTAATTGTTACTAATTGGATAGTCACTGAATGATGGATTGAACTGAACTAATGGATGTCTACCCCTTTTCACACTCACCTCTGGATTTTTCTAGAATCCTCAATTCCTCCCACAAAGTGCCCCTGTGAATCTCTAACTAGCTGGATTTCTCAGGGGTGCAGATTCATTGAGAACACTTGATGGCCAAGTCTTTAGGAGGTGGAGGGAATATTATATGATTTTTGGGGGCCTTTGGCATACCAGAAACTTATGGTTTCAATGGGTCTAGATATATGAATATGGTGTCCTTGTCCTTTCCCCGGCTTTGCCTTTAAAAAATGCAAAACTACATGAATTCCATAAATGAGTTCCATTTATGCAGCTAGAGGGAAAAATTAAGGCCTTTCATTTAGTTCTGGAGTTGGAAGAGACCTACCACCACCCAATCTAGGCCTTCTTAGCCTCTACACTGCTGATGTTTTGGATCAGATAATTCTGTATTGTGGGGAGACTTTCCTGGGCACAAGATGTTTAGCAGAATCTCTGGGCTCTCTATACTAGCTGCCAAGTTGTGATGATTGAAAATGCCCCTAGATGTTGCTAAATATCTCCTGGGGAGGAGGGGAATAAAATCATCCCTGGGTAAGAACCTCTGATCCTACTCTCCCATCCAATCTAGAACTTTCCTTTACATTTTACAGCATACACCCTCTGAATGCTGCAGGACCCTGCGAACTCACCTTCTCACTTTGGTGTTCCTGGAAGTCAGCTTCACAGATATCAGGAGAAGAGCATGGGCTTGGGGACCCACCCTTGGGTCAGATAGAGTCTCTGACACTCAATAGGAGTGACCTTGGGCAAACTTCTTAACTCATTTCAGCTTGTTTCCTGACATGTCTTAATTCCTGCTCCATAAATTTATTGCAAGGACTAAATAACTATGTATATAAAATGTTTCACCCTTTGGTGTGCTTGGTAACTGTATTCCCTATATTGGGCCCCAATCCCCCCGTCTTTAATTTTTCACCTGCCAAGGTGAGTGTTTGTATCTCTCAAAATTCATATTCTGAAATCCTGATGCCCAATGTGATGGTATTACGAGGTCGGGCCTTTGGGAGATGATTAGGTCATAGGGTGGAGCCCTCATGAATGGGATTAGTGCTCTTATCAATAGGTCCCAGAGAGCTCCCTTTGCTGCTTCTACCTTGTGAGGCCACCAGAAGAAGTCAGCAGTGTGCAACCTGGGAAAGGATCTTTAGCAGAAGATCCTGACCTTGTCAGTGCCCTAATCTTGGCCTTTCAGCCTCAAGAACTGTGTGAGAAATAAGTGTCTGTTGTTTGGCGCCATCCAGTCTGTGGTGGTTTCTTCCAGCAGCCTGAAAGGACTAAGACAAGTCTCCCTGGCCAAGGCCCTGTACCTCAGTGCCACGAAGACTACCAAATTTTTGGACCGTGTGACTGCTCTGAATTCAGCTGTAGCAGGTGTCATCCTATACTTGTTCCTTCTTAGCTGACCAGGCTCTATAAACCCTGGCTCCTTCTCAGACAGCCCAGAGACAGCAGCACATTGCATTTTAAGGAGAAGTTCATCATTAGGTCTGCCTGAAGCTGGGCAGAAAGGAAGCTTGCAGCAGGCACCACGATGGAGCCAGGGGACTCTTGAAGGCCTTGCCTGGAAGATGTGCTCCTCCAGATGCTGCAACAGTCACCATAGAGGAAAGGGCTGGGTGCTCCCTCAGCCTGTGTCCAGAGAAAGTGGCAGATGAGCTGCCTAAATAGAAGCCAAACACTGTGAGCATTCCTGTCATCAGTCACATCTTTTTTTAAAATTTTTATTTATTTATTTATTTGAGAGAGAAGGAGAGAGAGAGAGAGAGAGAGAGAGAGAGAATGAGAATGAGCTGGGGGAGGAGCAAAGGGAGAGAGAAGCAGACTCCCCACTTAGTACAGAATCTATCTAACACAGAGCTCGATTCCAGGATCTTTAGACCATGACTTGAGCCAAAGTCAGACGCTCAACCAACTCAGCCACCCAGGTTACCCCCCCGCCCCCCCATCATCAGTGACATCTTAGTGCTGCATACCCCACGAGGTCTCAGACTAGGAGACTGTGGTCATGCTGCCTTTGGCATCTCTCTTTCCCTACCAGTTGCCTATTTGGAAATAGCTCCTGACACTTTCCAGGAAGTATAAATGAGACATGAACCCTCGAGCCTAATGATCTGAGAAGCCACATGACTCCTCCAAACCGCCAGCATTTGCTGAGCAGTTTTAAAAAGAACATTGGCGTCAGGGAGCCACCAGATAGTTCTCCTAGGGGACTTCTAAACTCTTCCTCCTTGGGGAGGCCATTGGCTGGGCTCACCTCGTATGCCCCCATGTGTAACCTGGACTTAATATAGCTCAATTGCTCCTGTTAATTTCATGTCTGGAAAATATAGGCCCTAAGTTGCTG
Source organism: Canis lupus familiaris (assembly GCF_011100685.1). Taxonomy (NCBI): domain Eukaryota; kingdom Metazoa; phylum Chordata; class Mammalia; order Carnivora; family Canidae; genus Canis; species Canis lupus. The sequence continues at coordinate 24,234,134 of NC_049258.1, read as the reverse complement.
CCTTGGGACACAGGAAGGATTCTGAGTCAAAGTCCTGGGGATCCAGCTAGCTGGTGCCAGAAAGAACCCCCAGTCAGAGATGGTAGGCCCCGGATGGAGCAGTGGATAGAGGGGATTTACTTCAGTTGATTTTGATAGATTTGAGAATATTTTCTTAAATGCCAGAGCTGACTTTTGTTTCTCTGGATGAGGGAAGAGAAATTGACTCTAAATGTCTATAGTTTGAGAGGATGGTTTCCCAAAGCCCAACTAGAACCAGATTGAAATCATGGATAATATTGGGACTTGCATAGGAGGGAGTCCTGTCTGTGTTCCCTGGAGCAGAAGAGCCTGTTGGCCAAGGGAATTAGACCAGATGGCTTAAATATGGAGCCACTGCATCTGGCCTAAGGCTCTGTGCAATTTACTCGCAGACAATCTCTCAATTTATGAGTCTAAATCACATTGAGCGCAATCATGAATCACCCAGTATGGATCCCTTGCAAGGTTTTGAAGATAAGAGCTCCAAACAGATTTCCCTGCACCCAGGGAAGAAGACCAGACCTGTCATCTGTAGGTCCATGAAAGAACATTAAGCTGCTTTCTGAGCATCTCTGAGAAACTTTGGAAATGTGAAGAGGAGGAGAGAGGCATTTTTAAGGTCTTTTCTTCTCTGTGATCTGACTTGGCAGATGAAAAGAAGGGAAGAGTGAGAAGTGGCCACTCCCATTGGAGATACCCCACTAGGGGAGTCTCTACTCTTTATGGAAGGTTTGTGCTGTGCTGGACCTTCTTGAGACCAACATGGCCTCAATCCCTCCAGAAGCACTGAGTCTTGGGGTGGAAAGGATGTCTCTCTGGATCTAGTTCAGACTCTGATTCAGTTTCCTGCCTCAATTGTAAGGCTATACTCAAACTTTTCCTTAAGAACCATTTAGGTTGGGTTACAAGGGTCTTTTGAGATGGTCAACCCCCATGTCATGACCTCAGAGGAAGTCAGAGAGCTGAAGGATCTCCGAGGCCAGCCAGTTCAATGTGACAGCTCTGACGTTAAAAAAATCTGAAGATTGGAGAAATGTTATGACTTACCTAAAACCACACCTTGATTCAAATCAGAGTCTGGACCATGATACACAAGTCTTTCCTCCCAGTCCTCACTACTTCAGTGGAATTTTTTCCTGCCATGCTGTCCAGTTCCACCAACTTAAGGGTATTTCATTGCTTTTGTGGCATTCACTTTTTTCTTTCCTTCATTCTTTTTTAAAGATTTTATTTATTTATTTGAGAGAGAGAAGGAGCATGCATGAACAGGGGGAGGGGCAGAGCGAGAGGGAGACGCAGACTCTCTGCTGAGCAGGGAGCCCGATGTATGCTCGATTCCAGGGGATCATGACCTGAGCCAAAGGCAGACGCTTAACCTACTCAGCCCCCCAGAAGCCCCCCACCCTTTTTCTTTTCTAAACTGCTATCCTTACCCTGGATCAGAATAATGAGCCATGCAAAATAGTACCATTCTTTAGATTCTCTTTTTTCTTTTTCCTCTTTGTTTTTTCAGCATGTTATTTTTAACTTAAAAAAAAATAAAGACTATTGACATATAGCTGACATATAGTGTTATGTTAGTTCCAGGTGTACATGATGGTTTGACAATGCTGTACATCACTCAGTGCTCACCATAAATGTAGTCACCATCTGTCACCGCACAACATTCTTACAATATTATTGACTGTGCTGTACTTTTCATCCTCACAACTAATCTCATAACTGGAAATTTGTACCTCTTAATCCTCTTCACTTCTTTTGCCTACCCCTCTACCCACCTCCTCTCTGGCAACCGGTTTGTTCTCTGTATTTATGATTCTGTTTCTGTGTTTGTTGGTTCATTTGCTTTGTTTTTTTAGATTCCAAATGTAAGCGAAATCATGTGGCATTTGTCTTCCTCTGACTTGTTTCACTTAGCATAATACCCTCTAGGTCTATCCATGTTGTCACAGATGGTAAGATGAAAAGAAGGGAAGACATTCATTCATTCACTCAGACATTCATTCATTCATTTTGTAGCTGAGTAATATTCCATTATCTATCATCTCTCTCTCTCTATCTCACATTTTCATTATCGTCTATTGATGGGCACTTATTTTTTTAGAGTTGTTTTATAGGCTTATAGCAAAATTAAGAGGTAGGTATAGCGATTCCCCACACATGCAGAGCTCCCTCTTGTCAACATCACTCACCATAATGGTACATTTCTTTACTGTGGATGAACCTACATTTACACATCAAATTGTTCAAAGTTTATCTTTGGTATCTTTGGTATCTTTAGTTTATCTTTGGGTTAACTCTGGATATTGTGCATTCTCTGGATTTGGACAAAAGTGTAATGACATGTGTCCACCGTAACAGTATCCTGCAGAGTGTTTTTCCTGTCCTAAAATCCTCCCTGCTCTGCTTATTCGTATCTTCTTCCCTTCCCCTAGCAACCACAGATATTTTATTGTTTCTATAGTTTTGCCTTTTCTAGAATGTCATATATGTTGGATAAACATACATACATATATACATACTGTATGGAGCTTTTCAAATTGGCTTCTTTCACATAGGAATATGCATTTAAATTCCCTCTATGTCTTCTCATGGCCATGTGGCTCCTTTCTTTTCAGTACAGAATAGTAATATTCCATGGTCTGGTTGGACCACAGTTCATTTTTCCATTTATCCACTGAAGGACATCTTGGTTTCTTTTAAGTTTCAGCAATTATGAATAAAGCTGCTATAAATATCTGTGTGTAGGCTTTTGTGTGGACATAAGTTTTCACCTCCTTGGGTGAATATCAAAGAGTGTGACTGCTGGAATGTATGATAAAAATATGTTTAGACAGCCACACTGTCTTCCAAAGTGGCTGTACCATTTTGCACTCCCATCAGTAATGATGAGGGTTCCTGTCACCCCACATCCTCGTCAGCATTTGGTGTTGTCAGTGGTCTGGATTTTGGCCATTCTAATTAGGTGTGTAATAGTTTCTCATTGTAGTTTTAATTTGCATTTCCCAGATGACATATGATATGGAATATCTTTTCATATGCTTATTTACCATCTGTATATCTTTGACGAGGTGTCTGTTAAAGCCTTTGGCTCATTTTAAAAACCAGGTTGCTTGTTTCCTTACTGTTGAGTTTTAAAAGTTCTTTTAATATTTTGGAGAACAAACCTTTATCAGGTATGTCTTTTGCAAACATGTTTTCAAGTGTGTGGTTTGTCCTCTAATTCTCTTGACACTGTGTTTTGCAGAGCAGACATCTTTAATTCTAGCGAAGTGAAGTTTATCAATTATTTCTTTCATGGATTGTGCCTTTGCTTTTGTTTCTATAAAGGCACCGCCATCCCAAGGTTATTAGGCTTCTTTCCTATGGTACCTTCTAGGAGTTTTATGGTTTTTAATTTTACATTTAGTTCAGGATTAATTTTGAGTTATTTTTTTGTGAAGACTGTAAAATCTGTATCTAAATTTATTTTCCAGTTGTTCAAACACCATTTGTTGAAGAAACTAACTTTGTTACATTGTATTATTTTTGCTCCTGGGTCAAATATCAGTTGACTGTATCTGTGGGTTTTTTTTCCTAATATTTTTTGAATATTAACTTGCTCAACAACGATCATTGAATACTGATTGAGCCCTATCTACGTGCCACGGATGATGTTAAGAGCCCTGTGTATATTACTGCATTTAATCCTCAAAGTAACTCTAAAGTATCTACTCTTGGCATCTCCATTTCGCAGACAAGGACACAGAGCCTTGGAGAAATAACCTCACTGCCCAGTTTGCACAGTTAGACATGGATTTGAGTCCTAATTCTGCCATTTTTCTCCCTGGTACTTGAGTTGATGATATTGAGTATTATGCTAGATCTCCTATTCATTATTAGTTAATTCCAGTTTTAATTCAAATTAGCTCTGAGGTCATAAATGGCCGTAAGTGTTTCTACAAAGTTGGCCATTTACACACTAGCTTGCAATGTTTTACCTTACCAATATTGTTTCTCTTTTCATAGGGACCTTTCTGCTTTTCCAGCCCCAGGTGGAAATGAGCATGTCCATCTTCAACTGGGCTAGCTCTATTTCTTTAGAGCTGGAAAACACTTTGGGCAATGTGAAGCTTATGGAAGGTTAGATAAGATGCATCAGCCATACCGCTGCCAAAGGTAAAACATTTTTTTGGTATTTTTGTCTTCTAATTCAAAAGTGTGTTCTGAAAGCTACAAATCTTGATGCATCAAGTATTATGAGGCGTGTAACTTATGGTGAATATCAAAGTTGGAGACATCAGGGAAGAACTGAGGCCAAATAGGTCTGAAGTCTGACGTTCCAGATGCTCCCTGCGATGGTCCCAGCCCACCTCTCTGACAGTGAATATCTCCTGCTCCCTCCCTAAATGCATACTTCTTTGTAGCCCAATTTAATCACTCACTGTTTTCCAGATATGGTCCCCGGAAATTGGTCCCAAGGGTTTTTATGTCTCTATGTCAGTGCTTGGTAAAACATTACCTTCTCAGGGCACCTGGATGGTTCAGTTGGTTAAGTGTCTTGCCTTTGGCTCTGGTCATGATCCTGGGGTCCTGGGATCAAGCTCCACATCAAGTTCCCTTCTCAATGGGGAGCCTGCTTCTCCTTTTCACTCTTCGTCTGCCACTCCCCTGGCTTGTGCTCTCTCACTCTTTCTCACAAATAAATAAACAAAATCTTTAAAAACAAAAAACCCCCATCACTGTCTCAGTAGAGCTTCTGCTAGGTTTCTAGCTGGAAGGAAATTTCCCCGTCCAGAGTTCCTCCTCTAACTTCTCATCACACTTGGCACAGTCCACTTGGTAATGTAGCTGGATGCTGATGAATCTTAGCTTAGCTGACCTTAGAAATGAGAAGCCAGTGAAGGATTCTAAGCAGCAGAATGAGGGTCAGATTCCTGTTTGGATGCTGTTCTGTTTTCTTATGCAAAGAACTTGGCCAGAGAGAGTAGGATAGAGGGTGAGATTGAAAAGAAACTTCCTGACCTCTGGAATGACTTGGTAGAGACAGTTGGAGTGATTGAAGCTCTGCAATCTTTTGGGGGGCATTCAGGGAGCTAAGAGTCTATTTTTTCTGGCCTCTCTTCCCCATCCTTTGCCCAAAGATATGTTGCAGTTCAACATATCTTCCCCTTTTTTTTTCTGACATATCTAACTACACAGGTGCACATGTGTGTGTGTGTGCATGTGTGTACCCATGTGTGCTTGTGTGTGCGTGCATATGCATGTGTTTGTGCTGACCTGCTATTGTTGTCACCACTGGGGCTGGTGTCCCGGACACAGATGCAGAGAGATAGAAAGCCTATAAATGACAGTGGGTCTAGTTTTGGAATGAATAGGGCTGGAGATTAGATGTTGATAAAGGAAGTCTATTTCTGCTTGGCTTCCTGAGTGTCAAAGTGTTGGGAACCCATGAGCAGGTGACTGAGGGGGCAGACTCACCCTTTGACCTTGACAGCTTAAAAATAGGAGGACCTCTCTGCCCATTCTATAGTTGCATCTGTTCATAATGGGGGAAGGCCATTGGATGGGAGGCAAGGGCATTGCCAGAATGACCTGGAGGGCCCTTCTGGGATGAATCGCCTGTGATGTTGTCTCTTTGGCTTCCAGGAGTGGGGGGTATGTGTTATTATTGTAGCCATATGAACACTGAGAACACTACATAAATTTGTGTTATTAAGCAAGAGCGGTTATGGCGACTTGATATGTTTTCACATTTACCCTTGCAATTTCTCTGCGCTTTCCCTACTTTGGTTTATTTAAAATTATGGTCTCCTCCAGAAGTGGGGATAGAGGCTGGCTTAAAGGCAGGACCCTAAGCCCAGAGGAGCGTGGAGGAGAGGGAAGGAGGTTGTGGCAGTGGCTTCTCCCTGGACTTGGTAAGGACTGTGTGTGCTTGAGAGGGAACATCGTGACCTTGTAAAAGAAACCCAGAGCAGACACGTGGCAGCTCCCAACTGAGCCCTCGCCCTGGAGAGGGCTGCAAATTGAATTAACAGAGATCTCAGTTCTCTTTAAACCAGCCAGGGTAGCAAATTTATATTTACATTTTGTCAAGACTCAGTTTATACCGTACTAGTTTTCTTTGTGATGCTAAGTCCTGAGTTGTATGATGCAAGTTAATTTCGTTTGCATGCATAATATGGGCGGGGAGCCAAGGATGGTAAGAGGAATGGAGGAGTCTAAAGCTTATTGAATATCAATGGAAAGACACTTGCAGATAGTCTTTCACTAAAAGAAAATTGGCATCCAGATTTAAGTGATTTGTTCAAGGCCACATAGAACATTAGTGGTAAAACTGGCCCGGAAGCCAAGGGACCTGAGTTTAATAAGGCTTTATTAGTAATCCTAAAAAATTAGCTTTCTTATGGTCAAAACAGTCTTAAGAATTCCCTGAGTCAATAAAGACTTCCAGATTCTTTCTCTCTTTGTCTGTCTGTCCCTGTCTAACACACACACACACACACACACACACACACACACACACACACACCATCAGTACGAGAGAGAATAGCCACCTTCAAAGTACATTGAAATTGGAGAGTAAGCTCCCAGGTCCAACATGGTCAACTGCAGACCACATCATCTGGAACAAAGAGCCAGATAGAATATGGTAACGAAGAGGGAGGTCTGGGGGTTTTGGTCTAGCAGAACCGCAGATAACATAACGCCCAGAAAGGGAAGTTTGCACTTGAGTGAAAATGAATGAGAAGAACTCTGAGACCAGGTGGCTGGGGAATTGAATGGAAGGGCTTAACATTTCATGGGACAGGGGTTGGCAGTGTGGGAAAGGAATCGCTTTTGGAGGAGAGGAGGTCACTGGGCAGGGGTGCTTTTGGAAGCCTGTTAGTGTAGGGAAATAAGGAAGTGAGAGTATTCTACCAAAAAAAAAAAAAAAAGGGAATTTCAAAAATCAGGAATATGATATACCCATCCCTCCCCCCAGAAAGTGCCATCAATGAAAGAAACTACACTTTCCAGTACCAACAGAAGAGGGTGCTCTTGAACTAAGAAACATTGTTGGTCACCCAGACACCCATAATTGTGCCTACGTACAACCACGTATTAACTCTTACGAAAGAACAGAAAATTTCAAACAACACCAATACCAGGCTAATAAGGAAACAAAATAGGAGAATCCAAACATTTCAGCAGGTGCAACTGTTCCTATCAAAATCAAACATGAAGCAGAAAAGAACTTCGACACAACACCGAAACTCCACTTAAATATCCTAAAACAAGCATTTGGAAATGTAAAAGCGACATCCTAAATCAGAAATTTCGAGGTTGAGAACAGAAACAGACAAAAACCAGGGAACATATGAGGTAAGAGCTGAATGAACTCAGGAAAGAAATGAAAGAAAAAGACAAAATCATCTTAAAAAGAAAGGTTAAAATACACGGTCCTCATGGGACAACAAAGCTCCCTGAAAATCTAAGAGACACTGAGGAGAGTCTGAAAGCGGATGAGAAACAAGGAATGAGGCAAAAATGAACACAGAGAATATCGTTGATAGAAGATAGGCCCAGATGAGTCTGCACAGGAAAAATAGTCCAATGGAAAGCAACTACAATTTCACACTGTGAACTAAGACAAATTTCCAAAGTTAAAGGAAAACTTGAATCGGCATGTTTAATTGCCCCACTGTGTTCCTAGGAAAATTAACGTGGTATGGGGATGTCCAGGAAATATACCAGGAAAATATCAGACTTAGTTAAAGACAAAGAAAAAAAATCTGGGTCTCCAGGCGAAAAGACCAAATCACTTACTTAAGAAAGAAAATTAAGTAAGCATCAGACTTTTCATATAAAATGAGAGAACAATGGGGTTGCATTTTCAAGAAACAAAAGGAAATGCAATAGAAATATTTTTCTCTAGATAACCTCATCTCCAGGGATGAAGACTGTGACAAGTGGTTTTCTATGTGCAAAAACTCAGAGGTCACTTGATAATTGTTCTGAACATTATTCAATCAAAACAGGAGCAAGGGGCACTTGGGTGGCTCAGTGGTTGAGCATCTGCCTTTGGCTCAGGTCATGATCCCCAGGTCTTGGGATTGAGTCCCACATCAGGCTCCCTGCAGGGAGCCTGCTTCTCCCTCTGCCTGTGTCTCTGCCTCTCTCTCCCTGTATCCTATGAATATATGAATGAAATCTTAAAAAAAAAAACCAAACAATAACAACAACAAAAAAACAGAAGCAGGACCAGGAAACTTTGGCAAGGAGACTGAGATTGAGCATCAAGTATATTTTGGTGTAAATCTGTAGCTAAATAAGGATGGGGCAGGAGTGGAAGGACAGTGCAGCTGTTTCATATTCTGAATGGAAACAATACACTGTTGTATAGATAAGGGGTGGGAATGAAGGATATTACTTAGCTGACAGACCAATAAGTGAAGGCTGATAAGAACAAATGGACTAAGGACATTATGATAGGTATTGATGAAAAGCTAATCACCGCAGCAAAAAATACTAACCTTCCTTCCTAAAGACCAGAAGAAATATAAAATGGGCACAGAAAACAAGCTACATAGAGGAAAAAAGCATATGTACAGACGATTTTATACAAAATATGAGTTGAGACCATCAGTCATATTAATGAATATCTGTTATATCATTATAAGTTGTTAATAATCTTATTAATAAATTGCAAAATACCCTCATTCAATATGATATAATTGACTCACAGCAAAACTTAATCCCATGAGATACATAAGGCACACCTGTACGTGGTTCAGAAAGGCTAAGAATCAAGGGATTAACAAAGATATTCCAGAAAAATGGGAATAGTAAAATAAGTAGGGTATAAAGAGCTAATCATCATAACTACTAAGGTGAGCATATGGATATGTAGCAAATCTCAAGCCTTGGTAATATAGAGAATATACTCTCTTCTCAAAGCACAAGCATGATGTTCACAAAAATGATCCTCATGTTGGGTCACAAAGAAAGTCCCAGTAAGTGCCAGAAAATAGAAATTAATAATTAAATTTAAAAAGGTTCTTCTACCTGGAATTTGAACAATGAAATAAATATTAAACTATTACTGGGTGAGGGGATAAATGAACCAAAATTTCAGAATTAAAAAAAACAATAATTAGAATGAAAAATATGCACATTCAGAATTTGTGAGACACAATTAAAGCAGTGATCCAAAGAAAACCCATGGTCTTAGATACTTTAATTGATTACAAAAATGAAATTTAATTCCCAAGGTAAAAATATGGAAAAATGAAAAAGATCCATCAAAAGAAAGCACAAGGAAAGGAGTAATAAAGATAAAAGAAGAAAGTAATGTGGGAGAAAACAGTAAAAAGAGTAGAATCAAGTGAATCAAAACTGTGATTGTTTGTGGGGAAAAAAAGTAAAATAGACACACCAATAGCCTACCCAATCAAGAAAAGAAGGAAAGCAGAAACATACAAACTAAGGTAAGACTAGAAGGGAATAAATATAGTAATAATGAAAATAAATCATAAATAGACTACTTTATAAAACTACAAAGTCATTAAAAATGTGAAATTGATTATTTTCTATAAAAATGTAATTTACTAAAACAGACCCCATGTGATATAGAAAGCTCAGACAGACCACTTTCTGGAGTGGAAAAAAGATGGAAAAACTTATCAACAAGTGATAATATAGAAACACCAGAGCCAGATGTTTGCACAGGAGAATTCTACAAACCTTCAAAGATCAGATAATCTTAATGCTTTGTAAATTGTTCCATAAATTGTTCCAGAGTGTGCAAAATGAAGAACTTCCAAATTCTTTTTAAGAAATAAGTATAATGTTGATATGTAAACCTAATAAAGATTAAAAATAGCAGTAATGATGATAATAATAATGTAGCCTAGCAGAAATTACAGACTAGTTTCCTTTGTAAATATAGATATAAAAATTAAGTAAAATTTTAGCAAAAAGAATTTTAAACCACAATGACAAAATAAAACACCAATACTAAATTTTAGGAGTGTAAGGAATTTCAATATGAAGAAATCCATTAATATAATTTACCATATTAGTAGATTTAAGGAGAAAAATCATTATCTCCATGAGTGCTGAAAGACTTTCAACAATGTTTCACATCTATTCCTGAGAAATGCACTCGTTAAATAGGAATTAATAAATACTCTTTAGACAATTTCATATATGTACACACACACATATATATGATTTGTGTATATATGTGTGTATGTGTATATATCTATCTATTTCTATCTATCTATCTATCTATCTATCTATCTATCTATCTATCTATCATCTATCTATCTATCTAATCTCCTAAACTTAGCATCTTATTTAATTGCCAAAGTATGAGAAGCATTCCGGCCAAGACTACAAATAAGGTAAATATGCCCTCTTTCTCTATTACTATTTAACAGTGTATTGGAGTTGTTGTTCAATACCATTATATAAAAGTATAAAAATTTGAGAAGACTATCTCTATATACAAGTGAAATGATACTGAACCTTGAAAACCCAAAATTCATGATTAAACAAATGGAAATTAGATAAGGAATTTAGTAAGATAGTAAAATATAAAATTGATGCATAAAATTCAATGGAATTCATGTATATAAAAATAACTAATTACTGAATACAGTGTAAGAGGAAAAGCTTATTTTCAGTTGCAATAAAAAGGTGAAACTTAGGAAATATGTATTTTAGATCTCACATATAAGTAAAATCATATGGTATTTGCCTCTCTCAGCCTGAGTTATTTCACTTAGATCCCTCAAGATCCATCTATGTTATTGCAAATGGCAAGGTCCTCATCCTTTTAATGGCTAATATTCCTGTGTGTGTATGTGTGTGTGTGTGTGTGTGTACACACACATATACACCTGTATACATATATCTTCTTGGTGGTGAGGAGATGGGAAAAATGGGTGAAGGGGAGTGGGAGATTTTGGGCTTCCAGTCATGTAATGGATAGGTCATAGGGGTGAAAGGTACAGCATAGGGCATATAGTCAATGGTAGTGTAATAATGTTCAGATGGCAGCTACTCTTGGGGTGAGCATAGCACAGTGTATAGAGATGCTGAATCACTATGTTGTGCACCTGAATTTAATGTAGCATCATGTATCAACTATACTCAAGTGGAAAAAAAAAGTAAAATCTAAATGAGGAAATTTTAAGATGCTCCCAAAAGACATGAAAGTAGACTTGAGCAAATAAAAAAACATCCATTGTTCTTAGAGACAACTACTCGACATCATTCAGATGTCAGTTTTTTTTTCAAGTTAATGTATAAATTTAACCCAATTGTAAGAAAAATGCCAAGAAGCTTTTTTAAAAAATAATAAAGTTGATTCTAAAGTCATGTTGAAAAATTAACACACAGGTGGAGCTAGGAAACTTTGGCAGGGAGGAGGAGGAAGCAAGAAGGGAGAATGATCTTATCTGACAGTAAAACAGATTATAACTGGTTGATGGTGAATACAGTGAGGTACTGACATACAAACAAGGAGACCAAAGAAATTGAAAAGGAAGTTCAGAAATGGATTCAAGTATGCACAAAAATGTATTATTTGGTAAAGGTGGCATTTCAACTGGAGAAAAGGTGTACTTTTTAATAAATGGTGTTGACACAGCTGGGTAGCCATTGGAAAAAAGATGAAACTGGATTCACACCTTATGCCATGTGTCATAAACTAAAAAGATGAGAAATATAAACGTAAAAAATACAAAATAAACAATCACACAAGTACCAGAAGAAAACATGGATGAAAGGTTTAGTAACTTGAGTGTGGGAGAAAGGTTTCCAAATGCAACTCAAAATCCATATGCAACTCAAAATCCATATGCAAAAAAAAGAGACTGATAATTTCTACTATGTAAAATTGAGAAAAAAATTGCGTGGCAAAAAGTAAGCAAAATCAAAAGAAAAGTCAATCACTGGAAAAAAAATGTTTGCAACGTGCTGTATCAGAACTAAATGACTATCTCCCTCACGTCTAAAGTATTTTTAAAAATTGAGAAAAAACTTCCAAGTCACCCATTTCCACAAAATAAGAAAATGACCCTTAAACATATGAAACGATGCTCAACCACACTCAGAATAAAAGTATTGTTGATTGAAACTGTACTTTTTTCCAGAGGTCAAAATGGAAAAACTCACAAGTTGGACAATACACTATTGGCGAGGCAGTAGAAAAACAGGCTGTGTTTATTTGCTGGGGCTGCCATTAAAACCTACCACAAACTGGGTGACTGACACACAGAAATGTATTTTCTCATTGTTCTGAAGGCTAGAAGTCCAAGATCAAGTTGTTGGCAGGTTTGGTTTCTCCTGGGGTCTCTGTCCTTGGCTTGCAGATGGCTGCCTTCTTGCTATGTCCTCACATGGCCTTTCCTCTGTGCAGCACATCCCTGGTATCACTCTGTGTGTCCAAATTTTCTCTTCTATGACACCAATCAGATTGGATGAGGGTTTGTTTCACTGGCCTTATTTTAACTTAATCACCCCTTCAAAGGCCCTTTCTCCAAAAATAGTCACATTCTAAGGTACCGAGGATTAGGGCTTCAATATTTGAATTTCAGGGGGAGACAATTCAGCCCATAACACAGGTACATACATTGCTAATCGAAGTTTAAATGGTATAATCAATTTGGAGGAAGTTAAGGCAGTATTTAAAAAATTATCAGTGCAACAATTACCCTTTGACCCAGCAATCTTACCCCCCAGAACTTTGCCTTGAAGATGACCCTCCAAAACAAACAAGCAAGCAAAAAGCATATGCACGAAGTTATTCATAGAACTATGATTTGTAGGAGTAAAATCATGGAAACAACCTGAGTGCCAATACAGGAAATATTGGTTAAACAAGCTGTAGTACATCCACACAGTGGAGTAACTATTCAACTATAAAAAGAATGGGAGAAGATCTCCACTAATTGTTCAGTTATTTCCAAGATAGGTTTCACATTAAAACTATAAAGTAAAAAAGAGGGCATATAGTAGCTACCTTTTATGTAAGATATGAGAGGAAATAGGAAAGAAGAACACATACACACACATTTTTATGAAAAAACAAAGCACAAAACAAAACAAAACTTGGGAAGAATAAACCAGAAGCTAATGAAATAAATAGTTGCCTCCATGATAGGTATAGGGTGGGAATGAGAAAAGTGTAGAGGGATAAGTAGACAGTGACACTTTTCTGAATTTGCCTTCTCATATAGTTTTTACTTTTAAATCATCAAAATGTTATGCATATTCAAAAGTAAGTAAACAAGAGCCCAAATCCCTAATTCGAACAAAAAGAGAAACGAACCCTACTGTACAACCAGTTGATAATAGAGCCCCACAGAAACTGAAGATCATCCCAAACTAACTGAACCCAAAACTCTGGCTGCACATGCCTAGTGGGATATAGTCTAAAAGCAAAAAAGAGTTGCAAAGAAATTTGGGCTTTACATGGTAGGTTTGTTGTTGGTTGTGGTACTGGGATCACAAATCCCATACTACTTTGGGAAAATTGTAGGGTAGAGCAGATGAGTTAAAGCTGGGTGTTTTTAAGAACCAAGTTCTATCACAAGAAAAGGGAGCTACCAATAAGAGATGAAGTGCTCTCTGCATTGGATAGTAAAGTATCAGAATGACTCATGATTTCAACACATATTTCTTAGCTCTGTTGAGTAGGGTGTCAGGAAAGGAAAGTACAAGTTGAATCTGAAGTATCTTCCTGTCCCTGAAAGCAAGAGAGTCTTCAGAAACCAGCGAGGACATATCAAGTGAACACAGGAGCTAGCTTGAAGAAGTTCCAACTGGCCAAATTAGGGAAAGATTGAGTATCACAAGAACAATGATCGTATGTCTTTTATTAAATTGAATTAAAAATGATAATCATAAACAAGCAAGTATGCAACACAAAATGCGATGAGAGAGTGAAAAGGGGTTCTTTACAGAAGAATGCTAGTAGAACCATAGAAGGAAATGACCAAGAGAGAAAATGACCATTTTGTCACCATTGATGTAATGATTAATTCAGGCAAGTATTAGCAATGGAAACTAAAATCTTTCAGTAAAGATTCTTGAGTAACAAGATATTCCTACCATTTTAAAGTTTAACCTTGTAAGTTACCTTACTTATTAAATAAAAGTTATTTCAGTGTATCTGGATGGCTCAGTGGTCGAGTGTCTGCCTTCGGCTCATGTCATGATCCCTGATCAAGTCTCACATCAGGCTCCCCTCGAGGAGCCTGCTTTTCCTTCTGCCTGTGTCTCTGCTTCTCTCTGTGTGTCTCTCATGAATAAATAAATAAAGAATGTTAAAAAAAGAAAATTAAAAAAGTTATTTCTACTTTGAAATAAATCTATTAGGCATCTTTTAACCAATAATCAAATAGCATTACCCATAATAGGATAGTCTGACCTCTTAGTGTGATGCTTCCTGATGTGACGCATTAAGACTCAATGCCATTTACATTATATCCTTGCCAAATATGTCTACTCAGAATTTAAACATAAGAAAACAATCAGGAAAGTCCAAGTCTGCAGGACTTTGCCTGGATGTTGTAAAAATCTCACTCTCAATGAAAGACAAGAAAAAAAGTGAAGGAGTTGTTCATGAAGAATAAAAAGACATGACAAATAACTGCAATCTATTTTGCTAGATTTGACCTTTGATTAAAAATAATTAATTACTGGGATGCCTGGGTGCCACAGCAGTTAAGTGTCTGCCTTTGGCTCAGGGCGTGATCCTGGAGTTCCATGATGGAGTCCTACATCGAGCTCCCCGAAGGGAGCCTGCTTTTCCCTCTGCCTGTGTCTCTGCCTCTTTCTGTGTCTCTCGTGAATAAATAAATAAAATCTTAAAAAATAATTAACTAATAAAGACTTTGTCAAGATAATTGGGAAAATTTGAATATTTATTGTATGTTAGATAGTATTATGGCATCAATGTTAAGTTTCTCGAGAGTGATTATGGCATTGTGGATATGTAGGAGAATGTCCCAAAGAAGAAACTGGTCCTAGAGGGGATATTTAGAAGCAGGAACATAAGGTGATGAAATCAGGGAAATTGAAGACCTTATACCCCTAAATATCTCTAAAGTGTAAGTGGGATTTGAGGTCTGTTTGGACAATAAGAGAGGATGGACTTGAAGATAGTGTATCTAATTTGAGTGAATGGATGTATGAAATTGGTAAGTGTACGTACTGAGTTGAGAGATCTACAAGATGTTCATGAGAAAACCTACAAGATACCATTAGAAAGGTTAGCCTAAAAGGCTAAAATTCCAAACTAAGTTGATAGCTGAAGATATTATGGAAGATAACTTTCCTAAACAGTAGAGCAGGGGATGACAATGGGGCTGAGGATAGGACATTGGAAAACATCTGTGTTCCTTCTCCTATTGTCCTATCCATCCTCCATAGGAGCACATTCCAGCATATCAGAGCTTCAAAGAACATGGCTTCACTGTTAGTTAGGAACAGCTGTGCATCAGTCAAGTCCCACCAGGAAACAAAAGTCACCGAGATAGTCTGTCTTCTGGTGGCATCAGAAGAGTTAAGGAAACACAGAACTGGGGGCACCCAGTCTAGAATGGCAAGAGTGGAAAACCATTACCACTTTGATATCAAGGGGCACAGAGAGGATATAATGCTCTCAGTGCCTGGTGTGGGTGGGAGCCATGGAGGAGGGACTGGCCAGTGGGAAATTTAGACAGAGAACATGCTTGCTGCCAGAGAGGCCTAACTGAAAAAGTAGGAGAAAAGTAGGAGAGGGAAGAAATATCCCAATCTCTTTCACTTTCACATTAAAAATATTGATATATAATTCACATAAAATTTCATATAACATAAAACTCACCATTTTAAAGCACATAACTCAGTGGTTTTTAGTATATTCACAAGGTTGTGAAATCATCATCATTATCCAATTCCAGAACATTTCCATCATCTCAAAAAGAAACCCCATACCCAGGAGCTGCCAGTTGTCTCCTTCCCCCAGCCCCTGGCAACTACTACTCAATTTTCTATCTCTATGGATTTGCCTCCTCTGGACATTTCTTCATATGAATAGAATCATACAATATGTGGCCTTGTGTCTTTCTTCTTTCACGTAATATTTCAAGTTCATCCATGTTGTAGTATGTATCACTACTTCATTCCTTTTTATGGATGAACAACTTTCCATCGTATGGATATACCACATTTTATCCAACCATCTGTCAATTGATGGATATTTGGGTTATTTTCACTGATTTATTACTTGTACAGAGCCTCAAGGTCAGCCAGGGCCAATTCAGGTCTTTTGTGAGAATGTGTATAACTGTATGCATAGGTATAATCTTCTAGATTTTCCAAGCGCCTATAGACAAGTCACTGTCTAGCTTTTTTTTTTTTTTTTTTTCTAAGCATTTTGTTTGGTCTGTTGTTTTCCTGCATTGACTCAAGCAGCGCCCAACACTAGGAGATAAATGATTCTGACAAATGCCTCTACCCCCAAAGGTTTTCAGCACTATGTAAGTTCTGAGGTGGGTGAACTGAAGACTTCTGAGCGAAATGTAGCTTCCTGAGTATGACATATAGAGAACCAGCAGACAGGTCAAATAATTATTGTTCTTTGGGAATGAGTATCTGAAAGTGCTCCAGCTTCATTCTGCTCTGTCAGGTACCAGGAATGAAGGATATTTCTCAAGGCTACCACTAAGCTGGGGGAGTGGGGATGGGACTAGGGTTAAGAGATGCTGCTCTTACTGAGATTCAGTTGTTTTTCTTGAACAGATTACTGGGTTGCTACAAGCTTTTGATTCATTTCCAGAGTTCTGAAAAAAAATTGATTCTGACAGTTTTTGCAGCTTTTTAGGGGGCTGCTTCTATTCAGGGGATTTTTTGGAAGTCCTTACTCTATCATTTTGGTGACATCACCTTGCTACCTTATTTTTAATAACCTGTCAGTGGACAGGGCATAGTTGGCAGAAAATGGAATGGAGCAGAGGTGAATGCAAATCATTAGCCCACCTTAGAACAGTATTCAGGCTTTAACATAATACAAGATCAATGGTCAGTCAGAACCTTTAGGTCTCGGTATAAGAAATCAAAATTCTCCATTGACCCCTCTAAGTCAAAAGGAAGTATAAAAATAATTTTTGTCAAGAGATCTTTTGACACCAATATGGCCCTGGTTTCAACATCTTCTTGCCACCCTCATGCCCACTGTTTAATCCAATATCCTTACTATACTCTAAGGAAAATCTTTCTCAAATTAGCATCCTCTTTAGGAGGACTAGATGAAGAATTTTCTTCCCTTAGTCTTCTATCTAACAGACGATCAGGTCTTATAAAAAAGAGGAAAGAAAAGCATACAACCGAAATCCATATGACAGTATACTATCCCTCTCTTCCAGAGCTTTATGCTAGGCCATTTAAAATATTTTCATTTTTATAGGCAGTCTCAGAATACTCTTTTTGTCCTCAGCAGGCGTGAAGAATAGCTTGACACCATCTTATATGAAGCAATTCTTTACAAAATTGAAGACTGTTATGAAATGTGTGGGTCCTCCATCAAATATCTTTCTCATAAAACCAATATATCTGTGGGTAGAAAACTTCTGGCCCTGTAGGAGAGGGACTTTGATGTGGTCTACAAATTTATTGGGTTCCAGAAAGCAATCACTGAGGTACCACTTACTCAAACCGTTTACTCTCCCTATGCTGTTAGAATCCCACTGACTCCTCTCTCTCTTTCTTGATGAGGCAGGTGTGGGTGAAAAGGTGTATTATTTAGGTATTCAACCAGTGATTTTATTTTCTGTGACTAGGCTAGTTTTTCTGAGAGGGGACTCTACTGCTCTGTATTTGTCACAAAAGAGCAATATGAAGAACCTGCTTGATGAGGGTTGGGAATGCTATCTCTTGATCCATGGATGTCTAGAACTCCTGTTGGGATCTTGGATCATCCAACTACATTCATTCTACTCCTACTACACACATTGCCACAAGAGACCCATGAGAAAGCTAGATTCCAGACAGAGTTGCACAAGGACAATGGCAGACCTGGGGAAAAGTGGTAGAGTAGTGATATGGCATAAATTAGTGGTGGCAGGATTTGATCCTGGGCTCTTGGCCAAAACTGGAATCTCTCCTCATGTGGAGTTTCTCATGTGTTCAGCCATTTTGCCTTTGCTCTGGACATCCTCTTGCTTTTGGCATTCTGAATTCCTATATTCTCAAAAATTAATGCCCATTTGGATTTGATTTCCCAGTGTTAAATTAATTAAACAAGGCGGCCATTAGACTGAGGTGGCTTTAATGCCTTAGTAGCTCATGTAAGAAAAGCAAAACCTAAGCCTGTAGTGCCTAAGAAATCAAAACATAAGGATAACCAATCAGAAATAGCTAACTAGGCTTTCCCAAACAACGCATGAGTTATAACCAATCAAATAATTTCCTTACTTTGCTTTTGTGTCTTCTCTATAAAAGTCCTTTCCCTAGCTTCTGTTGGTGAAGTTCTCCCAACCATTCTGGTTGCCCAATTAGAAATTATTTTTGCTCCAATAAACCCTTAAAAATGTAATATGTCTCCATTTATCTTTTAACACCAGCATACCATGTTCCAAATTTTCCCCCTTTCTTTCTTGCCATTAAAATTTACCTATCTAATGTCTCTATAGCATCAGAAAGTTAGGCTGACTACTAATATATATCAAGATGACAATCACTAAAAAAGATTACTGTCATTTCTTCTAGGTAACATGTTTGACTTTTAATAGTAGCTTTCCATCTTTTAACTTGAAAGGGCAATCAATGAAAATTCCTGGAAAGACAGCAAAGTGTGTGAGCTGGATATTTTATGGCTACCATTCCATTCCTCTCCCATCCGTGCCAGGTCTCCATTGGACATTTTAAATACACAGTACATTCAATCTTCATGATCATCTTATGAAGAAGGTATTATTATTTTATCATTCATAAAGATGAGTGACACAGGAAGTAAAAGGTGGAGCTGTGATTTGAACCCAGGTCCATCTGATTTCAAAAACTTAAGTGCCTCTCTTGGGACAACTGCCTTGGCTTGAGGCAATTTGGACCAAATGTCTCCTGTCAGGGACATGGTGCTGGGAATTCACATACTTGACCTCACTGCATCCTCCCCTTTTCATTTTAGTCAGATAGGTAGCTCCATCCAACTCAGAAATTTCCTTCCTTACTCTCATTTTTACTTCTTTCTGGATTTCAAAATATTATTTTTTTTCCTCCCATTTTGGGACTGAACTGACAAGAGAAACCTCAGGCCTTTCTCTTTTGGTGGCATCAAGTTGCTCAGAGACCAGGGAGAAACAATAAAAACCACTGTTCCATTGGAAATGGTACTTCCACGAGTCTTGAAATTAGTGAATGTTTAATAGCTAGGTAGCCCAGAGTAGGGTTCTGGATGAAATGAAGGGCATAAATAACATCATGATCTCAATGGAAAGGCGGAAAAACACCATTATGCCCTTCTTTTCTCCTCCATATGTTGTAAGTTGTGAGACTCAAGGGAAAGGCACAGTGTGCCATGAGGGACGTGGGGGAAATGTGAGCTCCAAGAATGATGTTTATGAGCACTCTGATCTTAATGAAACACCAGGTTGGGAATGTGGTAGGCACGAGTCAGGAAATTCAAAGGCCAGCTCGCGCTGCAGGGAGAATAGCTAACTCCTGATTACCTGTGAACGGGGTATCTGTGAACAGGTTGGGACCACCTGGCTTCTTCTCCTACCATTTATTCAGTTGGGCAAGAAACCCAGGGCAGGTGGGCTAGAAATAAATTATTCTCTTTTCAGTCTGCCACATGTTGGTGAGATTCAGGCCCAGGCAAAGAAGGGATTATATGTTTGAATTTACCTATGATTATTACATAGAAATCAAAAGCCAAATTTAAATAATAATTGCTTGCATATTAGCTAAGACTCTTTTTTCATCTATGGCTGACTGAGGTAGGTAAAAGAGTTGGCTGAAAGTGGTCTTGATTTCCACACTAGGTTTGAAGTTGTCTAGAGATACAACTCTGGGTGAACATAAGGACTATGTAGAACTTTGGTTATATTCTGCAAATGTTCCCATAACTAATGTGGTGTTCTGTTTGCCTTTACAGGATTCTATTTCCTGATATTTTCTCTTTTCCATAATTTTCCACTAGTCTTTACAAATGAACAGGATGTCTCACACATTTAGCCTGTACTAGGGGGAAACAAAGGCACTCAGAGATCCAGGGGATGGTGAGGATGCCATGGGTGAGGACGTTGGGACCCCATGCCAGAAACCCAGAGGGTGCTTAGCACATAGTTGGAATTGGATCTCAGTCCATATGTGTTGATTTTTCACAAAATGGTGGTCTCTAGATTTCAGGTTGTTGGCAAGAACTAAATATAAGGTGTGGCAATGTATTTGACCAAAGTTAGAATTTTTTGGTTGTGGTGAAATCTGAGGGCAAAATCAAAATCCCTTCTTGCTCCCCCAACTAAAACCACTGAAAATAGTTCCTCATTGTGGTTTCTGAGACTCAAAGAAAAGACAGCTCCCAGTGGTTTATTGCACAAGGTTCAGAAGGCTCATGGACATCTAACGTTCCCACCACGCTGGATTTTGATGGGTTAAGTATAAAGTGAATCAGGAACATGAAGATTAAATTTCCTCTCCAATACACATGGGCTTTAAATGAGGGGAAAAAGGTGCTTGGGGCATAATGCATTTATTTGCCAAACCCAAACATTCAAAAAATAGTTCAAGATGTCTCAGTAAATTCAGCCAGCTGCCCAATCCCCTCTGTCCCTGGAGTCATCGTCTACATACACACGTTGATAGGTATACAGAGAGCCATGCCTAGTCTTCTGGAACACAAGTCTCTGGTACAGATAACTGTAAATTCCCAGATGGCCTAGCGATAGTTTTAGCAGTCTTTTCCCCAAAATATGAAACAAAACTTCCTCAAACCATCTCCTTTCACCCCATGTCTACTCAAATCCACATCTCATCATGTAAAGAGATTTTGTATTAAACAAGAACCGTTCCCTCAAATATTTAGATTGAAAGCCTTACTTTGTCTCCTATTTGTATGCAGCAGCATATTAATAACTATCTGTTGGTCTGCATTGAGACCCCTAAGTGGTGACTATGTGGCTCAGTTTCTCTGGATCTAAATCTACATATGCTAGAATAGAGAGCTTAAAGAGAGAGGAGGAGGGGGGCACAAGGATATAAATCGGAGGCTATGCCAGGCATCTGGTGGTGAAGAAGAGAGGGGAAGAGCTACAGAGCTGGGGGAAGCTGAAGCCCAAGAAAACTGCTGAGTCTACATGTCCTGTGGCAAGTGGACGGGAACAAAGAGTTCTACCAATCTAATTTGTTTAGGCCAATTTTAACGATGAAAAGTAGAGACGGGAATTCATTGTTTCTTTATGCTGGTGGGTTAGATTGTCTTAGGTCAAACTTGTTGTATTGCAACAACACACTGATCACATCGGGCTCTACTGTGGTCGTGTCTGGCTACCCACTGCCCCTGATATTGGCAGGGTTTAGAGATGGAGTGGATATGGGGGTAAGGGGCGAAGGAGAGAGAAGATGATTTCAAGTGATAAGCCTGTTACTGGGCAGACTGAGACTCCAATGCTGGAGACCGAGAAAGGGGATAAGGTGATGATATACAGAGATGGTTCCTTGAAGTATCATTGGTACATATTTATTTTGGAATTGTATGTATTCTTGTGCTGGTTTACAAACTGTTGTAGGGGCATCTGGGTGGCTCAGTGGTTAAGTGTCTGCCTTTGGCTCAGGTTATGATCCCAGGGTCTTGGGATCAAATCCCCCATCAGGCTCCCCAGGGGAGCCTGCTTCTCCCTCTGCCTATGTCTCTGCCTCTCTCTGTGTCTCTCATGAATAAATAAATGAGACCTAAAAAAAAAAAAAAAACTATTATACTTTAAGTCATATAAATAGATGAAGCTGTCCTAAATCCTTATTTCACTTCCCAAGAGAAGTACATAGTACAGTACATAGCATACTACAGAAAAAATCTCAGTGAATTGCATTTTTATTTATTTATTTTTATTTTATTATTTTTTTTTTGAATTGCATTTTTAAAAAAGATTTTATTTATTTATACATGAGAGAGAGAGAGAGAGAGAGAGAGAGAGAGAGAGAAGCAGGCTTCATGCAGAAGCCTGATATGGGACTTGACCCCAGGACTCCAGGACCACGCCCTGGACTGAAGGCAGGGGCTAAACCACTGAGCCACCCAGAGATCCTCCAGTGAGTTGCATTTTGATGGTCACTTCCATTCCTGAATTTTTATTTCCCCTGAATTCTCATTCCTCTCTATTCCTTGGGACTTCCTTTATCTGTTCACTGAAACATGGAATTATGCTTCTTTAATTTTAAGAACAGTGACAAAAACATTCATTATTAGACCTTTATCACCCCCCAAATCTGTGGATTTCCATAAAATCTTCTGTATATACAGAGCTTTTAATGATATTTCTGTGTAATTAATATTCAACTCTAAGCTTTACAGGTCAAAAGACTCTATCATCACTTTCAAATGAGTACTTAAATAAGACTTGATTGAGTGCCTTGATAAGATGCCATTTCATTTCTAAGTTCCTCTCAAAACAGGGAAAAAGAAGTAAGGTTGCCATTGTCCCAGTTATAGAAATTAAAGCAGAGGGGTATGTACTGAACCTAAGTAATGCTGTGTGTAATGGGTGATGTTAAGAAGAGGAACCAGAGACATCAGAGGGCATCAGGGAAAGGAGAGGAGAACTGAAAAGAGTCATATGGATGATTAAAATGGAATAACTATCAACATGTGAGCACCAGGGCAGCAAGCATTTTAACTGATAGTATATGAAAAACAGAAATCAGATCTCTGGTAGATGTATGAATGGGCACACAGCTGACTGCACACATGGCTCTCCAACAAACAGAGGTCCACCTGGCAGAGGATGAAGCCAAAGTGTGATAAGTGGGCTTCCAGAAAACTCAAAGGTGGAACGGACTGTTGCCATCCTTTGCATTCTGGATGAAAAACTTGATAATAGATTTGTTAGGCTGGAAAATATCAAACTAAGAGGATGGAAAAAGCAAAGATAACAGGCATAGAAGACACAATAATAAATGTTGTGAATAAAAAAAAAAAGGCAAGAACATGGTGATCCATGTGGGGTTAAAAATCAAAGTTCCCCGAGGGTCCCAAATTCTGTTTTCCTCTAATCAAAATGCAAAGACAAAGCATTCTGGAAATTCACACAACCTGATGAGTGTGTGCTTTAGGACCAGAAACTGTGTGAGGTGCTTTCAAATGTAGTATTTTGAGTCTCACACTCAAAACAAGTCACTGAAAAAGGTTTTATGATTTTTTTTTTTGATCGACTGTTGAGGAAGCTGATGTTTGAAAGGATAGGACTTGCCCCAAATGGCAGAGGTCATGAGTCTCAGAGCCGGACCTGGAATGTGGACTTCATGACCACACACTCCATGTTTCTCGACCATGCCACACTTCCATGATTTTTGGGAAGGATATTTATATGTCACTACTGAACAAAAATGGGCCTTTATATAACAGAAAGTCTAGACTGTGGGCCGCAGGGGTCAGTGAAGGATCCCAAGATGGCTGGGCGAAAATTTGCTCTAAAAACCATTGACTGGGTAGCTTTTGGGGAGATCATATTCCGAAACCAGAAGGCCATTGCCAACTCCCTGAAATCCTGGAGTGAGATGCTTCCTCCAGGTTGGCTACTCTTCCTGAGAAACCACCTGCTATCGACTGGGCTTACTACAAGGCCAATGTGGCAAAGGCTGGCTTGGTAGATGACTTTGAGAAGAAGTTTAATGCCCTGAAGTTTCCTGTGCCAGAGGATAAATACACTGTCCAGGTGGATGCCAAGGAAAAAGATGTGAAAAGCTGTGCTGAGTTTTTGTCTCTCTCAAGGGCCAGGATTGAAGATTATGAGAAAAAGAACTGGAGAAGATGAAGAACATAATTCCATTTGATCAGATGACCATTGAGGACCTGAATGAAGTCTTTCCAGAAACCAAGTTAGACAAGAAGTATCCCTACTGGCCTCACAAGCCAATCAAAACTTTATAAACTTGAGTTGGGGAGAAAGCTTTGGCCCTCATATTATAAACATTGGACATTAAAAATAATGATATGGAAACCCCCCCCAGAAAGTCAGAGGATTGGACACAGGACCTTTCCTTTAGCTGTTCAGGGCTGTTGATTCTCTCAGGACCGTATTTATGGGTTTTATTACTGGTCCTGTTACTGTCTAGCCATGTAACCATAGACAAATCATGTAGTCACTGAAGTCTCAATTGCCTGGTCTGTAAATTGCAAACATTGAGCTGTATCATGAGCGCTTGACCCTCTGACATTCACATCTGCAGGGATCTTTGGAGTTACTGCTCATCTGCCAACTCTGAGTCTTCAGGGTTTCAGAGGCAACAAATCAGAAGGGAAAGGACAAGAGTAAAGACCTGTTTCTGCGACAGCTGGGAAGTGAGGAAGTGAAACAACCTGTCCCTGACCTTGCCACAACTCCTGATGGCCTCTTTGATTCTTTAAATGTCTACTGTGAGTTTATACCCAGAAGTCCTTGTGTCAGTTACCACTCAGCCAGCTCTCCCAAGAGTTTGTCAACACGGGTTTAAAGTGTTATCTTGTCCCTAGAGTACTTACTCTTAGAGTTGACTCTAATAAGTAGAAATTAAAGGTTAAAAGAATAAAGCCAATGGATTTTTAAAATGTCAATTTCACTACTGTGTTTAAGAATGGCTCAGAGGAGATGGTTGTAGGGAAAAATGCAGTAATCGGAAAAATATGGCCATAATCAAACCCAAGTTTGAATCAGAGGTGTTTGAAGGGGCCCAGGAGCCCAGGAGCCTGCCCAGAACACAAGCAGTTGGATGGAATACAGCTTTACCACCCATCGACTGTTGCTCATCACCACTTTGCCTTGTACATCCCTCTTCTCCTTTGGCTTTTGCACCAGGCCAATCAAATGAACCAAAAGTTCCAGATTCTGACTGTGTTACTTTGCTTTTCCTCTTAGTTTCCTCATCTGTCAAATAAGGTTGTTTTGAGGACTAAGTCAGCTGGTTTTGTGAAGCACCCGGGTGGTACCTGCCACTGGCAAGACATGCAGGGGAGTGGTTAGGAGAATCGAGTCTGGAACTAGACAATTTGAGGTAGAGCTTAGCTTCCTCCATTTACTAGCTCAATGAATGCAAGCAGCTTACTTAACCTTCTTATGCCTCAGTTTACTCAACTGCAAAATGCTGCTGATAAAGGCATCTGCCCCACTGAGTTGTCAAAGGTAAATGAGTTACAATGTGGTGGAACAGGGTCTGGTTCCTAGTCACTGGTGTAGACTTGGTTACTCTCCTTGCTGTTATTATGATGGTTTGCTTCTGCACCTTGTTCTCTGGCGGAAAAACTGTCAGTTCGTTCTCACTCATGGCCAGCCTACACTCGACCTGCTATAGGCAAAGCCCACCTCGTTTGTTCAATTCATATGACAAGAGGATAAGCAAACAATGACGGAATGATTTGAGGTCTCCCCGTCTTCATAGTTGGGGGAGTCAGGAGAAAGGCTCTGAGCTTTTTGCTTGTGGGAGACAGTGGGTGACTCACAGTGTATAGAAGCCCAAAGTTGTCCCCATTCCCACTCCTCTCCGCACATGAGCTGCAGAGACACAGGCTCCACGGTTCCCACCACATTCTGAGTTTGCTGTTTGCCTCTTCGGAGCACCCATGTGAATTTAAATCCTAGCTCTGCAGTGGGGCACAGCTCCTGGGGTATCCCTAAGATCCCCTCTGAGCTGGGGTTCGGGGTGTTTCTGAGCTGGGAGAATGTGCATAAAATCTGCCAAGCTGCAGCTTTGAGAAACCAAGCAACACCCACAGGGGGGCCTGGTTTGGGGCGCAGAGACCCCCTGGGAGCCAAATCACCAAACAGCGAGTTGCTTATAAAGATGAGTGGAGGGTGGGAGGCGGAAGAAATCAGTGCAATCCATAGACATGCTCTGCCAACCTCGCACCATCACAGAGGAGGAAGCAGCGCCGCAGACCCTCTGCAGGGTGAGTGCGGTGCGGGTGTGTGCAGGCGTGCAGCGCATGCACACGCACACACGCGCACATTCGTTCTATAATGACCCCCACGGAAAACTCCTCCGCCATCCTTCCCATCCGCGGTGTTGGAGCAATTAGGTAGGACTTGGGCAGAATGATTCATGCTTCAATAAATTCAATTTCAACAAAACATAATTATGGTGAGTCACCTAATCGCAGCTGTAATCACGGCCCGCCCCTCCAGAAGTCAAAACAGTTGAGGGCATTCAGCAAGGGCGTCTGTTCCCTCATTATGACTGAAGTTTACATCTTTTGCCAAGCAGCATACTTGGGACTACAGTTCCTTCCTAATTTTTCAAATTACGGAATGTTTCAGACATATATAAAGGTGCAATGCATACCCTAGTGAATACCCCTGTATGCACCCAGCAGCTGAAAAATAAAACATTGCAAACATGCTTGAATCCCTGATCCTGTCCCTCTATTTCTCCATAGAGACAACAGTATTTGCTTTTGGTATTTATCATTCCCATGGCTGCCTTTATAGATCTTCTCTCTCTCTCTCTCTCTCTCTCTCTCTCTCTTTCTCTTAAAATCACAGAGCATTGTTTTCAGGTTTTAAAAAAGTTTTATTTATTTATTTATTTATTTATTTATTTATTTATTTATTTATTTATTTTTTTGAGGAGGGGAGGAGCAAAGCAAGGAGAGGCAGAGAGAGAGACTCTTAAGCAGACTCCCATCCAATGTGCAGCAGACACTGGGCTTGATCTCAGGACCCTGAAATCATGACCTGAGTGGGAATCAAGAATCTGTGCTTAACTGAGCCACTGAGGCGCCCTTTGAGTATTCAATAAATAGCATTGTTTGTGCATCCTTCTACAACTTGGTTTCTTTGCCTAACTTTTTGATATTTTTCATATTGAATGTCCATCTCTAGTTTTCTCATATTAACTGCTGTTTAGATTTCCATAAATCAATATATCAAAATTATCATGTTAACTGCTGTTTAGAATTCCATATATAAATATATCGAAATATAAAAATGTATTTTTTATCCATTCTCCTTTTGAGGGATTTAGTTTGTTTCTAACATTTTCTAATACACGTGATATTTTCTTAAATATCCTTACACATGTTTCCTGTGCTCATGTGTGAGTTTCCCTAGGGGTGTCCCAGGAGTAGGGTTGCCACTTATTGGATGTCTGCTTTGTCAACTTTAGATGCTCCCAAATTGTCCTCTAAAGTGCCCATTTGCATATCCACCAGAAGTTTAGAAGTGTTTCTGCTGTTCTGTGTTTTCCCACCAGTAGTTGGTACTCTCAGACTTAATTTTTGCCTATTTGATAAGTGTGAAACATTTCCTCATATTAGTTGTAATTTACGTTTTCCTAATTCTTGCTGAGATCAAGCAGCGTTTCATAGGATGAGGAACCATTCAAATGTCTTTTTTTGTGAGTTGTCTGCTCATGTAGTTTGATGGCTGTCTATTGCTTATCTTTTGGGGAGGTTTTGATAATACATTAAATCTGTTTCAAATATGGCAACTTATAATTTCTGTTTCTTTCCTTATCAATTTTAATAAGTTGTATTTTTCAAGGAATTATTCCTTTTATTGAGGTTGTAAACTATGATGGTGTAAAGTTGTTTCAAAGTTCACTTATTTTTTTAAATGTCTGTAGGATTTATGGTGATAACCCATTTTTTATTCCTGACAGTGCTGACATTTGTTTTTTTTCTCTCTCTCTCTGGTAAGTTTAGGAACGTGTTGATTTCATTTTGTTCTGTTTTGTTCTTCAAAGAGCCAGCTTTTGACTTTGTTTACTTTCTTTATAAGCCATTTTCACTTTCATTGATTTCTGTTCTTATCTTTATTTCATTCCTTCTACTTTGGGCTTACTTTGCTCTTCTTGGTAGAGCTTGTGAAAGTAGATTAGGCCATTGTTTTCAGGCCTCTCTTCTTTTGTGGTTAAATCTATGTTTCCCTTTGAGCACTACTTTAGCTACATCTTATACATTTTCATGATGTATTTTCTTTATCATTCAGTTCAAAGTATTTTCTGATTTCCTTTGTGATTTTGTATTTGACTCATAATTATTTAAAGACATGCCATTTAATTTTCAAATAATCAGATTTTCCCAGATATCTTGTTATTGATTCATTCTCTTGTGATCATAGGATACGATCCACATTATTTCAATCCTTTTGAACTTATTGACTCTTGTTTTATAGCACAGAATATAGTCTAGCCTGGTGAATGTTTTATCTGTGTTTAAAAGGAACTGGTACAACCACTCTGGAAAACAGTATGGAAGTTCCTCAAAAAGTTAAAAATAGAGCAACCCTATGGCCCAGAAATTGCACTGCTAGATATTTTAGATATTTACTAATATCTACTATGATTATGGAATTGTCTGTTTCCCCCCATAATTCTGTCAAGTACAGATTCATGTAGATTTCTTATTAGAAGCAAACATATTTATAATTATTGTCTTCCTGGTGAATTGTCCTTTAAAAATTTATCCTTGATTATTATATTTTTAAAAAAAGATTTATTTATTTATTTTAGAGAGAGAAAGAGAGAGAGAGTGCATGAGCAGAGGGAGAGACAGAGGAAGAAGCAGGGAGCAGGGAGCTCAACACAAGGCTGGATCCCAGGATCCCTGAGCCAAAGGCATACACTTAACTGACTGAGCCACCCAGATGCCTTTTGATTATACTCTTTGTCATAAAGTCTATTTTAAAAGCCTGATATTAATATAATTATCCCATTCTTTATATACTTACTGTTTCATGGTATATTTTTTCTTTTTTTTAAAAAAGATTTTATTTATTTATTCATGAAGGATGCAGAGAGAGTCAGAGACATAGGCAGAGGGAGAAGCAGGCTTTATGCAGGGAACCCAATGAGAGACTTGATCCCGATACTCCAGGATCACGCCCTGAACCGAAGGCAGATGCACTTAACTGTTGAACCACCCAGGCATCCCGGTATATCTTTTCCATCCGTTATTTTCAAACTACATGTGTCTTCATATTCAAAATGTGTCTGTTGCAGGCAATGTAGTTGAGTCTTGCTTTTTATATTGACTCTGACACTCTCTCCATTTTAATGCTTAGACCATTAGCATTTAATTTGATTAGTGTTCTGGTTGAATATAGACCTACTATTTTATTACATAACTATTTGTTTTCCTGTTGCTCTATTCTCCTTTCCCTGACTTATTTTGGATTACTTGACTATTTTTAGTATAGTATCTTAATTTAAATACTGGCTTAAAGTTATACATTATTGTATATTTCAATGGCTGTTTTATGTATTTATAAAATAGATAGATCCACAGCCTATTAAGAATTAATATTACCACTCATATAAAATATATAAACTAACAGCCCAGTGGGTCCCTTTATTACACACCCACAATCCTTTATTTTAAAGTTGTCATATGTATTACATTTACACACTGAAAACCCTGCCAATATACACTTTTTTAGCTCAAGCAGTTAGATGTATTCTAAAGAGCTTAAGAAGAAAGAAAGTGTTTTATATTTACCCAGATATGATGGTTTTTTTTTGATGTTCCCACTTGAGTAGGTTGAAATATAACTTTAGTAATTCAGTGAAACACAGATCTAGGTGCTGCTGTGAAGGGATTTTGTAAATATGTTTAAAGTTTTCAATTATAACCAATTGACTCTAAATTAGCCAAAAGGTATATTATCTTAGGTTAGACCTTTATAAGAGGGATTAGGCTTCCCCTGAGCTCAGAGGCTCCAAAACCTGTGAGATTGTAGCCTGCTGATTCTCTCCCCTTCTTTACCACCTACTCTAGCCAGACCCATAATTGTATAAGTCTATTCTTTATAATAATCCTCTCTCTCTTTTTCTCTGCCTCTGTCTTTATCCCTATCTATATACTTCTCTGATTGAGCCATGAATTGTATACTTGATATGTACTATTTACCATTTTTGATCATCTATTCTTTCTAGAAGATGTAAGTTTTCTCTAACAGCATGTGCAACAGCCTAAAGAACTTCCTTCAGCACTTTTTTTTATAGTACAGGTTTGCTAGCAAGGATTCTCTTACATGGCCTTTATCTGAAAGCATCTTTATTTTTACCTTCATTTTTTAAAGGATTTTATTTATTTATTCATGAGACACACACACATACACAGAGAAAGAGAGAGAGAGACAGAGAGAGAGAGAGAGAGAGGCAGAGACACAGGCAGAGGGAGAAGCAGGCTCCATGCAGGGAGCCCAATGTGGGACTCGATCCTGGGTCTCCAGGATCACATCCTGGGCTGAAGGTGGCGCTAAACCGCTGAGCCACCCAGGCTGCCTTTTACCTTCATTTCTGAAGAATATATTGCTGGATACAAAATTCTGGGTTGATATATATTTTTTTTCCTTCAGCACTTTAAAGGTGTTGCTCTACTGTCTCTTTGCCTCCATGGTTTCTGATGAGAAATCTGTTGTCACTTAAGTCATTGCTTTCCTCTGTGTAATGTATCATTTTTCTCTCCCTACTTTCAAGATTTGTTCTTTATTCATAGTTTTCAGCAGTTTGATTACAACGTGTATAGGCAGAGCTTTCTTTGAGTTGATCAAATATATTATTGGGGTTAGCTTGGATTTTTCTTGCACCAAATTTGAGGAATTTTTTGATTATTATTTCTTCAACTATTTTTTTTGCCCCGATCTTTCTCTTTCCTTCTGGGACTTCAGTAACATGCATGTTATGCTTTCTGATGGTCGTTTTACTTATTAATTTTTGGAGTCCATTTTATATCCCATATACAAACTTTTGTCATATTTGTGTGTACAGATATCTTTTGCTAATCATTGATCATCTTTCTACTTTTTATAGTACCTATTGTTGTATATAAATCTTACATTTATTTTAATGGAAGTGAATATATCAGTCCTCTTTAAAGCTGTAGCTCTAAACTTCTTGCTAGACATGTGTCCAAAGTCAAGAGAAACAAAGGCAAAAATGAGCTATTGGGACTTCATCAAATTAAAAAGCTTTTGCACAGCAAAGGAAACAGCTGAAAAAACCAAAAGACAGGGATCCCTGGGTGGCTCAGCGGTTTGGCGCCTGCCTTTGGCCCAGGGCATAATCCTGGAGTCCCAGGATCGAGTCCCCCATTGGGCTCCTTGCATGGAGCCTGCTTCTTCCTCTGCCTGTGTCTCTGCCTCTATCTCTTTCTCTCTCTGTCTCTCATGAATGAATAAATAAAATCTTAAAAAACAAAAACAAAAACAAAAGACAACCTACAGGATTGGAGAGGATATTTGCAAATGCCTTATTAGATAAAGACCTGATATCCAAAATCTATAAAGAACTTATCAAACTCAATGTCTAAAGAACAAATAATACAATCAAGAAATGGGCAGAAGTCAGTGTCCATCAAAAGATGAATGGATAAAGAAGATGTGGTGTATGTATACAATGGAATATTATTCATCCATTAGAAACAACAAATATCCACTATTTGCTTTGATGTGGAGAGACCTGGAGGGTATTATGCTGAGTGAAATAAGTCAATTGGAAAAGGACAAACATTATATGGTCTCATTCATTTGGGGAATATAAAAATTAGTGAAAGGGAATAAAGGGAAAGGAGAGAAAATGAGTGAAAATATCAGTGAGGGTGACAAAACATGAGAGACACCTAACTCTGGGAAGTGAACAAGGGGTAGTGGAAGGGGAAATGGGTGGGGGGTTGGGATGACTGGGTAATGGGCACTGAGGGAGGCACTGGGTGGGATGAGCACTGGGTGTTATGCTATATGTTGGCAAAATTGAACTCCAGTAAAAAAACTAAAAAAAAAAAAAAAAAAAAACTAAAAAAAAAAAAAAAAAAAGGAAATGGGCAGGAACCATGAATAGATATTTCTCCAAAGAAGACATACGAATGGACAACAGACACATGAAAAAATGCTCCACATCACTTGGGGGCAGGTAAATACAAATCAAAGCCACAATTAGATACCACCTCACACCAGTCAGAATGGCTAAAATCAATAGGTCAGGAAATGGCAGATTTTGCCAAAGATGTGGAGAAAAGGGAACCCTTTTACACTGTTGCTGGGAATGCAAGCCGGTATAACCACTCTGGAAAACAGTATGGAAGTTCCTCAAAAAGTTAAAAATAGAGCTACCTTATGGCCCAGCAATTGCACTGCTAGATATTTACCCAAAAGATACAAATGTAGTGATCCAAAGGGGCATCTGCACCCCAATGTTTATAGCAGCAATGTCCACAACAGCCACCCTATGGAAAAAGCCCAGATGTCCATCAACAAATAAGTGGACAAAGAAGACATGTATATATATATATATATACACACACACAGTGGAATATTACTCAGCCATCGAAAAAAAATGAAATCTGGCCATTTGCAATAACATGGATGGAACTAGGGGCTGTTAAGCTAAGTGAAGTAAGTCAGAGGAAGCCAATTATCATATGATTTCACTCATTTGTGGAATTTAAGAAACAAAAACAGAGGAGCATGGGGGAAGGGAAGGGTAAATAAAATAAAATGAAACCAGAGAGGGAGGCAAACCATAAGAGACTCTTAACTATTGGAAACAAACCAGGGGTTGCAGGAGGGAAGACAGTGCATGAACTGGGTAACTGGGTGGTGGGCATTAAGGACACACTTGATGTAATGAGCACTGGGTGTATATAAGACTGACGAATCACTGAACTCTATCTTTGAAACTGATTATGCAGTATATTAATTGAATTTAAATAAAAAAATAAGTAAAATAAGTTGTTGCTGTAAACATTTTTGCATGTATGTATTAAAAACATTCTATCTCATTCCAAGGTTTTAAAGAGATGCTCTGATTTCTTCTAAAAGGCTTTAAGGTTTTCTTTCTCATATCTATGTATTTAATCATTGTTAAGTACAATTTTGCTTAAGGAGAGATGTAAGGGTTTAATTAAATTTGTTTTGCATATTAATAGCCAGTTATCTTAACACCTCTTCTTTCCTCCACTGATCTTAATGTTATCCCCATTTTATATTGTGTTCTGTAATATGTCATTCTCCTTATTTCTTTAGAAAAGTTTTTACCATCATCAAGGGACAGAAATTTTCCATCTATGAAAGAAAGAAAATTTCTGGTATCCAACCAATACCAAAAAGGAGGACAAGTAAACTATAAGTGATTTTTAAAGACCACTATGCACTGTATTGGCCATTCCAGAATATTTTTAAATTTATTGCTGATTTTCTAGAAGAGCAATTTAGGGGAGGGAGAGGACGTGGTCAACTGGCAAATCCAGTCTCACTAGCTTTGAGAGGGAATGGCTGTTAATGAAGTGTTTTGTAATGCCCAAAGACCACCAAGTTTATTAAAAATCAGTTGAACTTGAGAAAGAACCCTTGGCTGCCTTTTCCCATCACTATTCCAGCTATTAAAAGCTATTCTTCAAATGAACACCAAATTTTGAGTGTCTTTGGTAGAAATAGAGGCAGTTAGGCTCCCTCAAACTCCACCTAAACTCAAATATCTCAAGCTCAAGTCAAGCCTTTGTTCTTGGAAAGAGCTCTTCTCTAGCCTTTCGTGGTGATCAGTGAAGAGCTGCAGAGAAGAGAAGGAAAACCTCTTTTGGCGTTTTTTTTTTTTTCCCCATGTTGAGCCACATTCACAGCCAGAAAGCATTTCAAAGGATTGGTTTGTACTTGGCTAAAAAAACTGGTGGTTGTGATGTACTTAATCCTTCAGCTCTTTTGACCTTGCAATAGCTAGCCAATTCAGAGCCTGAACTGAGTGTAGGGATCAGGTTCTCTGGGGCTGTATTTGTGTTGACTTAATGTTTAACTGAGCGTTTTCTTTATTGTTGCCAGAAAGAGTTAACACAAAAGTCTTACTCAATGATCACTGAAGAAATAAAAGACTCAAAAAACCTTTATCTCGTATGTACATTGTACCAAAAAGCTAGTTTGAGAAATCTGAGAAATACATCTATGCAATTTTTATTTTTGCCAAATTGACCTTAGAATATAACAGCCTCTCCTAAACATATACATAGATTAGAATCTTTGTTTTTATTTTCTGGTAGGCAAAATCCTCTGCAGTATATTGTCTATAAATCCTCTGTCTTCTCCTGACTGTACTCTAGAGCTGGAAATGGATATATCACTTTGCTTCTTTTCTTTTTATTCTGAATCCAAAGCTCTGAGAACCATCCCTCAAACACACACACACACACACACACACACACACACACACACACTCCTCAACATAAAAATGAGGTGAAGTCTCCTAAACCTTCCATTGGATCTTTCCTTGGCCATTCACAGATAGTCAGTAGTTATCCTCCTGAATGGTCACAGGCACATCTGTATCGACCTGCTGCTGAGCTGGCTCATGGACTATAAAAAATGATAGAAAATATGAAAACTGTAGATTTTGACTTATTATGTCACTTCTCTGTCTTCCATAATTTTTGTCTTTAGCTGCCTCAGGTCAGCATAGCTATAGAGCAAGAGAAGTGCTCCACAGGAGAAAAGCACTGGACCAGGAGCATGCGGTGCCTGTTCACGTCACCCTGATAGTTGGATACCTCAGTCAAACCATTTTTCTGGTTCTCAGTTTTCTCATCAGCAAGAAATCAGGAGTCACAATGCTGATTAGGGTAGTCATTTCAGGTAAATGAGATAAGCAGGCCTGGTTGGTTCTTTGATGTCCTAGAGTTTATTTTCCCCCTCTGACATGAATCGAAAGAGGAGTGCCCAAATTTGATTGTTGCCAGGGGACTGAGGTTCACTGTGTTTCCAGATCTTCTGCTTTTTCTAGAGATGCATGCAGTTATGTGAATTTTTTAAAGAGGGAAATATCTCAATATCGAAGCATTGGCAACTAACTCAGAAATTTAAAAATTAAACTTTCCGTGGCCCTAGTAAAATATGTCTCAATCCCTGGGTCACCAGTTGTAACCTCTAGACTAAATGGTATTTAAAGTCTCTTCCAGTTCCGAAATTTTATACTTTAATTATCCAAATGGTCTGAATTGAAGGCAGAACTGGTGTTTGAGCATGAGGAAGATTTTCCTGGCACCCAGTTCTTATATTTTGAAACAGGTGACCAAGGGAAATTGTGAAATGTCCTTCAAGTGATCTTGAAGAATAAGAGACACCTCCTTCTGTCTGGGATTAGTTAGGAGCAGTTGCCGGGAGGGGATGGATATGTGCTCTTGCAATTCTTCCCAGTTTAGATGTTGTAAAAACGGCATTTTGTGTTTTATTTCAAATGTCCTCGGGTCTTTTTAGGGGAGAGAGGAGGTGGTAGTTTGGTTTCTGATTCCCAGGGCCTCTCCCTTCTCAATTCCTGGAATCATCCTGGGGGACTCTGTAAGCTGAAATGTAAAGTTTCAGTTTCTAGCATCTCTTCTAAAGTTTAGATTAGGTTTCATAACTTGGAACTGAAATCAGGGCAGTAGTTGGAGTGTGGATGAAAATGTCTACAGCTCCAGTTGTCTGCATACTAATGAAAAGCAGAGAGGGCAATAAATAAAGGTGGAGATGAGTGATGGCAAAGATAAGAGACTTTTAAGCTCACTTCGTTTTTGCTGCAGTTCAGTCCTTAAGAAAATTGATCATGATGACTTCCATCCATTTTCCTATGGATTAAAAACACCTAGGAAACACACAGACATCTTTTATACACTCAGTGTGCTCAAGCCCAGTCAGCAGTTCAATAAGCAGATAGAATTCAGCATAGTTACTGATTGTATCAGGTAAGTCCTAGGTCTCTTATTCCAAAGTAACCACGGCAAACTACATATACCACCACCCTTAGAAAGAGGCAGGAGATAGAGGCCAGAAAGGAAGAAAGAACATATACATATTTAGTTATTAATTGAACCTGTTTTGATGGCATAATGCATATTAACTGGGGAGAGGAAGTTGAATGAAGCCCAGAGAAACCAGCCTAGCAAAGGATCCACTTTCATGTATAAATGAATTAACATAGATCATTGAGCCCAAGTGCTTTTGATGGCTAGTTGGGAAGATAGGGATGGTTGCCCTGGGAATTCTCTCCATCTCTTCTATCATTCTCAAAATTTAAGTGCTAATATTATACTTGCTAAGGTGGATGAGGGGCAAGAAGATCTACTTAGATATGATACATGTTGGCCATGTGTTGTCTGCCTCTCCCTTCTTCTATGACATCATGGTGAATTTCCTCCCCTAGAAGTGCACACGGTCTTGGTGGGCGTATCAACCAACTGGCAACACGATAAATGGTTGGATCTAAGTAGCGACAACCAGATTTGCTTTGAGGAATTTGAATAAGTGGAGTGACAAAAAAGAAGACCAGAGTTCATCCTGACAGAGCATCTTGAAGAGACAGTTGATTTTTTCCCTAATGCTCTTCTGGGCTCTGTCCTTTTCTGAGGTCTGGAAGTTCATTTTCTTTCTTCTCTACAGAACTATCCCATAGCCTTAAGAAAAAAAATCTTACTTTATATTTAAGTAAGCCAATCACTTCCGTTGCTTGCAATCCAGGAAACTTAACAAGTATGTCAAACATCTTCCTTGTGATCTGAGCTGAGAGCTGATGGTGAGGAAAAAACAGACTGAGAATCTTTTGATAAATCATTAGAATTAGTAAGGGATTTGATGAGGTTACTGTATCCAAATTCAATATACAAAAATCAATCTATATACTAGCAAAAAATCATTGAGAGATAAAATAATTTTATAATAGCATTAAAATATTAAATATTTAGAAATAAACTGAGAGATAATTGGGTGATGGCATTAAGGAGGGCTCTTGATGTAATGAACACTGGACATTATATGCAACTGATGAATCACTAAATTCTACCTCTGAAACTAGTAAAAAAATATCAAATATGTAAATGTAATGATTCTATAGTATACAATCCCTATATAGACATCTATGTAATCTGATTGAAACTAATAAAGACTTAAATAAGTAGATTGTCTTTTTAAGCTGCTAGTTTGAGAGATTTCCGAAACAGAGCTGACACAGTCAAGTTCATCTTTTTTACAGATAAAGAAAACAAGACTAGAAGAATAAAACAGCCTGTTCAACAGCTTAGACTAGTTAGCCTAGAAAGACCTCAAGTAGCCCACTACTACACTGGCTTGGTGCCCCGGGTGCCAATCTGGGCATCCCTACAGCTGGGGCTAAACCACACTCCTTGTCTCCAAGGACCAATGCTTAATACTGGCTTTGCGTTGACTCTGCCACTTTTCTCAGGGTATTCTAGCAATGGAGTGTCTGTCCTCACTCTCCATCTTCCCTGAATATTCTAGTACCTATGAAAAATCAGCAGGCTGGACTCACTAAAAGATTGTCTTCCTGAATTAAGCATGTAAATCCATGTTGATTTCAGGGTTGGCAATCTGTAGTTCTTCTGACTCTTTGAAAGTAGCAGGTTGTTTCTGGGAGACACACTCATTCCATGTAGCTCAAGGGATCACAACCCAACAAGAGGCATCTTTTAATTACATTTTTCCAATTTCTGGTCACAGACATTATATAAACTCCCATTTCTTCTCTTCCTTGTGGAATAACCAGACTTTAGTAAGCAAACTTAGACTAAGAAGTGTAGTTTCCTCCCAACCCCCATGCTTGACTTTCCCTCTGCTGTTTTTTCCTCTCTTCCATGGGTTATTTTTTCCAACTTGGGAGACAAGGAGAATGTGTATCCCAGGTAAAGCGAGGAGGGAAAGGAGGAGCCATGGCAGAGACACATCAAAAGAGCCCTTTGTGCTCAGGGCACATTATTCCTGGAATCCAATCAAGTGCCCAAAAACCCAACCAAGCTTTTCAGACAGCACAGAAACCAGTCATGCAGGCCTCTTGGGCTTTGCTTTTTTAAAGCTTTATAGGGTACACTGAATTATTTGGTTGGGTCTTTTCAACCGTGTGACATTTGGGTTTTCAATGGCACAAATGGAGTTGATCATTAATTATTTGGACGCTTTAATTAAAAAAAAAACCCACCTTCACTGTGGATTTATGAGGGTCTGCTGGGGGGCAAGGACAAGGAGGCCTTTAGTGATTCCCTCATTTGAATGAGAGTGAGGGTTGGGAAGGTCTAGAAAGGAACGCTATAGAATCATCTTCCAGGAAGGTCTTAAACCCAAGTGAGGGTTTATTTGAGGGAGGAGAGGCCTATACTGAAGAAAACGGAAAGGACACGAGGGAACAGAATCCTGGGAACCTGCCAAATGCATTGGGGCAGGGTATTTAATAAAAATCAATGGTTTAGCAGGGAGTCAAAAGGAGCTCCTGAATCAATATGAAAACCAGGAAGTCCAATGGATTGGGGTGGGGGGATGGCTGGTTTCTGAATCATTTGATTAACTGAACCACATGGGGGAGTTTGTCAGTGGCATGTTGAATGCCCAGAGGGACAGGATCAGTGTCCTCTGGTTTCAGAAGAGGCAGGTAGTGAAGGTATCACATTTGCTCTCTTCCTTTTGGGGGCATGTTCTGCAACCTTGCCTTTTTCTCTAACACAGATGTGTGTCCTGCTTGAGTCTCACACACTCTCCATTTTCTGAGATCTATGCTCCCAGAGGATTCCACTCTTTGGTACCTCTCCACAAAGGCACCTCATCTCAGTGACAGGTGATCTCGGGTGGGCTTGGGGAACATAAGAAAGGAAATAAGCTCTTCTCCGGAGACATCAGGAACTCCCATTTATTCAGTCTCTTGCATCCAGGAGCCTCAGGAAAAGGAGACTCAGCACATTCTAAAAATGCTGATGAAAAGTGCTTATCTTTGACATCGCAGTGCACAGCCATACCATATGTGGAAAAGAAACACAATGATTTGTGTGCACCTCTTTGCTGATTTCCCCACTTGGATTTTTAAAGCCCCTGCTTCTAGTCAAAGTAATTCAATATAAAGAAAATAAAATCACAAAAAAACTTGGATGTCCCTAATGTCTTTCCTTCTAAAATGCAAGAAATTATTTTAGGAATTGTTCCTATGGTGCCAGTTGACTAGACAGTATTATTTATCCCATTTTGCAAAGGAAAGAAACTGAGTCTGAAGGAACTCCAGCAACATGCCAAAAGTCATAAAATATTAGTGGGCTGGAATTTTGGCCTCTTGGAAACAGGCATTTCTCACAAAAGACGTCACAATCTTATCCACGGGATTATAGAACTAGGCTATCCAGATGGTGTTTCAGGAAGAAATCCAGAGCATTTATAAGTGGGTTATTTGTTTTTCCTTACAGTTACTTCCACGCAAAGGTATGCATCCATTTTAGAGAAGAGGGAAATGAACTTGATCCAAATTTTTTGTAGCGAGTCGGTCTGAGGTGTGGTGATGGTGGTGGTGTTCCTTCTGTCCCAAGTTAAGGGATGGAGGGGTCATGAAAGACTCTGAAGATAAACTTGGCTGAAGTTGATACTTGAAAGTAAAATGAGAGGACACCTGAATAAGAAGTATGATATGATGGGCCTGCTCAACATGAAAGCACAAGTGAGATTTAATGACTCCTCCCAGGCTCAGAAGATCACACTGGAGAGGACGGTGCCTGGGAGGAGGAGTCCAAAGCCAAAGAAAAAGGATTGGACCACAGCTTTCACCCCTACAGGTAGAGAGAGGAGTGGGTCATTGTTCCAGGAACTTGTGGGCTCCCCAGGAGTGTTATTTACCTCAGTCAAAGAAAACACAGGGACATCAACAGTGGGTTTCAGCAGGTAAAATAAAAAGACATGGTCTGAAGAATGTGTTGTTTTACCTCAGTTTTCCTCACAGAGAGAGGCAGGGGCTTCACTTGGGTGTGGGGGTCATGGGGTTATAGTGATTGAGAGAGGTTAAGTATTCCAGGTGGCACTGCCCAGCCCCAAGGCACCCACCAGTTTTCATTCCAAAGTACATGGGTAAAAGCCAGTCATACTCTTGTATTTACACCTACATTTAAGATACTATATTATGATAAAGTTTTATCATCTTATTTCTAACTCAGGGCTTATAGGTTTCAACACATTCGGGGTTGTCTGATGATGAAAGATAAGACCTGCTACATGAGTAGTATTTATTTGGGGACTCAAATACTGAAACAAAACCACTGTATGTGTTGTAGCTCTTCCTAGAAACTTTCCCCTGATCTTTACCCAATAGACTCATCTTCTTCATTCCTATCTCAGCTCAGTGTCACAGCTCCTTAGAGATGCCTTCCTGTACCCCTCAGTTTAAATGAGGTCTTCATGCAAGGTTCCTCCAAGTGTCCTGTATTTTCCTTCAGAGACTTTATCACCTGAAAAGGTAGGTATAAACTGATAAGCTATTTAATTCTTTCTGGCTCTTTCTGGCACAGGTAATAAGGTCCTTGAAGGTAAGGACATTGTCTGTAATGCATGTTTGTAATGCTTCCAACTGTCAGGCAATATTTGTTGAATGAAGGAATGAATGGCTCTGTCAGGAAGGCTGAAATTTAGTCTGAAATCTGCCACTGTCTGCCTGGATGCCTGCGGCCCTCCTTGGCTCAAGTGTCCTTATCTGTTAAGTGATGCTGTCAGAACGGATATATTGAGGCCCCCTGTAACAACACCTATGATCCATTGTAACCCACCTGTGATTGGGTCCTTCTTGGACAGTTCCTTTGGCTCTTTTAGTCACCCCCCAAATAATCCCAAGTCCTCAACGCATTAATGACAAAAAATCTTTTCCTATGATTCCACAGCTCTCTTGGAGGGTACTATAGCTCACAACTCTTACCACTCATTTCCCAAGTTCCCATTTGACATTTCTTCTTGATTTGCTTTTCAACTCTCTGCTGCTGTTTCTCCCTTCCTGGGCTTCTCGCCACTCTCTGCAACCTGCCAAAGTTCTCTCTTTTACTTGAGAGCAGTTGTACACTTGCCTATACACTCTTCTCACACGGCTGCCTCAGGGCACGTGGTTGTTGCTCCTCAGACATCTAGTGTACCAGCTCCAGCTCAACCTCACTGTGTTGCTTTTTTTTTTTTTTTAAGATTTTATTAATTTAATGAGAGAGAGAGAGAGAGAGAGAGCGCAAGGAGCCTGAGCAGGGAGTCTGATACGGGGCTCAATTCTAGGATGCTGGGGTCATGGCCTAAGCCAAATGCAGACACTTACCTGACTAAGGTGCCACATCACTGTGGGTTTTTTCCCACTCCGCATTCAGTGACATTGTATTGGTAGCTTAGGTCAGCCACCGTGGGAATACTTGCCACAGAAATTGGCAAATGCTATACCAGGGAATTTTCTCTATTGGAGAACCCATTGTTACACAATTATTGGCACATCACTGTCTGAGCTCCTCTAGCAGGTTATCACCTAGCTTAGGAAGCTGGTTGAACCCAAACATCCTTCATCATTACACTTATAGTTTTTATTTCCTCATGATCTAGGCAGAGTAGTAGGAGCTGAGAAAGGTTCATATAAAATGGTAGTTGTATTGGTCAAGGTCTCTCCAGGAAAACATAATCTATGCCAGATAGGTCAAGAGAGGAACCTTAATATGGGAAACTAGCTACATATTAAGGTTGATAAAACTAAAAGGGCACATGGGTGAGGCAAGCTGTAGATTAGCAGGATGCCAGTACTACTCTAGGGCTGGAGTGATGGGGAGGGGAGGTGATGTTACCAGAGTTTTTAAGCTAGAACTGTAAAGGGAGAGGTTTCTCAGTGGAAGTGGGACCCCAAAAGAGACTAAGTTGCTCTTGGGATGTCTCCTAAAACATGGAATGAAGAGAGTACCTGGGATTTTTCCTTCCTCCAGGGAGGATATTGGCCAACCTTAATCTGAAACTAGTTGGAATGGAGTTTGGGAAATGTAGCAAGCAGGGGTCAGACCCCTATAATGCAGAACAGGACAGATCAGGGCTGGCAATGAATCTGACGATAAACATGAAAATCATTATCCTAATAACTCATCATATTCTAGATAATAATATCCCTGAAGGAACATCCAGTGCCTTCAAGGCTACAGACAGTCACATGGTTTTCCTAGAGTCCCATAGTCAAACCTGACTCTATGAACCCAAATAACCACTTTGAGTCTGGCTCCCAAATCCATTCTATAGTGAGGACAGATTAAGTTCCAAAAACTTGTTGTAAGATACTGACAATCCTAATATACCTTCATGGTCACAAGAACCAGGGATGATCACATTTGTGGAAAGGTAGAAGCTTTCCCATCTTTTATTAATGAGGCCAAAATAGTAATAACTAGAGACATTCTTTTTCCCCATCTTCCTTTTATTTATTTGTTTCTTATTTTCTAAGAATCCAGGCACTGTACCAGACACTGAGGTTACAAAGATATTTTAGCACTTGTCTTCAGAGATCTTACCGCATGGATGAAAAGCAGATAATCACAGGCAGTGGACAAGGGGCTGGCCAATGCCAGATTCACAGACCAATCCTAAAGAAATACAAACTTCTGCATCTTGGCCAGCTTTCACCTGGGCTGGCAGCAGGGGCTGCAGGTCGCTGGGATTTTTCTTAGCAGCTTCAGTGGCTCCCTGGCACTTGGACACTTTGGAGTTAATCCCTTTCTTACTTACAGGAGGGTCATCTTCCCCTGAAGATATTTCGATGTTTGCCTTTTAGTAAATAGGCTTTTCCACTTGGCTCTCTGCTTATCTTCCCATAGGAGATAGTTTCAGCAACTTGTCTCTTGTATTGCCAGTGACTATAACTCTAGTGTGCTATCAGCTTAGAAAATGTCAGATTTCTTCCCTGCATGCAATATGAGTCTGACTTTTAGGCCTAGATGGGGCTGGTCCTAGCGATGTGTTGGAGAATCGTGTCTGTGCTGTGGTATGTTCCTGCCAACACACTCCCAGAATTGGGGCCCCTTGTCATGTCTGTCATTCCAGCTTATCGAGGGATGCCAGAGTTAGCCAGTGCTTCCCACTCAGCTCAGATCTCCAGCCTGTGCCCTCCTAGAGAGTCAGACACAGGGAGCAAGAAATGAAGAGGGTGAATGTGAGACTGAAAATAAGAGTATGTGGAGAGTGGGCGTGAGGGAGAGAGAGAGGGAGGCTCTTTTCTGCTGCCACGGTGGCAGTGGCAGTGGCAGGTACTAGGGAGAGGAAAGAAATGTAAAGGAGTTTCAGGGGGAAGTTCTCTGTGTGCTCTGAATTTCCAGCGGAGAACACTTGTGCTGTTTCTTTAAAGAAACTCAAAGACTGGGGCACCTGGGTGACTCAGTCAGTTAAGTGTCTGCCTTCGGCTCAAGTCATGATCGCAGGGTCCTGAGATCAAGCCCTGAGTCGGTTGTCCCTCTGCCCCTACCCCTGCTCATGCTCACTCTTCTCTCTCTCTCTCTCTCTCTCTCTCTCAAATAAATAAATTAAATCTTAAAAAAAAGAAACTACTTAAAGAACAGCATGTATAATTCAATTTTGTGATTTGAGGTGCTTTCAGTTTAGGAGGTGGGGTTCCAAGAAACTCAGCTATATTCAGGATACCTTTAGAAGGCCTGGATTCAATAGATTGAATTACCTGATGTTCAATTATGAGCAATAGCAAGCCCCTGAAGAAGCAAAATGCATGTGGTGATGGACAGAGCCCTGGATGCAGTGCAGGGAGATGTGTTGGCTGCTTCCTTCCCACGTGCACTCATGCGAGGCTCTCATCATCTGCTCATCAGTGTCCTCATCAGGCACAAGGCAATGATGAGTGTCCTGGCCAATTTACTCAGGTCCGTTGGGAGGCCTGGCCAAGTGGAAGCACTTTATAAATTGGAATGTATTATAGCCATGCAAGGAAATATTATTTAAATGACATTTCCTGGTAGGATTCGGCTGCCTTCCACAAAGTGAGGGTCAGCTTACTAATGCCACCCTAGTAGATGAAATGGTCCCTACTCCCATCTTCTATTTTTCTTTTTACTCCATTAGAAACAAAACACTCCGGGCTTGTAGGTGATAATTGCTAAATGGTGCATCTAATTTAGAAATGCCTACAAAAATTCCACTCGACCTGGTTTAAATTGTCTTCATTGTGGAGGAGGAAGCCATAAAGGTTTCTCCAGAAGGAAATGCGTGACCCAGGCCTTGTGGGTTAGAACTTCGAAGGGCTTGAGGCTCTAGCAGCCAGAGGGCCTTCCAGAGTGCATCAGAAGTGAGTTTCTCAAGTTGTCAAGGGCATGTTCTGAAGCCCAGTCACCGAGCCTTTGTGTGTACGTGTGTCTTTGTGTGTGCTAGTGCATTTATTAGAGGATGTGGTGGTG
This sequence comes from Canis lupus familiaris, assembly GCF_011100685.1. Lineage (NCBI taxonomy): Eukaryota > Metazoa > Chordata > Mammalia > Carnivora > Canidae > Canis > Canis lupus. The sequence goes on along the minus strand of NC_049258.1, from coordinate 24,189,802 downwards.
GCTTAGAGCAGGTAGGTTTCCAGTGCCAACAAACTGCTTGCTTTTCAGAATGAGTAGTTTTCCTTGGCTCCACTGCCAGCTGCTTTATCTGTTTTCATTTTAAAGATGTGTTTCCAAAGCACCATTTCCTGAAATCTTTTGGCTGCAGCCAGGTATGAGATTCCCAGTTGCAAGCCCAGGGAGAAGGTGAGCTGCCAGGGAGAAGTTTACAATAGGGTGGGTCGTCCAGAGGAGCGCCAGCTGAGGTCTTGCCAGGAAGTGGAGAGGGAGCCAGAAACAAGGACCCTCCATGGGAAAAGTTCTCCCTCCAGCTCTGACTGGAAAGTTGTGTCTAAGAATTTTAGTTTGAATAATCAGACTAAGTTCTTGTAATGGATGAGGAGTATCAAGCTTCAAGTTTAACAGAGTAAGACAAGTTGAAGTGAGTCCTTTCCCATGAAGCCTTTCTGCTAACTCCCCTTATAGCATCTCCCTATGTTTAGTGTCCACCCTGTCTAACCTTGATCACATCTTTATGTTCTTACTGCTGCTTGGGTAAGTATCTCATCTTCCCTACCAGAGGTAGGATCCTTCTATATGGAAAAGCATTGGAGAGTCTCACAATTTCTCAGGAGGAGCCTCTGCTTCTCCCACAATGGCTGGTATTCTTCAGATTTCATCGTGGGAGAGTCCTATTTTATTTTATTTTATTTTATTTTATTTTATTTTATTTTATTTTATTTTATTTTTACTTATTTTATTTTATTTTATTTTTACTTATTTTATTTTATTTTATTTTTACTTATTTTATTTTATTTTATTTTATTTTATTTTATTTTATTTTATTTTATTTTATTTTATATTTTTATTTTTTTTCGTGGGAGAGTCCTAAAGAACACGGGCTTGGCCGAATGGCAGTTCACACTTTGTTATATTTGCAGAAATGGGAGGAGCCTGAGAGTTTATGAAGTTCAAACTCCTCCAAGCTCAGAAAGGAGATACACCTGAGATCATGCCAATCACATGGCCTAGTGCTGTAGTGTAGGTTTTAGCTCTTAGAATCAAAATTTGGGGAGGGAAGTATCCTTTGTCTCTAATTCCAATAAGGCAAGCAATTCTCCATAGCTGGAGGATTTGAAACCATGCTGTGTGAAGAACAGTTGAAGGACCCAGGCATGCGTGGCCATGGAAGAGGGGAGAAAGGGGACACATCAGGCTCAAAACAACTGACACAGAGAAGGGGGTTATAGTTTTCTCCTGTGTGGCCCCACAGGACTGAGTTCTTGTGAGTCCAAGTTACAGAGAGGAAACTTCTTTCTCAGCTCAAGGGAAAGGCATTTTGTTGTCTAACAATGAGTACACACAACTTTAATGAGCTCCCTGCTATGAGAAGTTCTCAGGCAGAGACTAGATGGAAAGTTGGTGGGTTCTCGAGGTGGCTTTTACCTTAAATGACCTCTTAGAATTTGAGATAAACCATGGTTCCTGCTTTCCTCTGTCTGACGATGGTTCTGGTGACTGGGCACCAGGGGAGATGCTCATGCTATCCTTCTCAGTACGCCAGAGCTGCCGCACTGCTCCTTTCTGACCTCTGTCGGCCAGGGGCTGAAATTGCTAAGTGTAGCCTCATGGAGGGCAAGTAGACTCAACTTCCTGCCAACAGACTGGTGATGGCGGCTCCTAGAGTTTGCTGGGAGGAAAGTTGAGACAGCAGGAGAAGCTATGGTTATGAAGCCAAGTTTTGCAGGGCTGGCAACCTGCTGGATACAGACCTGCCATTCTGGGTCATCTCTGCTCTTCCCACCTCTGGCCTCCTCCCCTGCAGATTCTATACAGAAACCTTTTGGCTGAAATCCTTCCTCTTGCTATAGTTCCCATCAGTCTTTTTCCCCTTCTTTCCCTCCTAATGGTTCTGGACTATGGCTTCTTCCCTCTTCTATGAAATAGGCTTTTCTGGGACCATCGTATTCATAAAAGCAGGTTGAGGGGTGAGCTAAAGATGTCCAGGAAGTCTGCTCTTCCCTGTTCCCTTCCCTTCTGCTATCAGCAGGACCAATGCTGAAATCTCACGGAGCCTCATTAAAATGGAAAGACCATCCCACCTCCACCCAGGAGGAGTCCTCCAAATAACAGCTAGACTCCAACTATGTAGTGCAGACTGTTTCCCCTGAGAGTATGGGGGCCTGGGTGGGGAATTCTTTTCCCCTGAGAGTATGTGGGCCTGGGTGGGGAAGCCAAAAAAAAAAAAAAAAAAAGAGGGAGCTGTCAGGGTCTTACCATAGGGCAGGACAGGGGGCCACGAGACCTGGGAGCTTCCAGACTTGTATACTGTTTCATTTGGAAGGCGCCTAGTCCCACTTCCTCTCTGAGAAGATGGGGAAACCTAAGACCCTGGAGGCAAACAGATTTGACCAATGTCATGGGTGGCAAGGGCACAGTCCCCATCTTTGCTCCCTTTACCTTTAGGAGCCCTTGAAGGTTTCTGTCTGAGGGCTTTCCCAGGGTGGGAAGTGGGTTTCTTCAAGTTGTAAAGTTTGATACGTGATGGTCTGCAGTATTGCAGAGCAACAGAAAACATCGTAGGGCTGTATCTCAATTTGAAGCTGTGTCAAGGCCAATCAGTGCTCCTTCTCTGGTTCATCTATTCTGGGGGAAAAATGAATAGTAATTTCCTTTTTCATTGAAAATGTAGGAACCACGAAAGGATGCTCTTGGGTTTCCAGCTCTGGATGGCAGATCTTACATTAAACATCTTCTCAGGCCTTTGTCTTTAACATTTTTGCCTCTGGAATTCCTAGCATGAAGTAGGTGTTCCCCACAGGCTTTCAAGGTAGGCTAAAACTCCACCGTTCCCACTTGTGGGAGGGCGTTGGGGTGGAGAGAGGAGACGGACTGAGATCCTAAAGACATTACCTGCTATTGTATGGATTCTCTGTGCATCTCATAATGGGATTTCCCAGACAAGTGAGAGATGTTGGGACCACTTACTGCCCATCCCAGGGGCTCAGTGGAAGGGCGGCAAGATGTCCTTGGTGGCCTAGGGCTCAAGTTGTCCTGGATGACCTTATCACCGGTGAGCAGCACAGAGGCTCAAAATGGTCTTGTAATCCCTTTCTCCCTTGGGGAGATTGTCGGTGTGTGTTGTTTTTTTCAACACTTTCAAAATCGCAACTGTTTATAGTAACCAGAAATGGCAGAACCTGGCTGGAGGGGGAGGCTGAGTTTTATCTAACCCCTCATTTAGCTCTCTTAAGTTTGTCCAAGTTCCTGAGACGCTTTTCCCCTGTAAGTTAAACCATTGTTTGTCAAGGGAAATATAAATTAAGAGCTCTATTTTCTGAGTTAGATGGAAACTTGGTCCAGGGAAGCAGATTCTTGCTAGCTCCTCAGATCTCCAATAGAACATAGGAACCGGAGTCGGCGTAGGACTTTGACTTGATGAATTCTGGAGGAATCCAAAGCTCAAGGAATGTGGGAATTATGCAGAGCCAGGAACCCAGCCTAGGTTTGACTCATCAGAGCTTTTAATAATCAGGTCGGAAATTCCATGGCATTATTGAGAGGAGCAAATCTCTTTCCCTTTACACAAAATGGATTCTGAAACTATCCATATTCTCTAATTGGACTCCTGGATGGACGAGCCAAATGCTATGCTCAGACCAAGAACAGTGACGCCATGGTCATCCCCATGTTTATTGTAGAAGGGCAGCTAAACTTCTAGTACTACATAAACTGTCCAATTATGGATCTCTGGATTGTGTGATTTGGAAGACGCACAATTAAGGGGATAGCTCTGGCCAAACTTGAATTTGTAAAACTGGTATGGAGCCAATAAGAAGTAACACAAACCTCCTTCAATTTCTCTTTGCAGGGCTAGAAATCATGCTTTGTAGGCTTTGAGCCTTTGCAGTGAAAGACAAAGATATTGGAAATCATGCGCCTTCATGGACACTCACAAAACACTATAAATCCATCTTCTGCACCTCTCCGATCTGACGACCAAGCCAGAAAGCCAGTATTTCCCATGGTTACCTTCACAGACCTCAGAAAACATTAAGAACAGATGATGAGAAAACTATTACAAAGTATTAACAGGCTGAAAACAACAGCCCTATTTAGCTAAATTATTAAAAGCCACCACAGATAATTCAAATAAGTCCCCTTGGGACAGTATTTCTCAAGAGTGGTCAGTGGCTGAACAGCATTTAGAAAATACACTCGGGGTTGAAATGCAGATGTCAGGACTCTACTTCCAAACCCACTCAACTCAGGTTTCTAGGGGTGGGGTCCAGGGATCTGCATGTAGAATAAAAAGTTGCCATAGACTGAATGGATGGTCAGCTTTGCACATACAGGTACTATGATTTTTTTTTTTAAGATTTTATTTACTTATTCATGAGAGACACACACACACAGAGAGAGAGAGAGAGAGAGAGAGGCAGAGACACAGGCAGAGGGAGAAGCAGGCTCCATGCAGGGAGCCTGACGTGGGACTCGATCCCGAGACTCCAGGGCAATGCCCTGGGCCGAAGGCAGGCACTAAACTGCTGAGCCATCCAGGGATCCCCGGTACTATGATTTTTAAATACAGCGGATGCTGTTGTGATGAGCAAATACAACTCATATTCAGAGAAATGCTGAATTTAGCATTCAGGGGTTTATTATTGATGGTGGCATCTTTCTGAGATGGTAGATGGATTCAGAAGAAGGGACACTGACTGGAGGCTTCTCATGTGCTGGACACGGAGCGTCCTAGCTATTGATGCGCTGGCCTCCAGTGCAGGTCTCAGGGGTTCAAGTTCAGCTTCTTACCTAGAACCGTCTTCTGGAAGAGATGTGAGCAGAAATATTCTGACCTTATGGGGAGCAGGGATATCAGGAAAGCAAGTAGGGAAAGGATGATAGGAACCAGAGATATTTAGATTTAATATTTTACAAAGGCTTGCTCTGCCCATAAATATAAAATATACATTACTTGGCTGCAGCCCTCAGCCCACAGATGTGGCATGCTGTCCTGCATGCTATGGCAGGAGCCCTGGATTGTGCTGGAATTAAGGAGGTGGGAGGAGGCTGGCAGAGGCGCTTTGCCTGAGTGTTCCGAGGTCTGGAGAATTATGACTCGGGATGAGGTGGAAATTGGCACCTCGTGGCTTTGTGAGGCTACTCTGACTCGTGCCTTACTCTTTCAGGGTGCCAAGTTGCAAGATTAGCTCTATTGCTTTGGGACTAGACTTGGTGTTTGGAAAACTGGTGACTCCTTGGTGTCATAGAACCACCACACCCTCTTCCTGCTCTTCTCCATGTTGACCACCCAGCCTGCGCACACTACCTCCTACTCCCCGGACGGTGATGCGGCCTGACCTCTGCAGAAGAGGGCTGGGAAGTCCTTTGGGCAGTCCTCCTGAGGTTACCTTGGGACACGTGTCTTCGATGCTGTCCTCTGGGGCTTGCGTGAGGAAGTCAGGGGTCCCTTCCAACTCCAGTTTGCTGAACACACGGATGTGTCATCACTCAGCAGGAGCAATTTCAGAGAAACAAAGCATATATACCACTCAGATTAATTATGTAATTGTTTCCTAAAAGCTAAAAATGACAATTTTCTACAATTATTCTCTTAATGCTAGGGGTATTGAAAGTTCATCACCTCTTTTTTAGATATTTAGAAACATAGCAGAAGAATTCCCAGATGTTGACTTTTTTCCTCTGATATTTACTCCATCCACCCCACCCAGCACTTATGTGTGTACATGCATGCCTGTGTGGGTGCTCCTACGCATGTATACGTACGTATGCACATGTATATGCTCTTACACAGATACACACAGGTATGCACACACACACTCTTTACGACCTAGTGGAACGTTCTCAGGGGAAGGTAAGGCTAACATCACGTCAGAGAATAGAAACAAAGGCTGTCTTTGGTTTTAATGTTTTTTTTTTTTTTTTTTTTTTAGTATTGAGATATAATTGACGCATAACATTATATTAGTTTCGGGTGTGTGAAATAATGATTCAATATTTGTATACACTGCAAAATGATCACCAATGAGTCTACTTACCATCCATCACCACATAGAGTTACCAAGCCCATGATCTTAGGGAAATGGAGAGGAGAGGACCCAAAGCATAGGACAAAATGCCTGGGAGAACCATTATTGGAAAATAGTCCCCCACGCAGAAATGGAGGAATGGACAGGAAAACTATGAGTTTTTTTTACCTTTGGTGGATGCTGGAAAGAAAGGCCCTGCTTCTGAGACAGAACCTCAGGCTGGGGATGTCTGTGCTGTGAGTCTCAGCCGAAAATGCCATGCTGACGTTTCCCGCAGGCAGCAGAACGGGATCTATATTTGCAAATGGCAGCACAGGGAGTCCCAGGGCTGAACTGGAAGGTGGTAGGAGTGAGGAGTGAGCTCAGTAGCAATCTGCTTGGACTGGTTGGTGACCAGGTACGCAAAGGATATCTCTGCAGACACTCATATGGACAGGTGCTTAGAGGTGCAACAGGCCTCCGTCCTCTGTGAGCCCCAAAGCTAGTCCCTGCCTTGGGGAAAGTGAAGGATTCTTGACATGATTAAGCATACACACACCAGAATAGCACCTGAAACCATAAATTTAGTTGTTAACCCCCCTAAAGGGTATGTTTCCTATGTTCCCTGGTGGTGGTCTGAAAGCCGGTGCACCTCGCACAGGAAAGGCTACTGAGACTTGTCAGAGCTGGTGGCCACTCAGTTCCTGTGTCTTGATTAAACACCTGTGATGCTCACTGGAGCCCCTTCTAGGCTTAGAGGAGGCTCCCCTTTTACCGCAGCAAACTTCAGAGTTAGGACCAACGGAAGGCTATGTTAATGCCTCCTAGTCAGGATATTTTCTTTTGAATCTGCATGATTTGGAAAAATGTGAGTCAGGACAGATGAGAAAGACAGGGAGAAATGTGACATCTGAATATTTCTAGGTTCCGTCCTTCAGGCCCCCAAATGAACATCTACTTTAAACCTTTTGTCTTTCATTGGGCTCCTCAGACATGTTCCTACTAAAAAGCAATTTTGAAGGTGGGGAGGGGTAATCGATTTATGCCATGGTACTGTGGGCATCCTCCCCAGAAGTCTAGGAAATGTCTTGCAGATTTCAAAGGCTTCTTAACCTTTTCTGACATTTAAAAGCAAACAGAAACTCTGCCAGATAAAAGTGAACTGAAAACAACGGTCAAGTTGATGTCCAACTGGAAGGAGCCTGGTTCCTCCAAATTCTTTCCCTTTTACACACTGTCCATTATGAAATGGCACCAGAGAACACGGATGTTTCTCTCTTCACACACACACACACACACACACACACACACACACACACGCTCATGCACACACATGTATACACACACTAAAGTTGCTTGTTGTGACTAAAATAAGCCCAGGGCAGACTGTCAACAGAGCATGGTCCAGATTATATTTTATCCCTTTTTTTTTATCATTAGGGTTTTCAGGGTGGGATTTCAAAACTGGGAGGATTAGAACAGAGCAGTTGAGAAATTTGTAGCTGAGCACGTACTCTCACGGACTCTCTCTCTCTCTCCCCTCCCTCCCCATCTCTTTAACAAGTTAGCAGCATGTGGCTTGCCCTTGTTCCAGCAGCGATTATTAAAATAAAAAACACCTTTGGCCATAAACACAAGTGAAAATTGAAACACGCTCATGAAAGTTTATTATTTTTCGCTTCAATAACTTCACCCTACGTGGAGAACTTTATTTGCCTCGGGAGGTCTTTGGGTTAGGTAATGAAAAAACATGGGGGGCTAGGGGATCCCAAGTCATCAGGGTTGGGAAGCAGCCGGGGGTGGCTTGTATCTTGGCCTTGGGCCTTCAGTGCTGCTCAAGCGTGGAGGCTCTCTGGAGCTGGAGCCCGCTTCCTCCCTCTCTCTCTCATTGGGGCTGCCCTGCCTCGAGGGTCATGTCCAGAGAGCTGGGCACTGAGCTGATTTGAAGCCAATCTGCCCCTCTGCTGGCTTGCTGCCCCTCCTTCAAGTCATCTGGCTGATTCTATAGGCTTCCTGCAGCTTTGCTTTGACTTAAGGCACTTTTAGCCCTTGACTGGAATCTTCCACACTCCTCAACTCAGAAGGGATCTGGGAGGGGGTGGGAGGACAGATATTGAGTGGACAATGAAGAGACACATGAATGAGAGGAGGCCTACAATTGAAGAGGAGAAGTTGAACTGGAATAATTTACTTTTGAGCAAAGACTTGACTACAAGACCTGAGAATGATCTTTATTCCTAGAGAAAGAGAAAAAGGACTTGAAATATAAGAGTTGGACCTTGCTCTAGGCAAGAGAGAAATAAACGTCTCCATTTATCATGACGTCGTTTTAGGTTTTTTTTTGCCACTTGCAGCCAAATCTAGTCCTAAATACATAATCACCTGTTATAGGGTATAGGCTGTCTTGTGCAGGGAGTGAACACAAAGTTTGAAGGTAAGCCTTCCAGGACAAGTGTGATAATCTTACTCCATAACATTCTTGGGGACCAAGACTCCATGCAGCTTATCACTCCACCATTCTTGGAATATGGCCCTTGTCATCATGGCCCAAGATGGTGCCATCCATATTCAAGGCAGGCAGATGGAGAAAGGGATGATAAAGAATAGGCCGAGGGGGCAGGCCATCTGTCTCCCAAAAAAGGTTCCCAGGGGCTGCTACATGACATTTAAGTTTATATTTTACCAGCAAGAAGCTAGCCCCTTGGCCACACTTATTGCAAAAGGAGGCTAGAAAATTAATCTTTATTATGAGTAGCAATATGCTCAGCTAAAAATATTTTATTCAGGAGGAAAGACAAATTGCTGGAGAACACTAGCAGCCTCTGTCACCACAGTTGCCAGGAGCCGAGTCCTTGCCTGTCTTTTTGGCCTGTGTTGGGCTGGTCATTGTGTTCCTTCTATTGTTCCATGAATCTATGTCCTCATCATTTCTTCATTAATTTCATCTCCGTGACTTTTTGTCAGTATTTCTCCTCTGTGCTTTCACACAAATTCCTGTTCTTTGTGCTGTCAAAATCTTCCTTGAGGCATCTTTGTATGAAACGTGCTGGCCTCATACTGTAGACTCAGAACTCAGAGCAAAGACTATGGAGAGAAAGATGTCAAGTCTATTGACCCCTTTTTTGGCTTTCTTTCTTTCTTTCTTTCTTTTTTTGGCGGGGGGGGGGGGGTGCACAGGAGTATGTGCCATTTTACATAGCTTATTTTGCACTCATCAAGTGGTATAAACCCAGCTAGCTTCACAAAGCCTTCTCAGGAATGGATTGAGACCAGAATCTCCTTTGGATTCTATCCAGCTCAGGAACTGGTGTTTTGTTTCCCTGGGGGTGCTGCATGGTTTCAGCCCCTCATCCTAAGTAGCATGACTCATATCCCATCCCATCTCCCTTTTGCTTGCTCGATCTCTCCCGGCTGCCTCTCTCCTGTCCATGTGAGGCGTTTCTGGCTGCCTCCCTTTCCAGCATAATTAAATCCAGTAGGCCTTCCAATTGACCTCATGAGTGTGAGTTAAGCCCATTTATGAAATATGAAATGATCCTAAATGCTCATGATCCAGCTTTCCCAGGGGGCTGTGGAGGCGGGTCATATGCTAAGAGCTTCCTGCTGGAGATGCTGCAGGGAAGGCAGATGTGGCATCCCTGGAGATAAGCAGTGCCTTCCATGGACTGATCTCTGGTCTCAAGTGGCAGCAATGATTCTCAATGTTCCCTAGGAGCCTTCCATCATCTCCCTGTTTCATTTCTTTTTCCACTTGAGGGTACTTGCTCTTATTTTGAGCAAGCGAGGAAAGCCAAGAGAATGTCATGTCATATTGGGCTAATGCTTTGTGCTGAACTCTTCATTTCGATCAGAGGTAATGGGACAGAATTAAATTAATTGGTCTATATGCTCTCAAAGGCATTGTGTGCATGCCTTGGTGATAGGCCTGGGTTTATTCCATCCAAGATTCAAGGTTACCTTGACCTCAAAAAGAGAATGGGAGAAAGTATGAATGACTCAAGGCAAATCTGCTCCATTGGGGAAACAGAGTTCCAAGACCCTTTGCACGGGTGGGATAATGGTACACAGAAACAGTCATGATATATATTAGAGACAAGGCCCGGGAAAAGTAGACATCACCCATTACTTGGCTTTTTGTGTTTTGTTGCAGAGGAAAAGGGGCTTCTGCTCTATCCCTCAGGAGGAAACAGAATTGGAAGAATGCTGCTGGCGCCTCTCTCTGTAGCTCTCACCTACTGCCTGCCCCTTCTTTCTGACAAGCAAGGAGGGAGAATGAGTCATTGATCAATGAGATCATATCCAAGGTCTTTTGGTGGCCTTCCTCTCCTGGTAACTAGCTCAGAATTCTCCTCTGCCTTCTCCACCATTCCCAGATAGTTCCTTGTATTTGTATTATTGGGGCTGGGGGAGGGTGGCAGAAAGGAAGCTTCCTATAGAACTTTTTGAACCCAAAGGAGGGTTGAGTCACGTCCTCCAACACAGTAAACCAGAACCCCTCTATTTGGGGGCAGGGGAACAAAGCTAATGCTTACTTTGATCCTCATCTGAGTCCTGGTTTCAATTTTGTAGGAACCTGGGGGTGGGGGAAAGAAGGCGTGACAATAATTGGCTGTATGCCTGGCCCTCAGGCCCCACTCCCAAAAGGCCCTCCTGGCCTAGGGTTCCTGTTGAGTGTTTTTCTCCTTCACTCCAGAATAATTCTGGTGTCCTCTGTTGTACTTATGAGTAGGGAGGGAGGGTGATAAGGTAAAGAGTTAAGGTAAAGAAAGGTAACTTACAGTGGGAAAGTTCTGTGTGACAGAAAGGTGAAGTGTGAAAGTGCACAGAAGTGTGTTAAGGAAGCCGACAATTCATCTTCTGTCAGTCCTGGACTTGAATCCTGATCTCACTTCCTTCTAGCTGTGTGGCCTTACAAAACCTCTCTGACTCCTCCATGCCTTAATTCTCAGGCTGTAAAATGGGCAAATTATAGTGCCTACCCCACGGGATTGTTTTGAGGATTAACTGAGTTATATAGTGTCAGATGCATAGAAGGTACTGGGTAAGTATTGGCTGTCACCACTGTTGTCACCATAGGAGGATGACTATGCCTTCACAAGCATGGCGTTCCTAGACATAAGCTTATGTCTGACTTAGCTAGTGAACAGGAGTCAGGTCTTATGCTTTGAAGGAGTCGTAGGGATAGTGTCAAGGTTCTGGACCAAGAAGTGACATACTTGACTTCTAGTCCCTTACGTGTGGCCTTTGGCAGTGATTTCCTCTCTGAGTCTCAGTTTACATGGGTGTAAATAAGGAGTTTGGTGTTCGGTGGTTCCCGGAGCTTGTTTGGAGAGTGGGGCTGGGCTGGCCACTTGAGTCTTACTTGAGAGCTTGTTACCAATGCAGATTTCCTGCCCACCTCCATCGGGATTCTGATTAGGTGGGTCTGGGTGGCTTGGGAGCCTGGGTTCTTACCAAGTTTATGCTGTGCTTCCCCTGTACCACCCTTGCATCTGGGCATCACCATGGCCCCAGGGCATCACTGGGGCCTAAGCTCTTAAATGCTCTGGTTGTGTTGCAAGACACATATGAAGGGATGGAAGGAGAGCGCGATTTGAAAAACAAGTGACGGAGTAGAAGTTAGTTGGCAGAAATTGAGTGAAGGATTATCCTTTACCATATTGCTCATTCAAAAACCAAGAGTTTCAGCCCAAATGCACAACAGACTTCAATTCTGCATTTCACCAAAGCCAGTCAGACCCATTCTCTTCTGTTCTGAGACACAGAGCCAGGAACCGTTGTCACTGCCAACAGCAGGTCCCCGGAGGAAGAGGAACTGCCCCAGATAAGCACGAGGAATCGTCTTCCCAAGGCCCGTTCCCAACATCTCCCTGTCCCTTGGCCAAACGCTCATTTGATTAACCAGGATCTCTGGCGACCAGGAGCAGCAAAGAGCATCCATCTTGTCACTCCAACACGGGGTGAGGCTGTTCTCAAACTATCCCATCTCTGAGACTCTTTCCCTGGCAAACAAGATGGCTTTGCTGTAATCCCACAGTGTTTTTCTCTTTAATCCAAAGAATGAAACAGAAAAACAAAAACAAAACAAAACAAAATGGTTCCTTCCACCATATAAACTGGAACCTCTTTCATCCATTGAATGACATGGTTTCTTGCTTCTTCCCTTCACCATGGGGACAGGGTGGAGCCCACATTCCCTTAAGGAACCCAAGGTCACGACATTCATGGTGAACACACTGCAGCCTCTAGAATGCATTTCCAATTAACACACACAAAGCGTTTCCTACTGTCTCTTAAATTATGGTTCTATATTTATCGCTGCCAGACCCTCCCTCCCTTCCCAGCGCCCCCCACAGTCTCTGCTCTCCCTTTAATCATTTGCAGAAAGTGTTTCCATTCTTTCTTTCCATTTTCGGAACAATTTTGTTATAAGAAGAATGTAATTGTTGCTAACATTTTGATTTCCCTGTTCAGGGAGATTTACATGACGCTGAGGTTTTGTGATATAATTCCTCATTTGCTTCCAAGTTTTCTGTTGGGCGTTTAATCTGTGCAGAATTTCATTATCGTCTGATTTACTGTGGCCTCAACATAAGGAAAGACTTTTCAAATGTCAACTTTTTTCCTCTTTCTCTTCCCTTCTCTCTCTGTCATTCTGCACACACACACACACACACACACTCACACACTCACACATGCATGTTCATGCATACTTCTCTCTCCTTCCTCTTTTCTCTCCATCCCCCTCCCCCATTTTGAGTTTCAGGATTCACATCTGATGGATTGACTTCTTGGCTTTGTCACCGTCCCCAATCATTTTTCAGAGAGCTCCTCTGAGCACAGAACCCGTAGGGGTCTATTCTCTGGGAGAAAAGGGAGCCTCTCCTTTTAGGGGGAATTATGTAGGGGATCCAGACAATGCCCCGTAAAGTCCTTTTGAATCCCAAGACTTAAATTATGGTTCTATATTTATCATAGGGGTCTGATCCTCAGTCTACTGGAAGATGAAGATGGGCCTCAGCTTTCTAAGGGGACAGAATGAGGAAAACCTAAAGGACATGTTTTTTGCATAACAGTTATATAATGGTAAACCTATAATTTGTGTGTGCTCAGTGTGTATGGAGAGAGAGAGAGAGAGAGAGAGAGAATTCCCATCAATTAGCAGGACTCCTCCCCTGGTCCCCATCTATGCACCAGGCCCTTAGAAAGCAAATGTGCACACAGGGTGAGTTTGTGGATTTTCACAGAGGTAGGGGATTGAGCTCCTCAACTCTACCCAAAGGTAAATTTTTGTCATCCATATTCAGTTTCAGGGCCTTTTCTCTTTTGAACTGTTTTCCTAATACTTATCCCCCTGCCCCACCCCTTTAGTGACTTTTCCCCTTCATTTTAACCTACCTGCCTTTGTACTCCTTTCTCTTCTCTTTTCCTTCTCTCAAACCATTTCTACCCTGCGGCTTGCCTCTACTTCCTCACTTGTCAAAATGTATCCATTCCATGTGGCTTAACTGTCCTGAGTCTCAAGGCTTCTTTCTTTTTGGTGGTGTGACTGGGTGACTAAGAAGTTGATATGTCACATTTTTACATGTTAATAAAGGAGACAGACCCAGAGAAGCATGCTGGATGATGGGAAATCTAAGCCCTTACAAAAGGTATGAATAGACAGCACTTAGGTCCTCTCAAGTCACACTTTGCCTACAAAGTTCAGAGGGCACCTTACCTTATTAAGCCAGGGAGACAAAAATCATTCTTGCATCCATAACTCTCCAATGGCTAGCCAGGGAAGGCGAGGCCCACCTGGAATCTCCTACTGATGTTTAAGAGACCATTTTGCTGGAGTTCTTTTTTGCTCTCTTAAGATCTTAGGATTCTTACCCTGTCCTTGTTTGTTGAAAGTTGGTGGGTGTCCACTCTGCTCCTCCCTTAGTGAAGCTCTCACTAGTTGCTGGATGTGTTCTGATGGATGTCACTGAATTCCCAGCTTCAGGAACCTGGAACATGAGTGAGCTCATTCTTTGTTTTTAATTCTTGAGACATAAGCTGTGTCATAAACTAATCTGGGCTGAGCTGAAGGATTCGGGAATGCCAGAAGTCTGGAGAATTAAAAATGATACTCCTCATTTTGGGGTTACTGTTGGCCCAAGGAAACCCCTACATTTTCATCTTGACTCAGGGCCTATCTGGTAATTAGTTGGGAAGAACCCCCAAATCAGGTCAAATGAAAATTGACCTACTGTGGTGGTTTTATATTGTGTCTGCAAATTATTTGGCATTCCTCCTATCAAAAGTTGGAGCCCAGTATCCCTCCCCTTGAGGCTGGGCCAGGCTTTGTGACTGCAGTGAAGAATAGAATAGGACATATGTTATGCGGTGTGACTCTGAGGCCTGGGTTATACAAAGTGATTTGGCTTGTGCCTGGGTCTTTCTCAAGACATTCACCCTGGGAGCCTCAAAATCATGCCCTGAGTAAGCTGCATGGAGGGGACACATGGAGAGTCCTGGCCCCAGCCCCCTCTGATATCTAACTGATGGCAGGATCAGTCGCTATACATGAGAGTAAACAAGTCTTCAGATGATTCCAACCTTCCAGCTGTCCCAGCTGATGTCCAGTTGAGCAGAGAGGAGCTGTCCTCACTGTGACCTATCCACATTTCAGATTCACAAGCAAAATATGTGTGGTTGTTATTTTAAGCCACGAAGTTTTGGGGTGGCCTGTCACACATCAATAACTGGAAAAACTATCTCCTCCACCTCTTTCTTTCCAATAGATGTAAGTACTTTCACATTTTCTGAAATCCCTGACTCTGTCTTAAGACACTACTTCCTGAGTGCTCGAGTCCTAAAATGACACACTTCCAGATATCGATCCTGTGGCATGCATCCTGACATGGAAGTGAGTTTACCTGTTTCCACCAGTAATGAGCCTTAAAAGTACACTACTGGCCTTGGGAATGAGTTTCCTTAGATGTAAAATGAGGGGATTGAGCTAAATAATTCCGAAGGCTACTTTTAGTTCAGTTTTATCTCCTTCCCCGTGGATCTGCTCTGGCATCAGAGGTGAGCTTGCTTTATAGAAGGTCAGCTGCAAATGACTAAAGATGATTTAGCTCGCGTGATGTCTCTTGGTAAAACTCCCTGATCATTGAATGGTGGCCTACAGTGCCTTCCTCAAGTGGAAGGAAGGATGGGGCAGTTCGGGGAATGGCTGGCTGCTCCATACTGGATACAGGACATTAGTCCAGCAGATCTGACTGCTGCAAGATGTTTGTGACTACACTTGACTAAGCTAGCTTAGTCATTGGTTCTCCTCTTCCTTAGGTGGAGCCTGAGATAAGTAATCAAAGGGTTCCCTGTCTCGCACAGAAGGCCGAGGCTTCTAGGCCAGGAAAGACCTATGGGGATCTAGAGGGTGGATGTTATACCTCCACTTAGAGACAGTGTGGATATCTGAAATGCCCCAGCATTCTGAACCTCTTCCTGGTCTCATTGAAAATGAGTAGTGTTTCTTCCTTTCTCGCAGAAATGGGAGAAAACTTGTCATTAGTGAGGAAACCCCCTGAGAAGAATTCATGTCCAGAGAGCAGTTGCTTCTTAGTCAGTGTCTCCTGAGAAACAATGAACTGGCTCAAAGAGACAAGGAGCAGGCCAAAGTATGTTGTGAAACCAAAAGCAAAAGGAGAAGAAAAAAAGGCTGGAAAAATAATAAAAAGGGTTGGAACTCTTATAAAAGCCCAGACCAACAGTGGTAATTCTGAAAAGTGTAGGATTTGATTACAACGCCTCATAAAGGATTTAGTTCTGAGCATTAACTACTAACCACACCCTTTACCCCTTGCTTTGGTTTGCCTGGGCAGACCATGGATGCTACCCAGCCACTTCCGGTCCTGCTTGGAATCTGGGGTCTTTCTCTCATGGCAAATGATACCAAAAGCTCTGAATTTACTATCGCCCAAGTGCCAGATTCTTAGCCTGGGCCTGGAGCCTCTCAAGATTGTGCAGCTGGGTCTCCAGGTTTTCTTATCATGAGCACTCTTGCCAAATCCAGGCACCCCTAGCCTCCACTGTGAAACCTTTGCTGATGCTTCAACCTGTGGAGGTGCCTGGAATCCTTGAGTTCTTTGGGGACTCCATTGTTCTGTGCACTTCTGTTACCAATGGGTCATTTTTTAATTATCTAGATTTTAATAGGAAGGATAAATAAAAAATAGGGAATAATAGGAAGAATAAATGCTTGTCTATGGTTTAAAGAAGTGTATAACTAGATGTGCGTGCATGTGTGCGTGCGCGTGTCTTCCAGGGCTATTCCATGACAATATAAATACGTAGACAGAGAGACATGGGGTATGTCTGGGGGTGTGGGAGAAGCAAATGAGAATTAACCCTTTTGTACACAAATGGTAGCTGACATATTTACCATTTTTCAGGTTATATTTGGCTATATTTAGCTTTTTATTTTGCCATGTATTTCGGAGATCCTTTGTTATCAGCATGTTTATAGCTACCTCAGTCTTACAATAGTTGCATTTTTCTTAGTGTATGGAAATATCATCCTTCATGATATTAGTCACCTAGTGCTGGGCCTTCAGGTTGTATCCATGTTCTGGTCACAGTAAACCAAAAAGGCATCCCTTGCTCTAGTGTAGCCTACAAACTCATTAGGGGCCAGGCCCAGGGTTTGTTCTTTCACATCTCTCCCAAACCTATTGTCCAGCATTTGCCAAATATGCTGTCCTTTTGAAATTTATTAGTTTATAGCATTTACATGCTATTTTGCAACCATAAATCTTTTCTACTTTGTCAATGGTTATATGAATACTGAAAATGAATAACCAGTATTTGCAAAACATTATTTACTCCAGAGGTGATAGTGTATTTAGGCCTATAGAGAAAGGGGCTGTCTGTTGCCACTTAAAAGAAAATGCTTCAAGGATCAAGATAAAACAGCTGATAAAAAGGGAGGAACACAGGTAAAGAACCCTGCCTTGTCTCTAAGATAGATAACGAGGGGCAAAAGAGTACGTAGCGTAGAAAAATGACCAGCCCAAAGGCCACCCTCATTTGCTGTTCAAGGGACTATGGAAAACAGAAACAAAGACAGAGAAAGAGAGGAAGGAAGGTGCTGAGTAGGAGATAGGATGGTGGGTGGAGACAAGGACATAAACATCCAAAATATCTGGACATAATGGAGTTTGAGAGCGAGCAAGCATCTCTGCTTCCTCTTGGATAGGCTCACTTGAAAAGCCACATCCTGGAGATGCACTCATCAAAGTAAAATTGCTGATGCTCCATGGTTTGGGAGAGAGAAACCTGGATTTAGTTCTCTCAAATTGTCCTGGTACCTGTAACGGTATGAGCCAGATGTGGCCATCCCAACCTACAAGTGGGTATGAGAAGTTGGCCAAAAGACTGAAAAAGAGCTCACTGAGGCAACGGGAGTGGATTTCTGCAACAGGGCTAAACAGCACACCTTGTAGCTCTGGAATGGGTTGTGCAGACCAGAACCAGAAAAGTCCCAGTTAGACCTTTAGCATGACCCACAGAACATGGAAGCCCTGTCTGAGACAGGCCAAGAGAGGACAGCTCCTGGGCTGAAAGAGAAAAGCTGAAAAAGAGGTTGAACCATGCGTTGTTACCCAAAGTCAGAAGATTGCCCAGGAAAAAAAAGTCTTCCTAAAGACTTTTTCTCAATGGTGATAGTCAACGAGGTTCCTGAGGGTGCCATGTGGATTCAAGGACCTCTTCTCTCCTCACTGCTTTGAGGAGACAATAAGCCTCCTTCACTCATAAGCCCATATTGGGAAAGGAAGGGACAGGAGATTTATGAGGTCAAATTCTGAGAACGTGAGCATTCTACCTAAAAGCATTGTTTCAATTGTTGCATTTGACTGAAATTACATTTACAAAATACAAATTACATTTGATTGAATTGCATTTACTTTTTTTTTTTTCTCAGCACATGTGGGTATCTGGGGAGCATCATATCAGTTATGAAGAAGCCACACTTTCTCTGCACATCTGGGTGTTGTATGAGTCTCTGAGCCCAAGAGGTCCGGGCTGTAATTAGATATCTTTTTTTTGTAACCACCCAGAGTAGAAATATCTGGCAAACATCCTCTGGCCCAAGAAGGCCTGTACTGTCCTATAACAAATTTGAGATTATTCACAGTCATGGGGGACAGGGAGAGGCTGGATCATTGAATCTTCTAACAATAATTCAAAATTCTCATTTTTGCTGAGTGTTGACCATTGACCAAATTTTCCAGTTGCTTGGATGTTGCCAAATGGACTGACTTGAACTGTATCTCTTTATTACCTCTATCAGAAGAGTAAAAGAATCTGTGATATAATTAAGCACAATCTTTATTCCCTCTAGTTGCTGGGAAGGGGTGTGGAGGTGGGGCCTGGGGCTGTGGTGGGTCTCTGAGTTAATCCAGGAGAGCCCTACGGGTTTCTCTCAAGCTGACCATGACCTCCCTCAGAGCTCTTCAGTAACTTCCCAGTGCACCTAGCATAAAACCTAAGCTCCTGCCCTGGCTGCCTGCCTTTCTGAGCTCATCATGCCACTGCTTTCTGCTTTACACACTAAGCACCAGGTGCTCTGCATTATGTCAGTGTACTTTTTCATTTTTTATACAATTATTAGAAGACCCCAAGTTCTTTTTAAAATTTTATTTTATTTAAATTAAATTTGCCAAAACATATAGTATAACACCCAGTGCTCATCACATCGTGTGCCTTCCTTAATGCCCAGTTACCCCATCCCCCCACCCACCTCCCCTTCAACCCTTTGTCTGTCTTCTAGAGTTAGGAGTCTCTCATGGTTTGTCTTCATCTCTAGTTTTTCCCACTCAGTTTCCTCCTTTCCCTTATGGTCCCTTTCACTATTTCTTATATCCCACATATGAGTGAAACCATATAATTGTTTTTCTCTGACTTATTTCACTCAACATAATACCCCCCAGTCCCCAGTTCCATCCATGTCAATATAAATGGTAGGTATACATCCCTTCTGATGGCTGAATAGTATTCCAGTGTGTGTGTGTGTGTGTGTGTGTGTATGCCACATCTTCTTTATCCATTCATCTGCTGAAAGACATCTCGGCTATTTCCAGTTTGTCTATTGTGGACATTGCTGCTATGAACATTGGGGTGTGGGTGTCGTGGCGTTTCACTACATGTGTCTTTGGGGTAAATACCCAGTAGTGCAATTGCTGGGTTGTAGGGTGGCTCTATTTTCAACTTCTTGAGGAACCTCCATACTGTTTTCCATAGTGGCTGCACCAGCCTGCATTCCTACTAACAGTGCAAGAGGGTTCCCCTTTCTCTACATCCTCCTCAACATTTGTTGTTTCCTGACTTGCTAATTGAGGCCATTCTCACTGGTATAAAGTAGTATCTCATTGTGGTTTTGATTTGTATTTCCCTGATGACAAGTGCTGTGGAGCATTTTTCCTGTGGTTGTTGGCCATGCGTAGGTCTTCGGAGAAATGTCTGTTCAATGTCTTCTGCCCATCCCAAGCTCTTTTCTGTCCCTTAAAGTCATTACTCTGTCTTTTTTCTCAAAATCTTCTTCACTCAGTTCTTTCCACAGTTGTCTTCATGTCTTCCACAATAGTTCAATTTAAATGTCTTCTTTACAGGATAGACTATTGCGTTATCTTCTTGACTTTCCATGACCTCTCTTGACCTTCTGTGACTCTGCCCCCATTATAACCTTCCACTGCATTCTAGTTGTTGCCTTCTTAAGCTCTTCTCACAAATTGCCATGACTTATTTATTTATTGGTGTGCTCCTTTGTCTGTCCCCTGCCCTGGGATACCAGCTCCCAGAGGGCCACGTCTGTCCTACTCCTCACTAGGTCTCCAGTAGCTGCATGGTGCTGGGCAGGTACTTTGCTCTTGAAAGCAGACAATTTGTTGAACAATAAAGTGGGCAGACATTGTGTAATGCTCTAATCTCAGTTCAGACTGATGTAGCCAAAGGAAGAGGAGAGACAAGTCATCCTGGATGGTCTGTAAATGGGGTAATGTCCCTCAAGGTGACTCTGACCTGATTGTCCCTGTTGATTCGGTTCAGGGAGACAGAATAAGTGTGGAGGATGCAGCAGGCTTTCCAGTGGCAGAGGGAGGGTTAAAACTGTGGAGAAAGAAAAAAGACAAATGAAATCTTCTCAAAGCAAAACAGATGTTTCACCTCATATCCACTTTGTTTCCATGAGGAAAAAGGGGAGTGGAGTGCTGGGGGGAGATGATGGGTATTTGCCTGGACTTCACTTCCTCCTGAGTTGTCTAGTCACTGGAGACCTGGGACCCTTGGCTCCCTTCTCCCCTTGACCCCTTTCTGCCTCAACAAATGAGTCATGACAAAAGCATCTGTGCAAAGCACACGCAAGTGGTAGAGAGGAAGGGGCCAGAGACAAATTTCAAGAGATGGCTGCACTCACCCACAAAAGGCAAGAGCATCTATCTTCTAGACCCCAGAGAGAAGCTGGGTCCCTGAGAACATATGGGTTCCTGGGAGAATCACAACAAATTCTATGAGTAGTAAGGTGCCTAAGACTTTGGGGCCATGAAGATCTGGAGAGCTCACCCCTAACTTCAGGTGGATAGAAACCTCACTTGAGGCAAGAGAGAATCAAAGTACTTGGTTTTTTACAAGATGCTTGATTATTGGCAGAGAAACATATTGTGGGGTATGATCCTGGAGTGACACACAGAGGCTGTCTGACATGGCTGCTCATATTCAAATAATAGTTATTAGGCACCTACTGGGTGCCAGGCCTTGATCTTATAGAGAATCAGCAGTGAGCAAACAGCAAAAAGTAGCCCTTACAATACTATGTTCCAGGGGGCTAACGACTTGTGATGAGGGCTCATGGAATTTATATTCTCTGTACTTATGTTTTTGGGACCCTCTAATGCTGAAAGTAAAGCTATTTTGTTTGGAGGTCTCTAAAAATTGTGGCATTCAATAGTTTCAGAGACAGAGGCAGTGGCAATTAATATCTTGAAAGAGGGAAGGCAGAAAAGGCATTCACAGGAGAAATGACTATTTGAGCCCATTGTGATGTGGAATCATGAGGGGCAGGAGCTTAAGAGGTTCTCAGAGCCAGGATGAGACTGCTCCCGGGAGCACAGGATGCCCTCCGTGGGAAGGGAGTAGCTGAGTTTGCTTATTTGGTGTCCCTGCAGACAGTGGAGCAGATTCTCACCGCTCCTCACTGCTGTTCCCAGACCATTTGTAATTTGGCCCCCCTAACTGCCTCCTGAGGGGCGCTGACTTCCAGCTCCACTAGCCTCTGCTCCTTTGCAGCCCTGCCATCTGCAGGCAAGTTACCCTGGTTCCTGGCTGTGCCCCATTGTTCTCGCTCCTCCCCACCTCTTCTCTCTCAATGCTCTAGATGTGGGTAAGGCAGAGAGGGGGTGGCCAGGGCCATCAGGAGTTGGCGACTCTAGGGGTTGCTGAGAAAGGATCATCCTTAGTTCCTTCTCCATCCTCCCTGGATTTCAGCAACAGAACCGCACCGCAAGTGCTCTCATCTCCCAGACACCTCCTTTGATATTGAAAGAATCACTTACTCCTCACTGACCCCACCTTGTCTTCCTTCGCTGCCCTTGCTCCACCACTGGAGCCGTGTCTTAGAAGGCACTGAGTGTCTTTGTCCTCTTGAGTACATTATTTGATAGCCAGTCCCCTCTGACTCAATTTTACTTCTTTCCTACTCTGCAGAGACCGTGCATTATAACATTGCAGCCTTTGTTGTAAGAGGAACATAAACCTTTTTCAACCTAAGCTATTATTAGTTACATACCTATTTGTTGCGGCCAAATATTTTCCTAACCAATGGATCTGATCTCCATGCTCCATTTGCCTGGATGCTGCTTTGATGCTTTGCTGTAGTCACTAAGAGTTCCCGTGTGTGTCCTCTCATTATAGAGCTTCCATGCTGTATGAGCCCACCAGAGCTGGGACAGCCCTTGGATACCAACTCCCAGTCTCCCGACCTTAGATATGGTACACTAACAGGCACCAAGAGAAAGTAATATGGAGAGTTGGTGGGATACCCAGGACTGGAGCCCAAGGATCTTAGAAAGGAGCCCAGTGTTTTAGTGCCAGCCATCTCCCTAGCTCCTTGATTTGCAAGAGTATCAAAGGCGGAGGGCGTGAAGAGACTCTTCACTCCCTTGCTGTGACAACAATGGCCACATGTGGATAGGCATTGAGGGTAGTGCCCTGAGGCTCTGACCATCTTGTGGAAAGACAGGGCCCGAAAGCATGGTCAGTGATCACCCCCCTGGAGAGTGGGGAGGCCCCGGGCGCTGGCTCACCACGCTTTTCTCTCTGCACCTCCAAACTGCTTTCCTGGAGACATATTCAGTCTCTGCTCAGAGTCTTGGAAGTCAGTGCCCCAGAGCAGCACTCAGGCGTGAGCTCGGGGAACACACTCTTGCAGGCTGCGTGAGCACAAGCTAATTAACTAGGGAAGGTGCACACACAGGAAACACGCTGCTCGCCGGCTGTCGTTTCTCTTTGTCTCCCTCTTACCTTGACTTCTGTTAAGTCCCGTTTAAGCATTCGATATCTTACTTTTCTCTCCTTCATTCTCATATGTGTGACATCTTCCCTCACTCTTTGAACACTTAACACTTAGGGACTCTCGTCTTATTAATTTTCTTTCTATAAACCCCAGCTTTAGGTGAGGTCTTTGCCCTTCCTGCCCCTTCTTTCAGGAAGGCTCTGCCTTTGATCCTTTGGTTGTCCCTTACGGCCACGTCAGCCTCAGCAAATATACCAACTCCTTGGACAAGCCTCTGCACCCCAGCCCCCAGTCCCCCTGCTCCCCGGTGCTCGCCAGCACGCCACTTCCTTCCCTGCACAGTCTAGACATTTTCTTTCCATTATAGTATTTGGCACCAGTTGAAATGATCTTATTTGTATGTTTACTTGTTTAGTTTCCATTTTGCCCATTAGAATGCAAACATCTCTCCTAGGGTAGAAGCATGCATCCTGGTGCCTCCTGGTACCAAAAACTGGCTGGCTTGACACAGACATCCCAAATTAGTTTGTAGAACTAAAGCAGCCGGGAGAAGATGGACTTCTGAAAGAGTCCATTCTACACCATAAGTTGTCGGTGCTGTGGGTATAGGGCAGCTATCAAATGCCAAAGGCCAGCCCTCATGCCAGCTCTTGGTCTTAGGTGCTGAGTACAATGAAGGACATTCACGCAGTGATGTTCCTCTTCCTCCCTCCTTCCCAGTGTTCTTTCCTGCACAATTGAGGTATCAGATGTAACTCACAGATATTAAAGAAAGTCCTTTTATATCTATCCCCACCCAAAGTGTGGGGGTTTTGTTGCTTTTCTAGGATGGGGGAGATTTCTCTTAAAAGCTTTGTTAGCATGCCCTTACTTGCTGGTTGCTAATCCCACCTCCGCCTGACTCCGAGCTCTTATGAGAAAGTATCCTGCTTTCTCCCCTTGATCTGCCTGCACTGGAAACCCTCAGGCATGAGCAGAGTCCCTGTGATTCCCCTTGAGAGACCATAACTTCTTACATACGTCCACAGGTATTTGGATGGACTCTCAACTTGGCTGTGTATGTCCCCTTATATTAAATGCAATCTCTTCAGTTTGAACTTTGAGGGCTGCCTCTCCCCACCTCCTCACTTCCCCAGCCCAATTTCACCATATACTCAACTTCCCATAATTTGCAGGCTCCCCTAAAATGCTTCCTGGTCTTGGTTTGCATACTTCAGCCTCCATGTTTCCCATCTCTAGCCCATCACAACCTGCAGAGAACTATCCTTGCCTCTCTTTGTTGCAACTTTCTCTTCATTCACAAATCCATACTCAAATTTGTCCCTTGGGAGAGCTTTCCTGATTTATTCTGTCCTGCCCTACCTGAGTATCTCCAACTGTCTCTCCAATGTATCTGTGTGTCTGCACAAAGCTATCTCAGCAGGGTCCCAGAGTGCACGGATGTGGGTAGATATCAGATTTGGGGGCCATTTAGCCTTTCTGTTTGATGAAATTTTTGTTTAAGTAAGAAATTTGATTTTCTGGGGCTGGGATGGCAACATGTCTACATTTAAAAAAAAAAAAAACGAACCCCCTTTCTCTTTAGTGGGCATCAGAGTAGCATACAAATAGGAAGACTATAAATGAGTAATCGTGATTCCAGGTTTTTTCCTCCTCGTCATCCCCGCCACGACTGATCTGCTCATCCTCTCCATAGCCTGTGGCTGACAAATTGTGACCCAGAGAAATGATCTTGAGTCAAACAGTAAGTTTCCTCTTTAAGGTGACCCAGCACAGGCTTGGCAGGAGGCAAGAGACCAAAGAGCCTGTGGCCTCAGGGGTCTTAGAGTTTGTCAGAGAAGGGGAATCACAAACCAACATAAAGGAAAACATGTGGAGGGGGAAGCTGAAGGCAATGGCTTGAAACCCAGAATCTTGGCTCTTGGAACTTTGTTTCACCCACCATTGACTCTCCTGGCAACTGTCTAGGAATATTTCAGAGTCACTTGGGTAGAGACCGAGAATGAATAAAATGTCTCTTTTCATAGACCCACCAGGCTGGCCGGGAGCTGGGAAGGTCATTCTGCTCATTCCCTTGCCCCAGGCCAGACCACATCAATTCCGCCTGCCCAGTCAGGGGTATCTCCTGTTTCCAAACCTCATCCGAGACAGATCCTACCCTGCTCTCGCTGTCTGCTCTTCCTGCCCGGTGGTTTTGAGCCTGGGCAGTGAATGGCTGAGACAGCTGCATTCCTTGGACCGCCTTGAAGCCATGCATATTTGTCGAGCACTCCTGGGGAGGGACCTCAGGGGATCTAGAGGCAAGGGCTTGTGCGGGTCTGCCGAGCCATACTCAGCTTTTTCCATTGGGCGTCTCAACTGCATTCTGTCCCTGCTCCAAGGTGGGGAGGTGGATCTCATTTGCAAGGAGATGAATGCTGGCATTTGACTTATTGCTGTATCAGGGCCCAGAAGCCCTGGCAGAGAATTTGTCTCTTTAATTTGGAAAAAAGGACTTTGAATTCCACCTGCCCGCTTAGTGTCCAGCACCTCTTTTCCTTCCATCCTGCTTCTCTCTTCTCACCTGTCAGAGGAACAAAGTGGTAACATGGGATGCCGCCTGCCAGGCTAGGACCCACCGCTGGCCCTGTCTTTGCTTCGGGTTCTGTAGTTGCTGTCCTGCAAGGTGACTGCTGTCAGGTGATAACGCTAGGTGTTGCCAGCTGAGGCTCTGAATGGAACCAGAAGTGGCCTGGGGGAAGAGGTCACATCAAATGAATAGAATGTTGATGGATGGCTGAGATTTGCATATTTTATATATATATAAATATATATAACATATAATATATAAATATATATACTTATTTATTTTTTAAAGACAGATACCTCTGTTGAGTTTTCACTGTGAAAACTTACCTTCCTTCTAGATCACTGCAGCTTTTCTCATTCTGAAGAATGACTTTGTAGAGTTTGGTTGTCAACTGCACAGCCACTGATGACAAAGAAGCAACGGCCATCAAACAAGCTATTTATTCTCTTAGGGCATGTTCTCCACCCTCACTCTTCCACCACATTTCAGCCATTGCTGGCCTCACTCCTCAGAGGCTTATGGACTTCCCTGGGTGCTGTTTCTTCAGTCCAGGGAGCTGCTCCTGCAGCCCAAGAGAGGAACCAGGAAAAAGTGCTCTCACAGAAACCAAGAGAAGATAGGGCTTTCAGAAGGGAAAGTCTCAAAGAAGTTAGTAAGAATTGAAATGTTCAGACTGGGCTTAGAGTTCAGCAAGAAATCAATCTTTACTTTGAGAGAGACTCCAAGGTTTGCAAAGTTGTGAACTTTGAAAGGGAGTGAATGAGAGTAAATTGCAGACAGTATATTTAGATCACTCCTTCAAAAATTGACCCATGACAGTAGAAGAGCAAAAAGGCCATAGATAAAGACCAGGAAGCAAAAAAGGATGGTAAATTATTTATGCATTTTTAAGATGGAAGTGAGTTGAGATATACATAGTCTTGGGACATATGGTACCTTGGATATTCTCTATTTATTACATCCAAATCCATGCTTGACCTTTTCCATGTGTGCCTCAAGACACTGACCTTTTATGATTGTGGTAGGGGCCCCATGCAGTCTGGCTTCCAGGTGTATTTGGCTCCTGGCAAGTACCAACAGGCCATTAGAGAGTGCGAGAAGAAAGAGTTTGGGTATTTGCTCTCTTGTTTCTGTTCTTATCTGGTCAGGGCTTGGCAGTGGACCATGAGTCTCTATCAAAGGCATAAGCCTGCCAGACAATATCTTCTCTAGCCATGGCTCTGACGCTTTGCTAGTTCTGTTGACTGCTTCCTTTCTCTTTGCTTCTTTAGGCCTAAGGATGGTGTCCGGTTCCTGTTTTCGTTGACCTTGAGAGCTTCACTAATCCTTCATGATTTCCCTTTACTCTGACCACACCCTTACAAATAATCCCTTTATTAAACTCTCCTGAATTACCCTATTTGAGTATGCCGTCTGTCTCTTAGTGGGGACTTGACTGGCAAAGGGAGTGATAGTGATTAAATACCCTTCATCAGAAGTCTCTGTCTCTGTCTGTGTCTCTCCCTCTCTGCCTGTTCATCGTCTCCTCTCTCTCAGCCTTTATGTTTTCATTAAGCAACATTTGGCTTTGTTCATCATGTCTACTGATTGCTGCTATTTGATTGGGATGACATAGAGTTGAGCTGGGCAATGGGAGAAGGTGGAAGGCAGGTAGAGAAACAAGGAGCCAGGAGCAGAGCCAAGCATACCTGGGGGAGGAGCCCTGTTAGAAGGTGGTCAGATTTGGGGCCCAGGTGGATATATATATATATATATATATATATATATATATATATATATGATTCTGCTTATCTCCCTGGAGATCCCTAATACAATGAGAATACAAAGCTCAAGGATACAAACAATATACAGACAGAAAGAAAATTATACATACAGAACACAAGCATGTGATGGAAAGGAAAGATGTATGGTAAATGGATTGAGAGCCTTCAGCCTTCCTATATATGATTAGGAGTTCTAGGGGAAAAGTGCAGAGAACACTATAAGTTCTCCAAATTGAAGTCTTGAATCCTTAGGTTATAAGTTTACATAAAATGCAAACAGAACAAATAAAAATAAACTTATATCTATTTATGCTGTAGCAAAACTGCAGGATATGAAAGATAAAAAATGAATATTAAAGCTTACCAGAAAGAAAAGACTGCTTAGCTACAAAGGAATAACAATTAGATTGAAAAAGGAATTATCTTTAGCCACATAATACCCCCAACTACAAATGAGCTAATATCTTCAAAACACTGAGGGAAAAAAAGGAGTTAATCTCTAATTTCATACCCAGCTAAATTATTATTCAGTTGTGAGGGCAAAACAGGGACATATTTGGCAACATAAAAAATGTGGGTTTTTACTGCTCATGGACTCCTGCTCATAGTTCAGGAAGGAGAAAACTGAAATTAGAGGGAAGAGTTGGAAGGAAGAAAAACTAGTTGTAAAGTATTTCAGGAAGTGTGTGAATTATTGACAATGGAAACATAAATTTTGTGTTAAAAAGGAGGGAGAGTGGGAAGTTGGTATAATAAACATCAAAGAATGTTTATGGTTAGAAGTGCTGAGTAGTTAAAACATATTGACATCCTTGGCTTACACATGAGGATACTAGAGATAATAAATAAATTTAGGTCTAGAAAAAATGTATATGAGTATGTGTATTAAAAATTTGTGCATGAGATGCCTGAGTGGCTCAATCAATTGAACATCCAGCTCTTGATTTCAGCTCAGGTCTTGATCTCAGCATCTTGGGATTCAGCCCTGTATCAAGCTCCCTGTTCAGTGCAGTCTGCTTGAGTTTCTCTTTTGCCATCTCCCTCTGCCCCTCCTTCCCCCTACTCTCTCTCTAAGAAAAAAAAAAAAAACTGTGCATAACCATTAGACTAGCAGAAATGCAATTGAACTTCTAAACCAGAAATCACATGGGGGAAAAAGTGGTGGTGGTGGTGGGGAAGAGGGGTGTGAAGATTGCTACAGCTCTGTTAATACAACTAAAGACAGAGGAGAAAAAAAAATAAGAATTTAAAAAAGAAACATGAGAAGAGTAAACATAAAATGAGTGAAAATAAACATTGGTTTTAAAAAAAGCAAGTTACAGAATCTTACGTACAGCATGACACCATTTATCTTTAAAGTTACCAAAATCACACAATAGTAGTAAATATTTTTTTATAAAAATGTACTGAAAAAGCACAAATATCTGTGCAGGTGGGATACACACCTCTAAAGATGGGAGAAAGGAAGGGGGAAAGGAGTTTCAGTTGCATCTTTAATGGTTTACTTTAGTTTTAAAAAAATCTGAAACCTATCATATTAACATTTCAAAAATAGCTATGGTGGTACATGCCTATGTTTTGTTGTTCTGTATGATTTTGTTTATTTTTAAAATATCTCATGATTTTTCAGGAGAAAAAACTGAAAGAACTGTATAGCTGCAGAAAGAGGTTGAAAACCAGTATGGGTTGATGTCAATGTGGGATTTTCTTAGGTCCAAGGAAAGACTCGTGAAGGGTTCCCAAGGTCATACCTAGGTAGAGATACAGGATGAGTCTGCAGTTAAGCGACTTTGTATTCCTGGATTTTGCTCTGGTCTGTTAAGAGCTAAGAAAATGTAAGATGTGTGTTGTAACTAAATCACGGGTTAGGTTCTAGGAGATGCGGCACTGGGGAAGGAGTCTTGGCCTAATGGAAAACCAGTAAGCAGCTATTTCCTTCTCTCAGCCTGCGCCAGGCTAATCTGTACACACCTGAAGTGACTGTAGAATTTTTACCTAGTACTCATGGAGCACCTGTTATGCTCACACCTCTAGACTAAATGCTTGACTTACATTCTTAATCTTGTTTAGCTCATGGGTAGGTAAGCATTGCTTTTATTGACTCACTATTTCTTTTTTTTCTTTTTTTTTTTAAGATTTATTTATTTATTTTAGAGAGAGAGCAAGAATGAGCTGGGGGAGGAGTAGAGGGAAAGGAAGGGAGAGAGAGAGAGGATCTCCAGCCAACTCCCTGATGAGAGCAGAACTTGACCTGGGGCTTGATCTCATGACCTTGAGATCATGACCTGAGCAGAAATCAAGAGTTGGACACTTAATCAACTGAGCCTTCCAGGTGCCCCTTGACTTCCCCTTTCATTAAGCAGCAGGAAAATGAGTGATTAGGGTCAAGGACTCTATACAGTTAGGTCACAGATTTGTTCCTTAGTAGCCACGTGATTATAACAGGTCGCTTAACTTCTCTATGGCTCAGTTTCCTCATTTCACTATTTTTATTTTTAATTTTTTTTCTAAGTAGGCTCCATACCCAGGATGGAGTCTGCTGTAGGGCTCAAACTCATGACCCTGAGATCAAGACCTGAGCTGAATCAGAGTCAGACACTAGACTGACTGAGCTGCCCAGGCACTCTGAGTTTCTTCATTTTAAAATGGGAATGGTAATAGTGCCTACCTCACCGCATTGTTGTGTAGATTAAATGTACAGACGTATGTGAAGGCTTAGAAGACTGGTAGGCATGTAGTGATTGCTATGTAAATAGTTACTATTATTGCTATTTTGGATGAGAAAATATGTCTCAAAAGACAAAATAACTTGCAAAAGCTCACAGTAAGCTAGACTGTGGGCAAGACTGCAGTAGCTACCTTATGACCAGTAGTTAGCTAGTATGAGGACAAACTCGCACAGTGAGGGTGGTAGACCAGAAGGATGGTAAGAACCTGGACCTTGTTAGTGCCATGGAGCTCTCAATTAACCAACTCTGGAACTTACCTACCCATGGACTTTTGTTCTGGGAAGTAACATGTTTTCTTAATTGTTCAAGCCAGTTGAGATGTACAACTTTCAAGGCCATTCCATGAACTGGATCATCAGCTGCTGGAGAAAAAGAGCTCCCCCAGCCCTTAACTCTGAGGAGCTCTCAGAATAGTTAAACAAGCACCATCCAGAGCAGGGGTGGAGTGATGATGCTTTTGGAGTTTCCTCCTACTTAGATTAAGATGCATGAAGGTAATAAAAATCACCCAAAAAGAACTGTAAAAAGACACCTCGGGAAGCCCATCCAAGAGAGTGAAAGGAAGGAGAACAGAAGGAACCCTGGAAAGAAAATCTTCCAGACCAAATGACGGTCCAAAAATAATGAGACCAAAGTTCAAAGAAGTAATTTAAACCAAAAAAGGCAGGGAAGGCTGAGCCAGTAAAGGGAGGGCTCACTCTGCAGGGAGCAGGCGGGCAGCAGGGGTGGAGTTACGTGGAGTTCAGTTTGGGACAGCCCATGGATCAGGAAGGAGAAAGGCACTCATCTGCTGGCCTGGTCAGAGAAGGGGGCCAGGCTAGATGGGTGCCCTCTTCCCTCTCCCACAGCAAGGAGCCAAGGAACCTCATCTCCACCCCTACCACTGGCAGGACTGCTTGTGTTTGCAAAATGTACCCTATCTGGGTGGGCTCGCTGTCATTGCCAGGGAGAGCCGCTGGGACCAGGCAAGTGAAGGAAACCTTACTTGGTTTGAGCTAAACTTCTTTAGGCCCTACTTTATATTTCATTTCAGCAAAGAATTACAGGGATGCCAGGGATGATGGATGCTAAGCCCATTAACTGCCTTCTAAGTTTTGGACTGGGGCTTTTGTTGATCCTATAGTCCAGGTAATTGCCTAGCAGCTTAGTGTGAGCATCCATCTGGTTCACTAGTGTATTCTGCATGTGGATGTGTGTGTGTGATGTACACATAAAAAAAAGTTTCTGTTTACCTTTTCTACTTACCATTGTCCCTATTCTACACTGAAACTCCATACCTTCCACCACAGCCTTTTAAGGCACAACAATGACTTAAAACAAACAAAAATGAAGGTTTTCACAAGACTTAAGCATTTAGTGAGGTCATGGAATGAACATGGAGAATTTAAGTTCCTAAAATGATCTAGAAAGGTCTTCCTTCCATGTGCCTGCCTTGGTTATGATCTCTCATAACCAAGAATGAGAGAGAATACATATATTCTCTCTACTCACTACTGAGGACAAAACTGAGCTATGTGCCACATGCACCGATGGATTCACACTGCATTGAAATACACAAAGAAAATGTGGCTCATGTGGCTTTTATAATCTTTCTATGACTAGTCTGAGTCTCAATGGAACTGGCTAGGGGGAGAATGACCTTGCCATGTAATGATACTTCAGTCTCTTGGGTTAAATAACGCTAATCCCCAAGAGAGTTGGAGTTGTTTGGCTTTCTCCTCCTCCCTGATGGCACCTGGAGGTTAAGGTGGACTAGAGAAAATTCACTGTAGAAAGAAAGAAGGGGGCTCTGAGTCAAATGGGATCCCCTTGACTTCTTCCAGTCTCTACTGTGGAGTGGATGGTCTGGTCCGGTTTCTGGGTTAGTGACCTTTGGTCTCAGGTGGCCTTTGTGGGGGCAAAGTTGTACCTTCTTCTTACCTTAGGACCCTCTCAGCACTCCTTGGCCTCTCTCTGGAGCACTTATAAACTTTTGGGTTCACTGCTCACCACCATTGGCCTGTGTGTTGGGAGCCTGTAAGCACTGCTTTAGGCTTGCCTATCCAGCCATTTCTATGCTCTACTGCCAAGCTACTGCCTGGGCCACCAGGACTGTGGCTTTGTGTATGGCCTTGCCAACAGGTTCACGAGCTCCTCCAGGCTGTCTTTGGGGAAGAGCACCTACCCCACATGTTCTCAGGTTCCTCTTATACCTACCTAGAAATTTCCACCATGCCTCCTTTGGCCTTGAGGTTCATCCTAGGAGGGGAAAAAATAAGGAGATATAAGTCTTTTGCCCTACTCTGTCTTTCTCTTCTTCCCATACTTCCCTTGGGGACACACAGGTAGTTTCCCTTCCACTCTGGCCTGCAGGGTGGAGTGGGTTTGGAACATTCTTCTACTCTCTTCCCACCTGAGATACTATTTGCCCTCATTTTCTGAGTCATGAAGGCAAATAGCGTACAAGGAATGAGAACTTGTTTTCACAGATAAGCATGCATTACTTTTGAAATGCTTACAAAAATATAGCAATTACATTAGCATATACAGATGACTGAGGTTGGCTGGGGCTCTGTATAGGGAAGGATCTCGGTAAAGGCTGTTTTCTGGCTGAGAATGGAAAAGGAAAGAGAAGAGTTTAGAAAGCATGGGATAACATCTTTAAGGTTTCTGCCAGTTTCTTTCCCCTCTGAAATATGGGTTTTTGACTACTCCTACTATTTATTTATTTATTTATTTATTTATTTATTTATTTATTTATACATTTTATGTATTTATTAATGAGACACAGAGAGAGAGAGAGAGAGAGAGAGAGAGAGGGGCAGAGACAGGCAGAGGGAGAAGCAGGCCCCATGCAGGGACCCCGATGTGGGACTCGATCCTGGGTCTCCAGGATCACACCCTGGGCTGAAGGTGGCGCTAAACCACTGAGCCACCCGGGCTGCCCTACTCCTACTTTTAATTTCAATACAGCACATACATCATCTCTCACCATCCCTCATGGTCCTACAGGATGTTCTCAGGATCAATAGCTTCAAGGATTAATTTCTAGATCCATGTGAACAGGGAGTCACAAATGAAGATGCTCCCAAGAAAGACTCTCTAATTTTTTTTTAATTCAGAAAAGTTAAGGGAATAATATAATAAGCACACACATCTCCCTGCTCATATTTAAAATGTTTACTTGTCACTTAGGCTTCAAATGGTTTTAAAATGTGTTTGTGTGTGTGTGTGAACTATATTTTTGGTTAAAGTTGAAAACAACTTTGCTCTTCTTTCTTATCCCAGGCCTGTTCCTATATCTCCAGAGACACCACTCTCAAGAATTTGATTTGTATCCTTCCAGCCCATGTTTTTATTAGCTTATTACAGATTTATATATCAGAAATAGCACTGCTTTGTATGTTTACATTTTTTTCCCTAAATGATATCATATTGCATGAATTGTTTTATGACAGTTTTTTCAGTCCACAATGTTTTTGAAATTTAGTCTTTTTAGGCATGGAGACCCAGTTTATTCATTTTAAACTGCTTGTGAGTATTAAATTTGCAAGTCCATAACATATTATTATTAACTTCCCATTGAAAAATATTCAGATTTTTTCCATCTTTTTTCCTGATATTTTGTTTTAAATAATAGGAACTAGTGGCTCATCCTAAAACTTTAATTTTAGGCCAAAATTGTCCAGATGACTTGTTGCATATAAAGCAATTTAATTGTCCAGTTGACACTGAGCTACTATCAACCAGCAGGTATTGGAGCCTCCACATGTGTCCCATACAGTTGCAGACTGTGTATCCCTGAGCCTCTCTCTGACTCAGTTTTCTTATCTGGAAAATGGGGTATTTGTTTCTATCTCCTTAAGTCGTTGTGAGGGCTTATGGATTAATATGGTGAAGTATGTGCCACCCTTCTCAGTGGATAGTAAGTCTTCTGTTAATCAGATGTCTATACTAAGTAATGCCTAATAGAAAACTAGAAACCAGGCTCCACCCTGGCCAATTGCTTTCAGGGACATTCTCTGCCTGCATTATCTCAGTTAATAAGACCCTGTCTCTAATAGTTTATGGTCTGTGAGGACACAAGGCCAACCCACAGGAGGCAGGGGCGATAGACAGAAGCAGTAAGCTGTAATGTTAAGTGTTGGGCTAACAACCCCAACGCTATCAGGACTCATAACTGCTGTTAGCCGACAGCTGTACTCTGGATCATTCCGAGCATGTCTTTGCAGAGCCTGCTTGGGCCTGCCCTAGTTCTGCTGCCTGCAGGAGCACAGCTCAGAGCCCCTGCAACAGGGCCTAGTCTTTGCCCAGGTCTGGCCAATCAGAGCTCTGTTGCTACGCAGCCCCTGCAGGCAGAGCTTTTCTTTTCAGTTCTGGTCACAGCTAGCAGAGCTGTCCACAGACATCCCTTTGCTATTTTTGTTTGGATTGATTTTTTAAAAAGCACCTGATGCATACTTTTCCTTTTATTGTTCTCTTCCTTTTCTTTACTCCATTCAATCTGTACCCAAGACCTCACCACCACCACCACCACCACCACCACCACCACACACACACACACACACACACACACACACACACACGTCAAACTCACAACCATTAACAAAGAAACCTTGGTCCAAGACAGAAAACAACCTTTAAAAACACCCTTACGCCATGCCTGTGAATGCTAGGAAAATCTACTTTTTCTGATATTTGGGAATACTAATTACGAGCTGGCACCGCTGCCATATATTTAATTTCCCACTCTTCTCTGCTTCCAGGAGCAGAAAAATCAACAAGAGAGAGATGATAAGGTTTCAAACGACTGCCACCCACCTTCTATTACCATCTCTCCCAGGAGCACAGCCACAAAGCTAGTGTGCCTAGACACAGATTAGCACAATGAGGCTCACAGACTCCCTGCTTTTCTCTTCCTATGACAGAACATTTGGATATTGTCTGCTCATCTTCTCCCCACCCTACACTCTGATAAGAAAAGGACAAGCACATTCTTGAGGGGGGAGGTGCTGCCTACAACAGAGCTTCATGATACTACCTGAGCACACTGCTGGAGGAGACTGATGATTGAGATGCCAAGAGGACAGGACACAATGGCAAGAGTGAAAGGGAAAGGTCTACCCCAGCATGAAAGTGCAAGGGGTCAGGGAATTAGAGACGCTAAAGAACAGGAGAAGATCAGGATACCAGAAGCGACCTTGACCTATATTGTTGAACCTCCTGAAATGTTAAGAAAGGGATGTGAGTAAAGGTTGGAAGACCCGTGTAGCTGTGGTGTCTTGAACTCAGTACCACTTTGGAACTAAAACATGTCCCACAGCTTTTTAAGCATTACACTTACTTACTCTGACACTTACCTTCTCCCCACCTTTAGGCAATCTGGTAAGAACATTCATATATACATAAATGCCACGAAAACAAGGGCTACATTTTTAAAGTCATGTGGTACAGGGCAGATTTGAAAGGGAAGACTAATTTTCTAGAAACCTGGCTACCGATAATTGTTAGACCATCATTATTAAAAGAAAAAGGTAATTAGGCAGAAAGCCATGCTAACTTCCTTCAAATGATTTTTCTCTAGAGATCAGATCCTCTGAATCTCTCTCCTCCCTTCTCTCTCACTGGATAGATGTGCCCGAGCAAGGAGTCTTAGTGTTCTGTATAGAGCAAGAATAATGTGAAAATTTTGAAGCAGGAATGTAAAGAAAAATTCAAGCACTTGATGACTTCTGATTTTATTTTTGAAGAATATAGCTTAAAACCACATGCAAAATGAAAGCTCTGGCCTGAAAAGCCAATGTCTAAAACAAAAAGAATTTTAAAAAGTAGTGATTTCCAAATCTTAAAGCTTTGCTGCTCCTCCCCACTGCTTCCCCACCCCAAACAAAGAGCCTTCTTCTAGGAATTAATATCTCATGTGGTCAGGAAACATTTTTCTGATATTCAGCAATTACTTCAGTTTCCTAACAATCTTTTTCTTCGTTTACATTCAAGCAAACTTAGTACTTTGGATTTTTTTTTTAAAGTAGCAGGCATTAAGGCCCCTTTTTGGTCAAATTATGCCCGTCTCTGTATATTGAGAAATGTCAGGAATGATTCTTCCTTACTATTGGCAAGTGTTATTTTTAATGATGGATATTGAGGTGATTGTTCTCTTTTACCTTTTTTTAAGTTTTATGTAATTTTGGAAACTAAGACAGTGTATTGTTTTCTACGGATGTAAAATTGTCTTAAAAAAGGAGAAATCAGGCAGTGTCCTGAGCAGTAATTACAGGCCAACTACATCTCAAGGTAGCTTTCATGAGGCTTTTGGTGGGTGTGGAGGGGGGAGCCACAGTGTTGCGGTGCATCCATTCCCAGAAGACACTGCTGTGTCTGAGCTCAATGCAAGCAGGACCCAACAAAGAGAGCAGAAGTAGTGAATGGGAGGAACAACTGGGGACCAGGAAAATGAGACATGACTCAGCAAAAGCACATGAGGAAATCGGAAAGTTGCCCTTCCCCCTTGCTTCTGAATAGAACAGTTTCAATTAGGTGGGTGCTCCAGCCTCTGTTGAGTAACCTTTGAGAGGAGATGGGAGAGGAGAGAGGGAGAAGTGTGCCAGCATGACTTTTCTCCTGGCAAAGCAGGTGAGTGGGCTCTCCGTTGTCAAGGTGCAAGCAGGAATGAATGTCCTTTCTGTAGCTGGATTGGACCGGGGGAGGACGGGAGGCCTCTGCTCCAAGGTCAGCACTTCTCAGAAACGCAGCGGAAGTCTCCCAGACAAAGCAGACAGGCTGGCATCCCTTTCCTGGGAGTCAGAAGGCAGGGAAGGAGTGAGGCATGCCTAGCCAACATACCAGGGATGGGGGGGGGTAAGCTTGAGGATCTGGGGGGTCTGGCCAGCCATGCTTGGGCAGCCACTCTCTGTGCCCTCACCTGGAGAAACCGCACGACCTTGGCTGCCAGGCCATAAAGGGAAGTTCCTGGGCTGAAGGACCAACCTTCTTGTGAATTCACTTCCTGGTGCCAGCTCCCACTTGTGGGGATCTGTGCAAGTCTGAGCCCCTCTGCGTGGGTCCTGGGACCCATAGGGGATCCATTCTTGGGCATGTTATCCTCTGTCATCCTCTTTGGCTACTCTCCTGCCTTGCCAGAAACACCATTTTGCAGTCATCAATGCCTAACCACACTTGTATCTGGTGTAAACAAGAGCTCAGACTCAGAGCTGAAATCCAGTTCCCACAGAGATCCTAGATCACTAGGCTTCCTCTTTTACCCTAACTCCTCATAAACTACAAAGAAAATAACACATGTAAACAAACAAAAAAATCAACAAAGAATAGAAAGACTGTTTCTGGGCTTTGGGTTGGAGGCACAGCAGGAAGTGATAGCCACATATCTATGCTCTTTAGAGAGAGGCATGTGTCACAATCCTCAGGCTGAGCAACTCGAATGCAACACCAGAGTGCTGAGGTGCTGACATCTGTTCTCTTGCCCTCTGGTAGGTCAGCTCTTAGCTGTAGTATAATTTTATAGATGGAAAATTCCAGAGGGAAGTGACCTGCTCTGTGTTACAGAGCCAGGCATAAGCAAAATGAAGAGACATAGGCCTAGTCCCAATTATTTGGCATTCCAAGACCTTTCCTTTATAGTCTATAGCAGCTCAGCTGGGTGGATATCTGGCAAATGATTAGGATGGGAGGCCAGACTGGCAAGCCTTATTGTTTTCAACTCTATCTCAGTTATATTAACTTTTCCTACCTCATTACCTGAGTTTGGGATGTAAAGTGGAAAAAAACACATTTGCTTGGAACCGTACCAAAGAAAGAAAGTAGAAATCCATATTATGCGTGTGTTTCCAAGGCCGCAGGCTACCTGACCTGTTCCTCCAACTCAGGATCATTACTCCTCCCCTGTACATCTGATACCAATCCAGACCATTTATATACCTCACTGATAATGTAGTGGACACTCTGGTTGACTAATTATGATCCATGACAAAATGAGCTTCCTGCAAAGAGAGAAGTGGAGATTATACAAACAGACATCAATTTACAAAAAGAAAGAGTGTGTAGAGATGATCAGTAGCGTCTTCAGGATGGCAGGACTCTCCTCCAGGCCATGGCACCTTCCACTCACAGTCCCGACAGAGACCATTCATATACTATGAAAGCAAATGCATTACTTTGTCTCTCTCGTTTACCACTTGAGTGATTCATTAATGGATGTTTATCCTCATTATAGGTGAATGTGGCCCAGAACAAGAGGCTCCAAAGATTTACCCAAATTCTTTACTGATGCTACCATATTTGACTCTTTAGTGTCATATAAAATTGTTTAGCCAGACACTTTCATTACACAGTTTATGTCCCTGACCAAGGACTCAAAGTTTGATTAGATGCCACTTTCCTCCAATTCACTTTTATTTGATGTGCAGTTACTCGCTGCAATAAAGTACATCCTGTAGACATGAGAAAGTTGAGAAAAGGAGATGCAGGAGGAATCATGTTGCACCCTTAGGGTTGAACTTGCGCAGGAATCATTTGGATGGGCCATGTGTCCTACGCTGGATGAACAAATCCACCTGTAAGACTCAGTCAAGAGCTTGGTCATAGAGGACTCTATCTATCATGATTGATATCCATGTCAGTGCTCCTCAAACTTTCACCACTCCTCTCTTGTTTTAGCTCACTAAACTGAGTTGAGATAGGTGGGTCTCACCCTCAATTTATCAATGTGGAGGAATTGGCTTTAGAGGTTGGATTATAGACAAGTCTCCAAGCTGGTGATGGGTAGAGGCAGAGGAGCATCCTACTTTCCCATCCTTTCCCCCCCTTGACCCTAACCCTACAATGAGGTGTCCCTAGAAGCCACAGTCATGTCCTGTTTGTGAGCAAACATGAATGTATCTTGGCCCAGAGCTCTTGAGGAGAATAGAATATAAAGAGACATTTCCTCTGTCTCGCCAGATGGCTTCAGGATAAAATTCTTCCCCAAACCAAGTTTTAGAGTCCAGTTGACTATTTCAGGGAGGGCAAGAAATAACAGGGAGAAGAATTTAATCCTCCTCCTCCCCTAACACACCATTACATCCAAGCTTGGTGGGAGCAGGTCCTGCCAAAACAGGCAAGATTGTTGAACTGAAATCAAGAGGAGGGGCCCCGGCAGAGCAGACCCTTTCAAAAATGAAGATTGGAGGCTGGGGAAATCCACAATCCACAGATCTGAGGTTCCAGACTGGACTCAGCTCCTGGGAGCTGGCTGGGCAGGACATGGAATAAACTGAAGAATACTGAGCCCCATCCAACCCATCTGGGAGCCCACAGTGGAAAATAATGGGGGTAGTACAGTGGGACAGCCCCAACTTCTTGAGATCAATGCATACCTCTGTGCTTGTCTGCATACTTTGTATAAATTTTCATTT
Organism: Canis lupus familiaris; assembly: GCF_011100685.1. Classification (NCBI taxonomy): domain Eukaryota; kingdom Metazoa; phylum Chordata; class Mammalia; order Carnivora; family Canidae; genus Canis; species Canis lupus. The sequence goes on along the minus strand of NC_049258.1, from coordinate 24,150,807 downwards.
TGAAAAAAAAAAAAAAAAAAAAACCCTGAACGGTTAGCATTAAGAATAGCTGCTCATTCTTAAAATGCTTTGGAGAAACCAGAACTTGGAGAAGTCAATGCAAAGGAGGGTGGGGATAAACAGGGAAAAATAGTCTCCCAAAAGAAACGTGAAGGAGCTGGATGTTTGGTCTCAAACTCTCTTATACTAAGCACTTGAGCATTTCATGCTTGGTTTTTGTCACAGAATTAGCATTAGGACCTTCGAATGCATTCATTCATGGGACGTGCATGATGCTCCTACTTAGCACCAAACATTGGCAAGGTTAAAAACAAATAAGAGGGGATCCCTAGGTGGCTCAGCAGTTTAGCGCCTGCCTTGGGCCCAGGGTGTGATCCTGGAGTTGCAGGATCGAGTCCCGCGTCAGGCTCCCTGCATGGAGCCTGCTTCTCCCTCTGCCTGTGTCTCTGCCTCTCCCTCTCTTTCTCTATTTCTCTCTCTCTCTCTCGTAAATAAATAAAATCTTAAAAAAACAAATAAGATATGGCTCTGTACCTAAGGGATGCCAACGATAATGAATTAGCCTCTAATCAAATGAGACTGAATTACTGAGTAATCTTGGTAAATTCAATCACCTTAAAAACAACAACATAGACACACATACAATCAGTGGCAGATTTTCCCAGGTCTCCTTTGGCTCCTTCATCCAATGTGGCACCCACGTCTCCTGAGAATTGCCTAGTTATCCTCCATTTGCCTTACATCTATTTAAACCTGGAAGCAGAATGTTAGAAGGGACTAAAGACCTGCAATACTAGCTTTCCCCAACCCTCCCTTGTGTAAATGAAGGAACAGAGACTCATAGAAGACAAGCAGCTGAGCAGCTTCCTGAACAATCTTTCATGTTCTGTGTCTCCCACTTGATGGATTAGCAGCACCTAAGGTGACTTGATCTTAATGAGACAAGACTTCAGTTGCAATCTCATAAGTAACAGGAGACCATCCCCCCACTCTAAGCTGACCAAGTGTGGTTTGCTCAGGTCCATTCCATGCCTCCAGCCCTTTCTGCCGTGTCCCTCCTGCATGTACCCATCCTTTAGTGAAAATGGGGGCTTAGGGCTCTCTAACAAGTCTTTGTCCTTTCTCTGCTCTGTACTTTCGCTCCTGAACTTGCTGTTTCATGACATATTTTACGGTAACTTCGTACTGTGAAAATCATGTTCATCTTTCAAGACCTACTCCTCTTTCCCTAGGATTCAAATCCGTTCTTCCTGTTTTGATTCTCAACAGTGCTGTGTTCTTGCTTTGTCATCAAGGAGCTGCTTTTCAGTAGGGATGATGTCTTATGTGTAACTGTTGATTGTAGGGTCTGACATAGAACTGTCTACTTGCTGGGGAAACATTTCTTGAAGAGAGCTACCCCATAGACCTCCAACTCATTGCTTGCAGGACCAAATTTGGAACTGAAGTCCCATGACTCTTACACTTGTGCTCTTTCTTTTACACCCTCTGACTCCTGGTTCACCAATTTGTGGAGCTTATTTGAGGTCTTGTTTCACACCATGGTAGTAGAAGCTTATTGCCTATTTATTAATGACACTTTGCTGAATTCAAAGAGAAATAGAGTCTTTGAAAGCATAGACTTCCATTTAGATGTTGGCTTTCACCGATCTTTCCTTCCTTTTTTTTCTCTTCCCTACTGTTTCTCTTCTCCCTCTTTCCTCTCACCTTTTCTGCAATCCCCCATCTACGTCTGCTAATAGAAGACAGTCCAGGTGTTTGGAGTTTTGTAAATACTGATGCAGCATCTGCCTGGCCTGAAGAGACACAATCTTACACCAGACCTTCAGTGTATGGGGTCAACAGAGCATTCAGGGGAATCTCTAAGTGGAGGCTGATCCTAGAGGCACCCACCCTGAGTTATATCTGCCTTTGTACAGCTTCATCATACTGGTAGGTCTAAGAGGACCAAACAGGGCAAATAGATAGATTGGAGATCTTTCTGCCTCATCATGGCCAAGGAAGGATAGATAGGCAGGAAAGCTCCAGAGTTCCTGGAGCCTAGAAAAGCACACTTGGGCTCACCATCCCTGGATGCTGGAGTCTCATACGCCCACTCCCTATCCCTTCCTTAACCCGTTGGCATCTCCTTAGGTTTTGTGGTTCTCTTTTCTATCCTTGCCTCTCAAGCACCAGTACCTTTCAAGTGCCCTGTTCTCTATCCTCCTCTATCCTCTTTGTTTTCACAGAGTGCTTCTGAGTCCTCTCCCATGATTGGCATTATCACCTGGATGTTGTTGTCTCTCAGATCTGACCTCTCTCCTGAAGTCTAAGCCTAACTGATCATTGGACACTGGAACTAAATTTCCCTCTCAGTTAGGAAACACAGTCTCACACCCTCTCCTGTGTCTCCTGCCTTAATAACTGACACCACTGGACACGGTATCCTACCCTAGCAATCCAGGCATGTCCTAGATCCCATCCTCACTGTAACCCTCCCAAAGAGTCATTAACTACTAATCAGTTTCTAGAGATCAGTGGAAGCCACTTGCTTCTTGTGTTCTTCAGACCCTTTCAGTCCCATATGCAGCTCTAACAATAGCCTCCTGATCTTCAGGTGGTCTTCCCCCTAACACGACCACGACAGGAGCCTTTAGCTTCTGCTATTTCTCCATCGGAAAGGAAGGGCATTGGACTACATCTCCGAGAGCTGTCCCAGCCCTGATATTCCTTCACATTTGTCAGCTTGCATATATCACAGGCCTAGAGTAAAAATTTGAGTTTTCTGCCCTTTACCCATTCCCTGCCTCTCAATAACTTTTTTATTCCTCCTCCTCCATTCTGCTAAAAGAGCTTTTGATTGAAATGTGGCAGCCCTAGGACACAAATCTTTAGCCAGAGTATGATTTCCCAGACATTCCCAAGGGAGACAGTCCCGTGTCCTTTCCTTCTGCAGGGAAGGGAGTTGTCTGGAGCCAGGACTTGCACAGAGTGGCCGTTGTTTTCCTCTTATCATGACTGTTATTGTTTTGAGGGCACTGCTCCTCCACTCAGCAGAGGCAGACACACAGATGGAAAGTTTTAAGATGTTTTTCTCCCTGCAAATTAATCAGAGGGCAAATCAAATCTTTGACCCCATTGCACCCTCACCGCCGTCCCTTTAGACACTGGGTTTAATGAGGTGGTTCCTAAGGGTTAGTGTTGCCCTGAGGACCAGGGCTCCTTTGGTTTTGATTTAGAAGCTTTAGTGGAGGGACACCAAGGGGAGCAGTGAGATTTGCACCTGCCAAGAGTTGGTGAACTCGCCATCATCTCTGAAATAACACCTCTGTCTCCACGTTTGAGCTACTGCCACCCTTCTGCTCCCACGCTGACCCCCTCACTCTCTTCTTTAATTGGGAAGCAGATTGCAGGGCACATCACAGGCTGGGAAGCAGTGTGATGCCACACTGGCTCCAGTTTGTGTGTGTATGTGTGTGTGTGTGTGTGTGGGGGTGCGGTGTCCCCGGCTTTCTAGATACTAGAGGTTGCTAGACAAGGGACAGAGAAATGCAAGTACATCCCATGCTGATTCTGGTAAGAAGCTGGCAAAGACTATTTGAGGGATCTTAAGACATCTCTGAACCTTATGAAATATTAGAGCCTGAATAGGAATGTGAAGTTATGTATGTACTCCCCAACTGCACCTGCCATTTTACAAGTATGGAAAATAAGACTTACAGCAAATTAGTGGAGAACTCTCAATCCTGTGTACTTCCCATTACAATCTGCTTCCTAACTGGGTGTGGGTTTCCTTATTCTCCAGAGCCAGGGAGCATCAACATTTGGCTTCAAAAACACTGCTAAATCCTGAACAAACAAACATGAACATGCAAGGTAGTGTTCAAGCTCTCTTACTCTCAAACCTACATGTAATGCTTGTGTTGAACTCTGGGATCCAGGCTTGTTTCAGTGTTTCCCCAACTTATTATTTATAGGTAGGGGAGGAAATATGAGGCCCATGGATACATACGTACTCCCCAAGCTCCCACGCTGATTCTTAAAAGATAAGGGGGTGGGGGTTGTTCGTGTGTATGGAGCAGAGACAGACTTTCCTAAATTTTGGCCAGCTGTGTTTGTCTTAGATCTGGGAAGCATGGTAGAGTGGAGGAGGTTTCAATTAGAGGAACTTCATAGAGAACTGAGTGGGTTCCCCCTTTTGCCTTCCTCCTCAATCACTGAGTTGCATTCCAACTTTAGAATTCTTCAAGATTAAAAAAAATTGGGAAACAAACAAGGTTAGGAGTCAGAACCCCTAACCTGGTTTTGCTCCTGTAACTCATCCATATATTCGTATATTTAGGACAAAATGGTCATTGAGCTACTACTATATGACTGGAATATTCTAGGTGCTGGGTATTTGATGTGGGCCAGTGCAAAATTCCTGTTTCTCTAGGTCTCACATTACAGTGGGGAAGTCAAAATTGCCACAGGAGTAATATTATCAAATGCTATAAAGAAAACAAAAATTGGATAAGGCAGTAGAGAGGACCTGACAAGAGAATGTGTTTGTGTGGGGTTGTGTCCTGATGTTTTAAAATAGGTCCATAAATTCTTTCATACACTTCAAAATGTGAAGCCTAATTCCCCTTGCCTTGAGTGTGCTCTAGATGTAATGACTTGTTCCTAAGAAATAGACTGAAGTGGAAGTCATGGGGTATGACTTTGGAAGCTGGATAATAAAATCACTGTGTCTTTCTCCTGTTTTGTTTTTTATTTTTTGAAATGTCTGTTCTGTGGGAAGTTTACCAACATGTTACGAGGACACTCAAGCATCTTAAGAGGCTCAGGTTGCAGGGAACTGAAGCCTCTTGTCAAAAGCCCTGTAAGGAACCTCTAGGAAACTGGTTCTCTAGCCTCAGACAAACCTTCAGATGACTGCAGTCCCTGCCAACATCCTGATGGCAAGGGAATGAGAGACACTAAGGCAGAAACACCCAGATAAGCTGATCCTGGATTCCTGATCAAGAACAACTATGCGGTAAATATTTGTTGTATGAAGCCAGAGGTTTAGGGGGTGATTTGTTTAATGGTAATAGATAACTAATATATAGGGATGTTCTCTCTCTGGGAAAGGAGTAGTTGAACAGAGACCAGAATGAAAAGGGAAAATGAGCCAAGTTAAGATACATATGAAGAAAGCCTGAAGCAGAAAGCATAGAACTGGCAAAGGCCTTTTGGTAGGAACATGCTGGAAATGTTCAAAGACATGTCACAGAAAAATAGTCCAAGATTTGGAAATGGACAAGACATCACTGGACAGCCTTTCAGAGGAGAGCTGAGCATCATCGAGGGTATTTTCTGGGGCTTACCCGATTATGCTGAGATATTTCTCTTTGACTTTTTTTTTTAAGATTTTATTTATTTATTCATGAGAGACAGACAGAGAGAGAAAGAGAGAGAGAGAGAGAGAGAGAAAGAGAGAGAGAGAGGCAGAGACATAGCGAGAGAGAGAGGCAGGCTCCATGCAGGGAGCCCGATGTGGGACTCGATCCCGGTTCTCCAGAACCATGCCCTGGGCCGAAGGCAGGCACTAAACCGCTGAGCCATCCAGAGATCCCCTTTGACTGACTGTTTTTTTTTTTCCTTTGACTGACTTTTGATTGCCTAAGTTACTTTACAATTCCGTTGAGGTGGAATTCAACTTGTAGAAAACTTATATGAATGCAAATGATTCTTTTCTAAAACAGTATAATTAATTTTGTCCTGTAGAGCTATAACTGAATTCTACTCTGTAGTAAAGAAGGCCCTAAACAATACAATTTACGCAGCTTTGAATTAAAATTTTAATACCACACAATTCACCCATTTAAATCAATGTTTTCTCAGTATATTCATAGGGTTATGCAAGCACCACCACAATCTAATTTTTGTCCACCGCATAAAGAAAACCCATACCCATTAGTAGGTTCCCTTCCTTCCATCATCCCCTCTATTATCTCTCTCTCCCAGATCAGCCCCAGATAATCACTAATCTACTGTCTGTCATAGATTTGCCTATTCTAGAAATTTATATAAAGGTAATTATACACTATGTGGTCTTTTGGGATGGGCTTCCCTCATTTAGCATAATTTGCATGGTTCAATCATCTTATAGCATGTATTAATACTTCAGTCTTTATTGCCAGATTCAATTGTATAGAAATGTAATATTTTGTCTTTTTATGTATTAGTTGATGGACATTTGGGTTTTTTCTACTTTGGGGATAGTGTGACTAATGTTCCCATGAACAACAGGTCTAGTTTTTATGTGAATGCATGTTTTAATTTCTTTGGGGTATCTACCTAGGAGTGGAATTGCTGGGTCCTATGACAAGGCCATGGTTAGTATTTTGAGGAACTGTCAAACTATTTTTTAAAGTGGCTGCACCATTTTACATTCCCTCTAGCAGCGCGTGAGGGTTCCAATTTCTCTACATCCTTGCCAACACTTATTATCATCCATCATTTTGATTATAGCCATTTTAGTGGGTATGAGGTGATTTCTTGTGGTTTCAATTTGCATTCCCTAATGACTAATGATGTTGAACATCATTTCATGCACTTATTGGCCATTTTTATATTTTTCTTGGAGCAATGTCTATTTAAAGCCTTTGCCAATTTTTAAATTTGTCTTTTACTGTTGAGTTTTAAGAATTCTTTATATATTCTGGGAAGAAGTCTTTTATCAAATATATGACTTGCAATTATTTTCTCCCACTGTAAGAGTTGTCTTCACTTTCTTGATGGTATTATTGGCAGAAGAAAAGTTTTAAATTTTAAGTACTATTTTTTCTTTTCTTTTTCTTTTTTTTTTTTGATTGTGCTTTTGGTATTGTATTAAAGAAACAACTGCCTGACCCAAGACCATAATTTGCTTTTATGTTTTCTTCTAAGAGTTCTGTTGTTTTAGCTCTTACATCTAGGTCTATTATTCATTTTGAGTTAATTTTGTGTATGTTACATGGTAAAGATCTATATTAATCCTTTTTGTTCTCCAAGTTTTTATTTAAATTCCAGCTAGTTAACACACAGTATAATATTAGTTTCAGGTGTAGGATTTAGTGATTCATCACTTACATACAACACCAGTGCTCATCACAAGTGCCCTCCTTAAACCTCCTCACCTATTTAACCTATCTTTCCCCTCTCCCTTCCCTTGGGTAACCATCAGATTATTCTCTATAGTTAAGAGTCTGTTTCATGGTTTGCTTCTCTCTTCCCCCCACCCATGTTCATCTGTTTTGTTTCTTATCCTGTTGTCACTGCACCATTTTCTAAAGACTATTCTTTCCCCCATTGAATTATCTTTGCATCCTTGTTGAACATTAATTGCTGTGTGTTTTTATTTATGGGTTTTCAATTCTATTTTATTGAGCTATGTGTCTATCTTTATGCTAGCACCACATTTTCTTGGTTGCTATAGTTTTGTAGTAATTTTTCAGGTAAGGGAGTGAATTCTTCAACTTGGTTCTTCTTTTTCAAAATTGTTTTAACTTTTCTGAATCCTGTGAATTTCTATAGGAATTTTAAGATTTCTAAGGAATTTTAAGTTTGTCAATTTCTGGGGAAAAAAAGGCAGCTGGTATATTGATAGGGATAGTTTTGTATCTGGGGAGTAAAGTCATCTTAACAATATTGTCATTTGATTTATGAACATGAAATATCTGTCCGCTTATTTAGATGCTCCTTTATTTCTTTCAGTGACAATTTGTAATCATCAGTGCATGTCCTGTACTTCTTTTAAAGTGTATTCTTGGTCGCTCAGTTGGGTTAAGCGTCTGCCTTCAGCTCAGGTCATGTTCTCAGGGTCCTAGGATAGAGCCTCGTGTTGGGCTTTCTGTTCAGCGGGGAGTCTACTTCTCCCTCTCCCTCTCTCTTTGTGCTCTCCCCCTCTCTCTCAAATAAATAAATAAATAAATAAATAAATAAATAAATAAATAAAATCTTAAAAAAAGTGTGTTCTTAAGTATTTAACTATTATAAATAGAATTAAATTATTAATTTAATTTTCAAGATTTTCACTGCTAGTATGTAGAAGTACAAGGGATGTTTTTATATTGATTTTATATTTTCCAACTTTGCTGATTCTAACTTGTTTTCATAGTATTTTAGTAGATTCCTTGGTAGTTTCTAAATATTTTTTTTTTTAAATTTTATTTATTTATGATAGTCACAGAGCGAGAGAGAGAGGCAGAGACACAGGCAGACGGAGAAGCAGGCTCCATGCACCGGGAGCCCGATGTGGGATTCGATCCCGGGTCTCCAGGATCGCGCCCCGGGCCAAAGGCAGGCGCCAAACCGCTGCGCCACCCAGGGATCCCTCCTTGGTAGTTTCTAGATACAAAATTATGCCATATGCAAGTACACAATTTTACTTTTCCCTTTCTCATCTGGTTGACTTTTATTTTTTTTTCTTGCCTAATTTCTTGCTCGACCCCCTAACAATGTTAAAGAAGTTGTAAGAATGGATGATCTTGTCTTGATCCTGATCTTATGGTGAAAGCATTCAGTATTTCACTATTTTTTTAATGTTTCAAGTTTTTATTTAAATTCTAGTTAGTTAATATTAGTTTCAGGAGTAGAATTTAGCAATTCATCAATTCTTTATAACACCCATCACAAAAAGTACCCTCCTTAACACCCATCACCCATTTAGCCCATGCCCTTCCCACCTCTTCAGCAATCCTCAGTTTGTTCTATGCAGTTAAAAGTCACCTTTATGATTTGCCTCCCTCTCTTTTTTTCCTTCCTGTATGATTATCTATTTTGTTTCATAAATTCCACACATGAGTGGAATCATATGGCATTTGTCTTTCTCTGACTGACTTATTTCACTTAGCATAATAAACTAGCTCTATCAATGTCATTGTAAATGGCAAGATTTCATTCTTTTCCGATGGCTGAGTAATATTCCATTGTGTGTGTGTGTATATATATATATCACATGTTCTTTATCTTGCATCAGTCTTTGGACATTTGAGCTCTTTCCATAATTTGACTATTGTTTCTTTAAAAGATTTTGTTTATTTATTTGAGAAAGAAAGAGAGAGTGTTTTTTATCCTTTGGGTAAATACCTAAGTATTTATAATGCAATTGTTGGGTTGTAGGGTAGTTCTAATTTTAACTTCTTGAAGAATCTCCATCCTGTTTTCCAGAGTGGCTGCAGCAGTTTTCATTCCCACCAACAGTGTAAGAGGTTTCCCCTTTCTTCACATACTTGCCAACATCTGTTGTTTCCCCTGTTGTTAATTTTAACCATTCTGACAGATGTGAGGTGGTATCTCATTGTGGTTTTGATTTGTATTTCCCTGGTGAATGATGATGAACATCTTTTCATGTGTCTATTAGTCATCTGTATGTCCTTTTTGGAAAAATGTCTATTCCTGTCTTCTGCCCATTTCTTAACTGGATTATTTGGTTGTAGGATGTTGAATTTGAGTTCTTTATAGATTTTGGATGCTAACTCTTTATCAAATATGTTATTTGCAAATATCTTCTCCCATTTTAAAGGTTGCCCTTAGTTTTGTTGATTATTTCCTTTGCTGTGCAGAAGGTTTTTATCTTGATGATGTCCCAATAGTTCATTTTTGCTTTTGTTTCCCTTGCCTCTGGAGATATGTCCAGCGAGAAATTGCCATGGTCGAGGTCAACTTCAATTTTTTTTGTAAGTGTTCTGTGGTTCTCAGAGTACAGATCTTTTACTTTTACCTCTTTGATTAGGTTTATCCCTAGGTATCTTATGGTTTTTGGTGCAATTGTAAATGGGGTCAATTCCTTGATTTCTCTTTCTGCTGTTTCATTATTCATACATAGAAATGCAACAGATTTCTGTACACTGATTTTGTATTCTCTGACTACTGAATTTGTGTGTCAGTTCGAGCAATTTTTTGGTGGAGTCTGTTGGGTTTTCTACATAGAATATCATGTTGTCTGTGAATAGTGAAAGTTGAGTTTTGTCCTTGCCAATTTGGAGGCCTTTTATTTCTTTTTATTGCCTTCTACTATTAAGTATGATAGCTGTGGGTGTCTGTATATGGTCTTTATCACAAAGAAGGAAGTTCCTTTCTTCCTAGTTTGCTAAGTGTTTTTTTTTTTAATCATGAAAGGTGTTGGATTTTTGTCAGTTATTTTTTTCTATGTTTATTGAGATGATCATATGGATTTGGTCCCTTTTTTTTTTTTAAATGTTTGGATTTTTTTTTTTTTTAGATTTTATTTATTCATCAAAGACACAGAGAGAGACAGAGACACAGGCAGAGGGAGAAGCAGGCTCCCGCAAGGAACCGATGTGGGACTCAATCCACTGGCCCCGGGATCACGACCTGAGCTGAAGGCAGACGCTCAACCACTGAGCCACTCAGGTACCCCTAGATTTGGTCCTTTTTAAAAAATATGGTATATTACATTAAGTAATTTTCAGATGTTAAACTAACCTTGCATTTCTGGGATAAGTCCCACTTGGTTTGGTGCATAATAATTATTTTTATATGTTGCTTAATTCAGTTTGCTAGTGCGTTGTTGAGTATTTTTGGTGTCTGTATTCATATGGGAAATTAGCCTATTCCAATATTATTTTCTTGTGATGTCTTTGTGTGTGAGGATCAAGTAATACTGGTCTCATATAAGGAGTTGAGAAGTGCTCTCTGCTGCATTTTTGGAAGGGTTTTGAGGTTTGTATTCATTTTTCTTGAGTGTTTGTCAGCTTTTAAAATAACTGATTCCATTATTTTACTTGTTATAGATCTATTCCTATTTTTTATATCCCTTGATTAAATTTCTACTATTTTTCTCTTTCTAGACATTTATCCATTTACCATAAGTTATCTAATTTGTTGGTATACAGGTGTTCATGGTATTCTTTTATATGCATTTTTATTTATGTAAGATTGATTATGACGTTTCTTCTTTCATTCTTGATTTTAGTAATTTGAGTCCTCTCTTTTTCTCTTGGTCAGCCTACCCAAATATGTATCAGTTTTATTGATCTGAACATTGTATTTCATTGTCTTATATGATATTAACCAGGTTTGCACTTATTAGAAAATTCACTTTAACATTTCTGACAGCCTATGTATACACATATATGTCTGTTCTTCAAATTTTCTTCTGAACCAATCTTAAGTGGTTCTCTCACTAATGAGTTGAGTAAAATATTTGACATGTGTTGATTGCATATTTTAATGGAAATAATGTTTTAAGCTTTTGAAAGTTATACTTTAGCATAAAGTAGAAAAATCAATGAGAAGTCAGAAGGGGTGGAAAATGAGTCAGAGAGAAAAACACAGAACAGATCATGTATGTCTTTGTAGGCCATGCTAAGAAGGTTGTTTTTTGCTCTAGGTGAGAGGAAAAGCTATTAGCATCACCTCAGACAAGTTCCATCCTTAACTGAGACCTCAAATACCGATCTGTCTCTATGCCATTTCACAGGATGACTGTGAGGATGGAATGGGATTATAGAACTGAAAATGGCACTTAGTCTGGTCATCTGTGAGGTCAGTTTTCAAGCACTCATGACTTGGTCCAGATTTTTGTTTTCAAATCCTTACTTATTGGCAGTTTCTTGAGGAAAGAAGACAGGGAATTCTAGAGGGCTGGACCCTGGATCCTGAGAAAAGCAGTCCTATCCATGAAGATACTGGGAATTTCATACATGAAATAGGGGCTAGGATGGTCATTAGACCCCACAGAGAAGAGGAAATGGGATTAAGGCAATTTGAGGGTTCAAATGGTGGGCATGGCTTATCTCACTATCTCTGGCTGGGGCTGGTTCTGGGTGATTTGAGGGTTAAGGTGGTGGAGAGGCAAGTCTGAGGAGTAGACAGGGCATGAGAGAGAGATGCTGGGGTGTGTTAAATACAGTTGATAGAAGGTCTCTGAATTCAAAGGTCAGAAGTTTGAGCTTGAAGTGGAAAGCAAAATTCTGGCAAGTAACTAAGCTGCAAAATAGGTTTAGGATGTGAGTGTATTATGGTGCTTAGGGCTGGGAGAGACAAAGGCCAAGAAGAGAGATGACAGTGAACCAGAGAGAAAACACCCTTCAGACAGTTTGCCTTGGACAAATGACCAAGCGTCTCTCTCTAGCCTGCACATGAGAGTATTCATAGATGGAAAATGAATCAAATAAATATCTCTTTCATTCAATCTTCTTTATCTTTATTTTATTCTGCCCCCTGGCTTGATCTAAATCTTAAACTATTCGTGGAGATTTTAAAATATATTCCAGCCCTGGGAATCCTCCCTGGACAACTTTTGCTGGTTGTATAATTTAAATTCCTGTTGTTTATGCTAACTCCCATTTTCTCTTGTCTTTTCCTCTGCAATCTGTCTTTCCCAGCGTTCAGCTCAAGTCCTGAGGAGCAGTGGTAAACCCCAGACAACCTGCAAGGCAAGTCTAATAGGCTGGAATGGGTGGGCCTTCAGGGAAGGAGAACACTCTCAGGAAATGGTCTGACCGCACAACCCTGGTTGCTGGAGGTAATAGAAACCCAAATTACTCGGCTCACAAGCCTACTTTATCAGCATGACCTGAGTACAGAGAGCTATAAAGTGTGTTCTTTGAGGATTTTCTTTTCTTCCTTTTTCTCTCTTTGCAATTAAGAGTAGAAGTCTCCAGGAAAAGAATCATATAAACATAAGGGTAGAATTAAGATAAATGCATTCCTTTTGCTTAGGAAATTTTCCATGATGAATGAATAGCTCTCTAGTCCTTATTCAGCAAGGTCAAGTGCTGGCTCTTTAAAGAAGATTCACTTTTCTACAGCTGAGGCTGGGTGTTGGGGCTGGGGGCCTTGAGAGAGAAAACAATTTTATAGAAAAAGAGAACTAATAGTCAATGCTGAATTCTCCCAAGAGATTGCTGCTCCTTGGTGGTTTCAGAGCTGATGGTGGACTCTATGATTGCTTTGGGGTCTCTCTCCTAGTCTGCCTCTGGAGCTGACTTGAGTCTTCATTGTTAAAGCTGTGAGACCTAAGAACACTTTCTTTTTTTTTTTTTTTAAGATTTTATTTGTTTATTTATATGAGGGACAGAGAGAGAGAGAGACAGAGACAGAGACAGAGGGAGAAGCAGACTCCATGCAGGGAGCCCGACATGGGACTTGATCCCAGAACTCCAAGATCATGATCTGGGCCAAAGGCAGGCACTAAACCACTGAGCCACCCAGGGATCCCCATTAGAACACTTTCAATAGAGGGTCCCATGCTCATTCCAGATGGAAACAAAACTTCTGCTTTTCATTTACACCCCAGAGAGAACAAACCTCAAGATAATATGATTGGAAATGCTTCATGGAAGAAAGGTTATCAGAAAACCTGGGTCCCAGACCTGACTCTGCCACTAACAAAGCTCAGAAAATGCAAATGATATGTCTACTCCCTGACCAATGCCACAGCTGGTGAGATTGGCAGGAGTTGGGCTATAATTTCTAAGTTCCTCCCAAACTCTGACATTCCATGTCTGAGTGTCATAGAGACCCCTGAACATTCCTAAAGGTCCACTTGCTTTTTCTAATTGTCTTCTTATATCCCTTCCTCTGTACCAAATTTTTAGAGGGCTTGGTGTAACAAAGTTAGAAAGCTGCTGAACAGACAAACATTACCTGAGGAATCTGGCTCGGTTTTATTCTTAGTTTTGAAAGCAAGTAGGGATGAAAAGACTTAGAACATAGGATGTTTGATATTTAGGATTGTCAGGCCTAAAGGACATACTAGAGCAAAATCTTACACATTAGGAAAAAAAATCATGTTCCTAGAGGTGAAATAACTAGAGGAAGAATGATGAAGTCCATCTTTATAGATGTGCTTATTGCATTCTAATTTAGAGGTTCTGCTTATCAAGGGAAGACATACAAGTGGAAGAATAGATGGACAAGAAGAAAATGATGTAGGAACACAGATGGTTCATTACTTTGTCACTTTATATGGGTTTTCAGGACCTCTGGCCTTTACCTTAAGAGGTGAATCTCCATTTGGGCTACACTGTCACCAAGAAGTGAATAGAATCCTGGACCCATTATAGAGATATCTTGGCCAGTTCTCTCTGAAAGGTTATGGAATGGATTCCCATGCCATACACATTAATAAAATGAAAATTAAAAAGAGGAAGAAAAAGAAAGAAAATAGGAGAATAGTTCTATCAAAAGAGTCTAGCCTTCTAGCAACATTTCAGAACTTAATCTCTTTGTTTCATCTTTAAAATAAAGGTTTTTGTACCCCTTGGCATCGTCCTCCCTAATCCTTAAATACTGTTTAATCACTTTTGCATATAGCTGACATCTTAGGACCAGATTTGTTTAAAATATTCCTTTCCACTCACACTGAACCCTTTTCTTGGAGTCCAACTTCTTAGAAACTTGTCTATTTCCCTGAAACTTTTGACCATATTTCCACAAAAAATAATCTTTCAGACATTTTCAAATATTTGGCAGTGGTAACCCAGAAGGAGTCCAGTGATGGGCAAAGCTGGAGAAGCATGACTAAACTTTCTCAGAATGCTTGGTTTTTAGCTAAACAGTTTAGGAAGGCAGAAGAGGAAAAGGAAGAAGAAGAAGAAGAAGAAGAAGAAGAAGAAGAAGAAGAAGAAGAAGAAGAAGAAGAAGAAGAAGAAAGAAGAAGAAGGGGAAGGGGAAAAGTAAGAAGAAAGGAAAGGAGAAGGGGAAGGGGGGAAATGAGAGGGAGAGAAGGAAGGGAAGGGGAAGGGAAAGGAGGAGAAGAGGAAGAGGAGGAAAAGAAAAGCCATCATCCTATATTCTCTCACCACTTCCTTTGCTCTTCTTCACCCATTTCTAATCACTTCCTTCTTCAATAAGAAGGTGGCACTAACACAAACCGCCAAGTTGGCATTATGGAGATATCATAGAATTATCTGGTGTTTCTGGTTCCTTGGGGCTTAGTTAACTCTCTCTGAGGTCCTAGCATGCTGTATTCATGCCCTTCTCCGACTCACTCAGGTGTAGGCCTCCTGGCCCAGAAATTCCTCTCTCACCTTCCCACCCATGGTTTACGACAGGCAGTGATGCCAGCAAGTTGAATTGGAGAGGCAGTGGTAGAGATTGGAGACTCGGCCTGGGGGACAGATGATCCACTAGTGATGACCCCTTTAGGAATGTAGAGCTCTACATGCAGCTGCTTGGTCTGGAAGAGGTAGGAAGAATTCCTGTGAGTAAGCTGGTTCTGGGAATTCTCATAATCCCAGGGGATGTGCAACTACAGTGCATGAGTCTAACAGCTTCCAGGTTCTGAGTCACAGCTCTGGAAACCACTTTGTGATAATGGTGGTAGTGGTGTGCATGTGGGGGAAGGGTAGGTGTCCAAAGAAATGCTAGTTGTCTGAGAAATGATCCTAAAATGCACACCAGAGAATAAGCAAGTGTCTAAAGGCACAATCAAGTAGCGTGGATTCTGGTATCTTCCAAGTGTTTCATATCATGGGAATCACTGACTAACAAAGGTATTCCGTTGACTGGTGGGGGCAGGGTGTTAGACAATCTGCCTGGCTGCTGTATCTGTTGTGGGAGGGAAGTCTGAGTTCTTTCACTCAGAATAATTATTTTGAGATTCATCTATATGTCAATTATATCGGCCCTTAATTCTTTTTTGTTACCATGATATAAGCAATATATACCACATCTTGCTTAACCACTCACCTGTTGAAGGGCATCTGGGCCATTTCTAGTCTGGAGATATTATAAATCAAGCTGCTATAAACATCTGTGTGCAAATTTCTTGTCTGAAGATAGTTGTTATTTCATCTAGGTGTGCAATTGTGGGTCTTATGACAAGTGTGTGTTTAACTTTTTAAGAAACTGTGTTTCAAAGTGGCTACACCATTTTGCTTTCCTACCAGTAATGTATGAGTTATAATTGCTCCACATCCTTGCCAACAGTTGGTGTGAACCAGCGTATTAAATGTTCACAACTCCAATAAACCTGTAGTGATATCTCATTGTTGCTTGATTTGCATTTCCCTAATAACTAAAGATGATAAACATCTTTTCATGTGCCAAATATACTTCCTTTTTTATTTTTAAAGATTTTATTTATTTATTTATTTATTTATTTATTTATTTATTTATTTATTTGAGACACACACAGAGAGAGAGAAGCAGAGACACAGGCAGAGGGAGAAGCAGGCTCCATGCAGGGAGCCTGATGTGGGACTCAATCCTGGGACTCCAGGATCTCACCCTGGGCTGAAGGCAGGTGCTAAACCACTGAGCCACCCAGGGATCCCCCAAATATATTTTCTTGAGTGTCTGTTTGAATCTTTTGCCCATATGTTTTCCTTTCTTTTTAATTGATTCTTTAAAAGATATTTTATTTACGTATTTGAGAGAGGAAGACAGAGAAGAGCTGGGGCAGGGCTAGAAACAGACTCCATGCTGAGCAGGGAGCCTGATGCAGGGCTTGATCCCAGGACCCTAGATCATGACCTGAGCCAAAAGCAGATGCTTAACCCATTGAGCCACCCAGGAGCTCCCCATTAATGAGTTTTGAGAGTTCCTTACAAATTCTGGATACAACTATTTTATCAGATATATTATTTGCAAACATTTCCTCCTAGGCTATGCTTTGTCTTTTAATTCTCTTCACAGGAACATTTGAAGAGCAGAACTTTTACATTTTGATTAAGTTCAATTCATGAATTTTTCCCTTTTGTGGATTGTGCTTTAGATGTAGTGCCAGAGAAATCTTTGTCTAATCGAAGTTCACAAAGGTTTCCCTCTGTGTTGTCTTCCAGAAGTTTTATAGAATAGGTTTCAGGGCATAGGTCTTTTATATCTTTTGTCAGAATTATCTATGGATATTTAATATTTGTATTGTTATTATAAACATACTATTTTTAATATCAATTTGCAATGATTATAGAAATACTATTATTATTATTTATTATTATTATTATATTCCATTTGATATTCTTCCTGGGCAATCATGAGGTTTGTAAATAAAGTAAGTCTTCTTTCTCCCTTTTCAGTCTGGATGGTTTTTACTTTTTCTTCTTGCCTGACTGTCCTGATTAGAATCTGCAATACAATATTTAATGGAAACAGTGAGAGCAGAACTCTTTTTCTTGTACCTGATCTTAGGGAGAATATATTTATTATTTCAGTATTAAGTATGCTTAAAGTAGTTCCCTTCCTTTCCTAGTTGGCTGAAAGGTGTGGGTGTGTGTATGTGTGTGAACACACAGATGTGGTGTGTGGTGTTTAATTAAAATTAAAAAATTAAAAAAAAATTAAAAAATTTTAATTTTTTTTGGAAGGAGTGGATATTGGATTTTGTCAGATACTTTGTTGTATCTATTAGCATGATCCTTATGTATTTGTTTCAGTTTGCTAATATAGTGAGTTACATCAATTTATTGTCAAATGTTAATCTGATCTTGACTTCTGCTTGGTCATGTGGCATTTTCTTTATACATATAGTTGGACTTGATTTAATAATGTCTGAGTTTTGCACCTATGTTCACGATGTCTGTTAGCCTATAATTTTCTTTTCCTATAATGTCTTTGTCTAGTTTTTGTATACAGGTAATTCTGGCTTTATAGACAGATTTGGAAAATAGTCTTCCTTTTTTAACTTTCTGAGATTGCTTATATAGTTACTTCTGCCTGAGATATAATTAACTAAAGGCATATAATTCACTAAGGCATCTAAATCTGAGGGTTTTGGGGGGTCCGATTTTAACTATAAATTTAATTTCTTTCTTTCTTTCTTAGATATTGGGCTACTCATGTTGCTGTGATCTATTTCTTCTTGAGTGAGCTCTAGTAGTTGGGGTTTTATAGGAAATGTATCCATGTCATTTATGTTCTCAAATTATTGGCATGAAGTTGTGTATAATATTCTCCTACTATCCTCTTTATATCTGTAGAATCTATAGTGATGTCACACCTCTCATTCCTGATGTTGGCCATTTGTGTCCTCTCTTTCTCTCTTTCTCTTTGATTTTTCCTGATCAATCTGATTATAGGTTGCTTGATTTTATTGATACTTTAAAAGAACTACCTATTATTTTGTTGTTTTTTAAAAATTTTCCTATTATTATACTCTTTTCTATTTCATTGATTTTTGCTTTGATCTTTATAATTTCCTTTTGCAAAAATTTATTTTGAGTTTAGTTGTTTTTCTTTTCCTATTTTCTTAAGATGGAGGCTGGGGTAATTAATTTGAGATCTATTTTATTTTTCTAATATAAATATTTGGTGCTATACATTTCCTTCTAAGTACTACTTTAGTGACATACCACAGATATTGATTTTAATTTAGTGAAAATACTTTTAAATTTCCCTTTTGAATTCCTTTGTGATAATCTGATAATTTTCAAAATGTGACAATTTGATAGTTATTACAATGTAAACAAACAGAGCAATGGATAGAAAATAATAGGGGACTGTCTTTACTTTAAACGAGAGGATAGGGATCCCTGGGTGGCGCAGTGGTTTAGCGCCTGCCTTTGGCCCAGGGCGCGATCCTGGAGACCCGGGATCGAATCCCACGTTGGGCTCCCAGTGCATGGAGCCTGCTTCTCCCTCTGCCTATGCCTCTGCCTCTCTCTCTCTCTCTCTGTGTGACTATCATAAATAAATAAAAATAAAAAACAATAAACGAGAGGATAAGGGAAGACTTTTTAGAGGATATGACATTCTATCCAAGACCAGAAAAGTAAGAAGTAATCAAGCAGGTAGCATTGAAGCAAGAGCCTTCTAAGCATAGGGTCAGCAAGTGCAAAATCCCTGAAGCAAGAAAGAGGCAGAAAGAATCTGAAAAGAGGCAAAAGGTGAGAGAAAATTTGTCCTAAGTTCTATCATGAAAGTATGCTGCTTCCAGGTACTACAAAGTACAGGAACAGGTAATAGCTGTAAGGACAGAGGACTTCCATATTTTTTTTAATTTAATTTTATTTATGATAAGCACACAGTGAGAGAGAGAGAGAGGCAGAGACACAGACAGAGGGAGAAGCAGGCTCCATACACCGGGAGCCCGATGTGGGATTCGATCCCAGGTCTCCAGGATCGCGCCCTGGGCCAAAGGCAGGCGCCAAACCGCTGCGCCACCCAGGGATCCCGAGGACTTCCATATTTAGCCTAACTACAGCTCTTCTTAGCGTGAGGGTAATGGGTCAAATTGTCCCTGGAGAAGGTGTGCCACCCTTAGGAATTCTGCCCATATTAAGTTGTTGAGGTATGATTCCAACCTGAGAATGTGCTGCTTTATGTCCTTAGTAAATTAAATTTTTGATCCTTGAACTATGCCATGAGTGATCACTAGATTATTATTTTCTTTTTAATTCTTTTATGCTCTAAAGAAACTTTCCAGATTGACCTCAAATAACTCATTCATATCAAATATATTTATTTGCCTTTTCCTTTGCTCTAGTCTCTCTGAATGGGGCTCTTTGATTCTTGGCGAGAAGACTATAAAATGATAAATCATGGATACAATCTGGTGCCATCCATTTTCAACTTTATTCTTTTTCACCACAAGGGATCTGTGATGGAAAACACTCTTCAGTCAGCCACAGCTGGTTCCTGGACCACAGTGAGTTAGTACACATCTGTCAAAGACAGGCTGAAGACATGCCTTCCCCAAATTGTTCTCTCCAAGCTGGCTCACTGAAGAATTGTTCTCTCTATCTCTGGAAATCTTTTCCTGAGCTCTTTCTCTCCCTTAGTTCCCTGAGCATTCATCAGCAATTCCAGTGCTGTCCTCAAGTGAATGATTCACAGCTTGTATATCTCTCCCATGTCAGTCTTGGGAAAGTCTAAAGAGCAGTCTATCTTTTCTCTAATGATGAAAACTCTGCTATTGGGCTCTATGTCCCAGGTCTCTTAGACCACCACTTCACTTTCCAGTGGAACATGGAGAACTTGGATTTTACAAGCAGGGGCATTATTTTTTTCCCTATCCTTGGGACCAACCAGGAAGGCTGCAGGGTGCAATCAATCAAGGATATCTCACCATGAATGCAGTTCCCAGGATGAAACTATTTCAAGAGGAAGAATGAAGAATTCTGTGCCACTTGGAATATCTCTCCTCAAGAGCAGAATGGTTGAGTTCTCTCCTGGTCTTTAAACATTCTGAGGGAAGATCTTTCTAAAGTTTTTTCATATGATGTTTTTGTTTCTCAATTCCCCCAGGTCAGGAAATCCTTCCTGATAGCTGGAAGAAGGGACAATTATATTCCTCTCTTCACATTTGTTCTTTGGCTTGTAGAGAGGGAATACAATGCTTCCAATCTTATCCCTCCAATTGCTTATTTTCTCCTCCCCAAGGGAGAAGGAGTAACTAAACTGACTGGTGAGGGCCTGATCTTCACTGAACAACATTTAATAGTGAGTAGGGTGACAATGTTAAATGTTACACAGAGTTGACTCTTGGTATTGTTTCTGTGTTCTCTCAGGACAATTGTGGGCTTATAGTGTTGGGCCTTCTCCTTCTGGTAAACTCCATGTGGTGAATTCCCCTGAGGAAGTTCTCCCAGTATGGTAGGGGAAAAGAAGGATATCCATTCTTTCTCATCTTCTAGCTGTGGAGGGAGGCCTATGATCTTTGCAGTAAGCCAAGCAGGCAAATTCAGATCCAACTCCACAGATCAGCTATCCAAACAGGTGGGATAGGTAAGTATATCCTCCTTCACATACATAGTCTGAACTTTGTATCTTTACTCTCAATGGGGTAAAGCCTAGAGGAAGAGACTATAGCTCCTCTTCCAGCCTCCTTTAAAAGCTTTTATGCCAAATGTAGTCTTTTAAAATGAAAATGATTTTTAAAGCTATGCCAGTTGAATGTCTCCCAGAATTCCAAAGATTCTTGTTGTGCATATATGTGTGTCTTACCTCCATTAGTATTCGTTTCTGAAAAACTCAGAAACATGAAGTCCATGCATCCAAAGAAATGGAAACCCAGAGAGGTCAGCTGCCTTGTCTAGAATCAGAGATATATTGTCAAGCCCTTCCTCGTCACATCTTTCCTTTGGTATTCAAATTGAAACAGCACATTCATTGTGTCTCCTTAATGATGGAAAATGAAGATGCCACACTAACAAGGTCAAAATTACCTCAATTCCTTCTGCATTCCCATAAACCACCCTTTTGAGTCTATACAGAGTTCTGCATCTAAAATCTTGGACCATAGTCCTAGAAACAAAATAAGTCCTCTAGGCCCTTGAAGACACTTGATTAAACCATCATCTACATCAATATCCAGTGTTGATGACCCATTATTTCCCCTCTACTTGTGCTTATCACCATTGTTGTATACTCTGCCAATGGAGCGGTGATTCCAGTCACAGGGTGAAGGCCTTGGATGTGTTTAATTTCCTGCCATACTCTGTGACAAAGAGCTAATTTCATGTCTTGTGATCAAATAACTGTAACTTTGAAAGAGCAAAATTTGTTGGAATGGGGATACGCAGGGTCGTTGTGTGGCTTGGGACATTGCCAGGACAGCTATGGGGTCTGAGTGAGTGTTTTCATTTTACTCGTGCTTTATTGCCCCTGTGCCTAATTCTCCCATTTCAAAATGTCGTGGAGTAGGCTGGTGTCATTTGTTTTCATAAATTAATGTCGATTGCAATTTATGGCCAGATGGGCCCTGAAAAATAAGAGGCTTGTGTGTCTCTTGGAAGGTCTAAAGAAAAGCAGTGGGCATGCTTGGGGTGAACTTTTGCACTTCAATGCTTCGTTCTGCAGGGAGAGTAAATACTTGTGAAAAATCCTGTTTTATAACAGCTAAGGACAAAGGACTCCTTATTAGGATTATTTTTTTGCCACTGCTTCTAATTCCTTTAGCAACTAGAAAAAAATGTAAATATTGTAATTCTTCCTACTGGGAAGCCATGTGTAGTATGTTGGAGAACAATTTGGAATCAGAGATCTAGAGTCTGAATCCCCTAGATATCTCCACAGCCAACTAAGGGGGTGGGACTAAGGGGGTGGGAAGGTGCATATTGGATCAAAGCATGTAAAAGCTTTCTCTCTCTCTCTCTCTCTCTCTCTCTCTATATATATATATATATATATATATATATATATATATATATATATCTTTTTGCTACTCCTTCATGGGCTAGGGAGAAAAACTGGGTCAGTGAGAAGCACAGAGACAAGAAAAAAAAAAAAACTAGAAAATTTGATGAGTCCATGATTCTAGGAAATAATGGTTTGTGGGAAGCTGGAATCCAAAGCCAAAGAGGAGGCCTTTTGGCCACTGTAAGCATTTGAGACCACGTGCATCTAGATAATGCTTCCTCCCACAAGGGCACATGCCTTAGGGTATGTGAGGGACAGGACGAGAAGACCCTTTTTGTTAGCCCTCTTGGTATGTAGCTACGTGGCAAGTCACATAGATTCTAAGCGGATTGCCTGAGTAAAACAAAATATCTAGACAAGACAATTTCCAGGGTCCCTTCCATCTCTAATATCCTTTTGATGATTATCTTTGTTTTATGAAATTATGTTAGGATCAGAGTATTATTTTATTTTCCCACTCAAGTAATTCACATTTAAATTATTAATAAACATAAAATTTTCTCATGATCTTTACCCAACCAATGTCCTGGTCCCATTTTTGTAGACCCTTACAACTTAAAAAATCATTGTCACATATAAAAACTCTGTGAGGTAGATAATACAGGAACTATGATTTGAACCTCATAACTGGACTGGGATTAAACTCAGTTTCTTGAAGATGTCACCACTCTATCATTTAACAAAATTGCCCAAATATTTTTGAGCCCATACTAGATGCAACGTACTTTGTTTAGGAAAAAAAAAATGCATTGGTGAATAGGACAGATGCAATCTTTGTTCTCAGGTTGCTCATATTGTGTAGAACAAAACAACACTTAACTCTAATGGAGTGTGGTGTGTGTGATGGAAGAGAATGGGGACATCCAGTGGGAGAATTGATCCCAGAGAAGAGATAAATAAACATCTTGCTGGAGATATGACATTTAATTCTTCTCAAGAATAGAGTTGCTTTAGTTAGGAAAAAAGGGAGTTTGGGAAGAATGTTCTAGGCAGCAAGGGGTAACATGGCCTTTAGATTAAGACAACATTTCTCTAATACCATGTGTATGGGTTGGAGGAAAGAATATAAAGATAAGGAAAGGAGGGACCCTTGGTAAACAACAGGCACCTAGGAGATTATTTTCCACTGTGTCTACATATAAAATAACCTTTGAGACTAATATCTCCCATGAATAGTTATAGCTACCTTGCATAAAAAATTGGTACATTGTGGTTAATTTAATAAAAGATCAAATCAATGTCCATGAAACTCTGAATGTCCACGTATCCATACTCCCCTTCTGTGGAAAGAATCTGCAATAGATATTCCCTTCCTTAGATGTCAACAGGATTTATACCATGTGATTGGACCTGGGGGACATGTGATTGGACCAGGGAGAGATGTCTGAACCAGTGGCAGTCATAAGAGGTGGCCCAAGGGAAGAAATGGACTCCACAGACATGCACAAAACTGAGTCATGACTAACCATCAGTGTGTTTTAAGGGAAACATAAAGACAAAGAGGCCAAGAAGACACACTATTGCTTCAGAAAGTGATAGAAACCAAGAATAAGAAGAAACCACAGTAAGAGTGTGGAAGATTAAAGAAAAAGCTGAGGACAGATTAGCTGCAGTACAGGACTGGGTGGGAAATGAAGGCGAAGGCCACAACAGAAATAAAGAGAATGCTGGAAATAGAGAATGACGGAGAAGCCATGGATTCAGTTAGAAAGCTGCAGAATGCCAATGGTTTGGAATGGATTTATGCACTGCTGTTGGGAGTGTTGCCAGGAGCAGTCTTTCTGCAGAGCAATCTGATACAACTTAGTAAAACTAAAATGAACCTATGTGTATTTCTCAAGAGTATCTCACACAGGCCCATAAGGGGATGTGCTTGAGGATGTTCATTATAGCATTGTTTGTGGTGACAGGAAGTTGGCAGCAATCTGAAAATCCATCAGTGGAGATAGGCAACACATGGCGGGTATATATCATGGAGCATATACCAACACTGAGCATGAACGTTTAATAACATGGATGAGCTCATAGACAGTGATGGATGAAAAAAGAAAGATAGATGACAAAGTACCATTTTTTCAAATTGAAAACACACACATTAAAAAAAAATGTACTTGTTATACAAGAACAGATACAAGCCAAAAGATCTACATTAGACACAAATGAGAGTGGTTGCCTAAAGGGTGGGGGCAGAGAAGAATAGGACGGAGTGGGGATAAAAGTAAGGAAGAGGACAGAGAACAGCCATGGCCTGAAAAGCACAATGTACTCAGCCCTCTGCAACTGACAGAGGAAGGAAACGTGAAAATGAGAAAACACGGGGAACAGGGCATCAAGGATTCTTTGTTTGGAGACAAGCAGACCAACATGGTTTGGTCGCCCAAGTTATGGCAGCAATAGTGTGAGAGGAAAGAATAATTTTCTCTATCTTGGAAGCCTGGCCATGCAGCTGTGGAGCTTCCTAGACTTTCATGCCACATGTCTTTATAATAAACCCTAGTCCTCTGAGGTCATCTGAACAGGTCCCCATCCTTTGAAATCTTGTGGTGCCTAATAAAAAGTTGTAAAATGGGATATAAATGACAAAAAAAGCCACTCTTATCAGACAATTATTATGTACCAGGCCCTAGTGTAGTTTTTTTTTTAAATATAAGAAATATCTAATCCTAACAACAAAGGCATTATTATCTTTATTATACAAATAAGGAAACTGAGACACAGAGAGGTTAAGTCATGTATTCAAGGTCACACAGTCAGTAGGTAGTAAGCTGGAATTCAAACCCAGGCAGTTTGGTCCTAGAGCCTGTGCTTGTAACCACAGGACTGTATCAGAAGATGCTCTTGAATAAACTCCATTTGAGTGGCTAGTTTTGCCTAATGTCAGGCTTGGTTAACTTCTTAAAATTCTTAGATTGTTTCCCTCGATCGCCCCCATACAGGCAGTTAATAACACTTAGACTGATTGGGAAGTACTCAGATTTGGAAAAGTAATTGTTATCCCTGTGCCATGCTGCATTCATCTATAAAACTGCCATCTCCCTGTCCCCTTGCTGAGATTTCGTACAGAGGACACTGGGTCTAGAGTCAATGGCTCTGCTTCTCCCAGGACATGTGACCTTGAGTAAGTCCTCAAGGACTCGCTTTCTTAGTGTCAGTTTCCTCACTTGAAACACCAGGGCTAATAGCAGTTCTCCTGTCCATCATTACTGGGATCAAATGAGATGATACAAACTAAAGAACTCAGCATGGCAAGCCTATCCTTGGTGACTGGGACACTATTTGAGATGCTCCTTCAAGCTTTTATCCTGTGCCTTTCACTGCATCTCAAAACCAGCTGGGACAGCCTTGGCATCTTATTGCCATGGGTACCTCATATGACTTTCAACCTGGGAGTGTGTTTGTGGTCACCACCAACCACATCCATGGTGCTGGCCTGCCTGGTAATACATGTTTGTGATCGAGTTTGACTTCAGCGTTGTCTATTTTTTCACCCTGTGTGGGGCAATGTGGCTCTCCTGGGTCCGTTTTCAATTTTCTTGGCAATTTGAACATCACAAGAAATATTTCCCCACCCTCACCCTCTTGGTTCTTCCATGCTCTTGCTTATTGTTGATTATGCCCATCCTTTGTGACAACATTTCGTGGCCAGGTTGTCTCTGAGTCTCCTCCAACATCAGAAACTGATGTGTCCTTCCTTGGAAGTCCTTTAAAATTAAATTTGTCTTTTTCTCATAAAGTGCCCAATCATAACTTCTATTCCAGTGATGCATGTGCTTATCTTTTCTATGCCCTGTTTAGAGTAGGGTTCTAGAGTGGGTCCTTACATGTTTTACCTTTAGGCTGGTATCTGCCACATAGACACAGAAAAGATGCTTTGTGAACCAAAGGGCACAGGTATGTGCTCCATCCTGGGCTGGCAAGATCACTCGGGTCCTCCAGGCTGCCCATCCATCCTTCAGGTCACCCACACTGCATGAAGTGGGCTGCATTTGATGAGTTTCAGGTCCTAGTGGTATAAAGAAAGTCTTGGGGTACCAGTGGCAGCATCTTACATCAGCTTTCAAGCTCCCCATCATTTTTTTCTAGAATGGTCATACACTTAGCACTGTTTTACTGCATTGGTTCTAAGACACAGATCTTCCGGTTATTACTATTCATGGTTTATGAATTCATTCAGGAAACATTTATGAAATGCTTACTTGTGTCTGACTGGGGGTGTGGGAGTAAGAATACTAAAACATGACTCTTGCCCATGAGAGGCCATGGTCTGATGGGAAACATAAGTGGAGGCAAAAAATTAAAACACAATAATGAAAAGACATAACAATAGGGATGAGGGCAAATGGGAGGGAGGGGAGTCAGACTTCCTCAATTCAGATCAGGTCCCAGTGACTATTAGGCTGACTCTCCAAGTGTCAGTTTCTTCATCCATCATGACACTTGCCTTGTAGGGTTGCTGTAAAGATTGAAGGAGATAATTCATGGAAAGCTTTTGGCATCATGCATGGCCCATAGGAAGCAATAAGTAACTGTTGGTTGTAGTTCTTGTTCTTTGTGCTTTGGTTTTATTCAGCTGTAAAATCAGGGTGGGCATTGAACCTCACCTCATAGGATTACTATCAAAATCAAATCATGAAATACTTGGAAGGTGCTCAACATCCGTGCCTGGCAGAGGAAGCACTTGGTAATTGGTAGCTACAATTCTTAATCTGTATAAAGTAAAAAAGAAGGGAACATAGAAAAGTTTACAGGCATAAAGTAGTAATTTAATGCCTACCGCTGACTGTGCAGCACATCAAAAACCAAGTGGATCACGTAGACGGAGATGGAGAGATGGAAACAAGCATAACAAAATCTTAACTGTAGAGTATAGATGGTGGGTACGAATGGGAGGGATCCCTGTACCATTTTTTCAACTTTTCTGTATCTTTGATATTTGTCATAATAAAATGTTGGGAGAAAAAAAGAGAGTGACTGAATGTTTGGATGATCTGTAGAGTCTGAGCTGGGAAATTGTGTGGAAGGAACAAAAAAACCTGGAATTGCCTGCTCTTTGCTTGCCCTTCTCTGCCTTGAGGAGAACAAGTGCCAAGGCTCAGAAACAGGAGGGAGAAGATATCCTTTGGGAGACTGCAAGCTGCTGAGCTGAGATGAAGGTGCTTGAAAAAGGGGCAGAAGTTGTGGTGGCTAAGGGAATAGGCATCCTAGGTTCAAATCCCAGCTCTGCACTCACCAGCTTTGTAACCTGCCAGGAGTTGCTTACATCCTTTGTGCTTTAATTCTTTATCAAAAGAGATAGCTATCTACTTTGTAAGATTGCTTTATTTTTCTTTTAAGATTTTAAAATCCCTGCAGGGACCCTGATGCAGACTTGATCCCAGGACCCTGGAATCACGACCTTAGCCAAAGGCAGATGCTCAACTGCTGAGACACCCAGGTGTCCCTGGTAAGATTGCTTTAGATATTAGATGAACTAATATCATTACCATCATCATCATCTTAGGAAAGCTTGTTGCTCTCAGAACTCTTCGAGGTTTGTAGTCCTCTCCATGGTTCCACCTTACCCCTTGCTGAGTGAGACCATTTTAGAAAGACTACTCTGCTGGAGGAAGGAGGGGAAGGGAGGAAGAGGGTAATAGTGGGTGAAGTTAGGGGAAGAATTGAATGAGAGTCTGGGGTCTAAGAAAGACAGATGCTCCGGCATCAGTCAGGTAGATGACCTCAAGGGGCCCAGGCTTATTGCTTGCTCAGAGTCATGCACTTGGCTTCTAATGATATATTTAAAATGCTGGCCGAAATTATAATCCTGTTGTAGTTCCTTTGGAGGCTCGTTCATCAACCTGGGCAGTGCGTGTGGCTGGCAGGTAGCCAGCATCATCCCCTGCCTCCTGCCTCCATATGACTCAGCACAAATCAGACATTTTAATAGCTCCTGATTCCAAGTTTGAACTTGCTCCCAAATGAAAGCCTCCCTCCCCCTGACCGTTCTACCCGCATATTCACAACCCACTCCCCACTTCCAATTTATCAGCTAGTAAATTCTGAGTTGAACTTGGAGCCAGAGTTTCATTTAGTTTTGGCAAAGGATCAACTTCTTCCAAGAAAAGAAAAGAAAAAATAATGAAGGAGGGGTGGAGGGGTGGAGGGGAAGGTTTAAAAAAAGCTCAGCTAAACAAAAAGGGCTCATGGAAACAGCCCTGCAACATTAAGTAACTCAGTGCAGAGAGAGCTCTGCTTTTTGATACATTAAATGTAAGTGAATTTGAAGGTGTTTGAAATGCTCTGAATATGCAGCTGGGGTTACCAACCAAGCCCAGATGGGCTCCTAGTTTGGAAAGGTTATGGGGTCACCAGTCATTAGCTGGTGACTTTAGAAATGGAGAGAGGGTTGGGAGGTGTCCATGGCACCTACACTCATTTTCATTCTGGATTGTGTGGCCACTGTCCCTGGGCTTGTGGATGACAGAAGACCTGTTGACCTAACTAACACTCTGCCCTGTTGGATCTACCAACCCCCTGAAGAGCTGGGGACATTTCCAACAAGATATATAACATCCTGAGTTACAGGAAAAGACATGAATAACTCATTCTCACTCATAATGGAAAAATGCAAACCGAATCATCAGAATGGAGAAGGTTTGATATTGTCCATCAGCTTGAGGGAAAAAAATGTTTTTAAAGTTCAATAGCATCTAATGCTGGAGATACTATGGGAAAATGGCCACACTCTTACATTGTAGGTAGGAACACAAATGATAATACCTTTGTGGAAGGAAATCTGACAATATCTTTCTCCACCTCCTGCCTCCTCCCCCCTTGATTCATTCTTTCTTTCCACTTTCTCTCCATGGTGAGCTTGTACCATGTTCTACTTAACAACACCCAAGTGTTGGACTCCCCACTTGCCTACAACTCCTCACCGTGGCCAAAATAGAAAAAAAAAGGTGCAATGAATATATACATGAATATATCCTTTATGGACATATATGAAGATTTCTCTGATGTATTTTTCTCTTCTCTATCTCAATCTCTATTATCCCTGTATCATCCCTGTATCATCCCATCTCTACACCTACATCCACATCTATATCTATATCAAGGTAAAATTATTGGGTTGTAAAATCAATGTATTTAATTTGATTAAATAGTCCAGCAATTTGACAATATCATCTCAAATTAAAAACTATACATACTCATTGTCTTGGCATTGCTAAGAATGTACCCTATAGATATAATTCCATATGTTTGCCAAAATTGATTTATAAGGATATTAATAGAAACACCGTTCATATTACAAAACCCTGGAAAGTGCTGGAGTGCCAGGGGAATAGATGTTTAGTTGTGTCCCTTTACTTTGTAGAGAGTGAGAGAGCACAGTCTCTGGGGAGCCAATTCATGTGTTGAATCCTGATCCTAGCATTTACTGGCTGTGCACGTTGCACAGGTACTTACCTTCTTTTGCCTCAACTTTCTCAGTAATGTAATGGGGACAAGGGCACATGTTTGTATCAGAGTCCCAGCAAGAAAGAAGCTAGACATTCAATTGAGTGGTTTAAAGAGAGTTTAATAGAAAGGACTATTTTCAGAGGGGTAGAGAGGGTAAAGGAAGCTGTAAGAGATAATGCAAGGCTGGCCATAGTAGAGAGCCCTCAATACTCCACACCTTGAATTAGTGGGAGAAAGGGGCAACCTCTGAAATACACAAAGAACTCTGTGGCAAAGGCCACCTGACAGGTGATGTGGCCTTTACTCCAAGAATGGAGCAGTACCTGGTGATCATTAGGGAAGACCAACTACTAGGGGACTTGACTTCTCTCTTCACTGTCCCTCTTATCTCTTCTGGTGCCACATGGTAGCTGAATTCAATTGGAAGCCAAAAGCAGAGGAGCCCTTGATGCTCTACCTACAGATTAGACCTTTGGTGCACCCATCAGAGTACAGAGAGGATTGGGGAGGGGGTTGGGCAAGTAGAAGATACTCAACCAAACACTTCCTGTGACTTGGGGGAGAATTAAATGAACAAACACACAGAAAGTGCTTAGAACAGTGAGGGGCATATCACAAATGCTTAATAAATATGAGTTTTATTTTATTAAGATTAGTATTTATTAAGATTAGTATTAATTTCCCATTAAAACCATTTGTCAGATCCAGATGTGCCACAACGGCCATAGGTCTCCAACATAAATACCAATGAAAAGGGAAGATTTTGGGGAATACAAAAGGGAAGGGCTTAGTATAAGAAGTATGTACTCCTTTGTGTAAAAATGTTTTAAAAAATTGGCTAATGCTATTTGGAGTCTTTTGTGGTTCCATACAAATTTTAGTATTAGTTCTATGAAAAATGTTGGTATTTTGATAGAGATTGCACTGAATCTGTAGATTGCTTTGGGTAGTATGGACATTTTAACAATATTTCTTCCAATCCATGAGCATCGCATATCTTTCCATTTGTTTATGTTGTCTTCAATTTCTTTCATCAATGTCTTACAGTTTTTAGAGTATAAGTCTAAAAGGAGTTAAATTATCACTCAACTCCCTGGTTAAGCTTTCCTGGGTATTTTGTTCTTTTGGGTATAATTGTAAATGGAATTGTTTTCTTAATTTTTCTTTCTGCTACTTCATTATTAGCATATAGAAACTATCAGTTTCTGAGTATTAATTTTGCCTCCTGCAACTTTACTGAATTCACTTATTACCTCATTAATAGTTCTTCTTGGTGGGGTTTCTATGTATATTATCATGTCATCTGCAAATAGTATATAACCAAATAATTAAAAAAAATTGTTGCGTGGCCATTGTCTGTAGAGAGGGTTTGAAGATTACATGGGAGTTGGAAAAGACTTTCATTTTTCATTTTCTACCTTCTGTCATAATGTTTATACTTTTAAACCATGCCCATGCACATGCATGCATTATTTTTATTTTTGAAAAAGTGAAAGATGTTATTTGGGTGGCTTGTTCATGGTAGATGCTTTCTTTTTTTGTTATTCTCTGTAATTTTAAAAGTATTTGTAGGTTTAAGAATAAAGTACTGACTGAGAAGCACACTGTGTTAGAATATTCTGAGTATCAAAATTGGCCTAAAATAGTATTTTTGAGAATGCACAGGCATCTGGTGTGCTCATTATTTATTACTTAAAGGTCACCTTGGTCTCACATTCCCTCCTTTTCTTAGTTCTAGAATCTGTGCTTGGAATGATTGACTTCCAACAGTCTTAAGCAATAAAAAGGGGTCTTCATCCCACGGAGCAAGTTCTTGCTGAATGGGAAGATTATATATGTCATACAGGATTTATATATGTGTGTGTGTGTGTGTGTGTGTGTGTGTGCACACAATTTGTATATAAATACATTATTATTTCTCTGGGATTCTATGGATGTGTATTTGTGGATTTTACAGATATATGCAAATATCTACATATATATGTATATGTATGTGTGTGTGTAGTTTTTTTTTTTTTTTCAACAAGGCACAAGTGTGCCATAAAGTGTAAGCAACTTGGCTCTGAAGTCATACTGCCTCGATGATAATTCTGGCTCCACACTTACCAGCTAGTAATTTTACCAGCTAGTAATTGTGGGAAAGTTACTTAGTTCTCTAAACCTTAGTTTTCTCACTGGAATGGCAGTTGCTACCTACTTCACAGAAACCTTAGAGGTTTAAATGAGATGAGCATTCTTGGCATTTTAGTTATCACTCAAAATATATTGGCAGTTATTTATTGTTAAATGTAACAGTCCAAATAAGTTTTGCCTAGTGAAGAATTTTGTTTTATTCCGTCCCAGTTTCTCTAAATCATTTATCAGAAGTTTCCCTGATTGGAAAAGGGATGTAGTGGATGGAAATGGATATCTTCAGACATGCAGCTCTATAGAATTCTGAGATTTTGAGCTCAACTGTCCTAACTTTAGCCTTTTCATTTACACCAGTGGGGAATACAATGTCCATGGAAATTCACTGATTCATCCAATCTCACAAGGCTGGGACTTCAAAACTGGATGTCTTGACTTCCAGCAAGGTACCCTTGAAGTATTTAGGACCCTGTCTATTCATAGCCACCAGTGGCTATTTGTTAAGGACGGGGAGAATAGTACCCACAATGAATACTCTGGGTGGAAGAGTTATAAAAGGTCATCTGATCCATTGCCCTGCCTGCACTTCCTCTTCTGCTTTGGCATGCACTCATGGGCTAGTGGCCAGGAGCAGAGGCAGCTTCCAGCATGCAGGATGAAGTAGACCTTAGCAGGCCATGACTATGACCTAAGTGCCACCTTACTTGCTCCTCACAAATAAGTTTATGCTTCTCTTTGCAGCAGAATCCCAGCTTTTCAACTCAGATGCTTTATGGACTCATTGTTATTCTTTTGAAATCTTACTGTCCAAAAGACTGGGCATTTTTAGTGTCCTCTGAACTGGACACCAAGCCCTACCACCCTGAAGGGAGTTCTGCTGTTGTGTGATCTCCAGGAGAAAGGAAGTGTCATCTGAACCAATGTCGCCATTGTAATTGTCACAGAGACTTTGGCAGACCAAAAGCCCTGGGCATCAATTCAAGCCAAAGGACTTAAAAAAAAAGTCCCTTCCTTCTAGAACCTGGCATGTTTTTGGTTCAGTTTTAAGGAACTTCTCATCATTAGAGCTGTCTGAAATGAAATAGCAAGTTTCTCATCTTTGAAAATGTTTAATCAGAGATTGGCAAACCACTTGACATAAATATTGTTGATGAGTTAGATCATCTCAATGTCCTTCATTCTAAGACAAGGCATTAGCTTTTCCCTTAACCACCAAAGAGGTGATGATGTAAATGAAGGAGGACTCTATAGAGAGTAAAGGAAAATTTTATTCAATTTCCCATACTAAAAATTGTTTCCATGAAGGAAAACCAGTGTGTGAATATGATTAAACCTTGGACTTGGTATTAAGACATCTGGCCAGGATCTATCAACCAGCCAAGTAGCTTTGTGTTAGGTGTTTCAGCTCTCTGGGTCCCTGTTTCCTCATCTATCTCAGGAGAGGATGGGAACATCTATATGAAATGAACATATGACAGGTCCACAGCGAAAGAATAACCAGTGTCCAGTGGTATGCTTGTCATTATTTACTTATGTTCCTGACTGAGAGAAGTGCAGATTGAGGAATACCTTGAAATAGAAAAAGAGGTCTTGAAACCTCCTGCACCAACACTGATTAAACTGGTCATGGAGGTCTGTTCACCAAATAAAAGTTCCGGTGTTTGTAGCTTGTGCTTCAGACCAGAATAAAGAGAGTGTCCTTGTTTTAAATTCCTAGGAGCCTTGGCTTCTGCACGCTCGGAAGACACTTCCATTTCCATCTATGCTGGAGCTACCAAAACCAAAGTACCACTGATTGAGTGGCTTAAATAACAGAAATTGTTTGGCTCACAGTTCTGGAGGCCAGAATTCCATGATCAAGGTATCTGCAGGATTGGTTTCTTTGAGGGCTATGAGGGCAGAACCTGCTCCAAGCCTCTCTCCTTAGCTTATAGATGGCATCTTCTTTCCATGTCTCTTCACACTGTCTTCCCTCTATATGTGCTTCTGTGTCAAAATTTCCACTTTTTATAAGGATCCCAGTCTTATTGGATTCGGGTCCACCCCAATGACCTCACTTTAACTTGATTACTTCTGTAAACACCTTATCTCCAAATGAGGTCACCTACTGAGATATTGAAGGTCAGGACTTCAACACATGAATTTGGGCGGGGGACATAATTCTCCTTATAACACCATCCATATGATTGCACCCACTCCACTGCAGTTCCTAGGTCATGTCACAGTTGGCAGGATGCGCCTTTGGTAGTGAGTCCAGAAAATGACCACGTTCTCCTTTAGGCTCATCCATCTCATTTAGCCTCAGTCCTCCTCCCCTCCCCCTAGTTCTTTAAACCAGTATTTGTTTCTTTTTTGTTTTTTATTTAAATTCAATTAGCCAACATATAGTACATCACTAATTTCAGATGTAGGTTTCAGTATTTGTTTCTTATATTCACAGTCCCTTTGATTTGGTGAGTGGCACATACGTATGTGCATGTGTTTGTGTGGGGGAGAGAGAAACATTAGCACTCAGTTCCTTCCGTCAGCGCTCCTGCTCTGTAGAGAAGTGGCACATTCACGTGTAGGCTGTATATGTGTCTAATTCCAAATACCTAACTAGCTTTGGGCTCTTGTCTTAGGGTTTCCCTGGGGGCAATCTTGATAAATGAACAGTAAAGCTCTGACTTCCTGGGGTGAAGCAGTAACCTCACATCCACACCTCCCGGAAAACCGTCTCGGTGTAAATCAAGTCTCATCTCAGCAATGATCTCATCACACATTTATTTTGGGTTGGGTCCCAACGCCCTACCATAATAGCCATCATCTCCATTGTGGACTCAAATGACCCACTTTGCAGTTGAGTTCATCCTGGAATCCCATCGGGAGAATGGGGAGAGTGAGGGCCCCAAGGAAAGTCTGCGACTGGTGTCTCTGGTCCTCAAAGGCTGAGGCCACTAGACTTGGTGGTGTTTAGGATGGAGAAACTATCTAATCAATGTCCACCTGTCCAGGGATCTTAGCAGCACATGACTTCCAAACTTGGGCTCCCAGTACATTTTTGACCTTCTTTTGGGTTTAACTACTAAAGTTAATACATGGTCTTGTTCACCCTATGACTAGTTAAGTATTTAAACTAACTGGGCATAAGTATCTTAAGCCCATTCCCCTAAAAATGTTCCAACTTCATGTACTGGGTCTTTGTAAAGCATGAATGAAGCAGAAGCAGGTGATTTGGAAGAGGTAAGAACTCACGCAGGGAAGGCTAACAGCTGGATTCCCATCTTCATTGACTCAGTACATGAAGATGAAGCCTTTAACTCCTGGTGCCCAGTTGAAAGTCCATTCCAGCAGACAACCCCACTGTCTGATGTGATTCAACTCTGTAAAGCTGCTGGATGAACATTCCAAAGCTGATGGATGAGTATTCTGTTATTCACTTCTCAGTTCTGTCAATCATGATGACACTGGACCTTCCCAGTTTCCAGGGTTGGAGAGAGCTTTCTCATTCTAACACAGCACAGGTGGTACTGGGGCATGCTGGCAAATTACAGCATGAGTTCTACTTATCATCTGAAAGTAAGCAAACAACATAAAGCGAATATGGGATGGACAGAGGGAGGGGTAGGGAAGGGGTCAAAAAGCTCAGGATTCTCCATCCTCTGAAGATCATTGAGAGTTGGTAAGAAATGGACCACACTGTCTACCACTTTCAGAGTGAACAGTAATAATAGGTGATATTTATAAGACATATGTTGTGTGCCAGGCTTTGTGCTAGGTGCTTGTGCATTTTCCCATTGAATCCTAACAAAAATCTTTGGTAGGAACCATTTCTAAGAGTAGTGAAGATCAAATGTGCTAATGAGCGTAAAAGTACTTAGAAATGATGAAGTGTTATCAAGCCACAAAGATTCAACACATGCTACTATTTTTTTAAATGACCCCTGAAATACCTTTTAGTCTAAGACTTACATAGTGAAATAATAGATGCCTAAAAGATATGTGATATGGCCCTATCATATACCACAAAGCGTCACCCAAAGAAATGACATCAGCTTGTTAGAGAAGGAGAGAAATGCTGTGTGACCTGCTCAGGGAACCACAATTATGTAGAACCTTCCTTCTAAAACCATGAGGGGACTCCGGTCAGATAAGTTGGTGACCCACTGAGACATGCATGTGGTCACCCCCTAGCCCTGGTGGAAAAGAGGTCAGATTTTGCACTGTCTTTTGTACTCTGATTAGTGACTCTGATCAGGAATATAGAATTTCCAAGGTTTGATCTCTCCTGGACTCAGTCTTCATATTAGTGGAACAGCACTAAATGAGCTGATGTATTTGAAAACATCTATCAAAGCGCTGACATTCGGGAAGTAATAAAAATAATAATTAAACACCCACTGTTCTAGCTTGGTTGGGAAATGAAGACTCAGAACTGGTGGGGTTTATTTAGACTGACACATTCTATAAAATGGGTGGTGTTTAAAGGAAGTGAGTCTAGAGGCATCGGAGCTAGTGGAGTCTAAATGCCCTTTGGGCAAGAATCTTGTTTGTTCCTATTCATACAATGCCACCCACCTTGTCATTTGATCATTTGCTCTTTGTTGGCAATTGTTTTTTCTGGAGTGTAGAGGCCTCTGAGGCAGTTTGTGAGGGGACATTGTAGAGTTGTCTTTAATCTCATTAAGAAATATTTAGTGAGAGGGGCACTTGGGTGGCTCAGTTGGTTAAATGCCTGCCTTTGGCTAAGGTCATGATCTCAGGGTCATAGGATCAAGCCCACATTAGGCTCCCTGCTCAGTGGGGAGTCTGCTTCTCCCTCTCCCTTTACCCCTCCCCCCTTGTGTTCTCTCTCTCTCTCTTAAATAAATGAATACAATCTTTTTTAAAAAAAAATAAAAAGAAAGAAATCATTAGAGAGGCCAGGACTAAAGCTGAGAACATTCAACTGTATGAGGGAACACCTAAAGAAAATATGTTGACGATGTTGAGCAGCAGCATTAAAACAGGGACTTCAGAATTTGGCAGACTGGTGTGTTTGTGGGCAAATTCCTGAACTTCTCTGAACTTCAGCTTCAATAATGAGCTATGGCAATTCATAGAAACCACTTGACCCATGCATAATAGATGTTCCATATTATTATTTTCAACGTACTTTTAAATACATCGTTTTAAATTGTTTTATTTGGAAGTGAGATGAACAGGGTAGGAACTAGACACAGAGATTTTCAGGTCAATGGGCTTCTTAATACCTCCAGCTCTGTATTCTAGTTCTGACCCTGATAACAACCCGATCCAGCAGCTGTTGATCTGCCCTTTGCTATCGGGTGGAATGAGACTAAATCATCTTCATATGATGTCCTTCAAATGACTGTATAATCACATGTGTTCCAGAAGTGGGAGATGAACTCTGTCAATAATTAGAAGTTGAGGTCTGAGGGCAGAGAGGGTGGAGAGGTGAAGGTCAAATCACATGGCTGCCAGTCAATCACAGGTTCTTTTGAAGGACTGGCTGGTGAGTTCTGGAAGATGGATCATCCCTAGCTCTTGGGCTTCAGAGTTGCAGAGGCAGACTCCCAAATGAAGGAATTCTTGGTTCTTTCCTATGGCCTGACTGCTCCACACAAAGTTGGGGTGTTGGGTTTAGGGGAAGGCCTGGCTACACTGAGATGAAGGAGACAGATGGAGAGATGGAGCTTGGCAGATTTGGTGACTGTGGTGACTGACTTCTTAGGGGCTATAGCTCATCACAGCTAACACCCCAGATACCTGTAGGCTGGCTCTGGTCTGAGACGCCTGGAAATTTTCTTATGCACAGTTTCCCCCAGGTAAACTTAGTTGAGGGGGGAGTCTGATTCCACATTGCCACTGCACTCTGAGAGCTTCTGGTCCCAGCCCAAAGCCCGTCTCAGCAATTTAACCATGGAGAGAGAGTGGGCAGCTCACATGGTTTTGGGAGGGGACATCAGCAGCAGTGCCTGGGATAAACTTGCCTGTTGATTGGATCCAGCCTTCCTGTTACACATGTTCTTGAATACGCTGCTTGTCTTGTCCTCCATATGCTCAGTGTTAAAACTCTGAAGTCAAATGTAGCCACTGGAGATGATAGATCACAATTACGCAGCGTAGGAAAGGCAACATGGTCTTCTGGAAGCCCAGCATCTTCCCTCCCAGCGGAGTAGCAGCAGAAAATTGGTGCTGCCTTCTGCCCATTCTCTACACCCAGATCCAACACGCTGACCCAATGCATTGCAGCAGGCTTTTTTATTTTATGTATATGCAGTGTGTGTATTCTGTGTGTCTGTTGTTGGATTACTTGTTTAAGATAGACTGCTGTACCTCAAACAACACTCTTCTAACAGCAAGGACCCTCTCCTTCAGAGTTAGTCTCTAGAGCTTTGAGTCATGGGTAAACAGTCTGCTCTGCCTATTTGGT
The DNA here is from genome assembly GCF_011100685.1 of Canis lupus familiaris. NCBI lineage: Eukaryota > Metazoa > Chordata > Mammalia > Carnivora > Canidae > Canis > Canis lupus. Next base: position 24,112,784 of record NC_049258.1, on the reverse strand, counting down.
GGCTTATTACTCAAAATATATCTTTTTTTTTCCTTTGGCAGGGCAAAGAGAACTTGGCTAGAGTGACAAAACCTAACTTCAGGGCCCCTGAAAAACCTTTATTCTTTGTCACAAAATGGTCTCAGATTTTGTCCTAGAAATGGCAACCTGCAGAAATTCTTTTCTTAAGCTTAAGGCTTTGTTCCCAGGCAAGATGCTAGAAAAGCTCTGTATAAGAGGACACATATTGCTCCTATCTCTCAGGATGAGTATCAGCTTTTACAGAAAATTAATTTTGCCAGGGAAGAGATGAGGTTGTTTGACTGGGTTGTCAGGGAGGAAATGGGAGGAGGCTGGGAAGGCTGGGAAGTGGGACTCCCTTTAAGAGGACTGAGGCACAGAAATAACCCTGCAACGATAAAGAAGCAAAGCTTTCATTTTTCATAATTTCGAGGAAAACCTGCCCTGATAGTGAGGATCTGTGAACACCGAGGTGCGCTGTATTCTGTGCTTCTCTTCAGCCAAGCCACTGTTAAAGGGTAAAGCCACAGCATTACAAAATGGACACAGGTCAAAGATTTTCTGTAACTTAATAATTAATGAGGGAACCGGCAAGATGTGACTACTGGTTTGAAGGAGAGTCAAAGAACTGCACAACCACAGACTATGCAGGATGCCCAAATCAGTAATAAATGGTGACATTTCCTGAACTTGCCCCAACTTGAATGAAACACCCTATCACCAAAAGCCTTCAGTGCCCATTTTATTGATTGTGGGACTTGGTGTCATCTCCAGCAGCACTGCTTCTAGTTTTTGAAAGTGATAATAGCAACCTGATTCTGTTGCAGTTAATCGTAGAGGATTGCTGCAAAGAGGGTTTCCCAGGTGTTGACTTGCAAGCCTCTGGACTGCTTTCTGCAGAGGGAAAGGCCCTGTCTTGGAAGGGATGACAGAGATGCAGGGATCTTTCTTCTTCACCGCTGACGTCCTGTGTGATCTAAAGAGATCCACATCTCAGTTTTCTGTTCCCAAAAAGAGGGATGAAAAGAACAGCTTTGACTTAATTTTCCAAAAGTCTTTGCAGGAAAGCCAGGAAAATGCTTGTCGGGTGAATTTAAACCACCACCGGTCCCATATCCCAGGACATAGAAGTTGTTTGATTAAGAGGAAGAACGTCCATGGCCCTGCCCAACCTGGTTGGTGGAATCCTCCTCAACTCACCAACACCCTTGTCATTTCTCCTGGCAGCCTTCTCCATGCTGTTTGTTTGCAGGGACATGACACGCTGGCGCCTGGAGACAGGGCAGGGCGGGGAAGGCTTTGGAATCTGTGCAAGCCATTGCCCTCCCCACCCCCGCAAAGCTTTGTCCTCAAGCTCTGTCTCTGAGGCCCTTGGATCAGATTGCTTGCTTCCAGGTGCCAGAGAGACACTTTTCTGTTTGCTCTCCCACCCAGGCTGCCCTCGGTTTGTCCTTCCCCTAGGTGGGGGTGGCAAGTGACGGAGGCCGTTGAGAAAGGAGTCTTTCTTCTTTTTCCCCTCCCTTTCTTCCCCCTACCCCCTCAAATTGCAAGAGCATTTTGGCTTCTTTCCATCACTTGGGGCTTGTGTTGGAGATTTGAATCTGCTCTTGTTTCCTGTAAATAGCCCAGAAGTTCAGGTACAAGTGCAGTCTTTACAGGTGAGCTGTTTGTGGAACATAAGCAGGCATGCATGGAGCTGGCTGCATTGCTGATAGAGGATCTCTTCTGAGCCCAGTCCAGTGTAGCCTATGGTCTCCCCAATATTTCCAGCCTGGTCTACGTAGCCTTGTCCCTGGCTTATTTGCTAATTCCCTCAGGCATAAAATATCACGGAATTTGAGCACCGTTCATGCCCCCAAACAGCTGGCAAAGATTCCTTGTCCCGCTGTTAACCTCTCTGGCTTATGCCTCTTTCCTAAGCGTATTGTCTTTTTGAAGAGGGGAACTATTGGTTATTTGGATGGCAGACCTTGTACTTTAGGGAGGAAATTTTATGTTGCAAGTGGATAGAAACCCAGCTCGCACTAGTTTAAGCAAAAACAGGAAGGGAAGACTTCACATAGCTGAGAAGTCCAGGGGTGTAGATGAATGCAGAGATCCAAAAGATGTCACAAAGACCAGGCTTCCTGCTGCTTAGGCTGCCATATTTAGCAAAGAAAAATACAGGACACTCAGAAAAGCTGAATGTTGGAGAAATAACAATTATTTTTTTTTAGTACAGGTATGTCCCATATTGCTTCTTATATTTTATCTGGCTACATCTACCTGACACAGCAGACTGTGTCAGCTTTTTCCTCCTGCATATGTTGGGATTACTCTGAGGCAGGCTCTAGCCATGAGGCAACAGAATGGCTACTGGCAGCCCTACACTCATATTTCAGACCTTAGGCACCATGGAAATAGGGCCCTTTCCCCCAAAGAGTTCTAGCAAAAAACCAAGATTTCATCTCCTTGATCTGGCTTGGGTCTTGTGGCCACCTCAGAAGTGACCACTCTGTCCATGGGAATAAAATACTGGCTAGGTCTGGTCATGTTTCTGCTTCTACTGGGATATAGATTTAGCCATGTATGAACCCCTTGGATTAAGAGTTGGTGGGAGAGTCCCCAAAGGGAAACCAGAGTGCTGTTACTAGAAGAAAGATGTTAGCCAGAGGTCAACTCTGTGGTCCAGTGGTTGGCATGCCCTTGAGCAACGTTCCTTGGAACTCCACACATAACACACTGGCTTCTTAGAGTCTGATGCAGATCACAGAGGAGTGGGGCATGGTTTTTTCCCCTATAGGATGAGTTTGGAGGATGGGTGGCAATCTAGGTAGTTCCTGAACCAAACAGCAATGGCAGTACAAAAACATTTCTTTAGTACCTTCTCTCTGTGGCCTGTGCTACCCAGAATGAGTCCTATGTAAAGATAAAAAGGAAGGCATTGCTGATGTCCATGAACTTACCTTCTAGTGAGAGATATCATCATGTTATACTTTGTTCTAGGATCTCATAATACTTTCTTTGTTTCTATATACAGGTAATTCTGAGTATATAAAGAGGGAGTGAATTAATTCCAGATAAGGCTTACTGGAGGCGATGCATTTGAGCTGGGTCTTAAAGGATGGGTAGAGTTTAGACAGGCAGTGATGAAAGAAAGAAAGAGAAAAATCCCAAACAGGGGAACTAGAAGAAGCAAACCTGTTGACTTCATGTTGCTGCTAGCCTGCATAAGATGGCATGGCCTTGACATCACTCAGGGTCAGACAGATGCTTAGAAATCCCAGGCAAATGAATGGTTGGGTACTCTGGCATTCCTTCAAATACTTGTTCATAGTTAATTTAAAAGAGAAGGCTGAGTGATGGGGTGGGGTGCAAAGGAGAGTATTTGGGGGAAGAGGAACCCTAAGTGGGAACACTCAGCTCCTTTTCTACTGCCCTTGGTAATTCCACTCTGGCTCCAGACCAACATAATCCACTCAACAAAGGAAAGAGTTGTGGATAAGTGGACTCGTCTTCCTTATTTAGCAGCTATCAGGGTAACTTATGCCTAACTCTGGGTGGAAGGGGGGCCTTAGCTCCTTGATCTTGGGTTCCTTTTATACCGTCTTCCTGAGGTGTGTTCTAATCCATTCTATTTTCTTATGTTGCCAAGGTATTTCATTTCCCTGGTGATGTGATGGTCTGCCTCTTCCTCCAAATCTGACACTACTCTAAAGGGCTGAATATTGGAAAACATTTTGCCCCTATAGTCCATGGCTGCCTAAGTGTGCTGCTCAGAGAGATCTGAGTGTATGCTGCTGGCCTCCGAGGCAAGGGCCACACAGAGTGTGAACTTTTCTCCTGGAGAGACCATCAAAGGCTGTAGTAAAGTCTGGGAGCATGGACTGTGTCCCATTAGGATGAAATTCCTGGGTCCTCCATTTACCTTACACTGAGTGATCCTAGAAATTCAGGATAAGAATTGAGATGCCATTGTCCATCTGATTATGCTTCTCTGAGGACTCCCACCTTCAAGGATGCACATCTCTTTGGTGGTGGTAGGAAAAGTATCCAGCCCTTGAGCCCACAGCTCTTCCTACTCACAAGCTGCACTAATCCCTAGCCCAGAGATCTCTTTCACTCATGCCTCCAATTGATATTGGCCTGATGAGGATCCTTACACAAAAAATTCTGGATTAAGTTTTGCTCGAAAAATGTTCTTGTTTCAGGTTTGTGTCTTTGAGATTTTTTTAAATGACAGATTCCCGGATGTACTATATGTCAGCTAATTGAACTTAAATTAAAAAAAAAAAAAATGAAGACACATTTCCCTGTGTTATAGTGAGGATCCCCTAAGAAATGAGCTGGGATATGTGACTCTAAAAAAAAGAGCAATGAACAAAAAACTATCCAGAAAAATAATCATTTTGACCCACATAGGGTCAAGTTATACTTTTGAAACAGTGAGTGGAAATTTAATTAAACTAGACAAGAGAAAAACAACATAATGGAATAATATGGAATGCAATGAAATAATAGATCTAAATGAGGTTGTATCATATTCCTGTCCCCAAAAGAAATCGTCCCTACCCTCCTGGGGCAAAACTGAGTTGTATTCTCTACCAGGGAGGAAATGGACCAAACTTCACTTCATTTTAGGGCTTGGCCATCAAGTTAGTCTTTGTGGACAAACTCAAGGTCCCATGGGCCCCCCCGCCCTACCCTCCCATGGTGTGTGTGTTTATTTGTGCCCCTGCTCTTTACCACGTGCATGTGTTGCTCCTTTTATCTTGGGATTTCCTCCTCCAGAGCGACTTTGTCTTTTGTTTTTCAGCTACTGGGTGCCAAAAACAATAGCTCAGCCTAAAATTTGTCTTTCATCTGTTCTCATTCTCCTCATCTCTCTTGAAAGGCTCTCTTTTCTTAATGTTTTAAAAAGGAGTCCTCCTCAAGGAGCCTTAAACGCACATGGCCAAGTGAAAGAAACCAGTCTGAAAAGGCTGCATACCATATGATTCTGACTATATGATGTTCTGAAAAAGGCAAAACTATAGAAACAGTAAAAAGTTCAGTAGTTTGGGGATATGGGAGAGGAAAGTATAAATACGTGGAGTACAGGATATTTTTAGGACAGTGAAAAATATTCTGTATGCTATCATAATGGTGAGTGTACAACATTTACGCATTTGTCAAAACCCATCGAATGTACAATATGAAGAGCAAACCCTAATGTAAACTATGGTCTTTAGTTAATAACAATGTAATACTATATTGTCAGATGTACCACATTGATGCAAAAATAGGGAAACTGTGCATGGTAGGGAGAGAATATATGGCAACTCTCAGTACTTTCTGTTCAGTTTTTTAATAAACTGAACACTACTCTTTAAAAAAGTCCAATTAATTTTTTTTAAATGTCCTTTTATCCCATGTACTTTCCTCCTATTTTTCCTATCTCTGCGTCTCCCTTCAGGAATGTTTGAGTTGAAAGTACTTAGATTTACGGAGAGTCAAATTTAGATCTTCAAACACTCCTGCATCCTCCACACTTCAAATTATTTCATTAAAACAAAACACAAATTTCTGTTTCTGTGCTAATCATAAATAACTGGCACATGTTCACTTAAAACATGAAGCTGAGTCTTGGGCAAACTTCAAGTTAACAAGATGTTCTTGCTGCCTTTAATTCTGTTCTTTCAGATCACAATGTCGTGGTCCTTTTTTTTTTCCCCCTTTGCCTTCTCACTGACATAAACACTGTCCATAAGAAATTAATGCAAGGTGCTTGTAAGCAGGGATCTTGTGCGTAACTTTACAAAGGCCCTTTACTCTTGGCCTGGTTGGGGAGAACTTGATCGCATCTCTTGCTGACCCCTTCTGACCATCCTTACATGCCTCCCAGGAGCTGACCAGGGAATCCAGTGGGTTTGACTTAAGAGTGTGGTTCATTATCTTAAAAACCCTGGTCACACATATCTGGGATGATCCCTGAAGACTCTCCAGATATTTATTTAATGAGAGCAGCAAACCCAAACAGAGAGCTGTGTGGTTACAAAAAGAATTTTAAACAAAGTCCTTGAGTAGTGTTTGACCCCTCTCTTCTATAAACAGGCCCTCTCTGTCATCACGCTGGCTATTCCACAGGGGCCAGAGTTATCTGTCTTAAGACACTGAAATCATGGGGTACTGTGCTTCCTCAAGACAGAGAAAACAGTCCCAGACCTCAGGGATGGAGGCTCACTGGCAGATGTGTTGGCAAGGCTGTCTTAGGAGCCCCAATATTGTTATTTCCCCACTTTCAGTCCTGAAAGTAGGGTTCCAGGCTGAGAAGTAGAGAAGGAAAACTCCTCTTGGGCATTACAATATGTCAGGCACCGTTTGAGGCATTTTAAATGAGCCGCTCTACTTAGCTCTTGGAGGTGGGTATAAGGATTCCCCTCTTTACAGATGAGGAGAATGATGGGCAGAGAAAGAAAGGAACACATACAAGGTGAAAACATTAGGATCGGGCAGCCCTGGTGGCTCAACGGTTTGGCGCCTGCCTTCAGCCCAGGGCGTGATCCTGGGGTCCCAGGATCGAGTCCCACGTAGGGTTCCCTGCATGGAGCCTGCTTCTCCCTCTGCCTGTGTCTCTGCCTCTCTCTCTGTGTGTCTGTCATTAATAAATAAATAAATAAATAAATAAATAAATAAATAAATAAATAAGAAAACATCAGGATCATCCCTCTAGGGTGACACTATCCAATGGTAACGTAACATAATGCACGAATGGGAGCCACATATATAGTTTTAATTTTCCAGTAACCATGTTTTCTTAAAAATTAAAATAAGCAGGTGAAATTAATCTTAGTATTTTATTTAATCCAATACAGCCAAAATATCATTTAATATCATATGATAATTTTGATGAGGTTATTTCCCCCTTTGGGGTTGTATGAAGACTTCAGAATCTGGTGTGTATTTCAGGCTTACAGTTATCTCATTTCAGACCAGTCACATCTCAAGTCACACAGGGATCAGAGCCTCTATATTAGACAGTGTGTTCTGGATCTTTTGCCCTTATCCTTGGTCTGTTTTGCCCTAGCATCACCTATGGTCTGTTTTGCCCTAGCCTTCCACTGAATTGTGTATTAACGTGATGCCCTTGACTTTGAGGGAAGAACACAGCCATATGGAGTGTCAAAGCCTCTGCTGTGGGAGAATTACTGACTATAGATCATTCACTACCCCTTACAGCCTCATGCTGTATCAAGGAAGTGTTTTATTGTTGTTCGTCCAAAATGGTATGTCCCTTTTTTTTTTCCATTTTGTAGCTGATTCTGCGTTTTGTTTTGCATTGGCTACCAGGAGGCTTGGGGCCAAATTGGACACAATTTTCACTAAGGGGGAGCAATACAATAACATAAATATTTTGGACTTTGTGAAGATGCATGATATGCTCACAGTAAAGTTTTCTTTTTGGTAATGGGCTAAACATACGTGTTTCCCTGCCCAGGCAAAAGTTACTATATATAATTTAATATGTGAATAGCCCTGAGGAATCTGCTGCTAAGTTATGAGATATAGCATGAATAATTTTTTAAAATTTTAATATACTTTTGAGGCTTTTAGTAGGCTTTTCTTTCTTGAAAACTTACACTGTGCTTCCAAAATTAAGTAAACCATGAGGTACTATTCTCGCTTTCCTTTTTGTGATATGAAGAAATACAGAAGAAGAAGAAAGAATAATATTTTTCTGAATGATAGCAAGAAGAAGACTTTCCTACTTCTGTAGAAATGATACATAGCTAACGATCTCTTCCTCTGACTTCTGTTAAATTTACAGGGGTTTAGTACTATTCCCTCTATTTCATGAAGCCAAGCCAGAGAGGTCCTCCCAGCTGGTGTTGCTGCATTGTTGGCTCTATCAAAGGTATTTGCAAATCACTGTAGAAGATAAGGTGATCTTTGGGGTCATCCAGTATAACCCCCTTATTTTACAGAGAAGGAAACCTTAGCCACATCACCCACAGGGATCAATAACATTTGTAACGGTGTCATTTAACAGATTTGCAAAGAGTGGGTGCATTAATGGACCCTGCAAGAGGAAAGGAAGGCCATCTCACAGACATGAGAATTCATAGGATGCATCTTCTTATCCAGACTCCAAACCTGATCATTTGAGCTCAAATGCTTTTTAAATCCTCAGTGGTGTCACCCTGCCAACTGAAGCCCAAGCTCTCACCACTTAAAGAAAGTTTGTTTCTGTCTAAAATGCCTTATATTGTTGGTTTATCCCATCTTTGATGGTTTGGGCCACCAGGTGGAATTGGAGTGCTTGTATATGTATGTGTATGTGCCAGGCATCCACCAGAGTGATGCAGAAAAATAAGATAAGCTCACGTTCCTTGCTTTTAGGTATGCAATGGAACCCCTCTTCTGCCTCCTTTTTATACTCCACCACCAAGTCTTTTTCTCTTTTAGTCTCCTCCATCTTACTAAAATTTGCCATACCACAGTGAGGGACACTGGCCCAAACCAGGGGGTCATCCTTGATTCCAAACTCTGCCTTGCCACCAACCAAAACTCTCATCCAGTCATTTACCTGTGTTTCCAACTCTAACTCCAGCTCACCCTCTCCACTCCTCTCTACCTGCACTGCCATCAGGCTGGATTAGATGCCATCACCTCCACGTGAGCTCCTAGACTGTCCTGGCTCTACTCTCCCTCCTCTACAATCCATTCTTCACAAAGTAGCCAGCAAGGACTCTTAGAGATCGAATCAGATTATGTTACCTCCTGCTGAAGGCCCTTCAGCAGTTTGGGTTACATGCAAACTTTCCAAGACGGACTGTAGCGTTTAGCCCCTTCCCACCTCAGCAGCCTCATCTCACTCTGCTCCTGTCTTCACTAACAAAACCCCAGCCACATGGGGCCCCTCACATCCCCTTGGCTGCATTACCTTGAATTAACCTCACTGTATTTCTGTATAAACAGTGTGATGTACCTGTTAGTTGAGTGTGCAAGTTGGCTTCCATCTGAGCTCTAGGGGGGAAGTTAGATAATATTTTAATCACCCTAATAAAGAATCTATGCTCCAGAAATGGCCTCAGCAAGTGCTTTAAATATCAATTTCTAAATCTGTGTTAGAAGACATATTAATTACCATACATAATGCTAAAAATAAATTTTCACTGATGAAATAAGTGGTGTTCAAGATATATGATGGGCTGGAAGATTGTATAACACCTCCACCTTTGCATAAATAAAATGTGAGAAGCTGGAAGGTCCAATGCCTCTGAACTTTCTGAGTGACATCCTTGGTCTAGACCTCCTTTTGGCCTTGGGTGCCGCTACTTACTAGATGGCCCTGACAACACATCCTAGTGTCAGAATATTGTTGCCTTTACCTCAGCATTCACATTTCAGACAAGGTATTGTGGGTGCCCTGAAGACCAGAGCAGGATGTGTGGCTGTCTTTCTATGTGCTCACTAATAAACATTTGAACATCTGGTGGCATTTGCTCTGAGGCTTGCTTCCATTGCAGTGTGCCACCTGGCACATGGTTGTGGAAGGGCCATGTGGCTAACCTCCTACTCTGATTGTCTAAAGAATGTGATAGAAACAGCCAGATTGGCCTTGGATGAGGCCCTGTCACCTCCAAAAAGACAGAGCTCCTTAACACCTCAGGAACTTCCATTTCTTTTGCCAGGAGTGCTCTCCTTCCATGTCTCCCTTGATGGTCATCTGATTTTGCTAGTTTAAACTTAAATTTCAATTTTTCGGAGTGGCTGTACTTGACCACTCTTTCTAAGTAGGTCCTCCTATGTCAGTCACCCACCTGATTACTCCCTGCTCATTTCCATTCCACTGTGAATCACAGGGAATGGGCTCTGGCTAGATTTGGCCAATGGGAGGCACTAGTAGCATCCTGGAGGGTGGGGAGAAGCCAGGGTATTTTTCTCTCTTCTGCTTTATCTGAGTTGGCATCTCCCAGTAGATCGGCCCTCACTTCTAGTTCTTACTTCCACGGAGAAAAAACCCTTCTATGATTGTAGCTTCCAGACAGTACCAGGTTCTGGGCTCTGCTCATATCACCTCTTTCCACTGCCCTCCAGCCCTGGGGGTGGCAGAGGACTTCCTGTGTTACTAAGCTCTGACGGTTCTCATAGCCCTTTTTCTTTCCATCATGTGTACAACATACTTCTTGTATTTAATTTTCTCTGATTATGATACCTGGATGCCTCTGTTTCCTGAGTGGGCACTATTCTAATACGCCCTGTAATAGCAGAGTATGTCACCTTGTTTTGTTTTTTTCTCCATAGCTCCGTTCACAAGTTGTAATTATTTACTTGTTTATTTGCTTATTAACATCTCATCTGTTTCCCACATCAGACTGGTATCTCCATGAGAAGGGACTCTAGGATGTGGTCACAGCACATCTTCAAAGTCTTCAGAAACCTAGGTGCTTGATAATAATTTATTAAGAGGATAAATAAATCTAGTGCCTGCATTTTGAAATCTTGGATCTATGAGCCACTCAGGGGACCCATGGATGAGCTTCAGGAAATAAATAAACCTTTGACATTGAATGAAAATATTTGTATTAATTTGTTTGTATGTTTACCTCTCATTGGCAAGAGTACATGACTTTCACTAGAGGTTCAGCATAGTAAGACTTGAAAATTAAGACAGTGCACCTAGTAGAAGAGATACCCACATGTTACATTGTTATTAGACTTTTATAATATTGATATTAACTAAAGTACAAGAGGAGGATTGAGAGGCCCTCTTTTCAGTTGTTGAAGCCAAAAATGTAGGAGTCATCCCTGACATCTCATTTTCCCTTATTCTTCACATTCAATCCATCAGCAATTATATCAGTTGGCTCTACCTTCAAAACACACCCAGAATTCGACCTCCACCAACATCACTCTGGTCCAAGCCACCATTATCTCTTTTCTGGACAGATGAAAAATGACTCCTGTCTGCTGCTACAGCTCTTCCCCTTAAATAGTCTATTCTCAACACAGCATCTCAGTCTGACAGAAGGCAGATCATGTTAGCGTTTCCTCCAAATTCTTTAACAGCTCCCATCTCACATAGAGTTAAAGCCGAAGGCCTCCTAAAGCCCTCTATCATGCAGCTTCTTGCTCTTTCTCATTCTCTCTTTCTTTCTCATTTCCTACTTAATTCCTCCATGGTCCAAACAATCTGCCTAGTTGGTCTTTCTTTTCCTACCACAAGACCTCTGCTCTTTTCTGCTGGTATGTTCTTCTCCCATACAGCTTAATTTTTGTTCTTTCAGCTCTCCAACCACGCAACAAATAACACCCATACACCCCTATCTCTCTAGTCTGCTCATCATGCTTCACTTGTATTCATAGCATGAATACATACATTCACAGCCATCAAACACAGTAGAGATTACCACCTGACACAATATAGATCACATCTTACACAGCAGGGATCATCATCTAACATTACACAGCTCACCATCTAACACAACAGGACCACAATCTAACACAGCAGGGATCCCCATCTAACATAGTATAGATCGCCATCTAACACATGAAGGTTCCCTACCTAACATGACAGGGATCACCATCTAACACAGCAGGGATGATTATCTGGCACAGCATGGATCGTCATCTAGCAGAGCAGGGATCACTGTCTAACTTAGTATACATCACCGTCTAACACATTGAGGATCACCATTTAACACATGAGGGATCACCATCTAACACAATGAGGATCACCATCTAACACAGCAGGGATCACCATCTAACACAGCAGGGATCACTATCTTACACAGCAGAAATCAACATCTAACATAGCACAGTCACCATGTAACACAACATAGATCACCATCTAATATAGCATGGGTCACCATCTATTTATTTACTTATTTATTTATCATCTCACTTTTCCAGTAATGTATAAGCTCCACCAGGGCAAAGACTATATAATTCAAGTCCAGAAGAGTGCCTGGCACATGGTAAGTTCTCCCTACACATTTGTTGAATGATTGTGATGGTGGCAACAACATTCATAGAATCCTAAAAGATGAGTCTGATTTGAAGGGGCAAAGAAGGTTGGGTGACCGGGAAGGAGAAAGGTAAGTGACAAGCATCTGTCAAGGCTTGCCTGGGATAGAGTTCTCTCTTTCTCAGTCTGTTTTAGTTTCAGAATTTTTCATTCACCCATCACCCATTTTCCCTCCCCAGAAGTCCTGCCTCCTCTGTAGAATTGGCTCCCCCTTTTAAATTTCTCTTAAACTTTAGGGCTTTGGGGAGGAGGGAGGGGGGAGGGTTGGGAGGGAGGGAGGGAGCGTCGTGAGGGCTGGGGGGGGTTCCGGGGCGGGCGAGGTACGGCGGACGTCTAATTCCTTCCTTTCATTCATTCCTTCTTCCTTCCTTCCTTCCTTCCTTCCTTCCCTTTCTTCCTTTCTTTCTTTTTCTTTCTTTCTTCCTCTTTTCTTAGTCCATGGATATAAGTGGCAGAGGTCAACTACTGACTTAAAGGAAGTCAGGCTAGAGAGTTTTTTATGTTCTTGACTTGAACACTATTGCATTCTTGACAGGTGTGTGCCTGGCATACTGATGAATAATGTAGCAGGTGATTGGATTGGGGGGGGCAGAAATTGTTGATGGGGCAGGGGCAGTTAAAGTTAAAGCTTGAGCAAAGTTAAAAGGACATATATGCATCTTACATATATAAGTGAGAGAGAGAGAGAGAGAGAGAGAGAGGCTGAGGCGAAACAAGACCTTCCTGAACAGTGGAGGAGTTTCAGGTCATCCAGTAACTCTCGTCCAACCTCTCCATCTGTCATCCCGAAATGCTGGTGAGATTGACTTCAAGGAACACAGTCAACTTTTGTTTTTGGAGACTGCAGGGTAAATATTACAGATCTGGAAATTGCTGGCTTACAACTTCAAAGCCTTGAATAAAGCTGCTGGACGATTTGGAAGCCACCTGGCAGGAAATTTAACTTTTGCAGTTTTGGATACTTTTTTCCTTCTCATTCCTTAATTCCTACCTGCCTTCTGCCTCCTTCCCAACTCCAAATTAGCTATTTGGATGCTGTAGATGCAGTTTAGACCTGGGTACCAGCCAAGGTCAGGAGGCTCAGTATATGAGAAGTGAATGCCAGCTGTATTTCAGACAGAATCTCCAAGGCTGGAGAGGCAGAGGAAGGCAGACCTTGGTTTCCTGATGCTGGATTTTCTGCTCTTTTCTATACGCACACGCATGCACATGCACACATGCATGCATGCATGCAATGCACTCTATCCCTTTCTACCTTTTCTACCTTTTCTACTTTTAATTTCTTGCTTTTAGAAAGAATGGTGTGGTGACTCTGTCCCTTTTCTGTCTGGATTCAGTCCTCCTCTCTCAGCCCCCTTCTCCATGGAGGCACTAGCTCTATCCTCGAAAGGGTAAAAATAGAGAACAGTCAGTAGGGAATCAAAGAAACAAAAATAATAAATGGACCAGAGGGTTCTCCAAAGTTTAACAAGGGCTTTTGAAACCTAACTTCACACTCCAGAAGGGAATAATAAGCATTATAAACTGTGATAACTCAATTCAAACAAAGATGTGATTATAATTATCAGGAATCATAGAAACATGGCCCCAATTCATGAGTTTGCTAATTATTGACACTGCTGTCAATGTTGAAACTAAGTTCAGGACTTTCCTCTGGATTATTATATATAACAATAAGCTGTATCTATCTACGTACCCATCTATAGCGCTATAAATAAATATAGATATGATCTATTTCTATGATGGCTCAATGTTCGCACTCTGTGGTCAGCGTACACTCTACAAGCATGTGCTTGGTGTGACCCATAGTCAATCTGTCTCTGCCTTCTAAATACTTAAGATCAACCCTGTTTGTTCTTTATGGTGTTGACCCTTGTACTATAGAATTTTGAAAATCTGTCTGATATGAAAACTAAAATAAAAGCAAAGACTAGGTTTAAGATATGCCTCCTCATTAACTTAATGCAGCCCCTCCTTATGTATCATTGTAAACATCATATTTGATTTGCTTTTAGAAAGGTCATATCTTGGTTCCTTCACAACCCCCCAAAATCTGTATTTAAGCAGTGGGTTTATAAATGTGACACATTCACTCAGCAAACTTTTTTTTTTTTTTTTTTTTAAGTATCTGCTATGTACCAGGAATGGTGACAGACTCTAAGGGTACAGAGTAAATGAAATACTGTTTGCCTCAAGGAGTTCACAGTGCCACAAAGATTCATGCAACAATAGTTCAAGGTGACAGGTGTTGTGATACAAGTAGTTGACACAGGATAGGGTAGGAACCACCAGAAAGTATACCTGACCTCCAAGATGCTCTCCAGGGAAGGGATTCTGGGGGAGGTGATGGAGTTTTGAAAGACTAGCAGGAGTTAAGGTGAAGGGGAGGGTGTGGGAGGTTAGAGAGTGTGTTCAGAGAGTGGGTGTGCAAAGGTGCGATCTCCTCAGCAGGTTGTGTGCCACTGAGACTTTGTACCTGGCATCTCCAGAGCAAGGGTGTGGAGAGATTCAAGGCAAGCAGGCTGACAAGATACTGAGTGAGAAATAAGATCTTAATGGTTTAAAAGAAAAAGAAAAAGAAAAAAAAAAAAAAAGAAAAACCCTAGGTACATTGTGATCTAGAGGCCAAATTTACAGTTGAGAAAAATCCTTTCTTCCTTAACTCTACCCCATCATTGTTTCAAGAACTGGGTCCTTGTTTTACCAGTTTTACCAGCAATGAATATAGCTCCTGAGGAAATGACTTTTTATTTTATTTTATTTTATTTTATTTTATTTATTTTATTTTATTTTATTTTATTTATATTTTTAATGTTACAGTATTTCTTTCTTTTTTTAAAGATTTTATTTATTTATTCTTGAGAAACACAGAGAGGAGAGAGAGAGAGGCAGACACACAGGCAGGGGGAGAAGCAGGCTCCATGCAGGGAGCCTGATGTGGGACTCGATCCCGGATCTCCAGGATCACACCCTGGGCTGAAGGCGGCGCTAAACTGCTGAGCCACCTGGGCTGCTCAATAAATGACTTTTAAAATTAGATTCTACAAAATGATGAGCACCAATTACAAGCAGAACCCAGATCAAATAGAACAGTTGAGTATATCCTAATTTTCAGAGATATAGCAAATGTCACTACCAGATGTCTATTATTTGATTAAGGCTGGTAAACTTTTAAGGATTAGCAGGTTTTTAAAACCCTTGGCAATGTAATGCTAAGAGATGGTGGCCTTTAGGGACTCTAAGACAAGTCCTAGAGTGGAAGGTCATCTTGGTTTCTGACCCTTGCTGGCAATATTAGATGAGAGAAAAGGAAGAAACCTTCCCAGCATGACCTCCGTGAGAGACTATGTGTCCAGGTTGGGGATGGAGAATGTAGTTTGGATCCAGACTGGAAGCTTGGCTTGGGGCTAAGGGTGGAATCTTGGCTCCTCTACCTACTTATCAAGACTCCTTCTCTGTGTCTCTGTCTCCCATCTGTAAAATAAGGATACTTACCACAGCCTACCCTTTGGGGCTATGTGAGAATTAAATATAAGTGAGAGTGTGTCCAACATTTGTACCCATGCCTTTTGGGTGAGAGGTATAAAGGAAGGAATATGGTCCAGGAGCCAGGGGACCACATGACCTACTGGTGGTCCACTCGGCCCTCAACTATGGCTCCCTAAGCAGAGCCAGGGTCTTGTCCATGGTGTGTGAATTGTTGGTTGTTAGTCTGCTGAGCCCTCTGCCCTGCTGCGGGGAGACACACAAAGCACAACTTTGCCCCTGGGAAAACTGCATCCTTGCCATGCCTGGGAGAGTGCTCTGTGCCACTCTGTTCCCCGTTGGCTTTGGATTTTCTCCTTCAGTCCAAATGCATTTGCATTGTTCTCTAAGTCTGACTGAGGCTTGAGAGGATTCCATGTAATCCCTGGGCTGGTTTCCTTTGGTTACACACACACACACACACACACACACACACACACGCATGCTCACACTTCATTCTCACCAGGGTCCCAGGAGGTGAAAAGCCCACTTTAAAATGTGCCAGGTTTAGGCTCCGAGGCGCCCTGAGACTTCCCCATGAGCACAATGGGCTGATTGTGCAGGCTTGTCTCAGTCCTGTGGCAGGTCGGCAGGCCAGCTCCAAGCTCATCTTAAACAACTGCCTCCGACCTTAAACCCAAACACCACGGCTGCGCCCCTGGATCCAGGTCTGTTTTCCTAGAATATCTGGTTACAGCATTTTAAAAATGAGCAACCTCATTATCAATAGTGTTTCTGAGAACCCGGCATTCTTTTAGAAAATGTTAGCTCTCCAGGGCTGGCAAGAGCTGCAAAGTAGACACATTCTCTTGCCTGCCACCCCTCCCTCAGGTGACACCCAGCCAAACCTAACAGCCTGGCTTAGCAAAAATGAACACCAGGACTCCATTTCCACCGAGGAGCTGAGGTCCTGGGTGGCAGAGGGAGGGAGTAGGGTCTCCTTCCCCAGAAGTCTTAAAGAAGAAGAGAGACTTTTTACTTGTGCTGAGTCAGCATCACATTACCCTGTGAACACTGGGTTAGAACCTGGGTTTTGTTCCCCATCTATAGCATGTAGCGTTGTGTAATCTCCAACAAAGTATTGCAATTTACCGAGCCTCTGTTCTTCACCTGGGAAATAATACTTATTGTGAGGACCAAGCGACATAATGTACGGAAAAATGCCTTCCAAATTAGAAAGGCTTCAATGTGTAAAATTACCCCATTCCTCCTAATATGATCTTTCCTTGTTTCATACATATATGTGTATGTATGTGAACACATGGGACTTTCTTATTCCCTTCAACCACGTTAGAATTTTGAAGGAGAGAAATTAATTTGAAATAAATTTAATATTAAAATACTGCTCTTGACATGATCCAGGGCAGGGAGCAGACAAAAAATAAATGTATGAAGGAATGATTAAATTATGTTGTTCATCATCTATTTAAGAAGGTAGGGAGCTATGCACTGAGTTCTTTTTAAATTCCAAATTTATCTCTTTCTATCATGGCTTTCTATCGTGTGTGTGTGTGTGTGTGTGTGTGTGTGTGTGTGTGTTTCTTTAGTTTCAAAAAATAACTATCTCCTTCTAGTAGACCAACACCCAAGGGTTTCTTATGTTTGAGGGAACATAGAGCATGGAATCTTTACTGAGAGATACCATTCAAAAGTCTTGCCCTTGGGGCGCCTGGGTGGCTCAGCAGTCGAGCATCTGCCTTTGGCTCAGGGCATGATCCCGGGGTCCAGGATCGAGTCCCGCATCAGACTCCCTGCAGGGAGCCTACTTCTCCCTCTACCCAAGTCTCTGCCTCTCTCTCTCTCTCTCTCTCTCTGTCTCTCATGAATAAACAGATAAAATCTTTAAAAAAAAAGTCTCTCCCTTTGCTAACTGTGACTTTAAGCATGTTACCTAACCTCTCTGAGCCTCAGATAGGACATCGGTAAAATTGGGTCAATGTCTATCTACCTCACCAAGTCGTGGTGACGATGGAATGAGATAGTATATGCAAAGCATCTTTCATGTTGCCTATTCAATCCAAGTCTGACATTTTACCAATGTGGTGAATAGGGGAGGAGGAGGCGGGGCGTGGCAGACATATGATAGGGATAACACATGAAGTAGGAGCCCAAGGCAGAGAGGAAATGCCCTTTGAAGATCTTTCTAAGAATAGAGCCCGGCCCTATACTGCCATAGCCCTCGGAGTACAAAGAGGATGAAATCAGCATTTTGAGACTGAGTGTACACTCCCATTCTGATGAGAAACTTATGGTCACTCAAGACTGACCTCCCAGGAGACCCATTTGAGAGATATCAATGGGCCCATCCAAGGAAACAGTTGAGGTTCTGACTTAGGCATGTGAAGAACTGAGATGAGAAATGGGGACTACATCATGAACATCTTCTCTTTCTCCATTCTCTCCTGAGGTCATACCACCGCGTCTCAAAGCTTTAGACATCACCTATGTGCTGATGACTGCCACTCTGTACTTCCACTTTGGACATGTCTCCCAAACTTGAGGCTTACAAATTTAGTTGTCTACTTTATATCTACTTATAGATAAAAATACAGATATCAACTTAAAAAGTGCAAAACTCAGTTCCTGGTCTTCCTCTCTTTCTGTATAATTATCTCCTAATATCCCTTAGATCTCATGATTGGGTCCATGTTGTATTGTGTAATTTTTTAAAAAGCATTAATTGAACCATGTATCTATATGGTTTGAGGGACTGTGTTCAGCACTGGGGAAATAGAATAAAATAAAGGATGGTTCCTGCCCTCAAAATGTTCCCTAAGTAGTAAGGTTACATGGCACATTGTCCTGAAAGTATTTTATTATAAGTCTCCACATTGCAACATATGCTGT
The DNA here is from genome assembly GCF_011100685.1 of Canis lupus familiaris. Taxonomy (NCBI): domain Eukaryota; kingdom Metazoa; phylum Chordata; class Mammalia; order Carnivora; family Canidae; genus Canis; species Canis lupus. The sequence goes on along the minus strand of NC_049258.1, from coordinate 24,094,423 downwards.
AGATAGAAAGGACAGAGAGATGTCCCCACAGAGTGATACTGAAGGGGTGACATTTTGAGTTCCTTCTTGAAGAATGACAAAGAGGCTACTGTTTGTGGGTACTGTGGTGTTCCTGTTCTCAATTAGTTACTCTTGACCTATTTGAGAGGATTGCACATACCCACACCATAGATCAGCTTTGGCTGTGGGACTTGAATTTGGCAAATGGAATGTGAGCAGAATTGTTGCAGGCTGTGTCTGAGCAGAAACCTTCAAAGGAATCACCCGGTTGTGTTGCTCCTTTCCTTCTTTTGCAAGCACACTCTTTCCCAGGGAGCAGCGTCTCCTTCAGCCTGGGTCTCAGAATGAAGAAGATCCATAAAGAGCTGCAGCCAGTGTAAAGGTCAGTGAGAAATAAAACTTTGTTGTTGTAAGCCACCAAGATTTTTGAATAGCTTATTGCTACAGCATAAATGAGTAAAGCTGACTAATAAAAATATTGGTACCAGAATTGACGTGCAACAGAAAATCCACAATGTGTGCCATTGGCTTTCAGATTAAGCACTCCTGCAGCAAGGAAACTTCTTTTTCTTAAATTTTTATTTAGATATATTTTAATTAACATATACTGTATTGTCAGTTTTAAAAGTAGAGTTTAGTGATTCATCAGTTGCCTACAAGACCCAATGCTCATTACGTTAAGTTCCCTCCTTAATGCCCGTCACTCGGTTACCCCATCCCTCCCCACCTCCACTCTGGCAACTCTCAGTTTGTTCCCTACTGTTAAGAGTCTCTTATGGTTTGCCCCCCTCCCAGTTTTCATCTTATTTTATTTTTCCTTCCCTTCCCCTATGTTCATCTGTTTTTGTTTCTTAAAATTCTTGATGTCTCCCATTATTCAGAGGAGAAACATTTGGTAGACCTGTTGCTTCTAGTATCTTGGAAGGCAGATTATGTACCTGTATAAGAGCTAAATCTATGTAAAAATCTAGTGAAAAACCACCCCAAGGCTCAGGGTACACAGAAGTAAGCAGTTTTTTTTTTTTTTTTAATTCATGTACCTACAAGTTGTCTAGAGTTCAGATGATCTAAAACTGGATCTGGCTGGGCTTGCTGCCAGCAGTATATTGAGCATATCTACCTTATGTGTTTCTGCAAGTCCTTGGATCAGTGGCTAACTGAGGCATTTGCTTCTTGGGATGGAAGGTAGAAGTAGGGATCTACACTCCTCCCATGGAGTGGGTCAGAGAGGCAGTGGATATTTGCTAAACCATGACCTGGTTTCCTATAGTATCTAATGAACTTGGGACTTTAAGTGAGTAAATGGGAAAGAACACAGAGATTGTAGTCATGTGTACTATTTTATTTGTCATCCAACAGTAAGTAGATGCTTGCCTTGGGCAAGCCACAATTTCTCTAAGTCTCATTTAAAAACCATGAAAAGCAAACCAGTAGTTTTTGCAAGGTATGGAAATCCCAGCTAGCTCAAATAAAGGTAGTGATTGGGTAATGGTGTTTCTCATCAGAAACATTTTGTGGAGTCCAAAGGAAGCTTAACTCTAACTGGGACTTAGGACAGAGGAATCAGCAGCCCAGGGGATCTTCAGTGACCTGCGGATCTTCATTGATTGTTCTGCAATTAATTTGACTTAGATGAATCGCATGTATCTGTTTCTGTTCTAGTGAACTTTAGTTATGTGTGCGTTTGTGTATAGACACACATGTATTGCAATCTTATATACACACAACACTCCCAAATCTTTCTGTGATATAGGAATAGAATTCATTTTGCTCCTTGGAAGGATGGGGATATAAAAAGAGAGCTGTTCGACATGCAGGTTTTCAGTAGAGTTAACTAAAAATATGGTGTTTGGTGCAAGAATAGTTTTTCCTAAAAATAAGTCAGGTGGTGGCATTTCAAGTTTGGGTTGGTGTGAGGCAAAGCAGAAATTGTATTCAGCTGGAGATTAAGGGACCATGAATACATACATTCTGAGAAAATAAGAGATGTTATGCATGAAGCTTTGGGTTTAGAGGGAGTTTGAATTAAGTTTGCCTAAGTCTGATTAGCTCTATTCCAGATCCAGGTGACCAAGGTCCTTATTCTGGGCCCTCCACTTCAGAGGATCCCTTCCTGGCTCTCCTGCAACTGGAACATTCCCTTTGGAGTAAGGAGTTTTCAGAGTCAGTGATATGCACATCTGGGACACATGCCCTTCACAGGACTCTGGAATCTCCAGCCCAAATGGTTTCAAGCTGGTTTCCTAGGTCTGCACAGGTCTCTTGCCTAGGACCCTCTGAAGAGAGCATCACCCCACCAGTTATATACTTCTAGGCCAGAGGAGTGGCTAAGGAGATTTGGTAACAGACATGTGGATATAAGCTGAGTGTTGGAGCCTAAGATGTCTACATTCATACATGTGAGGCCCTTCTGGTATTGATGGGATGGGAAGAGTAATGGTGTGGACAGACGCCTCCATTAGTACTCTGACTCCAGACCCTGCAAATCTGAGAGGAAGGGTTGTATCTGAAGGACAGGGAGCCCCAGCTGACATCCCACAGAATATAATTTGAGGAGCATTGCAAAGCCCTGCCTATAATACAGGGAATGCTTTAGGCAAGCATGCCCTGAGAATTAACCACGAATCTCCTTCCTAACTAGTATAGCAATGAGGCAGTAAGAAAAATCCAGCTACAATTTTAATTTTCGAAAGCTCATTATACATTATGATCTTGTAAGAAAAATATCCCATATGCGGCCATCTGTAGAGTGAAATAGGCAAGACTGGGTACTCACACAAGGCAGTAATTTCTCTATTTGGAATGTTAGCAATGTTCTCTCCTTGGAAAGTTTATAGAGCTTATATCCTGCCTGTATGCCTTTAATAAAGAAATGTTAAATATTTTAAAATAAACTTTCTTTAATAGGCTAGAAATACAAATCCTCCAGGTCTTTTGCTTCTTTAAACATCCTGAGAGCTATAAAACCCCCTGGGTTGGACCTAGTGCCACGTCAGAGTGTGCCCACTTCACTTAGTTTTTGGGGTCCTCTCTGGTTTATGGGACTGCAGCTGGGGCAGGGAGAAGATTCTGGACATCGCCGTTCATTTATTTGTGTCCGTCATCTATCTATACTCTTCCTTCTGCTTGACAGAGTGAACTAAATGCTTTCCAGCTTCTGTCCTTACTTTTCTTTGCCCAAAGAGACTTAAACTCCTCATTATGTGTTCCCCATCCACACAGGACTCTTTCTGTACAAAGCAGTGTCTAACCTCTTATCCCCACTATCCCTCATCCTTCTCCAGGATTCCTCTCCTGACTGTAGCGAGGAAAGGGTACTGTGCTTGGAACCAGATGGCCAAGATTGCAAATCTAAGGCTCTTCATTGACTAACTGGGTAATGTTGGGAAAGTCAGTTGAAATACTTCTATTATAAAGAAGCCAGGCATTCATCAATTCCTTCAAAAAATACTTACCCAGGACTACTACATGTTAGCTGGGGAGGCACCAGGAAAGCAAAGATGAAACTCCCAGGTAAACAGGGAGTGAGCAATTTACCTTATTTCGTTATTTACGTTATTTCTTAAAGAGATGAGTAACACCTCCCTTGTCTTTCTCCCAGGCGAGTGGTGAGGGTCAAATGTGGGACTACTCTAACTGGTCTACTGATACAAGTGGTCAAATAGGAGAATGCAAAAAAACAAAACCAAAAACCAAAAAAACCTAATTTCAGAGTTCTGCACATAGTTGACGTGCAGTAGCTGCCCGAGCCAAGTAAATCTACCTTTCCAGTATTTGTAACTATTGTTTATTTTTTGTCATCTCATCCACAACTTCCTTTAAAAATATGCGCAGGAGAGCAAGAAGGTTGAAATGAATTACAATAAAGTTTGTTTTGATGATTTGAAAATGGGATCCCCCTGGGATATTTCAAAACCAGGCTCAGGACCTCAGTCTTGGAATAAGTGGATGGTCTTTCATATTTAGAGAGGAGGAAAACAGTGGGGAATCTCCAGTCTAACAACAGAGATCATTGTACATGGATGGGGCAATGGGGTCAAGACTTAGAATCAGAATAATCTGAATACAAATCATGATATAGAAAAAGGAAATTTTCCATCTCTACAAACTCTATGAGCCATTGATTAGAGTTACAGATATGCTCTTCCCTCAGCAGAGATGTATTAAGACCATATGTGAAGATAAATATTCTGGTTGGAGCAAGATAGGAAAACAAAAAGCGAAGAGCACATCAGTGGGGCACCTCATGGACTGCTGTGTTTCCACCCACACTAAAGAATACTCAGAACCACAGGGGGTTTAGATCCTGTTCGCCCTTTCATTTGCTCATTTATTCAACAAATATTTATTGAGTGCCTGCTGTGGGCTGGGAATTCAGAAGGAAGCAAAATCTGGCGTGGTCCCTGTTTTCATGTGTGTTAGTAAAGGACACTGACATTAGTCAAATAATCACACAAACCATCTTTAGTTGTGGTGGTGATGGTTGCTGGGAAGGTGAAGCACAGGACACAGGAGGCGACCACGCAGAAGAGATTGGTCCTCTCTGTAAGAGAAGACGCAGTAGGGTCTGCTGAGGATACAAGGCTTGACCTCTCCTCTCATTGTCACATCTTTCTCACTGTGCCTCCTGCCCTTACCTGCCATCTTTTAGGGATCCTTGTGACTACATTGGGCCCACTTGGATAACCCAGGATAACCTCCTCATTTCAAGGTCTTTAACTGAATCACATTGACGAAGTCCTCTTTGATACAATAGGTGACATATTCACAGGTTTGGGGGATTAGGATGTGCATGGACTAGCTTTGGGGAGTCATTATTCCGCCCACAACACCACAGCATCCGTATTTAAACGTGAGAAGGCGTGGAACAGTAAGTGAAATATGGAAAGCCATTTTCGGTTTTAAGTAACTGGAGATCATAGCCTAACGGCATCAGGCTCAGTTGAAGAAAAGTACTGCAGGAGCAGTGCTAAGTAAATGAGATGCAGAACCCAGAACTTAATGCCTGAATGAAATGTTTATGGTGTATAAGGCTGGTTCACTCTAAAGGCAAATAAAATTCTTGATAATCCAAGGGATTTGCGAATTGATTTGAAAGTACATGCATTCTGGCCCTTTGCCTTGCCTTGTATATAGCCGGGCTGCCTGCGACAATCCTGGGGTGTTATTCCTCTAAATGCATCACCTTGCCCTTGGAAGGAGTCTGGTTTCCTGCTTCTTTGAAGATTCCAAGTGTGTGCTGTTTATTAGCACCACGATCCACTCCTCACACATACCTCTTTTCAGAAGAATCTATGGTTTAATCATGTTATATGTTTCCCTAGTAGAATTTTTCCAGTTCTAGCTTTCCCAGTTTGCTTTTATGGTAGTATTTTTTTCTTCCCTCCTCACCTTTCTCAGACATAAAAAATGACTGGCTCCCTTGAGCCCCCCCCCCCCCCCCGCCCGGTGAAAAACTCAAGGGCCTTTAGGAGTAGAAATCAAGGGAGCACCGAGAAGAGATTCTACGCTGCACCTACTGTGCCTGGTAGGCTCAGTGGCAGCTGCGGTTGGCAGTGTTTTGCTAATGTTGACTCAAGCCTTCTCTTTGCCTTCCATTTTCAGGGTATAGGGGAGAGACCCCTCACATTCTCCTGACCTGTAAGAGGCAGATAATGACATCCTATCTCAGGGGAGATGATGTGTGATAATGTATGCGAAGTGCTTATAACAGGCCTGGGATCTAATAAGCTTTTTTTTTTTTTTTTTTTTTTATGATAGTCACAGAGAGAGACAGAGAGAGAGGCGGAGACATAGGCAGAGGGAGAAGCAGGCTCCATACAACGGGAGCCCGACGTGGGATTCGATCCCGGGCCTACCAGGATCGCGCCCTGGGCCAAAGGCAGGCGCTAAACCGCTGCGCCACCCAGGGATCCCTAATAAGCTTTTTTTTTAAGATTGTATTTATTATTTATTCATGATAGACATAGGAGAGAGAGAGGCAGAGACACAGGCAGAGGGAGAAGCAGGCTCCATGCCGGGAGCCTGACACGGGACTCGATCCCGGGACTCCAGGATCACGCCCTGGGCCAAAGGCAGGCACTGAACCACTGAGCCACCCAGGGATCCCCTAATAAGCTTTTAATCCAAGGGGCAGGATGATGATGATCATCATCATGATTCCTCAATTACTTTAACCCTTTTCTTTTGGTTGGGTTCTCTAGCTTCAAAGAGGTGGGGATGCTTAAAAAAAAAAAAAAACCTTTTAGTCCTTTTTCATAACTTGCTATACTGATAAATAAAATTCTAGTAACTAACCCTACCCCTTGCTTATTTGGCCTACACTTTTCTCAAATTTAGCTTCAATTCTTTGTTATTTATGCCTTGGTTGGTTTTCATCAGTTATCATCTCTAAGTGACTGCCGTGTGATGTTGCTTGTCAATTATGATCCTCTGGGAGTAACTCTAGAGAGAGAGAGAGAATTCTATCGTTTCTAGTTCTTTAGGTTGCATTCCTCCCAAAGCACTTTTTAAAAAAATGTGAACTGTGAAACATGCTGAGCTGTTCTGGCTTAAATCATTGGGTTACACATTTCCCTTCTCCTTGTAAGTTGGACAGTTCAAAGTGGGTTGTGAAGATGACCTGCTAAATGTTTGTTGCCCCCCTCAAATAACCAAGTTGATTAGAGACAGACCAGTGTCTCAGATTTTCCTGAAGACCCCTTCATGACCCTTCTGCTCTTTCATGTCTTGCCCCCAAGGAGCCCTTTCCCATCTCCCTCAGAGGGTCTAAATGCTTATTTACAAGACTCACAGAGGGAAGGAAGAAAAAGAACACCAAAATGATGGTTCATTGCTCAGTGCAGCCCCTGACAACAGATCCCCCCAGCTTCCCCTCTTTGCAGCCTATAAACTGCTCTGTAAAAATTAAAAAGCGTGAATTTACAGGGCCCAAGAGGAGCTAAGAGGTAAAGACCCATCTCCAACCAATGGGTCAGGCATGCTGATGAAGCAGGAATATGAGGCCTTGCCAATTTCTGGCCAATAAAATATCTTCCCTGCCTTCCCAGATCCTTGACCTTCTCTTTCCCACGCAAAACTAAGTAGAGACACAAATGAAGGGGAAAGGTCAACAAAAAAACCAGCAAAACAAAGCAAAATACCCAGCATTCCCTGGCTTTGAAGCAAAATAGTTGGGTCACAATGGCCTCCCTTCTGAGCCCTTTATTCCTCTGTGGATCCATTGGCCATCCTGCCTGCTTAAGCGCTTCCTGATTTTCCATTTCAGGGAAGTCTGGGTTGGTCACTAGCAAAGATTGTTGCCAAAAGACTTCCAGCTGGAAATAGAAGCCTAAGGTCCTATGGAAATAGGGGTGATCAAGTGAATCCCTTTGAGGTGATAGAAGAGAGACAGGAAGAGGCTTGAGGGACATGGCTGGACTGTGCCGGCTTTGTGATTGGCAGGCCACTTTAAATATGTTTAAGTCTCAGCTTCCTTATCTATAAAAGGAGGACAGTGGGCTGGAATGGATCTTGAGATTTCTTCATCTGATATCCTCTAGTTCTGAAGCAGGTCTGGGACCAGGGCAGAAGGGGTAGCAGGAATTGGCAGGGAACAAATGGGACAATATGGGACTAAAGCTCTGAGCCTTTGGCTTAACCTGTATGACCACTGTCACCTGCATGTGGCCCATTTATCTAACTCTGGCCAAGATTACAGATCTGTGTTCATATGGCTGGAATGTTTCCAATTCTCTGAGTTTGAGACAGAAAATGAGAGCAAGAGTGGGAAAGAGAGAAGAACAAGATTAAGGATGGACAAACCTGGGTTGGGTAAGAGGAATAACTCTTACAGAGGTACCAAATACTGAGACAGACAAAATTATGATAACATTCCTTGGTTTTTCATTTAAGGATAAGAAGTATCTTCTCTGTAACTTGAGGATGCAGCCAGTTACCCACCCCACACAAACTTCCCGGGCAGGCAATGAATTTGAATTACCACCAATCATCTTGTGGCATGTTGTATACAGGGAGCATAGCAGTGGGGATATTCAGATGAGTTACTGTTTGGGTAATGAGTTGCTGCAGAAACCTGAATTTGATGAAAATAGATATGGCATCCCCTTGACTAAAAACCGCTAGAACCCAGAGAAGGCATCAGTTAAGCCGCTGGGTGGGCTTGGGCTAAAACTAAGGGCTAAATGTTCAAGGTTCATCCAGACCAAGATGTATATGTAAAACAGGGATGGTTCAAAATGGACTTTTCAAGGTAAAAGAAGGTCAAGACAGCCTTCCAGAGATGTACCAACTCCAAGATCCTGGATGCAGTGAAAGAAATACCTGAACTAGAAGACAGGCTCTAGTTTCCTCTGTTGAACAAGATAATCGGAGGTTCAGAAAGCAGAAGTAGTTTATTTAAGGCCACACAAATGGTTAACTAATAGGCTGAAATTCATACCCACGTTCATTCACTCCTTCGCCAATAGATATCAAGTATACCTGTTGTGGGCTCTAGGGTCTGCGCTTCAGTCTCCCAACACCTGCCCAATTCTCTTCCTGGTGGATCATGAAAACTTGATTAAATGTAGAAAATTGGCAAAACTGCATACTTCTTTCCTTGCCGAACCTTTCTTCCTTTTGTTGAGATAATGGGTTGGAGAAAAAAAGCATAGATGATAGATGTTTTCCATTTGGACCGAGAGTTGTGATCCTGAGTTAGGGATGACATCTCTATATGTATTCTATAAATACTCCCAAAGTAGCCTGAGCTTCTTTACCTATGGCCCTTTACCAATAAAGCACTCTAAGGGGCTTTGCAGGGAGTTGGGGTATATCTTAGAGCCAGGGAGACATATTCAGAGGGGAGGTGCAAGTTCAAGCCTTGGAGAAGTGACTCAGGAGAGCAAATCTTTGCTAATGCCCACTAAGTCAAAGTTGTTCTATAAATAATATTTATTGCCTCTGTGGTAAGGTCTTGAGTTTAGTGGTTATGTATTTTTTTTCCTTGTTCAGCTTCTTCCTTGGTCGTATATGTCTTCTGCATCCAAAAATGGGCTTTGGAGCTCCCAATGTATACATCTGGGTGTATGTGTGTGTGAGTCTGTCAAAAGAAGGACATCTGAGCCTTGTTATTTAGGGTAGATAGGGCTCAATGAGGTCAGCCGGGGTTTGAAGAGTTCAGGTCAAGACTCCCACTGGCAGGGAACAGTCACATCTTCCAAGCTTACTAGCCAAGTGCACGCTCTCCTGAAAGTCACTGAGCTGAAGATAAACATGGAGCTTGTAACAGCTTTTTCACTTGATGTCCTTTATTACATGTTCCACACTTTAAATTCCTTTGCTTCACTCCTGTATTCTTCTGGCTCTTTCAGAACAAACATTGAAGTGGTGTGTGTATGGAGAGGGGGGGGAGGCAAACTGCTCTTTCCCCTCCATCCTTCCCATCCTTTCTGAGTGACTCACTTCAACTGGAACAATTAATCTTAATCAAGATGGTATGACAGTAGAACGAAGATATCCATAGCAAAGCCCCTCGGTGCCAGAGACTTGGTGAAACAACCAGCTCCTTCCTCGGAGCTGCAGTGGGGGCAGCCTGGAACTATTTGGTTGTTTTAAAAATAACATTTTGCAAAATTAGAGCTGCTCATATCTGCAGGACAGGCAGGAGTTCAGGAGTTGTGAAATGCCTGTGCTTACCACCAAGTGTGAGCAGGCACTTTTAATAGTGTTGGCTGGGAGGTGAAACGGATCACCAGGCCCAAATGATCAGCTCCACCTTCTCTGGGGGAGACGGAGGACAAATCATTCCTCGTGTTTGCACTCGTGTTTTTCTCTGGAGAACTCAGAGCTTCCGTGCATGTGGCCTTAGCCATTATCCTCATTTTCTGACAGGTACAATTACTCATCTCCTCTGCTCTCCTCTGCCCATCTCCTGTTTTGTTTTTCTCGGCATGGGTCACACTTTCCAACAAGCCAGGGCTACACCTGGAACTCTAGAAAGGCTGGGTGAACAGAGTGTACTTCTTGCAGACAGCTTAGCAAGTCCTGGGACAACCAGAAGGAACCACTTCATCACCTTAAGAATGTGGTCACCTCTTGTAATTTGCAATTAACTGGTCAAATCCTCATTAACAGGAAGACTACTATTCCTCTCTTAAGGTCCAAGAACTCCAGGGACACAGTCCAAAGTGTACAATCTTATTTCCAGATACAAAACTGAGGGAAAACTGGAGCATACTGTCTACCCAATTACAGATGTGTTGTTTTAGCTCCTTCCACAGGTGCCTTTCTTAAAAGTTCCCCGGGTACAGACTGATTACCTGCACTCTGTGCCCTTGGGGGCCAAGATATGAGGTTTTGAGGCCACACATGGGCACCAGGGTTCCAGCCGCAATGACTGATGATGTGAGAAAGGCTGTAATTAGAGGTGATGAGGTGGTGGTGGTGTCGAGGGAGAGGTTGGTAGAAGGGGTTTCCAGTTCATTCAGGCAAATTCTCTCCTTAAGAGGCTGTGGATCCTTGACTCCTAGCAGATCTCAGCTGGGACCATCCCAGTCTTCCTAATGTTCTGACTTAGTCTAGTCAGGCCACTGTAACAGAATACTGTGCACTGGGTGGCTCAAACAACAGAAATTTATTTCTTGCAGTTTTGGAGGCTGAGAAATTAAAATAAGGATGCCAGTAGATCCAGGACCAGTGAAAGCTCTCTTCCTGTATTGCAGATGGCCTCTTCTTCCCAACATGGTGGAGAGCAGAGAGACGGGAAGCTTCTTGTGTATCTTCTGATGAAGGTACTCATCTGATTCATGAGAGCTCTACCCTCATAACCTCATTACCTCCTAAAGGCTCCACTGCCTAATACCATCATGGGGAGGGTTAGGATTTCAACATATGAATTTTGAGGGAACACAAACATCCAGTTCATAATATGTCTCAACAAGGTCCCTCCCTCAGGGAGCTCTTCAGCACTTTTCCCCTCTGCATTTTTGTGAAAGGTATCAGGCCATTAAGGTTTCTTTATACTCTTTCCCCAGAGGAATGGGGAAATACACCGGCTGGCCTTAAATTCACAAAACTAAGAAAAATCCAGTTATCTTTCCTATGATCTGCTACCTGTGGCTTGCTACCTTCTCTTCCAGGAGTTTGAACTAATGATTTTCTATATTCTGTCTTATGGTACACACTGTTGTACTGGGAAGAGGAAAAAAAACATCCTTTGGTTGGATTGTGCTCCAGGGCACCCAACAGCCTTCAGTATTATTCACAAGTACTGGGTGCTATATGAACCCAATGAATTATTGAAGTCTAATCTGAAACTAATGATGTACTATATTTTGTCTAATTAAATTAAAACAACAACAACAAGTCATTGGTTGGAGAACAGAAGTCATAATGTAAGATCAGACTCCCCTGGTATCCCTTCATATTGGGTATGTCAGTTCAGGCGCCTATTGATGGAGCATTTTCCAATTTTAGTATATGTGCTGCCGAAGCGAGCACTGCAAAGTCTATTTTCATTCATGATGTAGGCACTTCTTGAGCACTGACAGTATTCCAGGCACTCATTGGGGGATATTGTAGTACAGAGAGAAAACATTGAAGGTACCTGCAATAGTTACGTAGTCTAGTGAGGTGGGGTTGTGTGCATAAGCAATCGTGACATAAAATAAAAAGTAATAGGTTTGAGTAGACTCTTGAGAACAGAACCAGATGCAAAAGCTATCATGCTACTTCTTTAATGGGGAGTGCAGACCTATGAAAGGAGGAATGAGGAGAAAAATGTGTGAGGAAGGAAAGGGGAACAAATGGTAAGAGGATGTTCTACGCAGCAGAGCAGGATACCACTTGGTAACAAGTGTAACTAATGGCTCAGTTGCATAGGACTTTCTTTCTAGAAGCCTATGAACTGAACTGCCAGGACCCAGGAAAGTACATGAGGGATTGGGAAAGGAGAAGGGAGAAATAATTCACTGTTTCCTGTCTCTTATTGGCCAGAATTTCACTGCAGGAGACATTAAGTCCCTGCACTTATAGGTTTGTGAATGTATATGTTTCATGGATTCATGGATCTCCCATTGGGTTGAATGCCGCAGTAGCAACAGGACTTCCACTAAAATGGAAGACTAGGGGTTCCAAAGAGAGACATGAAGGAAGTCACTGTTGGATTGTACTCATATGAAATTGGTCAGAGGCCACACAGGGCTGCTTGGTGACAACTGAGGCAACATTGGCCCCCTGAAGCACCCTAGAACTGGGGAAATCTGAGGTGATGCATAATGGGAACTTATCCAGTAACATAAGTATGGTCTAGATAAAGTACTTTGGGGATTTAGAAAAGGAATTGTTTCTTAGAAGCAGACTGGGAGTTGAGGGAAGATATTGGAAAAGGTGAACCCTGGGTGGTTGCAGATGGTTGGGATTGAGGGGTAGAGTTGTGTGGGGTGGGGCTGGGTGGAGGCATCCTGAAAAGGGCACTATGATTGCAAGGACATAGGAGAGTACTGAGGATGAGTGAAGACCAGGCTCTCTTGGCCAGGGAATGGGAAATGTGAAGGGATGTCGAAGGATAAGGCTGAAAATGTAGTTGGAGCCAGCTGGTAGAGCTGGGGTGAGGAGTTTTGATTGGAATCTTCTGACAATGGGAACCATTGGTGCTGTTGCAATAAAAGTTTTAATTCAAGGATGTGAGTCCCTCTTCTTCGCTAATTCTGTTCTGTGTAGTCAGCCACTTGAGCACATAGTGACATTTTAAGCAAGAATATTATGGACTAGATTTTTAGAATACCAGATGTCTATGGAATATACTTAAAAGTTCAGTATACTGTCTTTTCCATTTGCCAAAAGAATGCATTGAGACTTGCAACACATCATAATTGAGATTCTTACTTTTACTGGTTCTTGTATTAGAGTCCAGCGGAATAGGTCTGGATCAGGCATGGGCTGAAACTGAGCGCAGATGATGTGGTCAGGACTCTACACACTCCACTTTCTAACTGTCCACCCTCCTGTCCTGGCTTCAATCTCAAATAAACACCCCTTGGTGACAAGGGCCATCAGTGGCTCCAGGCTTTAGCAAGTTCCAAAATTAACAGTGACTGGAGGAATAGAATGCCCCATTTAGAGAGAGAGAGAGCGAGAGCAAGAGAGAGAGAGAGAGAGAGAGAGAGAGATTCTGGCTAGAAGTGGAAATGAAAGAGAATGGTTGTTCACCTCCAAGATCAGAAATGTATTGGCTTTACTGAAATTAGAGCTTAGTTCTCAACTGAGCTGTCTCTTGGAATTGGTGATAGAGAACAGGGTGGAAATAGCCATTACTACTTGTTTTTTATTTTTAAAGTTCTTTGGATAAGACAGCTTAGATTAAGGTTCAGACTTGCTGAAAGAAGTCCTATTCAATGTTTTGTTTTGCTGTGTTTTGTTTTAAAAAGGAGACCATAGCCTTACCCTACATGCAGCATTGCTTATTTCAGCCTTTCTTCTCTTGGGGAACTGAAGTGGGAAGCTTTTCCTCTGCATATTCCATGAGGGGGAACAAGGACTGGAATGTGGCCTTTACTACCCAGCCATTCTGGAAAGGAGCTTAGGCCCTTGCATCAGAGGAGTAGACATAAAAATATAATCCTTTTAGAGAATGAAAGATGGCATGTCACCATTTTGGGTTTTTGTTTCTTTCTTTCTCTCCCCTACTTGAATTAACATGAAGTCAAACCAGATCTTAGAGCAGAATTGGCTGCCACATAATTTAGACATGTTTGCATAACATTCCAAAAATAATTCAATAAGAATAGGTTTTTCTTGGAATTTATCACTGCCTGGCAAATTAGAACCCAAACACAACAACTTTGTGCTAAAAAGGCATGAGACCCAGCAAATGGAAATGACAGTGGCAGAGCAAAAGGAAACCCAACAGCCAGTCGACTTTCATTATCTGTGATGGTGTGAAGCAGAAATAGAAAACAAGAGACAGGAGCAGGGACAGACACAGCCTGTACTTCAGGCTCCCCATCTTATCCCAGACCGGGCAGCAGCTGACAGGCCAAAGTGGCAAGAGAAGGGTATCTTAGGTCTCCAGGAATGGTTCTGAGAAATTCCCTCATGCTGTATTTTTCTGCATCTTCAGCTGAACATTTTTTTTTTTCCTTTTGGGTTCTAAAGGAGAGGATCCATATGTCTAGAAAATAATAAACTGACAGAAACATATAGAAGCAATGAAGAGTAATTTCTGAGGACAGGGACAGCGCAGTAAAACCTAAATCAGAAGATCTGGAATGATTTTAGTGTTTTCCATTCTCACCGGGACAAGTAACGTCTCCCCTTTTAAAATGAGAGAGGATGGGATGCCTGGGTGACTCAGTGGTTGAGTGTCTGCCTTTGTCTCGGGTCGTGATCCTGGAATCCCAGGATCAAGTCCTGCATCGGGCTCCCTGCAGGGTGCCTGCTTCTCCCCCTGCCTATGTCTCTGCCTCTCTCTGTGTGTCTCTCATGAATAAATAAATAAAATCTTAAAATAAAATGGGAGAGGATGCTAGGTAGCTGTGATCACAGGGAGAATCACTATTAGTGTAGTACTTCATAGCTGGGGGGCATTTTAAAACCCACAGGATGTATATAGGAAACCTCGGTGTAACTCTGGCCCTTTCATAGACGGGGGTTCCTTAGGTACCACTGCTGATAGGCCACAAGCTAAAGTCCTTGTAAGGCCGATTATATGCTCAGATCACCTGCCTGTGGTTCAGTGTGTGGCCATTGGACTCTTCCTCACTTTGGACCTTAGTAATTGAGTGCTATGGGCAAAGGGAGGTCTCTGCTCCCTTAATGTTGGTATCCCCAGGACTCATCACACTTTCCCCCATCTCCCTGGTCACCTCATACATGCCATGGTGGTATAGTCCTCCAGATGTACTGCCCAGAACCCATATCTTTAGCTTAGACTTCTCTTCTGATCCCCGTTGTCTACTCAACCCCTTGGACTTCTGGCAGCATCCCACCTGCACTTGTTCCTATCTGAAACTGGAATTGTTCTTCCTCTTCTTCTGTGCCACAGGGTCTTAGGTGAGTTCAGGTAACTATAACAGAATACCATAGACTGGGTGACTTAAATAATAGCACTTATTTCTTACAGTTCTGGAGCCTGGGAAGTCTGTGACAATCAAGGTGTCAGCAGATTTGGTGAAGGACTTCTTCGTGGCTTTCAAATGGCCACCTTGTTACTGTGTCCTCACATAGTGGTGAGAGGAAGCTCTGGTGTCTCTTCTTCTTATAAGGCCACTAATCCCATCATGGGGGCTCCACCATCATGACCTCATCTAAACCTATTTGCCTCCCAAAGGCTCCACCCCCTAATACCATCACATGGAGGGCCAAGGACCCAACATATGGATTTTGGGGGAACACAAACAATCAGTCTATAACACATAGTGAATGATTCTATTATCACTTTAGGTGCTCAAGTCAGGCACCTGGAAGGCAGCCTTGCCTTCTCTCTCTCCTTCACCATCTATTTTAAATATATCAAGGTCATTCTGGTTTCTATCAGCCCTCAAATGTGTCTATTTTTCTCTATGATTGCTACCACCACCCTAGCTCAGGTTCCTGTTCTCTTGTTCTGGACTTTGGTCATAGCCATCAGATTGGTCTTACTGTCTCCAATCTGTCCCCTTCTAGTTCCTTCCCCATGCTGTAGCCAAATGATCTTTCTAAAAAGCAAATCCCATCATGTCTCTCTTCTACTTCATGTTCCTCTCTGGCTTCCCCCTGACCTGAGAATAAACTCTAAATTCTTTAGCATTACTTACAGGCTTCACCTCCTCAGCTTGTCCCACCCCTGCCCTCAGCCCTGTTTAGTGCCTTCCATGCACTGTGGTCTCTGTGCTTCAGAGATCCGAATCTTCATACAGGATGAACAATCTCTTCTATGCCTTTGCCGGGCACTTGCCCATTCTTCAGGTAACTTTTACTTCCTAGAGAAAGCCTGCCTGGATTCTCAGTCTTACTTAACTGCAGTGAAAGAGGAATTTCCTAAGTCCAAGGTAGAAACTAATACCAAGTTCTTTTCCTCTACCTAAGTGACTTTTCTACAGAAGGGACAGGCTCATCAAATCTGAACAAAGCAAAAGTAAGTTTTATTGTCATCTCCCGTCTCTAGTGGACCCACTGAAAGGGGAGTGGGAGTCCCTAGCTCGTGGGAAAGAATATTTAGACTTCTGGGCAGAATGCAATCACTCAGTGTTAAGGGCATATGGTGTCTCAGCACTTGCAGGTCACCATAGGGTTTTGGGTCTAACTTGCCTGGTTGGGGGGAAGTTTGGCAGGTTCACCAGTAGCTTCTATCAGCTATAGTAGCAATGACATAAACAATGAGTGCACATCCTCCATGACAGGAGCAGAGAGAGGCCCCTCCCTCTCAGATGCTGAACTCTTCCAGAGCAGCTAGGATTTAGCTAAATCATCTTTTACAGATAATCATAAACATTCTTAAATATTGCCAAAGCCAACTATATTCTAATAAATTCAAAAGTAGTATGCTGGCTACAACACTTTAAGAGAGATATATCATCTTGTCAAAAACTGAAGGCTATAGTTTTAATTGATTTAGAGAACATTCTGGGGACCAGAAGGAGTCTCATTACAAGGTGGCATTTCCCTGAGACAAATGTCCTGAAGGGGGGTATTTTTCTAGGGACTCCTATGAAGCCTCCTTCTTGGGTGGAGCTAAATGCACCTTCCTGTTCTGGGATACCATATATCTGCATACTTTTCCCATCATAACTCTTGATTCTTTGCCAAGGTGGCTTATGTAATACTTCTCCCTCCCATCAGAGCCTAAACTCTGTAAGTGTAGGGACCTGGAGTGGATTTTTTCAGTGCTATTCCCTAGTCCCTGAGATGAACTATGAACTCAGTAAGTTATGGTGAAAGAAGTGCATTTTTTTTTATTTATTTATTTTTTTTGCTGCTCTTGCTCAGGACACTGGTGGGAAGGGGGAATAAGGCCTCTGCAAGTGCACTGGCTTCCTTCTGAACCAGACAGAACAGCACTTTCATTTGAAGACAGAGTATTCTGTAGAGAAGCTACCCTATCCTTGGGTTAAGAGCAACAAACAGAAAGAAGCTTGTCATCGTAGCAACCATAAAATGAGGTGGTGGTGGGGGAACAGACAGAGGTGACATTAGAAGCCCATAAAGCAAGGAGAACCTGGTGTGTAGGGTCAGAGGGGAGGCAAGTAGGGCAGCAGACACTTGATCAGTTTCTCTCGTGTCACCTCAGGTTTCACCAGCAATTAGACTGATGGAATATGTTCCAAATCCAAACACCTCATGTCCCTGAGGCCCTGGTGGTCTTGATGAATAACCTCCATTGTGAGGCAGGCTACAGGCACTGCCCTGTCTACATATAAATCATGCCGTCTCTCCCTTCACCCATTCTACCCACCTCACCCCCAATCCCAACCCTTTTACTCCCTTTTGTGCCACAAACTATTAGGAAGACATTAGGTAAATCATCCCAGCAGGAGTAAGACTGCAGGAGAAACACTTCATTCATAACCACCTCACCACTCCCTTTGTAAAAAGCAGGGTGAAATGAAGACTCTAGTGTCCTTTGGAAAAACTCAACATCTGGGAAACATGTGCTAGGAAATGCTGTTTCTTCTTCTCCAAATCTTAGGTAAGATGGATGACCCCACTGTGAGAGGGCAAGAAAGCCGGGCTGGGGAAGCCATAGATTGCTGTTCTCACTCAGCACCCCTGAATATCTCCAAGATGGACCATGGTGTTTGGGGATAGGGGTGGGCCTGAAAAGGAACCACAGTGAACTAAGGCACACCTTAAGATCTTACTTGTGGACCCAGATCCACACTACCAAAGTTGGAGTCCCACTTGCACTACAGCATAGCTATGCGATCCTGAGTTAAGTTTCTCAACTCCTGTAAGCCTCAGTTTTTTTTCTGTGAAATGAGGATAATAATCATACCTAAGTAAAGGGTAATTTGGCATATTGAATAAACTGATGCAAGAAGAGGACTCAGTAGAAGGAATAGCACCTAAAAAGTCCTCAGTAAGAATAGATATTATTAATATTGATTCTTGGTAAAGCATCTAAAGTGGCATGCTTAAAAAATTAATATGAAGACATTCACAGAAATGTTAAAAGAAAATATGACTTCAAGGAAATTTCCTGACTGTAGCAGGATACCTGAGGTTATACCCATGATACATAATTTACTTATCTTTTCTTTTTAATGGCTTAATTGGAAAGTTTTTGAAGCCTTGAGTCAAATACCCTCCCCATTCTATTTATCTGTGTGTCTCTCTTTATCCATCCATCCTTCTATCTTCTATCAATATTATTTTGTAGTTATTTAGAAAACAGAATTGAAGATCTAAGAGAACATCTTAAGTTGTGAAACCAGAATCAAAACCTAGAACCCAGAGTTTTTGTTCTTTTTTTAAAAATTTTATTTACTTGTTCATGAGAGACACAGAGAGGTAGAGACACAGGCGGAGGGAGAAGCAGGCCCCCTGCAGGGAGCTCAGTGTGGAACTCCACCCGGATCCCAAGATCATGCCCTGAGCCAAAGGCAGACACTCAACAAGTGAGCCACCCAGGCGTCTCCAGAGTTTTTGTTCTTTTATCCATTCCTATTTATGCTGATGCTCACTATTCCCAGTGAGCTTTTGAGGCACACAGGGAGGGCTTTCTACATGCCATTTGTACTCCTCATCCTGAAAAGTGGGCATGGTTATTTCCATTCTGCAACTGAGAAAACAAAAGTTTGGATAAGTAAAATGAGCTGACTTGAAGGTCATGGTGGCATTAGTCTTTGACCAGTTGAGCTTGGATGTATCAGATGCCTGAGAAAGTGCAAGGAACTTTGCATTCTAGCAAGAGAAGGGAGGATGAAAGCAATAAGAGGGGAAAGATGTTTGAAGGTCTGTCCACTGATATATCCTGAACATCTAAGAACAGTGCCTAGCACTTAACAGATAGTCCATAAATATTTACTGGGAAATGCTAAGTGAATAAACGGATATTAAACATAGTAAAAAGCCAATTCAAATGTTTTTTTTTTTTAAATTTTAAAACTCATGAAAGGCATTTGCATTACTAGTTTGCCTCTTACTAGCATGTTAGTCACTTTCTCTTTTTTAAGAAACAAAAAAGAGTTGCTTCTTTTTCTAGAAGCAACAAAAATTGGTAAAACCCAAAAGGTTTAAGAAAAATTACACTCTATACCTCAGAGATCATAGAACATTCACCTTTTCAATCTAGAAAATCTCTCCTCCGCTGAATTTCTGTGTAATGACACTCTCATGCTTCTTCAATAAAATCATCCCTAAATTTCTGACATCCACTGTCATATTCTTCTGTATTCTTTCCATTGACAGATTCATTCATTGTCACAATTTCTACTACATCCTGTGTGGGGAAGACCCTTAAGTCCCTGGTTTTAGTCCCACCCTTTCCTTCAAGCTTACTACATAATTTTGGTGCTTGACTTGTCAGCCTCATTGTCTTTCTTGCTGGTCAGAAATGGAAGAAATTCTCTTCTCTTCTCCTGGCATGCTCATTTCAGTTAAAGACCTCACCATCCTCCCAAGCACTCCATCCAGAAACTTCTGTCATTAGTGACCTTCTCTCTCCCTGACTCAGCACATCCAATTAGTCACCAGATCCTGGGAATTATACTTCCTCATTTCAGTCCCTTTCTGTCCCTTTCTGAGACTAGTGCAAACTTATACACTATTGTTTGACCAAACATCTTGAAACCCAGCCCATTCCACTTCTCTCCATTGTCCATAGTTTCACATCACTGAAAAATAGTTGGAGCACCTCTCAAGACTCTCGTTATTCAACCTGAACAAAATTTTTACTGATTTCCTCCAACTTGCCTTTATATTATAGTACCAGCATTTCCAAGTTTTCAAGATATGCCTAACTCCTCTGGTCCTGTCTTTTGCTTATGTTGATCCCTTAGCCAAGATGTTACCTTTTTGCTCTTTTTCCTCCTGCAATTTCAGAGCTGGGATAGAAAAGGTGAGTACCACATGAAAAGATTGCCTCCCTGTATCCCCAAATACTGTCTGTCCTCTGAGCCTTATAAAATACCATATTTTCATAAGCTTCTTGTCACATCCAAAGATGTGTCACCATTTTAGATGAATATGTTGTGTCCAGCCTACTAGCTGTGAGTCCTTTAAGATCTATACCTGGTAAATGTTGCGGAGGAGCCAAAGACTGACATGATACCTCACACTTGTGCCAGATTATTAGTTTTTACCCCATCTCCTCTTTTCCCTCTTTCTTTACTTCTTTCTTCTTTACTGAAGATGGACTTTGGCAGGATTTAGTAGATGTTAACATAGTAATTCATCAAAATTTTCCTAAGAGGCAGAATTTATCAGTACAAGGACTAGTTCAAGTAGTTCAGCACTGTGAGGGGGACATGAACATGAAGCAAAAGAGAAAATGAAAATTAAGAGGTTCCATGGGAAACAAGGACACCTCAGCTGAGGTCTGGTGTCTGTGATGTCATCAATATAATTTTTAATGATGTGCATTGATGGATGTTTCCCTCAAAGATGATGAAATCACTTACTGATAAGGTATATCTCTTAATTCTCATGAGCTGTACATTAGGCAAGCATCAAACACTAAGTTGCGTGCTGATAAAGCTGGAACTGGGATATCCCCCTCCACACCCCCGAATCATTTAAAAGTGTGTTTACCTAAAAAGTCACAGAAATCCTATGTAGTTTAAAGACGTAATGATTTCCTTTGCTCACACTGCAAGAAATTCAGAAGTAGGCACACTAGAAGTGGGTATGGCAAGAAATGCAGAAGTGGGCACGCTGTGGATCTGAGATGTATCAGGAACCCAGGCTCTTTCTCTTCTTTCTGTTTTGGAGCATTTACCTTCTGCCTTCTTAGTCACATAGTGTCTGCTGCACCTACTAATTCCACATCTGTGTTTTAGGCTTGAAGAAGGCTGAGAGCCAAAAGGCTTTACTTGAGGCTTTAACTATTTATTCAGACATTCATTTATAACATGTTGGCTGGATTTATGTCACATGAATAATCCAGGCTGGATGATGATTAAGAACATCAAGTAGTTGACTATCTAGCCTCTTTTACATAGGAAAGCAAGAGAGAAGTTGGTTAGAAATGATTTTTAATTGAGCCAAACTATTTTGGTTATTATATCCTCTGACTCTCCTCTACCACTATTATGGTCTTTGGAAACAGTAACATGCATCTAGCTTGCATGTTAAAACTGCATAGTAAAAACTGGGTTCTGGGACATGTATGTATGTCAGTATGTATTTGCATCCCTGCTCTAGTGCTAGGTATTTTGCTTATGAATCCATTGGTATGTGTTATGATAACTCTATTTGTATCAAATTTTCTTATACATTAAAAATAGGGACATAAGAACTTGGCTTTCAGTAATCTAACTCTGGAGACACTAAAGGAATCACCCCATTCCACCATGACCCCATAGATGCTGAAAGAACACTGTTGAGGAATCTGAGAGTCCTGTCATGTGAAACTAAGCACCACTATTTTTTTTAACAAGTGGAGAAGATATTATTTAGACTTTAAGAATCTTGTCCTTAAAAAAGAGAATGTTGCCCTTCAATTTCTCTGGGTTATAATGTAAAGGGCAATTTGAATTTTGGGCTTTAATTCTCCCTGGACGTTTAATACTGGGAGGCAGTTAAATTCAGGTTTGAATCACTCTTATTCTACTTACATCATATTTAAGATTGTATTGCCGTTAACTTTTGATGAATTGTGTTAGGCATCTCGGCCAGTGACAACTTGAGGTGGGATATAGGCAGGGAAATGGATTTCAATTCTGGGATATTTAACTGATGTACCATTCATATCCATTTCAGAGCCTTCCAGAACAAAGGTGAAACTGTCTTCCATGATCCAAGGGGTCTACTACACATGGAGGGGAGGTCAAAACAGGGAGAGACTTCACAAAGTGGGAAGTAGAACTGCCCTGAGAGATTCCAAGGGAATAGTCTAACTCCTGGTAGACCATGAGTTCCTTAACAACCAATGGTTTACAAGAACAAAATCTTGAGAGTGTTGGAGGAAATATGCTCC
This sequence comes from Canis lupus familiaris, assembly GCF_011100685.1. NCBI lineage: Eukaryota > Metazoa > Chordata > Mammalia > Carnivora > Canidae > Canis > Canis lupus. The sequence continues at coordinate 24,072,327 of NC_049258.1, read as the reverse complement.
ATTCCTCATGTTTTCAAAAAAGGGCGAACATTTCCACCTCATTACTCAGAAAGGAAAAGTAGGGAAACACTCTCCTCTCCTTCTCCACCTTTGTCTTAAGTGTGTGATTGGGTTTTAAGACATAGGAGCCTGTGACTCAGTCCCTTCTGAGTTTTCTTTTTCATGGGCCTTTGCCCTTTCTTTCCTACTGAGCTCATGAGGGTCAGAGGCCAGATGTGACTAATTACTAGAAGTTGTGCAGGGGACACACTTTCTCTTGACTGCTGGGGCCTTAGTGGCTGTGAGGGAGTGAATGTGGGGAAGGGATTATTTTCAGCAGACCCTCACACTCCATTGAGAATAGGTCCTAAGCTCTAGGTCTGAGAACTGAGAAGTATTTAGAAGGTCAGTTGTGGCCATGGATCCAGGCCATAGTTTCCAAAGTAGTTTTATTAGCCATCAGGCTGATGTTTTTCTCTCCCCATCATCTGAGTCCTGCGTCTAAGTTTCAGTTGGTGCCAAAGTGAGGTGGAAGAGATGACATTAACTATCTTCTCTAAATCCCCAACAAATATTAGCAAGAGAAATGTTTGTTGGTTCAGTAGAACATTCTCCCTGAGGGATCTGACCAGCCACACTTCCAGGGTGAAGCCTGCGTGAATTCTGTAGGGGACAGATAGAGTTGCACAAAGACTGACTGGGTCCCTAGGGAAAGGAAGAAGGAGAGATGCCCAAGAAAGATGGGATCTCAGGTTGTCCCCTGGGGGAAGACTCTGTATAGACTGATAAGTAATTCAATGAAAAAGCAGAGAGAGTTTTTTTTGTTTGTTTGTTTTGTTTTGTTTTGTTTTGTTTTTAAACAGTATCTGGAGCTACCTGGTATTTGTGAATGATTCATAATAACATTTTCTTTCTGGTGCTGTATCAGACCTTCATAGCTTTCCAAATATCACAGGAATTGCTAATGGGATGCATATATCTGAGATAGTTAAGAAATATCTATTAAATGCATTAAATGAATATGAGGATTTCTATTTCATAGAATTAATAAGAAATCTAGCATACACACACACATACACACACAAAGACAAAGAAAAAAAAGACAAAAAAAATCTAATAGGAGATGATTGGAAGGAAAAAGAAAAAAGAAAGAAAGAGAAGAAAGAAAAGAGGGAAGAAGGAAGAGGGAAAGAAGGAAAGAAAGAAAAAAAAGATTTTATATATATATATGATATTTAGTGGCAATTATTACACTATCAAGCTGACCTGACACCTTTATATTGAATACTTTCATATTAAAGTCTTTCTTGCAAATTGTTTCATTGTTACTTCAAGCCTGAGGACAATACCCTAGAATGACCCTAGGTGAGACTGCAAATACAGGAACATTCAAAGTATTTCCTTTGTGTTAAATGGAAAATTGTTAGGGTCACAGATGCCAGGATGAAGGATGGAAAAGAGACAAATCTAATCAGGAAATGCGAAAGCTAAGATTTTAGCAAATTAACTCACCCTGATGACTCATCCCAGATGTATTAAGTTTTCACATTTTACAGCCTCTTCATTGAAAATACTAAATACCATCTGTCTCCAACAGAGGAGTTAATGTTAGTCTTAAAGCCTTAAAGTTCACATTTCCTAATTCTTTTGTTTGGAAATAAATAACCTTTATGTTGCAGTGACATGGTCTCGGGAATGTAGTTTCTTTGCCCAATTGGGAGGAAGAAATGCAAAAATTACCAAACTGAAATCTCAGGTTGTGAAATGTTTTGTGGGTCAAAGGTGGTTGGTCCTGTGTACAAGCTGCCTCCACTGGATTCGTCCCTGGGATTCTTTTTAAGATTATGTTCCTTGCCTTTTTAGCCAAATCTCAGTTCTTGCTAAAGTTGAGCCCACGTGCAACACAGGAAACGGGAAATACCTGTCTGGTCCAATCATGATCCTTGGAAAGTGCTTGCAAAGGACAAACAATGGCCCTTGCATTCATCCCGACCCCTATACTCAACAACACTTTTCTTTTTTTTTTTTTTTTAGTAGAAAAATGCTATTTGGTTTGTGTGAAAATATTTGGCTTTGTACACTTTGGGCGCTTCAAGTAGGAATGGGGAAAGTTATAAAGAAAATTCACTGAAAATCTTTTTCACCCAAGGATAAGAAGAATGATAAAGTGTAATTAAAGGGAGAAAAGACTGGCTCTGCTCTTGGGATTCCAGGGACCCAACTACAGACACAAAGCTATACCGTGAATTTGATGGGGATAACGACTGGGTCTCATTCTAAGGTTAGATTCTGGTTCCAAGCTGGTCACCGACTTGCCAGTGACCATGTGCAGGTGACCTCCTGCCCTGGGCCCAGAGTTTTCCTTCTTCAAGTCTGGAAGTAGGACTGAGAGGGCCTACGGCAATCTACAGATCACACTGAAGCAGAATCTTGAGTACAAAGGGAAAAAATTTATGCATGGACACATGGTTTTTGGTAAACTGGATTGGCAGCCCCGAGACAAGTGCTCTGAGAGCATTTATTTCGCTTTGTCCCATGCTCGTACTTCAGTTCTGGTGCTCCAGGCCTCCTGAAATTGGGCTCCAACTTATCTTTCCAATTTCTGTTACCACGTCTTTCCTGCGCCTGGGTTTTTTCTGCAAACACCTTTTATGTTCCTTTCCTGGCTGTTTATGCTACCTTCCTCCTTTGCTCACCCAAATCCCACTTCATCCCCTAATCACAAATGAGGTTTTCAGTACATCCTTCCTGACATCCCCTTGCTTAACCTTTTCTAACAATTTAATACGACTTATCTTCCTATAATCTAGAGTATCTGAGCCTCGGCATTATTGATATTTTGGACCAATACTATTTTGATGTAGGAGACTGTTCTGCTCATGGTAGGACATCAGTAGCATTCCTGGCCTCTACCAACTAGAGTATCCCCCTCTCATCCTACCCCCAAGCTGTGACAGGTGACAATGTCTCCAGAGATTGCCAAATATCTCTCAGGGGCACAAAATCACCTTCAGTTGAGATCACTGCTCTAACCCTTCACCCTCCTCATGATATTAATGGGTTCAAAACCATGCAGACCTAAATTCAAAACCTGGCTCTGTCACTTCTTACTCCGTGACCTTGGGAAAGTTACTTAACCTCTCTGGACTTTCATTTTCTTCTGTGCAATGTGAAGGTAATAGTTTCTGGCCGGCAGAATTGTGAGGATTATATGAGTTTTAGGAGTAATTCAGACATGTTTGGGATTGTGGATTGTCTGTTCCTTGGGAACAGCCCTCCAGAAGCTGGTTTGCAGTGGGTCTGAGGAGTCTTTTGAGAGAGAATCGCTTCTCAAGGAAGCACTTGGACTCTTAGCAACCACCACACAAGAAAATACTTATGTAGTGCATCCATCAGTGGTCTAGGTGCATTGGATACAGTATATAAATTAATCTATAGCAAAACTTAACAGATGGATGGAGAGTAGGAGTGATCCTGAGAACACCTTGGTGATTCGCATGTAAGTGACATTAGGTACTGTCCCTGTCATCCATGCCTGGGTTGCTGACATTGAGGGCAATGTGACTAAATGCTAACACAGAAGTTTAACTAAACACCATGTTATTTGTCACACAAGTGTCACTCATGTGGGACCTGTTTCCTACTCCTCCCCCAACCCCTCACATGAAGAGAAGGGAGTTAAGTCTCTACCTGACCAAATTTCTTAGTATATTTGTCACAAGGAGGGCTCCAGTTGCAAGGGAGCGGCTGAGGGGCAGTGTCTGAGCCATGTCGGTGACTGAGTTCCCTGGGGGAGCTCTGGTGCTCCCTGGAGCAGAAGGGCAGATGGAAGGCATGTGCAGGTGGAGGGCAGTGTCAGCACGTCAAGTGTAGTACTGCCTTGCTTGGGCTGATGGTAGTATGGCCTCCTGAGGGAATGCGCCATGCCCAGTGGAACAGAGTAACTGCAGGCTAAGCCCTTGTGGAAGTATACTGGGGACTCCGAGAATTCTTCAGCAGCTGAAGGGTGCAACAACCCTGGGAGATTGGAGTTACTATAATCACTATAGTGCAGATATTATGCATCTACCTATTACACATCTATTAGAAAATGTGTCTGACACCCAGTATGGTGTTAGCTCTACCCTTCGCCCTTGAACTAGGTGGTGATCTCCTGGAGCGGTTGAAATCATCTACCATCTTCACTTGCTGTAGGGCCAGCCTGGCTTGGGAGGATGTTATTCACCGTTTCCATTGTGTGGAAAGAACTCTAGCAATCAATTTGCCCATCAAGTAGACAGCAAAAACCATATTTACAGAAATGCTCATAAGTGTTTCATCGTAAGCAGGGAAGTAAGTGACCTAGGTACCCTGAGGGCCATTTCATGCTGAGCTTTGGCTTGGTGCAAAATGGCAAGATGGTGTCAATGATGACATCTGTAACTCATGTACATTCCTGGACTTAAGAAGACCTCCTGCAGGCTCTGGTTTTCCATGTTGATGATTGACTTTGGGAAATGTTAGTGCAGACTCAGGCACCAGCACTACCGTATCTTTTACTCATGTAGATTGGTTCAATTTTATTCACATACACAGATGTGTCATTTGATTATCACTAGCACAATTCACCAGACACTTCAGGCTCTCTGCCTTCTGGGTGAATAGTAGGATTGCACTTCCCAGTGATCTGCGGATTGGGATGGCGCCATGTGACCTGTGCTGACCAATGAGCTGAGAGTGTAAGCGATGGGTGTCACTTCTATGCTAAAGTATTTAATTGTTGGTATGAAGCCACTTAGAGTTTTCTTTCCCTCTGCCACAGTGACCAGCAGTGCCCCAGACGGCAATTGCTTCATGGGGCTGGATCCTATTGTGCGGGTGGTATGGGACAGAATGTACAGCCAAAACACAAGGGAGGTGTAGCATGAATAAGAAATAGATATTTGTTTTTTTGTTTTTTAAGACACTGATATTGGAGGAAAGGGAAGGATTATATCATGGAATGACTTGGCTGGTACTGAATGATGCATATCATGTAGCTATAGGTCTAATATTGCCTGAGCACCTTCTTGTGCCATACACCATGTTAAGCTGTCAGAGAAAGGTATGAAGTTATCAAACCTAGAACTTACGACTAAGCCATCTCTTCCATTCCGATGAAAGACCCCAGACAGCTCCAAATTCTGTAAAGCATAATTCAAAATCTTTTATTTTTACTCTCCCATTTACTTCTAATTTCCACTGACCACACTGTAGTTGCCTGGATATTAGAGGGTCTGGAAGACCTTCTATTCTCAGTGTATATCTACCCTAATATATCCTCAGGCAAGAGAGCGTGTGTTTAAAGATGACAGAGACCCTGGAGTGCATCCAGACCACTGGTGTCAGGAACCTCACATTATACCTCTATTTGCATAATGATACCTTACTAGGACACAGTGACTTTTATTTACTTCAAGGCGCTGTCACATAAATTATCTCACTCAATGGGCTGGTAGTTTTAATCTGACTGGCCTGGTTTTCATTACAAAGGGAAAGGTCACACAGCTAGCTGGTAGTGAAGAGCTAGGATCCTTCCAGATCTTTTTATTTTTTCACTCGACATGGTTCCAAGTCCATGCTACAATGCAGGGTGCCGGGCCAAGATGCCAGCTACCACAACCCAGGGCAAATGGAGTATGTGGAAAATATGTACAGATTTCATGCTCTGACACTTACCACCTACCTCTCAACAAATCTTCCTGCTTAACTTTAGCAAAATAGTGTCTTTGAGTGGAAAAAAAAAAAAAAGAAAAAAAAAGTGCGGATCATCATGTCTGAGTATTTGAAGGTCATTCGTTCTAAAGCTGACCTTTAACCCCCTTCTTTTAACCAGATTGATCATCCAATCTGATCTCTTATAAAATTCATGACCAAAGTGCCAATGCCAGTGCTTTTGTCATGAAACCAAAGGGTTCACTTAAGATATATAAAATACTAGACTTTTGACTTATTCTGGTTTGATATTTTGAAATACTGGCCCATGTCTTGCAAAAACAAGTTCTTCTTTCTTCTTGCATTCTCCCTGGCTTCCTTACTCTGTCGCTCTGTTCCTGCTCATCTGTTTCCTCTCCTGCTTCTCTCCTCCCCTTCATTCCTGTCCCCCTTATGAAGGTATATAAATAGTCTCCTGGGCCACAGCAGGATCTGGGTTTCGAAACATGAGCTGAGCCAATCTCCCACTTAGCAACAGGGTCTCTTTCACAGAATTCTTGACAAAAGTATTTGGCCTCTGTTTAAAGTGTTCAGTGCTCCTTCGTTCTCAAAAGAGCTCATTCTAATGATTGATCATTTTAGTAATTACATAGTTCTCCAGTTTTTAATATTAGCGAGATAGGAAAGAGCATACAGGCTGTTTTGCGGGAGACGCTCAGCTGCCTGGTAACTTCGCTATGTTATTTTCCAAGAGTCCTTGGGCAGAGCGAGTAGCTCGCGCATCTCCCCCTCCCAGGCAATGAGTCTCTGATTTTTAGAAACCACAAAGGCTCAGTGTTTGAGACCACTCTTAAGGGCTTTAGTATGCATTTTGAGTTTCAATAAACTAAAGTGAAGTGGGCCCCAAATTAAGTGTGGTATGCAAGAGAGGGCAAGTTTCAAAGCCCTGAGAGAAGGACAGTTGGCAGCTGTTCTCTGAGATTCTCTGCTTCACCCAAGAGGGTACTTTTTGATGACCTATGACCTCCATACACTTCTGCTGGCTGGCTTGCGAATACCCCTGGCCTCTCCCGCATCACTGCTTCTGCTCCTTGCTGTTCCCTTTGCCTACATCTTTCCAAAGCTTCTCGTGAATTACCAACCTGGGCTTTTCTACCCTCTACTAGAACAATTGATATTCTTGCCTCCACTTCCTACCCATCTCACAGTAATAGAAAATTCTTGCCAGTAAGAAGGCAAGAACTAGATATGACTTATGTTTTTAAATCCCTGCCCAGCACCTAGCCCAGTGCCTTGGCTTCAGAATGGGTCTGCAGTCCTAGAAAAGAGAGTCCGTGCCATTTATGGCCTCATTTATTCAAGGTGAGGTCACTCTGATAGGAATTTCACTCCAAGGAAGTAAGTCCAGCCCATCACTCACTGTGAAAAAAACCACAGCTCATAAATCAGCCCGGGCATGTTGTCCTTCCAACGCAGAAGCCTTTAGGCAGAGGACAAGCTGCCTAACCGAGCAGGAGTAGGGGGTGTTACGGAGGAGTGGCAGCGAGGAAGCTGTTGCATGAACTTCCCTGAACCTCTTATGTCACTGACTTGCCAATAAATTGGCTTAAAAGACAAACAAACAAACAAAAAACTAACATGCCCAGGCCTAAATCTGATCCCTCCCCAGAGAGACAGGAACATCAGGCTGCAAGCCATGCCCACACTGCACCCTCTGGTGTGACCTCAGAGGGCAGGGCCAGGAACTGAAATCCTGATTTAGGGGGAAACAGAGCTGTGTAAACTGTGCCTCTCCACTCGTGAGTGATGCCAACATAATTTAAGGGTGACATTTACCTTCTTCTCCTGGCTCTGGTGATAGCCAGGGTGAAAAGCAGAACAGGACAGACAGGAATGAGGGTTAGCATGTCATTGGTGTATGGGATGTTCTCAGGGTGCGTTGGGGTGGATGCAATTTCCAAGACAGTCGAGGCAGCCCTGACAGCTTCCCCACTAGTGACTGAGAAAACTCTGTGGGGCTATGTGCAAAGGTGGAGTGGGTAAGGTAAGAAGCTGTCAACAACATCCCTATGTAGTATCTTCATGCTACTGGAGGAGCTTTCACTTTTTTTTTTTTAAATGATAGTTGTCTGGTAAAATAGAGAAAAAAGGCTGTGCAGGGATATGGAAGCCTCAGAAACCTCACCTGACTGTGCAGGGGGAGGGGCGGCTGTGAGCAAGTCTGCCACTCCCAACACATGGCTCCGAGTCTGGCTCCATCACCCCTCATTCTCTGTAGAGTTCTAAACCCACAAATAGCACTTTATGATATGTTACCTTACAGTAGAACTGTCCGTAATTACATAATTCACATAGTAGCTTAATCTTTTAGTAATTCAAGATAAGCCTTTTTCTCCTTAAATGGTTGTCAATGTCTAGAAAGCTTTCTGATGTTCTCTTTTGTGGGGTTCTTTTGTGCCCCATCATGGTTGACATAATTCTGGGCACTACCCCGTGGGTATTTGTGAACAGGCTCCGTAAACAGCTTTATTACCTGACGTTGATAGAATTGTCTAATTTTTATTCTGCTGTGACATACGAATGAAGTCTTCTTTATTCTTCTGTGACAGTCTTCTGTGACACTTCTGTGACAGTCTTCTAAGGGCTGATAGCCGAAAATAAGAATGAGCATGGACACTAGCCATTATCCTTGTAACCCTCTCTATACAAGTAAATGAAGGGACAAGGTCATGCTGTTAAAAGAGATGCATGTGAGTGGCTTAGAGTCCTGCATTGGTCCAACCCCCAAGTGGGTGGCCTACAGTCAACGGAAGCACAATACTGATAAGAGCTCACACTTATTGGGCACTTAGTATGTGCCAGACATGTCCCAAGCTCTTTTTATGTTTTCACGCATTTGATCCCCACAACAGACCCTGCAATTATAACTGTGTCAGAGAAAGGAAATTCTGAGGGAAGTTAAGCAGCTGGCTTCCATGGACCGGTGGGCCTGTCTCTGAACACAGGGAGCCTGGATTCCAAAACCATGCTTTTAATCACTGAGCTGTACAAGAAAAAAATACGTCTGCTCACATTTATACCCTATCTCTTGATCTGTTTTAAAATAGATATGGAAAAAAATTGTTTTTATTTCATTGCAATATGGGGAAATTTTGTTTTACTTTGCTTTCTCAACTGAAATGTTAGGCCAAGCACAGGGTTGTTGTTGGCCATCAGTTTGGCATATAGAGCTATCGATTGGCAGCTTGGATCCATGCATGCAGAGAACATCTCTGGGAAGGGATGTACTGATTAAAGATAAAATGAGGCTGATGTACTGCTCCTGGGAAAAGATTACATGTGCCTCACAATGGAACAGTAGACATGACCATAATTAATGAAGCAATAATCACTTTTGGGCTTATATAAGATCTGATTCTTTGGTTACAAGTGTTTCCATTTGAAGAGAGCTGGAAGGACCCTTTGGCCTGTGGTACATAATCCATAAAACTGTTTCATCTTCAGGTGGCAGTTATGCTTGATCAATTTATCTGTCATTTCCAAAGAGCTTCTGAGGCTTTCTTCTTCCTGTCTTTGTGCTTTCAATTGGTTTTAATCAGAGGCAAGATGCTGATTCAGCTTCTAGCCTGGATTTATTCAGCTGGTGCAAAGAGTCAGTTGGAGGGTTACATTTACATTTTTATCACTGTCTTTTTAAGCCTGAATAATTTATCTTGTTCTTCCTAACCCCTTCTCCCCCCTCATTTTGCAGAACCAGAGTGAAGTTCTTGCTTTTGGAATCAAACTTATTTTGGATATGCCTGTCATTTCTTGTGGGCTTCGGACACCATCCCTTTTCCATCAAGGCAAAGTTTGGGGAATCGCTTCTTGGCCTCTTGGCTGAGATCAAGTGTAGGGCAAAGTCTGAGAGAAACCTTTTTTTGTTTTCCCCACTGACTGATTCATGTTAGATTTGTCAAGATTTCTTGGGTTCCCCTTTCTTTGCATGGCTTCCCTTTCTAAGCGTGTGGATTCTGCAACAATTAACTGGTTACTAAATGAAGATTGCTGGCTAGGAATATATATTTTTTAGAGATGTTTTAATTTATTCATGAAAGACACAGAGGGGAGAAGCAGAGACACAGGCAGAGGGAGAAGCAGGCTCCCCCTGGGGAGCCCAATGCAGGACTCAATCCCAGGACCCCGGGATCATGTTCTGAGCATGACTGACCCTTAACTACTGAGCCACGCAAGTATCCCGCTGGCTAGGAATCTGATATGTTCCTTATAAATGTATTTTTTTTAAATGAAGAGTTCAAAAAATGACAGTAAACTCTAGGGACATAATCTTATAGAATTCTACACGGGGGCTTCTTTCTTGAATAATTTCACTGTATAAAAGTAGAAATAATAGTCCTGATAGAGTCAACAAATTATGTTCATGGAAATAAATGCTCCCCATTGTGCCAATAACTGAGATATTATAGTTTATATATGCATGAACATGCTCAGGTGCACACTGGTGGAGTAGATCTGAATGAAATGATCACGTACTTTTGTCAGTTAAGAAACAGGGAGGAATAAACACATATCCATGCACACACACAGCTCAAGCCAAGACATTTAGTGTATAATAGAGAGACATGAATGCTAAAAAAATCACTACTTAATTTATTATTTTCTGAAAAAATTCACCTTAGGTTTGTTAAAAAACGAGCTCTTTTGTATATTTAAAATGGGTGTTGAATTACTAAAACCTTAAGAATCTCTTGATCTTTTTCAGGGACCTGCTTTAGGGTGAGAGCTCATTAGGATTTATGACTCCAAGGGAGTACTAATATTCAGCTGAATTTAGCTGATGTGTTTCCTTCCCCACCACCCCTAGGCACAACTTCCCCAGAGGCACTGAAGCCTGGAGCACATGTGGGAAGAGAGATTCTCACTTCTCACCAATCACGGATTTCTGAGTATAAAATTGGAATCCTTTCTGGGGGAGATTAATAAATGACCAACAATGGGTTAATTTCACATGTCAGCTTGGCTAGGCTGTGGTATGTAGCTGTTTGGTCAGACACCAGTTTAGATGTGGATGAGTGTAGTTAACATGAAAATCAGTAGACTTTGAGTAAAACAGACGACCCTCCATACTGTGGGTGGGCCTCATCCAATCAGTTGAAGGCCTTAAGAGCAAAGACTGAGTTTTCCCAAAGAGGAAGCAGTTCTTCCTCAAGACTGCAGAGTAGAAGCTCTGCCTAAGTTTCCCCACCTGTTGATCTGTCTTGAGGAATTCAGATTTTAAGATGGCATTATCAGCTTTCACTTCTAGCTTGCCAGCCCCCACTTCAGATTTTGTATTTGCTAACCACCGTAATCATGTGACTAATTCCTTAACATCTATTTTGCCCTCCTTCCCCACCCTCCTCTCTTTCCCTCTTCTTCTCTCTCCTCTATCTTCTATTGGTTCGGTTTCTTTGAAGGACCTTGACCAATACAGATGGCAGGCAATCCTCCTCCTTGCTCCCCAGGTTGGTGACACCCCAGCTCAACACACTCTACAGTCCTTTTAACAAAAAAATTTTAGTGCACTTTTCCATGGTCAGATCCAAACTGCAATTTATAGCAGTTGATTTGTAATGGTAAAGAGTGAGATTTCTGCCATTCCCAATGATAAATTTCAACTCTGGCTTCCTTGGACTCAGTTCACAGACCACCTCTTCCATAAAGCCTCCCCTGAGGAATCTTCCCCATCCCTAGCCTGTGGCAGGTTCCCCTCTTCTCTGTTCCCATGGCCCCCTCTGCATATATACTACTTCATCATGTTTAGCATGCTGTTTTGGAATTATTTAAATATATCTTTCCTCTCACTAATCTGAGCTCTGTAAGCCTGGGGTTAGAGTTTACTTATCCTTATATCTCTGGTAGATAGCATAGCATTCCCACAGTGTAGGTGTGCATATATTTTACCCTATAAGTGAATAAATGACAGTTTTATTTCATGTCATCCCTAGAAGGTTTGCTCTATATCTCTAGAATGCATGGAAAGAGTATAGACATTGAGTCAGACACTTCTGTCATCTGTTCCAATTCCCTCAGCATCTAATCTTGGACAAGTCTTTCAATGTCTTTGGCATCTTCCCTAATTTTTAAAACAGAAATGATAAATTGTGCCTCCTTTATTGTATTATCATGGGGACTAAATGAGATAAGACGTGTCTTTTCTCTCCCGTATCACCAAGGATTTGTTCCAACACTCATCTAAGTTCTTCGAAGTTGTGTTTTCAGAATGCACAGTGGTCTCTGGCTATCCCCTTCAGTCCCTCATTTCTGGTCCCTTGCTGGAAGGAGGATCTGAGCACTCTAGGCTCTGACTCAGCTCTGGTTCAGGATAATCTCTCACTCTAACTAGAGGTATTTCTTTGGGGTCTTTTGTGGAGGCAGAGGAATTATTTTATATTTACTCTCTGAGATCCACCTCAATTGGTGATTCTTAACTGGCAGTGATTTGGGCTAGCAGGGACATTGGCAATGTCTGGAGATATTTTGCCACAACTGGGGTGGGTGAAATGATACTGGCATCTAGTGGGTAGAGGCCGGAGATACTGGTCAATAACAATGCAAAGGATGTTCCCAGACAACAAAGAATTATCTGGTCCTAAATGCCAATGGTGCTGGAGTTGAGAAACCCAACGGACACTTCCCTCTTCAATACATAAAGGAAGACACAAGTCACAACCATGCGTCAGAAGGTTGTTCTGCATTTTAAATTGTTAACAAATTTCTCCATCCATCTTCCCACTTTGTTTCCAGACTAGATTACTATTTATTTATTCTTATTCTACACTAACATTATTTTCTTAAAGTGTATATTAATATAAATATGAGTTTCAGTTGGATGCTGGGCCATGGCAGAAATTTATTAGCGTCAGATGGTCATATAGGATAGAAATGAAGTGAGGTGCAACAGCACACTCACCAAATCTTCTAGCTTTATTGGTGGTTGGAGATATTCAACAACGTAACATCACTCCACTCAGGCTGCCCTGGTGTCCTTCCCTGCTCTGCCAGCAGAGAATATAAGCTGTGTGATATCGCACAAGTTACCTGACCTCTCTGTACTTTGGTTTCCTCACTACACAATGGGAATAGTGCTTGCCTCAGACTTGTAAAGATAAGTTACATAAAACAAGGAAGAACTGTCTTTACCTTGGCTCTGCAACTTTGTGATTCTGAACCAGTAATTTACCCTTTTCAGGCCTGAAGTGCCTCACCTATAAGATGCGAATATTGATAGTACCTATTTCTCGTGATTGTTGTAAGCATAAAATGGGTTAACATATGGGAAATGCTTTTGTACAAGTGAGCCTTGATAATCTGTAATAGTTTCTCTTCCTTGAACAGCTGCTGCATGGAATCAGCTGGATAAATCATGGTGATTCATTCACTCAGGATGAAAGATAGGGATTGGTCAAGGGGGCCCAATGATCATCCATGAATGTCACTGTCTGGACTTGCTCTCATTCTCTCTGGGACTAACACAGTGAGGAAGGGCCATCTGTAGAAAATGGGATATAGTAAAGCAAGAGTAACTTCAGTACCATATTTCTTGAAGCACTTAAAATATTTCCTTAAAGCTGAGGAGAAACACAGGCTATAGAGAACAGAATCCTTTCTCTGCTTCCCATCACCAGCAACATGTTCACATTCCCTTATTCCCATGATATTCTGCAAGTCCAGCTTGGAAGACTGGCCTAGTAACAGAATTAACATGGTGGTAATTTGGGGAAAAATTTCTTTCTCAATTGGCAATAATCACTTCTAAGCTAACCCCCTGGGGCCATGATCCTGTCACTGAGTGGGGCTGAGTGATGTTGGCCTTGGACTTATGGGTAAAATGTAAACTGCAACATAGGGCATTAATGTGGATTCGGGCTAATTGGTTGGGGGGAAGAGCAGGGGACCATCAATCTGTCTTTGGGTTTAGGCTTGCCCAAGGGCAATTATAGGCAAATTAGAGACTAATTCTGTGAATAAATGACATCAAGAGAATATCCTACTTGCCTGGTAACTTTTGGCAATAAGACCTACCCTGTATCGGGGTAGAAGATGGATGGGAGGAGCTTCAGAATTTTATTTTTATTAAGGGATTATTATTAGTGTTAATAATTCACAGAGAGTCATGCCTTACGTTATGTTTGGGTTATGTGAATTTTCTGTGGGGTGGTGAAAATTAATCAGAAAGCATCTAAAGCACTAGAAAGAAAAGGAGATATTATAAGTAGGTCTTATTTCCAAGCCAAATTATACCCTCCATATCCCATACAAAAGTGGTTTACTTTATTGAACCTTGCAAAGAAAATGAGCAAAGAGATAATAAAGATGACTGGGGAGATTTGAAAAAGATACAAATAGGACATGAAAATTAAGAATAAAGGTGCCAAAATTAAATATTCAGAGTATGGGAAAATAGCATATTATACACAAACTAAGAGATAGTTATTGAATTGGAAGATTGTGTGAGCAAAGTACCCAGAATGTGACACAAGGAGACATGAAAAGTAGGGGAGTGTGAAGAGAGAAGGAGGCAGAGTGAGGATGTGGTGGGAGAGTAGAGGAGAAAAAAAGAAGTATAAAACAAGTGGAGGAAAAAGTATTAAAAAGGAGATGGTAGAAATAAATGCAATTATTCCAATAATCTCAATAATCTGACTGGACTAGACCTAAAATTTAAAGGCAGAGATCCTTTTTATTGGGGTGAAAGAAGTATCAATGATTCTTTTTACAGGAAACATAAGGAGATGGAATGCCTGAAAGTGAAAGTATAAAAAAAGAAAGAATGGGAAAATGCATGGCAGAAAAAATACCAAAAGAAAAGTCTGGTAACTATTGAAAGCAAAAGGTATTATAACTGTTTGAGAAATACATAAAATTTTTACAATGTTGAGTTTATCAATCCATATTTTTGTGTCTTTAATGTATAAAAAGTATAGATACTGAAGGTATACAATTATATATATAGTGAGAAAAAGCACAATCAAGCTAAATAACTTGCCCATTGTATCTGCATAGTTCCTACTGTGTGTGTGTGTGTGTGTGTGTGTGTGTGTGTGTGTGTGTTTGAGAAGATTTAAGGTCTATCTTCTTAGCAAACTTCAAGTACACAACACAATGTTGCTAACTGTCGTCATTATGCTATAATTCGATCTCCAGAAGATACCATTTAAAAAAATATAAGGGACACCTGGGGGGCTCAGGGGTTGAGCATCTGCCTTTGGCTTGGGGCGTGATCCCAGAGTCCCAGGATCAAGTCACCATCTGGCTCCCTGCATGGAGTCTGCTTCTCCCTCTGCCTGTGTCTCTGCCTCTCTCTCTCTTTAGGTCTCTCATGAATAAATAAATAAAATCTTAAAAAAAATAAGACTAGTCACAGACTTGGAGAAAATGATTTGCCACACATATAGCCTCTTTAGAATGAATGGGTATTTTCAGCTTGGGGGACACAGTCCATTGAAACAATAGGAAAAAATCTTATTTTAATATCTCTCTTTATAATGTCCATAAACATATCTGCATGTTTTAAAAATTTATATAAATGACACATTATATTTATTATTTTGCAAATTAAAAAGGTATTTTTAGTAACAGAAAGAGTTACTACATAATAATAAAAGAGTTAATTACATAAGAACTTTTTTAATACCAGGCAGCCTGGGTGGCTCAGTGGTTTAGCACTTGCCTCCAGCCCAGGACGTGATCCTGGAGACCAGGGATCGAGTCCCACGTTGGGCTCCCTACATGGAGCCTGGTTCTCCCTCTGCCTATATCTCTGCCTCTCCCTCTCTGTGTCTTTCATTAATAAATAAATAAAATCTTAAAAAAATAATACCAATTATAAACTTGTAAATAATTGACTATGCTTGAAATAATGAAAAGAAATTAGATGTACAGTGAGAAAAGTATAAATCTACTGTCTTCATGAGAGATTTCAACATATACTTCTCAATTATTGATAGATCAAGTAAAATAATAGTAATAGTAATAGTAATAGTGATGATGGTTAGCATATTAATAAATGAATATTAAACCACAAACCTGGCTTAATAACATATAGAGAAGCCATATCCAAAAAAGCAGTACCATATATCCATTTGAAGTCTATGTGGAACATTTATAAAGACTGGCCTTATTCTACGCTATGTAAGTTTTCACAGATGTCCAACATGTAGATATTTATTTACAGGGCATGTTCTCTGACAAAGTGAAATTAAAATAGAAATCGTTAACAAAAAGATGAATTAAAATATATCGATTTTTGTTAATTGAAGAAGGTCTAAATGTCTAATGTTCAAAAATAATAACATTAAAATAAATCTTTACAACTAAATGAAAATACTACATATATAACTTTTAAAGATTCAGTGAAAATAGTACTAAGAAGGAAAGTTAGAGCACCGTCTAATTATATTTGACAAGATGAAAAGTTTCTCTTTAGTAACTTTAGTAACTGAAAAGTAATGAGCTAACAATCCAAATAAAGACATTAAAAATAAAATAAAAATAAAATAAATCTCAGGAAGTAGAAGAAAGGAAATAATAAAGATAAGAATAGAAATTAACAAGATGGAAAGCAAATGAAATGAACAAATGAAATAGACCAACAAAGCAAAACTTGACTTCCTTAAATGTTTTCAGAGAAACATCTTTTGCCAAGATTGACTGAGAAAGAGATGGCACAAATAAAAATATGGGACATGAAAAAGGAACATAACTATAAACATAAGAGAGGTATACAAAACAAGAAAATAGCATAAAAATTTTGTGACAATACATTTGGAAACCTAGATGAAATAACATCCCTCAAAACATAATAAAACAAAAAAGGAAGAAAAACATCAAAACTGAGTCAATGAAAAATAGAAAGCCCAAAGGGTTCTATAAAAACTAATGAAATTCAATCTGTAGTTGACAATAAGCCTGTGAAGGAAACAATAAGCCCAAATTATTTTACAGGCTGGTGTGTTGTAAGATGTAATTTAAAATCATTAACAATGAGTATAGCGTGTGTCCTAAACAATCATGTTCAATGCCACTCATGAACAGTCGGCATAGGCATGCTGCTACGCATTTAACCGAATGTCAGCACAAAACTTTCAAGAAAATGATCGTTCCAATATTACGAAAATCTCTAGAGATTAGAGAAAGGGAAACTTTCCCTTAAATCATTCTAGGAGGTCAGCGTAATTTTGATTCAAAATCAGGCACGGACAGAAAGAAAAAATAAAAGTACAGGTCAATCTTACTCTAAACATGGATGTAAAATTGTTAAATAAAACATTAGCAAGATAAATTGAATAGTACATAAAACTATGATACATCATAATAAAATTCAGTACATTCCACAAAGCAATAGTGTTTTCACACTAGAAATCTATAAATGCAATTTACTACATGAACTGAACACAGAAAAAACAATATATAATCATCTCAATAGATGCCAAAAAGCATTTGATGAAATCCAACACATATTTTATAGATTTAAATATACACGGATACATGTGCACTTTATAAATACTTATGTGTATACATAATTACATGTTATATGAATATCCTTATATAATTTTATAAGTATAGTCTTAAAAGTATATATAATGCATATATGATCTATACTTATATAAATGTACAGTTAGATATAAATAGCATATATATGATGATAAATGCAAATATTTATATACATATTTACTTATATATGAATAAAGGTATAGATATGTCATTATATATGAGTATAAACATAGATGTATGGTAGGATTAAGTTCAATTGTATGCTTTTATTTTGGGAGTGACTTGGTTATTCATGGCTCTTTTTACTTCTATCTAAATTTTAGAATTCAGTTGCCAAGTTTCTAAAGAATCATTTAGGGCTACTTTAATGGGAATTATACTGAATGTATAAATCACTAAAGATGGAAATAATTCTATCTATGATATTTAGGCTCTCCTTTCATGTAGCTCTTTTTTCAGTTAAAAAACTGAAAATATAAAGGACAATATTTTTATTTTTCTTATCCTTGAGAAAGGAAGAGATCTCTTAAATAAGACACAGAATGGCTAGCCACAAAGAAATGAATAATAGGTATATAATAAAAATGAAAATTTCTCTTTATTAAAAGATATTATAAAGAAAGTGAAAAAGCAAGCCATACGTTATAAGATGTTTTATTGGCCCAAGAATTAACAATGCCCCTGCATATTTGAAAATGAAAAAAAAAGAACTTCTGCAGGTCAGTAAGAAAAAATATTAACAACAGAAAAACAGAAAACATTTGAAACAGCACTTAATAGATGAAAATGTAAATGGCAAATAAAAATATAAAATGTTTGGTCTTATTAATATACAAGAAGACACAATACTAAGATCAAAATGAAATACCCTTTAAAGTTCTTCAATTGGCAGTATCAAGAAGTCTTATAATTCCAAGTGTTGGTGAGAAAGTACGTTAAAGTGAATTCATAAGTTGAGTCTATATTAATACAACTACTGTGCGAAACAATTTTGTCATTCCTTATAAAATTGAATCTTTGCATTCCTCCAGACCCCATGTTTTTTACATTTAGGGGTATACTCCAGAAAAATCCTCACGTATGTGTACTAGGAGACATGTAAGAGTGTTTATGGCAGCATCATTAATGAGAGTAAAACCAGGAAGTGTACACTGATAAAAAAATGAATATTCATTGGTGGCATTTTGCACAAAAGAAGAGTTTGAGTGGAAATGATTGATCTATAACTACAGGAAGGAACAGCAATCAATTTCAAAAACAGAAGTTGTGTGGGAAAAAAGCCAGGTGTGGAAAATTCTGTAGTAGGCCTTGCCATTTTCATACAGTTTTGAATTTAGCAGAAGTACTAAATTGCGGGGGTGGTGGTGGTGGTGGTGGTGGTGGTGGCAGTTAAGTACAAAAAAAGGCAAGGAAATGATCATGACTGAATTTAAGAGAATGATTAAGATAGGTGGTATGGAATAGGAAGTACACATTGAGATAGAATGGAGTGGGTAATGGTCTAGCTCTGAAATCGATATACAGGTACATGAGTTTCTCTTATTATTGTGGGTCAAAAATGTATAAATATTCTTTTGAATGCATCAGACAGACGTATGTAGATAGATCTACACATATGTAGTATAAGCTATGTTCCTGACATTTGGAATCGAGAGAAGTCCTAACTTTCCACTAAATGGGAGCATTGCTCTTCTTTGATTAAATTACATAGACTAGGCTTTAATGTAATACATCAGACAGAAGAATTTTCCAAATATTTAGAATGAGAGTGAGCTCCTGTAATTTGAAGCGAATTATTGAAATGAGAGCTCCTAGAAGTTTCAAAGTAGATGGTGGGTGGAAGATGAACCATAAGGTGACCCCCAGTGAACCACCCTCTGTGGGTAACTCCCTTGAAAGTGGTCAGAGCTGATGACCTGCTTCTAATCAAGAGTAGAGCAAAGGTGATGAGATGTCAGTCCTGTGATTAGGTTACATTATAAGGTGTAAGTGCGAAGAATGTCTCTCCCTCCATTATGTTTTGTTATATAAGCCTTTGTCTTAGAAAATAATAGAGAGAGGGATGCCTGGGTGGCACCGTTGGTTGAGCCTCCAACTCTTGGTTTCAGCTCAGGTCATGATCTCCCCAATCTGGGGTCGAGCCCTAAATAAGGCTCTGTGCTCAATGGGGAGTCAGCTTGACAGTCTTTCTCATGCTCTCCTTTGCTCCTCCATTCTCTCTCTCTCTCTCTCTCTCTCCCCTGTGAATAAATGAATAAATAAAATGAAATGAATAAATGAATAATGAATAAATGAAACCTTAAAAAGGGCAGCCCCAGTGCCTCAGCAGTTTAGCACTGTCTTCAGCCTGGGGTGTGAAGCTGGAGACCTAGGGTCGAGTCCCACATCAGGCTCCCTGCATGGAACCTACTTCTCCCTTCTGCCTGTGTCTCTGCCTCTCTCTCTCTCTCTCCCCCATCAATAAATTAAAATCTTTAAAAAAACAAAATAAAACCTTAAAAAAAGAAAATAATAGAAATTCTCTATGAAAAAAGAAAAAAAAGAAAATGGTAGAGAGAAATTTTCCTTCTGTCCTTGAGGAAGCAAACAGAGAATGCCATGTCACAGAAAACCGTGGGCTGTCTCTAGGATCCCAGGGCTGAGAGCCAGTAAGGAGCTGGGGCTCTCACCCATATGAAGGAAATGAAGCCTTCTAACAGTCTGCTTGAGCTTGGAGTGGATGAGAAAGTGATTGGGCCGATACCGTACATGCAGCCTGGGGACATCTTGAGCAGAAGACCTAAACATGCTGTGCTGGAACTCTGGACCCCAGAAACTGTGAAGTAGTACATGTGTGTTATTTCAAACTGCTAGATGAGTGGGAACTTGCTATGCAGGAATAGAAAACGAATACATGGATGTGTCTGCTTGTTTCGTATTCCTACAACACAACACAGTGCTTAACTCAGAGACAGCAGAGTGTCAGTGTTTTTTTGTGGCAGACGGATGAATGGAAGAAGTAAAACAAGCACTCCCCCTCTCCAAACCCGTCCACCAGGATGCTGAGCAAATGCTCCTGGCAACAGAGAAAGGCTTCCGTCTTGGAAGGTGGGTGGTAGTGAAGCCAGATCCGTGAATTGGTAGGCAGGGAGAAGGGAGTGTCTGGCCCCAGACTGTTTTCTCAAGCTCTTGACACCTGGAGAAACATTCTCAACAGCAGGGACAACTCTAGCGAGAAGCTGAAGAACGTAAGCATCAGGGCCTCTCCCTAATACCAGCTGGGAGAGTACCTCGCAATTTTGTTTTTGTAATTCTGTAATCATTTCATTTAAGAGGGCCTCATAGACTACATACGCAGAAGGCCCCACAAAACCTGGATCCACCCTGAATAAAACAGAAGGGAACAGGTAGCCTCAAGTTTCACCTTTGAACTTGCAGAAGATCAAATATGATGCTTGCAAATAGAGGTATTAAATAAGTAATTCAACAGCATTGCTAAATCCCCAGAGGAAAGATTTCTTTCATTCATTTGTTCCTTCCTTCCTTCATGTATTCTTAAAACTGGAGTTATTGGTTGCTTATTGTTGTTTATAAATTGTTACAGTGTATAATTGTTACTCTTTGATTTGTTACTTTTTTTCCCTTTGACTTCTGCCTCTAGGCTTCCTTGAGCTTGGTCATTTCTTTAGTGATCTAGTCAGGAGGCAGGGACTTAGACCAAATCATCCAGTGAAGTCCTATCCAAGTTCAGAATCTGATTATCTGATCTATCCAACATTTCTCAGCAAATAAATTGTTTTGTGGAAGAACAGTATCTGTTTTAGGTTTTAGGTCACACTGGTCTCATCTGAGGACCTCGTACATGTTCAAGTAAAAGCCACAGTAGAAATCTGAGTCATGAAAAGCAGATACAAGTATTATTAACATTGTACCTCGTCCCTATTTTTATCAGTGGATTTCTTCCTTTCCTTTCTTTGAATTACCAGTTGTTGGATGTCTGTTATTTTGCCAGGTTGGGGTCCTACTATGTGGGTGGACATTCTTTTGGAAGTCTTTATAACTATCTGTCCCCTCAGAAGTGATAGACAATTAAAGCCATGAATCTCCAATAATATAATGAAAGCATTTGAATGAGGTTATTCCATAAAAAACATCCAGCAGTCATCCCTTCCACCTTCTCCTTCAATCTGTCATAACTGGGAAAAAGACAGACTTTCGTAGAATCTCTGGAATGTTCTATCCTCCTTGCTCATCACATCCTCCCCACGTTCTTATGTCTAGAAGTGTCACTAAAACTTAGTGTCTGGGAAGTGAGTCCATGTAAATACCCCATTTTCTTCAATATTTCTCAGAGCCTCTGATTCCCTCTACCCCCTTTCCCACCCCTGCCACTCCTTTGAGCTTCCTGATTGCTGCACAGACTACTTAATGCCTTGCGGGCTTAGCTGGTACTTGCCAGACTCAAGGCAAATCCAAGCTCCATTTTAGTGGAAATCACTCAGGGCCCTAGATTCTTCTGTGTCTGTCCTTTAGGCACCATGTATCAGTTCCTAGAGCCTCAGGACACACATTTCTCTCCCATGGACTCTTTTGCAACCACTCATGTTCTGCAATGCAAATTGATTATACCATTGGCATACAGGGGAGTGATGTCAGTATAACACGGTCAGTGGGAGTGCAGAAGCCCCCAGAACTGCTGCTACATAGCCTTGAGGAACTTTTCAGCGGTATTTGAAGAAAATTAGAATTTTTCCATTGCACTCAGGGTTTTCTCCCCAGGATCTCACCCCAGAGGCCTGTGGCAAGTTGCAAGAGCTCTTTGGCCACCATAAGAGCAACACCAGCTGCCCAGAGCTCTGCAGCAGTCAGCCTGCCCAGCACCCTCATAGGACCTGCTCTAAATAAAGCAGGCCACCCACAGATCCATTTGACAGTCATTGGGCATTTTTAATGTTCAATGACACCATGGTTCTGATGATTTTTGTTCATGTTCTGGTCACTAGGCAGATTTGAGGTAATGTACCCTCTCCCACTTTTCCATTGGCTCCATTGTTTGTAGTATACAAGGGCTTTGAAATGTTCCTTCTCACATTGGGTCAGAAATGCATATTGTTGATGCAGCTCTGCCCCTCCAGAAGTGTGCGCTGAGGTGCCTAGGATCTTGGAGACCTCCCCTAGGTGCCCCATCTGCTATAAGTTTGCCTGTTTCACAGTCATGAGGTATATTACTTCTTTAAAAAAAAAACAAAAAACAAAAACTTTTTTTTTTGTAGATTTTATTTATTTATTTGAGAGAGAGAGATAGCACAGCAGGGGAAGTGGCAGGCAGAAGGGGAGAGAGAAGCAGGCTCCCTGAAGTAGGAGCCTGATGTGGGACTTGATACCAGGACCCTGGGATCATGACCTGAGCCAAAGGTAGATGCTCAACCGCTGAGCCACCCAGGCGTCCCGGTACATCACTTGCCATGTCGTAGCTTCATGCTGGCCATGCTTATTCCCATCATTTGAGCCCAATGAGCAAAGAACTTCTTTCTCTTAATTTCATCAGCTTCTCACCTGTTGCAGGCTTTCTCCCATACCTCTTGGCCAATGGGGTCATCACTGTCTTTCTAGAAATCACACTGTGCCTGAGTGTCTGGGGATCAATGCTGTGTTTGCTTTGCAGGAGGAGGCTGAAAAGCCCAGTGCGACTATATAGTTTGACACTGCCAATTTCCCCCCAAATCTGTTAATGCGCCCTGGAGCTGAAAGTCATAGGCCACAACTGCTCCACATTGAATGGATAAACAAACCATAAATAACTCCAGGGGCACGTCGTAAAACGTGGGGCCAACTTGCCTTTTCCAGTCCATCTGTCTCTAAAAGCTAAAGGGGTAATGCAAGGGAGGGGGCCTCCTTCCCAGAGGCTTTGAGCAACATGAAGGAATCAAAACTTAAACCAGAAGTTCCTCTGGTGGGAGGGGAGCAGCTGGCCTACACCTTTCCTAAAGCCAGGCTGAGAGGAAGGAGGTTGCTGTAATTGAAGGAAGGGGAAAAGGTAGACCGGAGGAAGAATCAAAGAACCAAGACTTGGTTCTAAGGGGGATGGAAGGGTTTTTTTGGAAAATACTTAAAAATAAATCTTTTGCCAATGCATGGACATGCACACATGTGTGTGTTTACGTGCACACACACACACACACACACACACACTTCTTTGTGACTAGAAGACACTTTGATCCTCGCCTGTAAAAAGAAAAAGAGAAAATTGTAACCAGATCTGAAAATAGGCCAAAAGCAGGTTGAAACTGGCCTGTATGTGGGTTCTCTTTAGTTCACAAAGGTTTATAAATACTTGTGAATAAAATGCCTTCAGAAAGTGTATGTATTCTACAAACTGCCATAGTCTCCACCATTCCCTAATGTCACACCAGACACTCTTCACTGTGTCTGTTGCCTCTCTGGCCCCTAGAACAGGATTTCTCAACTTTGATACTAGCAATTCTTTGTAGTGGGGGCTGTTCGTCCATTATTGTGTGCTCAGCAGCATCCCTGACCTCTGGGGATGCCCATTGAACCCACTAGCTCCCTACCACACCAATATTTAGTGACATCTAAAAATTTCCAGAACAGAATTGCCCCCAGTTGAGAATATCACTCTAGAAATATGTGACTTCACCATCCACAGGCTGGAGGTTTTCTGAGACTGAGAGAGGCAAAGGGATGTACTGGCAGTCCTGTAACTACTTAGTGCCAGTCCCAGAGGTAATTCTGTGAGCTCATACTCTTATCACAGTGCTCCCTCTCCCACAATGTGGACAGTGGATCTCCAAGTCCTTATTTTCCTATTATGTTCCCTGAGTCGGATAAACAGTATTAATCAGAGGTAGCATACTTACCAGTTTCAAAATACAGTTTGGAGTGAAATAGTCAGGTGTATAACTTTGCGATGACTTTCCCCATCTCTGAGCTCAGTTTCCTCACCTGTTCAAGGGAGCCATGGTGGTCCCTGATACCAAGCTATTATGTACACGTATGGCCAGAGTGGTGGCTGAGGTGAGCATTTTCTGATTGGCTTGTGGTTCTGGCATATTTGTTGTTAAATATTTCAAATATCTTCCTATTTTATAATTTATTTATTTGCTGTGAGGATTAAGTAAGATGACACAGTTAACATTCTAAGCTCATGACACTGTTACCTATTATTTTCATTGCCCAAAGTCACAATCAGGTAAAAGGAGGAAGCCATCTACCACTTTGACATTATGTCCTACCTCACTCTACTTTTTGAGGATGACCCACTTTTTCAGGACCAGCTGTAAACTAGCACACAGCTTGCCCTCTTTTTTGCTTCTCAAACCAAACCAAACCAAACCAAAACAAAACACCCACCCTGTTCATTGTAAGACTTTCTATCTAAATGTCATGTAAATGTAGACAGGAATAATGTAAGTACTAAACACAGGGAATCTTATGGATGTCTGTGGATCCTGACTCATTTTCTTAGGTGGTACATTCAAGATTCCTTCTCTTTGAAATCAGTCTGGTTGGCTTTCTCTCCTGAGTGCTAAACAGAGGAGCTTTAATTTTATGTTAGCAGGTGGCTGTTTTTATAGGCTCCTCAGCCCTTCCCAGAGCTCACATTCCAATCAACTCTCCATATACATGCTGCTGGAGCTATGCTCGGACTTTTCTTAGAGAGGAGGAGGCTACTCCCTTGCACTCTCAGAGACTCCCCCCTTCGGTGGGCTGTAGACACTTCGGTCATCTTCAGTTCTCACTCCAAAAGTGCACTTTGTCTTTCCAGATGATCTCCATTGGCCCCACTGCCTGCCCAGGTGACTCAAATCTTGGAACATCATTTTGACCAAACACCAGAAGAATATGTGTAGAAAGACAGTACTCTGCAGACCATCTAGGCTTTGTACATGAAGGAGATGGTTACCCATCTAGGGATCTAAACAGCAGGACAGCTGGATGCTTGAATGGAAATTCAACATCAGAGCAAATCTCTCTATAGAGACTCAATTTGCCACCTACAGGAATGGCCACTCTTCCTTTGATGTTATATTTAAGAGCTAATTCTTGTTACTTCACTCTTGCAGCCCAAGCTATTCAGAGTTTAGCAAGTACATCACAAGATTCATGGCTTTCAGAGTACTGGGAACATGAATGCTAATGGGGCACATGAGTTCCTCAGTGGTCAGTCCAGTGTCATATTACTTCAACACCAAGTGAACCCTGATACTGTGCCAATCTGGTCTTTTTTAAGTGAGAATTAGTTGGGGCCCAAAGATAATATTTTTTCTGAGACTATAAGAGGGAAACATGATCAGTAATAACACAGATCATCTGCTTTTGCTCCTGCTTGCTCAGACACAGCTTCCCCAGGTGTTTCTTGGAGTGTACCCTAGAATTCACTCATATGTTCACCACCCAATCTGTCAACTGTGAGTCACTATCAGCTTAGCCTCTGTATATTTTCTCTCTCATGCCCTGGTCTCCTGATCATTGTTTTCAATTTCCAAAGCCATTTAGAGGACTCCTAAGGATGCCAGTGTTTATACCAAGTGGAGCACCTCTCTCAGTTGTCTGTCAAGCATTGTCATGATGGCCTAGGCCAAGGTAGGGACAGTGACACACTCCTCAGTTCTCTGTTGCATATATTTCAATTGAAATACAGCTCTTTTTACTAGAAGTCTGAACAAACACTATTTTTTTCCCTTTTTATCACTGAAAAACTATTTTGAGTGAATGATCCCCATTCCTTTTCCATAATTATGGTCAGGAGCCTGAAGGGATCCTGATTTTCCCCTTTCCTAGGCTCTCTATTGTGGTTAGAATGAAGATTTTCAGAAGTGTGAAGATTGTAGAGATTTTTATGATTCTTTTGTGATAAAGATACCGAAGGGAAACTGGAGAGATGAGTGATATATGACATCATAATATTAATAATTTGATTATATAAAATATGCTCAATGAAGTATGCAGCATGCAATATGTCTGGTTCAAACAAGGGCTGAAAATATTTAAATACAAGCACATTTAAACATTTACTTTTATTCACTTGCATATTAATTTACTTATTGCTCACTTTGTTCTAAAACTGATTTACGACAAGAGATCTAATTTGGATTTGGTTCATGAGATAGAGGCCTACAAGTTCATTTAACCCACAAATTCAATGTGATCCTAAAGTAATAACCTCTTGGTGACCACACAGTGTAGACCCTGTCTGGAGAGAAGGATTCATCCCTGCATACAGCACCTTATGAGGGCAGACACAGATGGAACAGAGAGCAAGATGTATAGGATGGTTAGAATCGTCATCATATGAAGAATTTTTGAAGAGCTCAGGGATTTGAGATTATTCTTGGGAAGTAAAGAATGAGTCTGTGTCTGATAATATATTCAACTATCAAGAACTTTCAAATGGAGCAAGCAGCACTGCTTTCTAAGGCTGCACCAGGATGGATATCCAAAAGTTGTAGTAATGCAGATTCTCATGCAATAAAAGGAATAATTGCTAAACAAAGATTTCTAACAGAGCACATACTGACTTGTGAGGCCGCATGTTTACCTTTACCAATGAGGCTTAGAGGCTCAGTGACCACCTGCAGTAATATCATATGGAGAGTTTGTCCTCTCTGGTCCTCTGTGAGGACATGAGTCAGGGACGCATGGCCTGGATGCTGAGACAGCCCAAGTGGCAACAGTTACTGGAATAATAACACCCTTTACCTCTTTGGTTAGGTTTATTCCTAGGTATCTTATGCTTTTGGGTACAATTATAAATGGGATTGACTCCTTAATTTTTCTTTCTTCAGTCTCATTGCTAGGGTATAAAAATGCCACTGATTTCTGGGCATTGATTTTGTATCCTGCCACACTGCCGAATTGCTGTATGAGTTGAACCAGCCTTGCATCCTGGGGATAAATCTCACTTGGTCATGGTGAATAATCTTCTTAATGTACTCTTGGATCCTACTGGCTAGTATCTTGTTGAGAATTTTTGCATCTGTGTTCATCAGGGATATTTGTCTATAAAAACTACAGAACACTTCTGAAGGAAATTGAGGAAGACACAAAGAGATGGAAAAATATTCCATGCTCATGGATTAGAAGAATTAATATTGTGAAAATGTCAATGCTACCCAGAGCAATTTACACATTTAATGCAATCTCTATCAAAATACCATGGACTTTTTTCAGGGAGTTGGAATAAATCATCTTAAGATTTGTGTGGAATCAGAAAAGATCCTAAATAGCCAGGGGAATATTAAAAAAGAAAACCAGAGCTAAGGGTATCACAATGCCAGATTTCAGATTGTACTACAAAGCTGTGATCATCAAGACAGTGTGGTACTGGCACAAAAACAGACACATAGATCAATGGAACAGAATAGATAATCTAGAAATGGGCCCTCAACTCTATGGTCAATTAATATTCAACAAAGCAGGAAAGACTATCCACTGGAAAAAAAGACAGTCTCTTCAATAAATGGTGCTGGGAAATTTGGACATCCACATGCAGAAGAATGAAACTAGACCATTCTCTTACACCACACACAAAGATAAACTCAAAATGGATGAAAGATCTAAATGTGAGACAAGAATCCATCAAAATCCTAGAGGAGAACACAGGCAACACCCTTTCTGAACTTGGCCTCAGCAACTTCTTGCAAGATACATCCATGAAGGCAAGGGAAACAAATGCAAAAATGAATTATTGGGACTTCATCAAGATAAAAAGCTTCTGCACCACAAAAGAAACAGTCAACAAAACTAAAAGACACCCTACAGAATGGGAGAAGATATTTGCAAATGACATATCAGATAAAGGGCTAGTATCCAAGATCTGTAAAGAACTTATTAACTCAACAGCAAAGAAACAAACAATCCGACCGTGAAATGGGCAAAAGACATGAACAGAAATTTCACCAAAGAAGACATAGACATGGCCAACAAGCACATAAGAAAATGCTCCACATCACTGGCAATCAGGGAAATATAAATCAAAACCACAATGAGATCCCACCTCACACCAGTGAGAATGGGGAAAATTAACAAGACAGGAAACAACAAAAGTTGGAGAGGATGTGGAGAACGGGGAGCCCTCTTGCACTGTTGGTGGGAATGTGAACTGGTACAGCCACTCTGGAAAACTGTGTGGAGGTTCCTCAAAGAGTTAAAAATAGACCTGCCCTACGACCCAGCAATTGCACTGCTGGGGATTTACCCCAAAGGTGCAGATGCAGTGAAACGCCGGAACTCCTGCACCCCAGTGTTTATAGCAGCAATGTCCACAATAGCCAAACTGTGGAAAGAGCCTCAGTGGCCCTTGAAAGATAAATGGATAAAGAAGCTGTGGTCTATGTATACAATGGCATATTCCTCAGCCATCAGAATCGACCCACCATTTACTTCAACATGGATGGAACTGGAGGGTATGATCCTGAATGAAGTAAGTCAATCAGAGAAGGACAAACATTGTATGGTCACATTCATTTGGGGAATATAAAAAATAGTGAAAGGGATCATAGGGGAAAGGAGAGAAAATGAATGGGAAATATCAGAGAGGGAGACAGAACATGAGAGACTCCTAATGCTGGGAGACGAATAAGGGGTGGTGGAAAGGAAGGCAGGCAGGGGGTTGAGGTGACTGGATGATGGGCACCGAGGGGGCACTTGATGGGATGAGCACTGGGTGATATGCTAAATGTTGGCAAATTGAACTCCAATAAAAAAATTAAAAAAAAAAAATAAATGAAAAAAAAAAAAAATAACAGGACCTCTTAAGAGGTCCTGTGCCAATGAAAGGGATGCAGGCAGTAAACCTGGGAATGACATTGAAGGATGGAGAGCCAGGTGTGTCCTGAATAGGTCACTAAACATGAAGGGCAGGACAATTGGAAACAGGATGAATAGGGTAGGGGTGGCTGGAGACAAATGGGATCTGATTTCATGGACTCAATCCACTGGTAGTTGCATTTTACTAACAGGCAAGTTGATTTGTTTCACTGATCCAGGTGGGTATTTTTAAATCAGACACCCACTCCTGACAGATTCCTGCTTTAGTAGGAGGTTAGATTCCTAGGTGATATCCTACAAGCCAAGAAGTCAATATCCGTTTTTGCTTGGCTCTCTTATTTCTGTCAACGGAGTCCCAAGAATAACCCTATGACTTCATGCATACCCATACCCTTCAGGTTCTTGCATCTTCTCAAAAACTTGAGTATTAGGTTAGGGAGCTAAATACCTGACCTTAACTGCCCTGGTCTTCAGATTCCTTATCTGTAAAAAGAAGGACCTGTGAGAAATTCTCTTTTGTCACTTGCATATATTTTTCCTTACCCCAGGCATCATATTCCACGACAAATATTAGCTAATATATTTTTTTTCCTTGGCCTTCAAGTGCATTCCTCTGGTTCCCAAATGATGTTACAATCTGGTGAACCATTTAAAACATGACTGAATTACTTCTCTAAAAGTACTGGCTCTAGATGTCATGGGACTCTGGAATGTGAAGATTAAACAGAGCCCAAACAAGGTGGTAGGAAAGAAGAGTGTCAAAAGTGTCTACATATGGGAATATATCTTCAAGGCCTAGTTTTAAAGAGATTTGTAGAATGAGAGCAATGTCTAAGTCCAAATAACAAATTCTTACTGTGGGTTCTCCCAAAAGCAGAGTCTTATACAAGGCAGCTGTGTGAGTGGTATACTGAGGAGTGTGATCCTAGAGTGTACATGTGAGTGTCAGGGCAAGTGATTTGGGAAGGAGGAAGAGTCCATCAAAAGTGCATCACTGGCTTGGTAACCACTAGGGGTGGCTAGTTCTTTGGCCCGTTGGACTGTCTGAGAAGCCTTATAAAATGAGTCTTAGAATTATTCCCCTGGGGGAGGAGGGGATGAAAGGACATCTATCCATTAGTTCCCATTTCCCATTTTCAAGGATTACCCCCACCCCCACCCCTGGTATTAACCCTGTAACTCCTTAGAGCTATAAATGGAAGTGCTAAGGGATTGCCATGAGTATCCTAAACTGTGACATTAGCGAAGCTTCAGGGCATGAAGCAAGGAGATGAGAGCTATTGGATAATTCATGGCTAAAGCTTGACAAAGTCTTCAGGGAACTGGTCCCCACAGCCACCGGGGAATCGGAGTGAAATAGATAGGTTGTGCAGTAATACACAAGAGTTGCCCAATAAATATGCATAACCCATGTTTCTTTAGATTTTATCCTTTAGGGTATGAAAATTGAGTGACCCCAAATTCCCTGCCTCTCACTGCTACCCCAAAACTGTAGTTCCCAGCTGGTAATTTCACATGTGCTCTTGAATAAGTCTGATCAGCTTCCCAAAGGATCCACTGAGCACTCCTTCTGCTTCTTTGGGGGACCATTGGTCCCTTTGGGGTGCTGTCTCCTCTGCTGGGCATCTCTTTTAGTCCTGCTAAGTATCACCAGCTCTGTTCCTAGATACCATGATATACTTAAAATCCTTTTTCCTCTGCAATTAACCTCAGGGCTTGGTTATCTGGCCAGACTTCTTATTCCTAACTCATTTATTTTGATGTATCCTTTTCCAAGAGATTTCTCAGGCCTTCAAGGAAATAGATTCTGGGCAATGGGTAAGTGTAAACTTACCTAAATACTAGCCTGAACACTTACTGTAGACATAAAACAAATGTCATTTATGAGATCTATTCAGAGGAGTTCAAAACAGATGAAGCAAGGAGTAGAAGATAAAGAGAGATGATGGGGAAGGTGCGGTAGAGAAGGAGAGTTGATGCTCAGCTAGAAAGCAGAAGAAGTGAAGGGCACTTGGGTGGCTCAGTTGGTTAAGCATCTGCCTTTGGCTCAGGTCATGACCTCAGGGTTCTGGGATCGAGGCTCACATTGGTAGTTGGCATCTTTGCTCAGTGGGGAGTCTGCTTCTCCCTCTCTCTCCCTTTGCTCCTCCCTCCTATCCATGCTCTTTCTCTCTCTCTTCTCTCAAATAAATAAATAAAATCTTAAAAATAGAAGAAAACAAAAGAAGTGAGCATTCCAAGCCTCCTGTATTTTGCCCATGCTACTATGACAATTTCACATCACTTGATACATGAAAAGTGATTAATGGTCTTGGTACAAATTGCTATTCTTGTATAGATTCTGTAAGTCATGTCCTCCATGTTCTCAAGTTTCTAAGATTTTCCAGAGAGGGTATTTCCGTAACTTGCATTAGCTACCTAATCCTATTAAACTGTGCTCACTATCTAGAATTCCTTGCAAAAGATTACTCTAAAGCCCACATCATATCCTGAGCTTATTTCTGAGTCAAAACCCAATAGAAATGGAGAATAGCTGCTATATTCTATGTGCCCTGTGGAGTTTATGAATATGCTTTGACCGATTAAACTAGGTAGTTACTCTTTCCTGCATCTCAATTTCTCATATTTTTTGAGAGCCAGGGATGAGTCGCTACTCAGTCATTCCAGTGCTGTTAATTTTGGTTCCAACAGAAAACACAAGGAAAAGCCATCAACAGGGTTTCAGCCTGCAAAGGCTTCTCCTCTGGGCACCCCTTGTTCTCACTCAGAGTGTCCTTAGGGCGCTGAGGCTGAGGCTCTTTTCAAAGTCACATAGGGGCACCTGGGTGGCTTAGTTTGTTAAGTGTCTGCCTTCAGCTTAGATCATGATCTCATGGTCCTGGGATCGAGCCCTGCATTGGGCTCCCTGCTCGGCAGAGAGTCTGCTTCTCCCTCTCCCCTGGCCTGCCCCTCCTCCTGCTTGTGCTCTCTCTTTTTCTGTCAAATAAATAAAATTAAAATCTTAAACAAAATGAAGCACAACACAAAAAACAAAGTCACCTAAATCCTTTTGAAGATTAAGTTAGCTTATCTTCTTATGCTCCTTGTGGAGGGTGTGAGTGAGAGTGAGAACAGGGTAGAGGCAGGGAGCCATGAAGATGCCTCTTTAGGGTCAGCAAGAAACTGTCAGGAAGGGTGACAATATACAAAATATTGGAGGGTGAGACAAGTTTTTTTTTTTTTTTTTCTTTTGAGAAAGAGATAGAGTGCAAGGAGGGGCAGAGAGGGAGAATCTCAAGCAGGCTCCACACAGCATAGAGCCCGATGTGGGGCTCAATCTCACAACCCTAAGATGATGACCTGAGCTGAAATCAAGATTCAGATGGTTAATCGACTGAGGCACCCAGCCACCCGTTGGGGGCTGAGACAAGTTTGCTATACAAAGTCTTTTCCTGTTTCTTTGAGCTCAGCTCAGCTATTTTTGTCTGTTGATCATGGTCGCTGGACTAGTAGACACTGACAGATAGAAATGGACCCATTATCCTTATTTCATATATGAGAAAAGAAAACTAAGGATCAGTATGTCAACATTTTTCCCCCACAATCACACAGCTACTGAGTGGGAGGGTCAGGCTTGCAACCTAGGATTTAAACTAGTTTCTCTCTCTCTCTCTCTTTTTAAGATTTTGTTTTATTTTGAGAGAGTGCATGAGCAGAGGGAGGAGCAGAGGGAGAGAGAGAATCTCCAGCAAATCTATGCTGAGCACAGAGCCTGATGTGGGGCTCTATCCCACGAGCCTGAGATCATGACCTGAACCTAAATCAAGAGTGAACGTTTAACTGACTGAGCTAACCAGCCACCCTAAATCCGTTTTAAAACTGTTTTAGTTAGTTAGTTAGTTTTTTAAAGATTTATTTATTTATTTATTTATTTATTTATTTATTTATTTATTTAATTGAAGTTCAATTTGCCAACATATAGTATAACACCCAGTGCTCATCCCATCAAATACCCACCTCAGGGCTTGTCACCCAGTTATCCCATCTCCTGGCCTTTTTCCCCTTCCACTACCCTTTGTTCATTTCCCAGAGTTAGGAGTGAAGAAAATCAATCAGAGAAGAACAATCATCATATGGTTTCAGTCATATGGGGAATATAAGAAATAGTGAAAGGGATTATAAGGGAAAGGAGGGAAAATGAGTGGGAAAAATTAGAGAGGGTGACAAAATATGAGAGAGAAGATTTTATTTATTTATTTGTGAGAGACACAGAGAGGGAGACAGAGACATAGGCAGAGGGAGAAGCAGGCTCCCTGCAGGAAGCCAGATGTGGGACTTGATCTCAGGACTCCAGGATCATGCCCTGAGCCGAAGGCAGACGCTCAACCACTGAGCCACCCAGGTGTCCCTTAAAACTGTTTTAAATCTGGCTTTATACAGGTGTCTCTGATCCCAGTGGCCCAGTTCTTAGCTACCAACTAAACTGACCTGATATATATACTTTTTCTTGTTTGCTTTGAATTGTAGCAGATACCACTCTGGCCTTTTAAGGCACAGAGGTAAATAGTAAGGCAGATTCCTTCTGGTTTTCTTAGAAGAAAAGACAACAAAATGAATCATTGTAACATGAAGGAAGGGTACTATAGATTCAGATAAACCACTATTGAAATAGAGCAAATGAACAACCATATAAAGCACTGTAAGCACTGTGGGAATAAAGGATTTAATTAGGAATTAGTCCACTGCTTGAGATTTATGGAAAGGACTCTGGGCTCCTCATCCGTTCTCATTTGCCAGAAGGATCCTTGATTTATGCTCTTTGGGGTTGTGAATCCTTCCTTGGCAGTTCTGTCCCTCCCGGGGACCACAGCCTGAGTTTTGCATAACTAGCTATTAGTAGAAGTGTCACCAGAGACTGGCTATGGCTACCTAGCCAGACCACCACATGCTTCCTCTCCCGGGTATCCATGGCACTTCTTACATGTTCCATTTATACTTTGCTTCCTATACAGCTGGTTCAGCGTGCACCCCCTGCTGGTTTGGGCTTAACAACTGGGAAAATGCAGAAACCCACTTCCCTTCAATATATAAAGGTAGCCTGGGATCATTGTCTGCTTTAACCAAAGCACTCAAAGTCTTTATGAGGATGAATAGAATTGTTACTTCAAATAATGCTTAAATCATTCAGTATTGGGGGATTTGAGTGGAGAGGAGGGAAATTAAAGTGCACAATTAAAATGAACAACTAAAATGAAAGAAAGATGGTTTTCAGAAAATATGCATAAGCAGATGAATGAATGAATGAATGAATGAATGTGGTCAGATGTTGAAGGAACCCTCTGACACGGTGGCCACAGGAGAACGTAAGCTCCACTACTGGGTGGGACTTTGTCCTCACAGCCCACGTGCTACTCTGTAGAGATGCTCAAGCGGCAAGGCTTGCTCAGTGAAGGACTCAACCAAATGAGGCTCATATCTTATGAATTATGCAAAATGAAAAGTCAGTAGAGAGTGGGCTTGTCACTGAGTAGGCTGGAGTCTGATTGCTCTTGGCAAAATAGTTCAGCCTCGTCAGAATAATGTAGGACAAAAAAAAAAAAAAAAAAAAAAAAAAAAAAAAAGAATAATGTAGGACAACATTGGCCGATGAAGGACCGACCAGAACCTCACATCCTGATTCCCAGGCCTGGGCCAATTCAGTGTGACCAGAGAAATTTCACTTCTACACTTCTCCGAGCCTCAGTATCCCCCATTGGCCAAATAACATTGGATTAGGTGGTCTCTAAGAATATTTTGAGCCGTGTGATTGGATAGAGTTGGGAAAACACAGAAAAAGCCAGTATCCATGCTGGGAAGGAAGTGGGAGATAGAGGTGGGAAGGAAGGTGTGATACCTTTGAAAGGCCCCCATCTTTCATCTCCATCCTTTCCCCTTCTTCCCCTCCTTTCCACTCTCAAGGTTAATGGGCTCCTTGCCTGGCCTCTACTCTGCCCGGTGCCGATGTTTCCTGGCATCATGCTTGGCAGGCACCCGTTGGAGTAGAACAGAAGGGGCATCACTGAGCAGAGCAGATGAGGATAGAGGTCACAGACCTCGACGTGGTGCTGGGCTGCGCCAGGCCAGACTCAGAGGGCAATGTGTGTCCCGGCCAGAGCCAGGAAGTGGCAGAGGCAAGCCAAACGAACACCCTAGGTCCCTCTGGACTCCAACCAGCACTGGAAATTTTCACGAATGCTAAATCCACTTGCTACTTGACAGGAAAACTGACCCTTGAGCCATCTTTCCTCCAGCAGTCCCAATTTGTTTTTCCAGTGACCACTGCGATCTGCCCTCGGGCTCATGGAGCTAAATTGACCCCCTTGTTGAGCCCCCAGAGGCACTCGCATGCACACAGGAGGGAAATCACGTGATCACAAACACCCACACTCTCCCATAGGCCAAAACACATTTGTGTGCTTCCTGGAGTCACCCCCAAAATAAATTTCTGGTCATTGAAATTTAAAAAGAACCGAGAAAATTCCAAAGCAGAGTTTCCTGCCATTTGAACACCTAAATTCAAGACCCACCCTCATTCTAGTTCATCATCCTTATCATCATTTTGGAGAGCAAACTCATTAAGGTGACGATAAATTTATTTTGGCATTTCAGATTTTATTGTCTAAGAATTTCCATGTAATCCATCCATTTCTGTGATCCAACGAAATCATCTGGCAGAGACTGGGAAGATGTGTACAAGTATGTACCGACTTTCTGGATCGCTGTTACTGCTACTTATGGTTATCAAGAAGGACAGGGCAGCCCAGGTGGCTCAGCTGTTTAACGTCACCTTCAACCCCGGGGAGAGATCCTGGAAACCAGGGATCGAGTCCCACATTGGGCTCCCTGCATGGAGCCTGCTTCTCCCTCTGCCTATGTCTCTGCCTCTCTCTCTCTCTCTCTCATTCTCTCTCTCTCTCTGTCTCTCATGAATAAATAAATAAAATCTTTAAAAAAAATAATGACAAACAGGAGGATTGTGCTTGAACACAAAAAGTGGTAGGGAGAACACCAGGCTTGGATTCAGAAGCCCCAGTTCAAGTCCTCCTTACCAGCTATGTGGTTTAAGCAGTGTAATCCCTTTGAACTTCAGTTACCTCCTTGGGAAAACTGGAATAACAAAATCCAAGTAAAAGATTTAAAATGAAGTTTAAGAGAAACAACAGAGGTGTGAGTACCTGGCACACACAGACATTCGGTCACCTGTAAATCAACTACGATTCAACCACGCTCAGTAGAATTAATTAATCTCAAGGCTTGGAAAACCTAAATAACCATATTTTCCTCCTTGGTCCTGGTGATAAGTATCGTTCAAGATGACATCTGTGAAGCGTTGCAGAATTTTGGTGTGTTCCACGAGTAACCAAATCAAGATGAAAGCATATGGTTTTTATATTGCAGGGATTACTAATTTTTCAAGAAATTAGCAGGCAATAAAATAATTTGGGTATGAGGCAATGCTCAGATTTCAGATAATGAATGCAGCCAATTAACCAGAATAATTCAGTCTCACTGACACAATCATTTCCATGTAAGGAGCCACACCTGCCAAACTCAGAAAAACAGATCCTTTGTGACTTTTTCCTGGAGCTCTAGCATTGAAGAGCTGCCACGGGGAAAGGAAATGCCCTTTTCAATTCTCTTTAATTCCTTTGACCCATATTCATCAAGATACTGAACATTTTCAGAATGGCTGGACTTCCTCCCTCATTCTCTCCCCTAGTCACTCTGCTACCTAGAGGCTACTGAATGGGACACGACAAAGTGCACTTTTCTCTGAGACGCCAACTGGGCTTTCCTTTGAATTCGATGCCCAACAATGTTTGCAGCCTTAATTCTTTAGTCTCCCATTTAAAGTCACAATTAAAAGAATGTTTTGGGATGATTTCACCCTGGTTGCAGAAGCTTCTGACTAGATAGCCATAGAGGCACTCATGGGGCTGCACTCTCCCTGCAGCCAGGCTCCTGGATGGACTGGGCTATGGCCGGACAGGAACAAAGGTCACTGGAGGAATATGTGTGGGGTTTCTTCGTAATTGTCGGGCCCTTCACACCTAGAAAATTGGGGTTGCTCTACCCTTCTGCATCAGCAAGAGGCGTTAAGCCCCTTTTCAACTTCCTTTCTGCCTCTTGGCTCCCTTAGAAAGACAATCCAGTTATTATCCCTTGACAGAGCTGGATCTGATCAGGAAATCATTTTTTAAAGAGACCGATGAAGTGCTGTGAGGGATAGAGATATCTCCTTCAAGGAAACCCTTCAGTCTTCCTGAATACAAAGAGAGATGGGAAATTCTTTTCTCAGTGAAGTTTTCCTTTTTATTTATTTATTTTTTTGAGTTGGCACAGAAGTATCTTTCTTTAATGAACATGCATGTAGTTTAATTTTCCAGAAAGGAGCATAGTTTACCTGAAATTTTTTTTATTTTTGAATTGGTTCTGTGTACAAAACCTAAATATAAACTAGATAGAGGCATCTCAGAACTTTCAAACATTTACTAAACCTCATTGTTCTGAATGATACCATTTTTGGGGACTTGAGTAGATATATGTCACCTCCCAACTTTGTAATCCTAGATCAACTACCTCAAATGTCATAGGACCTAGACCCTCTAATGATGGATGGGATCCAATAAGACTTTTGTTTGTAGTTCTTATAGTTAAAACATACAAACAGAAAACCAACTTGAGAATCCACATGGGGTTATCCAATCTGGCAACCTGTGTCCTTTATTTGGAGAATACAGCTAATATTTAATGTAATTACTGATATAGTTGAGTTTATATCTGCCTTTCTTTTTCTTTTTCTTTTTTTTTTTTTTGCTATTTGGCTCATCTGTTTTCTGTTTTGTTTTTTTTATGGGTTTTACCCTTTCTTGCCTTATCCTAAATTGAAAATATATTATTACTATTCCATTTTTTCTTCTGTGAACATATTTTTCTTTTTTTTAATAAATGTATTTTTTATTGGTTTTCAATTTGCCAACATACAGAATAACACCCAGTGGTCATCCTGTCAAGTGCCCACCTCAGTGCCCGCCACCCAGTCACCCCTACCCCCCACCCACATCCCCTTCCACCACCCCTAGTTTGTTTCCTAGAGTTAGGAGTCTTTCATGTTCTGTCCCCCTTTCTGATATTTCCCACTTATTTTTTCTCCTTTCCCCTTTATTCCCTTTCACTATTTTTTATATTCCCCAAGTGAATGAGACCATATAATGTTTGTCCTTCTCGGATTTTTCTATTATTTTTTAGTAATTATCCTAGGATTACAACATGCAGCCTTGATTTGTTATGGTCAAACAGATTATTACCTCGACCACTTCCTCAACATTGCTAGAACCTTCTGATTTTATCACTTCCCTTGTAAAGCATTATTTTTGTCATTAATTTTAGTTTTATGTATATTTTAAATATAAAATATTGTAATTACTGTTCTGAAGATAATATTATTTTAGTTTTGCCCATATGTTTACATTTTCCAGTGTTCTTGACTTCTCCTAAGGTTCAGTTTTTATCTGAGATGATCTTTCTTTTGCTAAATTAATTTTTTTTTTTTTGTATTTCCTGTACTGCAAATATAGTAATGCAAACTCTGGTATTTTTTTTTCTGGAAAAATGTTTATCTTTCAGTTTACAGTGTATTTCCACTGGTTATAGATTTCTGTTAGATATTTACATTCTTTCAGTACTTTAGCTGTCTCTTATCCCCTTATTGTCTCCTGGCTTTCATTGTTTCTTCTGCAAAGTTAGCTGTCTGTCTTATTGATGCTCTTTAGAAGGTACATATCTTTTTTTTTATTCTGAGTATTATTACGATTTTTCTCTCTGCCTTTGATTTTCAGCAGTTTGGCCATTTTGTGTTGGACATGTTTTGTTTTGTGTTTATCTTGCTTGGGTTTCTTTTTTAAAAATATTTTATTTATTTATTCATGAGAGACATAGAGAAAGAGGCAGACACAGGGAGAAGCAGGCTCCTTGCGGGAAGCCAGATTCAGGACTCAGTCCCAGGACCCCAGGATCATGACCTGAGCCAAAGGCAGATGCCCAACCACTGAGCTGCCCAGGCATCCCTCTTGCTTGGGTTTCGCTGAACTTTTCAAATCTGTGTCCTTTATTAGTTTTTGAAAATTCTTGGCCATTATTTCTTCTAATATTGCTCTTGGCCACTTTCTCTTTTTACTTCTTCAGGAATGTCAATCATACCTATGTTAATCTTTTGGCATATTCCACATGCCTCCTCCAGTCTTTGTATTTTTCCCCCTCCCTCAACCTCAGTTTAGACACAGCAAAACACTTGAATCAAAAACATCTTACCTGTTATTGAGCCCATTTATTGAATTCTTAATTTCAGACATTTGCACCTTTAAATGCCTACCTGACCCCTTTAAGAAAATATAGATTCATATTGCCTATGAAATTTCTGCATACTTCCAACTCTCCTGTCTATCGTTTCCTCTATTTTCTTAAAATATTGTGTTTATAGGCATACCTCATCTTGTCACACTTTGCTTTATTGTGCTTTGCAGGTATTGTTTTTTTTTGTTTTGTTTTGTTTTGTTTTGTTTTACAAATTGGAGATTCATGGTAACCTTGCATCAATTGAATCTATTGGTACCATTTTTCTAACAACATTTGCTTACTTCATGTGTCTGTGTCACATTTTAGTAATTCTCACATTTCTAATATTTTCATTATTATTATTTCTACTTTGGTAATCTGTGATCAATGATTTCAACTCACTGGAAGCTCAGATGATGGGGAGCATTTTTAGTAATAAAATTTTTTTAAATTAAGGTAGGTACTTTTTAAGACACAATGTTATTGCACACTTAATAGACCATAGTAGAAAGTAAACTTAAATTTTATATGTACTGGAAAACCGAAAAATTCATTTGACTTGCTTTATTGTGATATTTGCTTTATTGTGGTGGTATGAAACTAAACACACAAGGTTTTTGAGGTATGCTTGTATTTCAAAGCCCTTAACTGCTAACTCCAACATCTGAATTATCTCTGGATCTGTTTCTATTATAGAATGTAGGTTGTGTATAAAACAACCACAGATGCTCTGAATGAAATTAACTTCTACCCAAGAAAGACCCACCTTTCCTCTATTAGGTAGAAAAGACAAGTCACTGATCTCAGAACAGTCAGGAATGGAGCTTGGTCCGGGATGGGTTGCAGTTATAAAACTCAATTCACTTCTGATTTTCTTTTGTCAGTTATGAATCCAGGCTTTTGATTGAAAGCCTAAGTCCCAGAATACTATGGAGATTTGGTTCTGACCTTCACAGATTTTTAGCCTTGCTCTTTAGCCCTGTCCCCACATAACTTAACAATTTGGTGATATCTTGAGGCAGGGTTCCTCCCTTGTGGTCTTTGTTTCCTCTGCACCATGTGTGAAATTTCACTTGTCCTCTTTAAAGCTTTCTGCTTAGTTCTCCAGGCTTCCTTACAGACTCACAACTTAGTAAATGTTCCATGCAGCCATGCCTTTGAAACCTAAATTTTCTAACAGATAACTTCTGCTCCATACGACTGTCAAAATCTTTTTATTATTATTATTATTATTCTTTTCCCTTTCCTTCTGTAAATGTTCTCTATCTTGGAAAAGGCAACTCTCATCCTACCACTAAACTTGTCAAATGCCCCCTTTGAAAAAAAGTGAATGATGCTGATTGTATCACCTTAAAATAATTTCTTCTCTCTGGCATTTTAGTTGTTCCAGTACTTATTGCTTCCACAGATCATTCATCCTTTAAAACTGTGACTTCTTTGGTAATTTTTCTGGATTTCTCTGTCTGTGGCAGTAGGAACAATGACCTACTGTGATCTACTGCATTCTTCCCAGAAGACTTTTTGGGAGATTTTTTTCCCAAAAAAAATCATAATTTTCTGAACCATGCCCTCATTGGCTGATTCTAACCATTGTCAATTTTTTATTATAATGAAACATGGGTGCAATAGCATATGAATAAACTCAAGACAGAACTTGCCCTTTTTTTAAGTCCTCCAATCTTTCAAAATTATAAATCTGTTATTTTGGTAGGCACCCAATCAAAATTTAATGCCAGTTTTCTTTCTAAGAACCTGAACATCTATTTAATAGCTAATATAAATTGTAAGATAAATTTGGAATTTTAATACTCAACAACTGAATATTTTGCTTCTAACAGCTTGCAAGAAAATCTCTCTAGAATAATGTGACTATCAGCAACTCTTTTGGACTTTTTATCTATATTTGACACCTATAACAGACACCATTAATAGGGAAAACTACATGATATAGATCCTTCTATGATGTTTTTGATATTGAACATATATCCTTACATCTTAACACAACTATAAAAATAAGTGTTGGGTAAAACTATCTGACAGATTATAGAATACATTCGAGGGCTCTAAAGTATATTGTGTTCTGGTTTCTCTTATTTTTAGCCTACTATTTGATTAAATGAAATAATCTTCAGATGAACAAGACACATGTGCTGATGCAATAAAGAGTAGAGAGTAAATTATGATTTTATACACTGATAATATGGTTTCATTGTCACAAATCAGAGATGATCTTGACAGTTGGATCTAGCCCTTAGTATAGAAAGTTAAGTTCAATATCAGCACTGGCCACATTTTTTTCAAATTTCAGTGGGTTTCTATCAACTTACTCCAAATGGAAAACTAAATTATTTAATTTAGAGAGATGTATTTAGCAGTTATTTCAACATAGTAGATTCTCTAGGAGTCCAGGCACCCCAAATTGGTCATTCCTTAGAAGCATTATTGAGGCTTTAATTTTTTTTTTTTTAACAGAGAAGTGGAGCAACTGGTTGGAACTTTTTTCAGTGGTAACTAACCTTGGCAAAAGCTCCAAAATGAAGCACTTTGAGAAATCAATTGAGCTCTTTTGTGTGCTGGAATCTTATCCAAAGTGCCTTTGAGGAGATGGCAGATGGCAGGCAAAAGGCCTAGGGAGGCTGCTCAACCTTCCCATCAAGACTTGGAATATATGCATCTGCTCTCAGATACTTCCACGAACACTAACTATTCAGTCCTCATCAAGTTCAACCTTGAATTGTCTGCTATTTGACATAATGGAAACTTGACGGACAAGAGAGATTTTAAAATCTGTTTGGTTCAAGTTTGACTTATCTGGGAGAATGGGCATTCTAAGGCTTTAAAAATTGTTTGTTTAATTAATAAAAATTATGTCACTTATGCTCTGCGATGCCATAAAGAACTCAGGAGCACATATGAACTCTTTGCTATATTTATGCTAGCGCTTTGGTCTATATATCTGTTTTCTTCCTTGTCGTGGTCTGATTTTTCTACTTTTCCATTTTTCTTTGTTCTTATTTAACCTTTACTTCATTGAGTATATTTGTGCTATAAGCTACATCAAGTCTTTTTGAGCATGAGGCAGCATATAAATACATATATAAGTTGAATGTAAATTTCCTTGAATCTGTGGTATCTTCACAGCTCTGTGACTCTTGTCAGTTTTGACGGATGTTCAAATGATACAAGTATCTACTAACTCTAATCATAACTCTAGTGGGAACTATCTGGATAAATTCTCCCTTTGAATGATTAAGAAGAGGTCATACATTTTTCTGAGCTTTTAGTTCTCCCAGGGCTTCTTTACTTCTGTCAGGATTTGAAATTATGAGCACTATGATTTTGAAATTGCATAATCCTATTTAATATAGTCACCAAATCTATCATCTATCTATCTATCTATCTATCTATCTATCTATCTATCTATCATAATCATCTATCTATTATCCATCTATCATCTATTTATCTATCTATCTATCTATCTATCTATCATCTATCATCATCATCATCCATCTATCTATCATATCAAATCTGGAGCCAAGATAGATCTGGTGAACCAGGAAGCAGAAACTGGGGGATAATCATTCCCTCAGGACTTTATTTGCATGAAGACCCTTCAAAATGACACCGGAAGGGGAATGTAAAATAACAGCAAAACTCTAGAACACTTAGCTGCTACTTCCCTGCACTTCTATGAGATGAGTACTGACCCAGATATAGAAAGAAAGTGTTAGTAGGAATTGAAAGTGCTGTTCTGGTTGAGCCTTTTTTCCATGATGAAATGTGGGATGTTCAAAGTGATCCTTGAAAACTAGATGTTCAGGGATCCCTGGGTGGCGCAGCGGTTTGGCGCCTGCCTTTGGCCCAGGGCGCGATCCTGGAGACCCGGGATCGAATCCCACGTCGGGCTCCCGGTGCATGGAGCCTGCTTCTCCTTCTGCCTATGTCTCTGCCTCTCTCTCTCTCTCTCTCTCTCTCTCTGTGTGACTATCATAAATAAATAAAAATTTAAAAAAAAAAAAGAAAAAGAAAACTAGATGTTCAAATTCACTACAGAATTAAACACTAGGACAAACCTGTGCAAGGTCTACCACTTGGTGAAGGAGAGAGCACAACAGTAGCATAGCAGGGGACTAGAGGAGCAGCGTTTTCACCAGGGCACCCCCACAGCAGCAGAAGTGGGCAAGCACTTCCCTTGCAAGACCTGTGAGTACCACTTTGCCACAAGGAGATAAGAAGAGACAAGAATTTGAGC
The DNA here is from genome assembly GCF_011100685.1 of Canis lupus familiaris. NCBI lineage: Eukaryota > Metazoa > Chordata > Mammalia > Carnivora > Canidae > Canis > Canis lupus. The sequence continues at coordinate 24,028,766 of NC_049258.1, read as the reverse complement.
ATAGGTCAAAGCATGGATGAAAGCAATAGGAAATAACTGGTTTCTGAGTGCAGATGAGACTCTACTAATACCTCTTAGAAACTGTTAGGGGAAGACTTCAAGACTCTGCTAATGCCTCATAGAAACTGCTAGGGGAGACCACAGCAGGTGTGAGAAGTCAGTGCAGTGTTACTAATGTCATTGGTGAGAGTTAGAGCAAAGATGTCTGGTGTTCTCTCTGCCCAGGATTTTGGCCAATCAAATATTAACCCTGAGACTTGAGTCAAATGGGATCAGAACAACAGCTTTGCTGTCCAGATGACAAGGCTTCCTGGAAACTATTTTGGGGATGCAGATTAAGTAGGAGGCCAAAAGTGGGATTCCTATTCTCACATTTTAAACTGAACTAATTGGCTTCCACTATGACTGCCTCTCCCCCATTCTCACCCAGCCACTGGTAGAGAAGCAAGAAAAGAGAGAGAAAAAATCTTATCACTTATCTACTTAATGTGTAAATGAGTGCAAGGCAAGCCCACTACAAATGGGAAAGAGAAAGAGCTTCTTGGTTTTGAAGCCAAGTCACCTTACCTAGTAGCTCAGGGAGGGTGATCTACTGGCAATCAGAGCCTCACCAACTAGAGAATGACTCTTCTTCTTTAAGAGGAGAGCTAGTAAGGGCTAAGAAAGACTCAAAAGGTGACAAGAGTTCCTTTCTCTGTGGGTCAAGACAATCACTTGGTTAGAAAAAGAGAAGGCTTCCTTCATGTATGAATGCTACCTCACTGAGCCCATTGGCTGGTGGGACCTGGCCACATCTGGGTTATATGCAGACAAAGGCAGGCCTTTGTCACAGAGTATCTACAGATATGTCTATGGGGACAGTGGTTACAAGACAGGTACAAGATCAAGAAGGCAATGGGTGGCCTAACTGTGAACAATTATCCAGTGGTGCTATAGATCTGTCTGCTATAACCAAGGCCACGTGGCCAGTATTGGAAGGTGTGACCTGTGCTTTTTACCTGTTGCTCCCCTTCATTGAGCTGTAGCCTTTCAGGCTTTTAGTCAGTCTTTTGTGGTGAAGTTGTCTGAACTGTCAATACAACCAATTCACAGAGGCAGTTCTTCAAAGTCATCTTATGGGGATGGTAATGGACAAGAGCCTTTTGAGGACACCCTGTAAGGGCAAAGGCACAGAAGTATATGTAATGAGGTGTAGGTAAGGGAGAGCTACGAGTACAGTACCATATGTTCTGGATGTTTGTGATATACACATGCCTTGAAAAATCCCCAGTCTACGTCAGTGCTTTTGCTTGTAAGTGTCCCCGTCTCTCTTGTAACAAAGCCCTACTGAGAAACATGCACTTCAGATTCAGTTTGAATCACATCAACTGACACTGTGATACAGGGGCAAAGGACAGAGCTAGATAGTGATTCAGATTCATGCCCCCAAAACATTACAGATTATGCTTGTAACTCGTGTCTTTCAGGGTCATTGGCAAATAGACACAACTAGAGACTGTAGGTTGGTAAGTGATGAGAGTTGTTGGAGATGGGAAATGAGTTGGGAGGATGCGATAGCATGTGAGGTCAGCACGGAGGGCAGATATCAGTCCACTCTCTTTCCAGAGGAAAGCCTTATCCTGAGACAATGTGGAGTCAGGAGAGACCTTGAGGCAGAGCCCTGCCAGGACCATGTCCATGAGCTGTGTGAGGTGAGCTCTGAGCCTGGCAAGGTAGAGGATGCATACAATCAAGGCAAAATGTTTCAGTATTTTAATGATTCCAAATTATATATTCCACAGTACTTCTTTCTTTGAAATTATTTACTATTATCTTGTGGACTATTTGCACAACACCATTCACTTGCTAAAATTAGAACAATTGGATAAGGTACTAAGTGTTGTTTTGCCTATTTGAAATCCCAAAAGTAAATCTGGCAAATAATGCCACAAAATGGCCCAGGTGTTTATTTCGTTGCTGCCATCGTCCCTTGTTTTTTATTTTTATTTTATTTTATTTTATTTTATTTTATTTTTTTATTTTATTTTATTTTATTTTATTTTATTTTATTTTATTTTAATTTTTTCCTGTTTATCTTTATTTCTTCCTTGGTTTGGTTTGGCTTAGTGGTGTGATGCTGGTATTCAAATTTATAAAGCTGTTTCATGGCCTTCTACTTTTCACGTGGAATCCATCCAGTGGGCGGCCTGCCCCAGTAGCCAGTGAGGCCCCTGAGTCCTGTCTTCTGCATCTCATAGTATCTATCTTCTGTTCAGGAGAGTTAAGTGTTAACCTTGTCCTGAATGCATTTGCCTTTCAGGAAGATTGATGGGAGTTCAGCCCGCAGCAGATAAACTCATCTGGGAGGGGCAGGCCAGAACTAAGCTGTGTCAACACAGCCTAAGGGCCAAGGAGAACCAAATTGATTACCCGGGTTATGTTCACCCTCCTCCTAGGTCCCCCTGCATTTTCAAATCTAATATAATGTGATGTCTGTATAAAAGTGGAGGGGGAGTTGCTTGTGTGGCTCAGTTGGTTAAGCTTCTGACTTTGGCTTAGGTCATATTCTCAGGGTCCTGGGATGGAGTTCCACGTTGGGCTCTGTGCTCAGTGGGGAATCTGCTTCTTCCTTTCCTTTGCCCTCTGCCTCTCCCCTGCTCGTACTCTCTATCCCTCTCAAATAAAGAAATAAAATCTTTTTTAAAAAGTAGAGAGAGAGAGAGAGCACAAACTTATGGAGGACTGTTTTAAGTGCTAGTCTTATGAAATGCTAAAATGTACCTAGAAATTCAGCAAAATGGACACACTTGAGTTTCCAAGGAAGAACACCTCAAGGCATTGTGAAGGTTGGAGGAGGGATGCAGGTACAGATAGATGATGTCCTTTCCCTCAATTCCTTTCCAAGGAGGGTGAAACTGTTGAGGATGAGATACACTTTTACTAAAAGAGGGTTACACAAACTGTTTTGCAATAGAGGCAGAGGGCCTCCCCAAGGTCACCCATCCTTTCCTCAGTCAGCAAATGACTATCATCTCAAATAAATTATAAAATAAATATTCAAAGGAAGGCACCCAAAGTATTATGCTGCCAGGGACATCTGTATGGAATTGCATCTCCAGGATCTTTTCTGCCTGGAGACCTTCTTCTGGCTTCTGACATGGATGGGGGTGGTGTTCAGATGGATCTGCTTTCACCTTCTGTGTAGTAATGGTCTCTGCAAGGTGATCGTGGCTTTAAAACTCCTCCTCCAAGATGCCCTTAGTTGCCAACATTTGGAAAGTTTCTTCTCAACATTTCCCCTGGGATTTCCTCCTCTCTCTTAAGGGTCTCTCTGTTTAAATGATGCAGTGGTAGGGTCAACACCTTCAGGGAGGTTTCTGGCTCTCCCTGATTTAACAGCAGTGAGAAGAGCCATTCGCTTGCTGTGAGACTTGAAATGAGCCACTTCTTGGGCCTCCATGTTCTCTTTACAGATGCATTACTATCTCAAGCTATCAAATTTAATTCCCTCATTCACCCAGTCTTGCAGGATTGTCATATAAGATACATGATGCTGACCTATTAAGTAAACATTAGCTCTTGTTAACACTACCGTCACTGCTAATGCCAATAATAATGAGGATAATAGTGTTATTTTGCCAGCATTATAGGAATTAGAAAATACTACAGGACTATGACTTAGTAGTCATATACATATATTTGCATCAGAAAATAGTGCTATCTGCCCCCCTTTACACCTCCTGTCAATATAACTTTATGAATCGTTGCTATGGATGAAATGTTTGTGTCCTTCCCAAAATTCATATGTTGAAACCCTAATCCCCAGTATGAAGGTGTTTGGAGATAAGGCATCCAGGAGGAAATCAGGTCATGAGGATGAAACCCTCACGATGAGATGAGTACCCTTATAAGAGATATGAGCTGACTTTGCTTCCCAATCTGCTATCTAACGTGTGAGAACAAAAGGGGAAGATGGTCATCTGCAAACCAGACAAAGTGCCTGCACCAGACACCAGATCTCCACTGGCACTTTGATCTTGGCCTTCCCAGCCTCCTGAACTATGAGAAATAAATGTCTGTTGTCTAAGCTTCCCAGTCCATGATAATAAGCCAAACTGACTAAAATGATGGTCATGTGCTATAGGAGGTCATGCAGTAAGATTTCTGGCTGATCTCAGGGTCCGCAGCACGGATGCCACAGGCAGTCCTTCTCCCCAAGTCCTCCTTCCTTACCCTCTGCTATAGAAGAATTTTCTTCTGTGGTTCAGTGCTCATGGTAGATGGATATGGGTGACCCCTTACCCTCATGTCCATGGATATACAGAGGGAAGATTGTTGTCCCCCCTCACGTCTGCTAGATTGGAGTGTTCCCAGCTGAGGACAAATGACACTACAGGAGAATGAAACTCCTGAGAAAGAACTTGCTCTAAGTGACAGGGCAGTCTGAACTTAACAACTAGACTCAGCCCCGAGGTCTAGATCATGAGAAGGAGGTAGGGAAAAGGGGCACAATGTGCTGCCTGCACTGGAACTTCCAGATCCAAATGGGCACATGTGTCCTATGAACACAGGCCAGGTGAGTGATACAGTTATTTCAGTATAAACACTGCCCCGTGTTGATGCTCAAGCAGCCAAGTGCAACACAAAGGGGCATTGTCCTTCTCATTGCACAAGGTCCATAAGGAGGACTCTAGCTTTGCCATCTCAGGTCATCATCATTTGATACGGCCGGCCTCCTGAGTAACTGCCACCTGGGCCTCTAGTTTCAGAGTCTTGGCTTGAAGGGAGCAGCTATGCTCCTTGCTTATAGGAGATCGGCTAGGATTGATTTGCAGTCATGGAATATTCTCTGGGATAGTAGACCAGAGGAATCTTGGAATGAGCTAGACATTCTAACTAAGAAAGGCTATATGGTTTCAGAGCATGTTAGCTTGGGCATAAAAATGTGTGAGATCTAATTAGTTAGTACTTGCTATTTGAAGAGTTCTATTGCACAAGGTGACCAGTTCCCTAGTTTGACTGAGGGACTGAGGGTTTCTCAGGACCTGAAACTTTCCACTTTAATAAATAAATAAATAAATAAATAAATAAATAAATAAATATCCATGTACATAGATATAAACATAACAATAAAAATAACCAGACTATATGTGAGACGGTGCAACAGTCGCTGTGGGAAGGCTCATCCTCCTTTTCACTTGTCATGTCTTGGACTTCACTCATATTAAGGAAACATTCACCCAGATTTTCAGGTGGCTTAGACCAGAGAGCTAACCTGCAGAGGGAGGTGAGCTATTCAAGAGCCGAGCTGGAGGAAAGAAGGATTCCCAACGGCAAAGAATAGGACTTGTTGTGCAAAGTCTCCACCACCTGGAACTGCCCCCCTACCATGCATCTCCACCGGCACAACTTTCCTTCCTCTCGCCAGGATATGTTAGAATGGATTCTTTCCAAAAAGGAAAAAACAGAGCCCCCAACAGAAACAGATCTCCATTCAGGGAAAGGAATGCTTTCTAAAATTTTCTATATTGCCCCATTCAGAAGCCCTCCAGGAGGCAGGCTGATTCTCTCCCTTGCAGAAACTGTTACTATGAGGCTTTAATGCGGGACCCTAAAAAACTCCCATTTTCAAATTGAACAGTTTATCTTGTAGGTGGGATTTTGTTTTCTTTTCATGCTGGACCTAAATTTGGCATCCTATGGAAGTTTTATTGCACAGCATTACTTGAGACCTCAGCCAAATCTCCCAGTTCAAGAATGGCAGCTGGGAAAAGTTGAATGAATGGGCTATTTTTTCTTTATTTCTTTCCTTCCCTTAACTCCATATGTTTCTCAATTTCTGGCTCATAAATTTAATTAAATAAATATTTTTAAACACAGAAGATGGAGAATGTGAGAACTTGGTAAATATGAAACGAGATTCTAAGTCTATGGGTGTCCATTTGGAAGCTAGTGCTATGTATTTAGGGAGATAGGTATTGCAAAGCCTTCATAGGGAAGATGAATTGGGATCTCTCTGAAAAAGAAAGATTTTGGCATTGAAACATATAGATAGAGAAGACATGGGAATATGGAGAGCTTGAGGAGGTAAACCTCTTACTATAAACTTGCAAATATATTTTTGGGAAAAGGGGTATTTCTATAATCTATTTTTTTGGATTAACTTCTAGGGTGTTTCCTAGAGACATGGGTTAACTCCTGCAGCAGTATCAGAGCCCCAGGAAGAGATTTGAGCTTATTTTGGAGATAATTGAAACAAGGCTTCAGGGCAATGTCTCAAAGGGATACTCAGGAGGGGAAATAAGCCTGTGCTCCAATCTGATGCTAAAGGAAGAACTAATTCAAGTATTCTTTGACTATATGTGCTCAGGCCAAACAATGAAAGAAGTCTAAGCCATTGTTGTGCTTATAGAATGAGATTTGCTTTTCACAGAGGCATGGATTAGCAATTTTGAAACTAATCTGTATGAATTTTAGTAATGATAAAATAAGTAAATGTAGTAAAAATAATGTGACCCAGTGTCCTTATTTCCAGGACAGGAAGTAACATGGTGAGGAGAACAGATGAATGAATCCAGTGGTGTTGGATTGGAATTGGAGCTCTCAGTGGGAACCCATGGCATTTATTACAGAGGGAGATGGAGGCAAAGACAGAGACAGAGACAGAGATGGATGTGGAAATAAATAAATAAATATATATATATATATATATATATATATATATATATATATGGGTGTAGATATGTTTGTGTGTGTGTATATATGCATCTGTTTCCTAGCTCTGTCCTCTTAAGGAGCATAAAGCCAATAAATCCCCGTAGTAATAAGCACATCTCACTTTCAGATCTTGGTTTCTAAATACCATTCTTTACTAAAAGGAATTCAGGTTCTTTGAAGAAATTGCTAATTCCATGGCTAGAAGGAAAGTAAAAGATGAGTCTAGAATATCTTTGTGTTTCATGAAGTAAGAATATGCTCCATGAATGAAGAAGAAAAGTCAAAAAGAATACAGAAGCAGCTTAAAAGAGCTTCCCCTGGGAAGCTTTGGAACAGTTTGGACATCAAAGTAAATTATGATAGTGAAGGATTATGGTCTGTTGAATAAAACAAGAGTCCACTAACTGAACTTAAATGAGCAACAGAAGAGAAAGCTCTTCCTTACATTAGAGAGTCAACTAATAAATATAGAAGGGATGATGAAAATAGAAATCACTATTTGGCAACTATGGCGGACAGAATGGAGAGCATGTCTGTAGACAGTAAGCCCTTTTAAACTTGTTTGTAGGATCTCACTGAGCTTGCTGACTAACCTTTGAGAGGCAAAGTATTTGAATTTTGCAGCACTGACTATATAAATCTAGACAGAGACACGTCTTGCTGTTTAATAAGACTTGTGTTAAAAGCCTACCATTTCGGATGATGTGCTGGGTGTGGAGTCAGGCACCTCCCCTGCCAGGGACACTGGTGATTTTGCCCCATGTTCAGACTGGTTTCAAGTTGAAGACAAGTGCAAAAGGCCCTCCATAGCCTCACCAAGCCTGTTGGGTTGGAGGGACTGTGCTCCACTCACAGGGAGCAAAACACATCTTTGTATCTTTGTATCTCCTATGGGGCTTTGAGCAGTGTGGTGCACATGGAGAGACCTAATAAATGCTTATTTTTTTAATTTTTATTTTTTATTTATGATAGAGAGAGAGAGAGAGGCAGAGACACAGGCAGAGGGAGAAGCAGGCTCTATGCACCAGGAGCCTGATGTGGGATTCGATCCCGGGACTCCAGGATCGTGCCCTGGGCCAAAGGCAGGTGCCAAACCACTGCGCCACCCAGGGATCCCCTATAAATGCTTATTGAGTGAACACATGGACAAATACATAAAATCATGGGTAAAGTCAGAGTTAAGTCTTCAATTAGTTATTGATAAACCTTAAAAAGAAAAAAAAGTTTCAATTTAATTATACTCCAATAGTAAAATTTATTCTTTTGGAGCCTGAAGACATTCACAATCTCTGTATCTCTATTCTTTAAAAATCTAAGTTCCCCTGCATTTATGAATGACAGAGTGTGCTGTGTGAAATACAGCCTTTGTTAATGCTTCCTGAATTTGAACATTATGTCGCTTTTTGATTCCTTTCACTTGGGATTCCAAATGAGCTCAAGTGGATTTGCTGGGGTCCTTGGATAGCTGGGAAGCAAGGCGATAAGGCACACACACACACTGTACACAAGCACACGTAGGCCAACAACATAAACAGACACCTAACTAGAAACAGCTGTTCAGAGCTATTTAGTAAAATGTTGAGTAGCTGGAACCAGCAGGATTGGGTGGGAATGAGTTCAAACTCCCCCCATGAGGCCTTCCTAAGGCTTTGCAGGAGGGCAAGAACAAGGTCTGGGAAGTGGAGAAATGGAATGGCTCATCCTGTCCTCAGTGTCTCAGTCCCTGCTGACTTTCCAGTTCTGCTCACCCTTGCAATATTACACACTTTTATTTATGTAACATTCAGGCAGAAAGCAGCCTGAAGTACTCTGGGGTTATTAATAAAGAAGAAATACAAATCAGATCTGAACAAAGGAGAAAGAAGCCTCAGATATCTGAATGGGGAATAGGAAGGATGTCACATTTGACTTTACCTGGCCTCTTTCTGGCTCAGGAAAGTCGTGGATAGATGGTAAAATTTACAGCGCATGGCTGAGTGGCAAAAATTTCAGCATTTAAGTCTGAGTTCCTGGCATGAGTATAATATTTGCACTCTCCCCAACTCCCTGTTTCCAAAGGAATCTGGTCCATCACTCAATAACATCTCCTCAGGCTCCTCCATGTTCTGAAGTGGGATGGTAGCAAAGTCATGTCTTTATTTCAAAGGTGAGAAATTTAGATTATTTTCAGTTAAAATGCTGTCTTCTGAGGAACAATATATAGTAGAATCACAGCTTTCAAAAATTGGAAGGATCTTGCAAACCGTATAGTCTAAGCTTCTATCACAGAGGAGATAACTGAAACATGGAAGGAGGAAGGAATTTTCCCAAAGTTTCAGAAAGACTAAGCTGACTTGGCATTGTGAACAAGAGCTAAAATCCCAATTCCAACCCTAAAAAGATTAGGTGGCACACATCACCGTCCATCTCTGAACTGAATCCTCTTTCTTTCTCATCTTCTTCAGCTGTCATCCAAAAATATCCAGCTTGATCGCTCATCTTAGTCATCTGTTGCTCCAGAGCCAAATAAAATTCTCGTTTAGCAGCTACAGGAAGCAATTCCTATTCTGTCCAATTGCCTCAGGGTAGTCAAGACTCTGGATCTGACACGAGGGATTCCAGTAAAGTTTTGAACAATGGTGGCATTGTTGGAAAGACGTGTTATTCCCAAAACGCATGAGTTGTAATTGCGTGTTACGGTGGTTAAGTTCGGAGTTTGAATATTGGCTCTGCCACATTATAGAAGGATAAATTTGGACAAGCTCTGTACTGTCTACCTCATAGGATTAAATAATATAATGTGTATAAAGCACTTAGTACTGTTTTTATTATGTTAAAATAATCATCATTTATTTAAAATGTAGTAATACTCCTTTATCACTTACGCTTCTAGAATAAATCTAAGTCAATATTTTGTTAACTTTCAGACACCGATATGCACTGGGAGTTTGTCTTCTGGCATCAAAGCCATGTGAAGAGACCCAAGCTGGCCTGCTGGAGGGCAGGAGACATGGAGTGCTGTGGCCCCATGGCCCTGATGGGCAGCTCAGCAGCTGTCAGATCATGTGAGCAGGACCATCTTCAATCATCCAGCCTGCAGCTGACCCTCCAACTGATTATATATGCATAAGCAAACTCAGGCAAGGTTAACTGACTAGGCCTAGGCCAGAAGAACTGCTCTGCTGACCCAGAGAATTGTGATTTAAATAAATGACTGTTGATTTAAATCAGTAGTTTTTGAGATCATTTGTTATGTGGCCCAAACTAACAGATACAGCGCCTTGATGTGTTCATGCCCCCAAATGAATGAGAGATGATCTATGTAAAGAAGATGCCAAGAAGTCTCCCTAAGGAGAATTCTTTTTTTCAGCAGACAGGGTAGTTTTACGTGGAGTTATCCCCACACTCTCTCTTGGCCCCTCCTTTTCTGGTGAGGAGAGTAGTCTGTGATCCCAGAATGGAGACTGTTGGTTGGGTGTGGTGGGGGACCAGGGTACGACCTGGCCTCATTAACACCAAGCTCTAACCAGCTGAGCCAATCGGCCTGTCCCTGTCCTTCTGGAAACTTTTACCACCCACTGTCTCCCAGACCAGAGCACTCCACCCATTAGTCTTCCCTGAGAAACAAAGATGCGTGCAAGCACGTAGTGGAAATGCCAGGCAATGAAACTTGGCAGACTCTTGTTTCCCAGTACTCTGTGTTGGGGTTCCATGAGGGCAGATTTGCCACATTGGAGTCACAGGTGCCAGGAAGGCCTTGCTCCTGGCTACAACAGTCTCCTGTGGGGGTGTCTCTAGAAAGAGAAATCCACTTACTCAATAAACTCATTCTTACCTTCCCAGTCTTTTTTGGGAAAAAGGTTCTTACTCATGTTGTTATTTTAATCTATTTTATCCTAATCCTAAGCCATTTCAGGTTCCAATTTTATTAGCACTGAATACTTCAAAGAAAAAGATCTGTTGTCTTGAATGTGTCAGTCAAACCCTAAGATCCTCTTCTTTTTACCAGCATGCAAGGGTAAGCGGAGAACTAAAAATTACATCCTCACACAGGTCAGTTTTACATGGTCTAATTCACTATTGCATGGTTCACCTACTTCTACTCTTGTTTCCCTGGGCTCTTAAAGGTAATGGCATATATCAGAGCGTGATTTTGGCAAGAGCTCCAGGACCTACCTTCTCTGCCCTAACACACTCATGCCTTCAACTCTTAGATCCTAGACACTCTGACTGCCATTTGATGAGTTTGCCAACTATCTCAGCTTTCCCACCTGGTTTGGTTTCTATGCATTCATATCTCTGAATTTAGCTTTCCCTGTTCTGTAAGTGAGAAGCCCCTGCTCTTGACCTTAGTCTCATGGAGCATCACTCCATCTTGGCCAGGACCCACCAGTACTCCTCAATCTGTGACAATCTGGGGACAGTCCCTACCATCTTATCCTCAATCAGTCCGCCTTTCCAAAATCAGTATCTCTAAACTATTATGAATGCTTTAACGTCCACCATTAGAGAATCTTTGTTTTAAGTCAATAGCCAGAAAACTTTTTTTTTTTATTCAGGGCATAATAAATATTTTAGGCTTCACATGCCACATTTGGTCTCTTTCTTTTCTTTTTTCAACCATTTAATAAGGCAAACACCATTCTTTGTTTGAGGACTGTAATAAACAGTTGTGAGCTAGGTTTGGCCCATGGTTTGCCTTAACCTTTCGATTCAGGCAAAGTCTACTTTTAAAACACAAATATGACTGGAAATGGTAAGTGAGCAACTAACAGCTCAGTGTGAATTAGTTCATTTTCCTTCTTTCAAGTTCCAACTGGACGAAACAAGTTTTGAAGAGGGGAGGAGGGAGGTAGGGATGCTTCGGCCAATCCTGTTGTACAGTCAACAGGAAGAATAGGAAATCCTGGAGGCTTGAGCAAGGAGGAGGGAAGAAAAGGACACCAAGTCAAAGTATTCTATCATGTGTTGACGGGGCTAGGGGTGGTGTTCAAGGTATGTCAAAACTGGTAAGGTGTGGGCACTGACCACAAGAGTAGGATGTCAGGCAGCCTTTGTGCTGCAACAAGAACTAGAGGTTCCTGCTTCACTGAGCATTAGTGCTCTGGCTGCTAAATCATACACGGAGAGGTCCAGACTCATCTTGGTAGTGGGGCTGGGAGGTGAGAGGGAGTGTGGATTACAAGGCCTAAAATTCTGTGCTGCTTTGACATCTTTGAGCCTCACAGGGCTCCAAAGGCCTACCCATGAGTTCCTCTGTTCTCACCAGATGCTCCACACTCAGGAGGAAAGGCTCCCCACCTGGCTAGTTCCTCTATCAGCTAGACCAAGTGCACTGTGCCAGGTCTCAACCTAATAGGCTTTAGTTCCCTGCCAGTCCACAAAAGTATTCAAGTAAACCAATTGCATCCTCCTGTGGGAACCAGGGGGCACCTGCTCTCTTGTTACTAAAAAGCCTGCTGTGCATAGGTCCTGCTTATTCAGCTTATCCCCAAGAGCAGCTTTCTGGTGGTCATGTAAGGCATGCCTGTCCTTCTCTGGGCTGTGAGTGTATGTGACTAACACACTGCTGTGAATTTTATCTCCCCAGTGTTGGGTGTTATGCGTTCAGCCATCCCAGGCTATTTTGCGTGTTTATTGAGGGAAGAGAGAGGGGGCTTGGGAATGGATCTGTCCCTCACAAGTGGGTGAATAAGAGATGATCAGAACAGGGTGTCACTCTGGATCCTTTGGACAGTGAGTATTTACCAATTTACCAACCAGAAAAGAAGCATTTTAAGTTTAACAACCAGTATTTGAACAACGGATAGGGTTATAATGTATTTGGATCCCTGCTACTCCCCTCCTTTAGATTTTCTTATTGGACAATGTCACTCTCTAATTAAGGAGACTGTGAACTGATCCCAGTACTTTAGAGGTGACCTGGCCAGAATAGATTAGAGAGGCTATCACATTGTGTTCAAAAGTGTACTTTTCTAAACAGCTCTGCAAGGAAGAAACTCTTAGGCTCCCAACTCATTGGGAGTACAATTTTTGTGTTATTAGGACTTGGAGGAAATAAGGTAGAAATGGTGAGTGGGGTCATCATGGAATCTCAGGACCAGAACTGAACTCGCAGTCATCTGGTGCAGTCCCTTCATTATTCAAATAAGGACACTGAAGCTCAGGGAGGGGAAGTGATCTAAACAAAGTCACCATGGAGGTTGGGAGAGGAACAGCAAAGAGGAAACAGGAAGGGAGAAGGCAGGTATGAAACAGCAAGATAGGAATGATGTCGTAGGGATCCCTGGGTGGCGCAGCGGTTTGGCGCCTGCCTTTGGCCCAGGGACCCTGGAGATGCAGGATCGAATTCCACATCGGGCTCCCGGTGCATGGAGCCTGCTTCTCCCTCTGCCTATGTCTCTGCCTCTCTCTCTCTCTCTCTCTCTCTCTCATAAATAAATAAAAATTAAAAAAAAAAAGGAACGATGTTGTATGTAGTTTATGGTTGCCCAAGAATGAGGAAGTGAAATTAGAGCCCCTCAATGAAAAACTTGTCAACTGCTTGCCTTCTAGTACCCAGAAGCAATTGTTTCAAAAAATACAAGTAGAACTTGCAATTAAAAATATTGATACCATTGCCGTTATTAGCCAAATTTCAGACATACTTATGTTAACTTACTTGACACCGTTACCTACACTGTGAGATAGGCAAGATGCAACTCTGATTTTTATCAACATCATACTCCATACTCCAACATCATACATCCTATGACTTTATCTCCAGTCACACAGCAGGGAGATTCTGACTCCAGGTTTCCCATTAAAGCAATTCCCCATTTTATGCAGGGGAAACTTTATCCTTACTGGATGTGTCTCACTCTTTTAAGTCAGTAGGTTGCTCTATTGTAATGAAATCCAGGGGCTTTTACTGAAAGCAGGTCCTAGACTGTAAGTGAAAGCAGGCATCATGAAGAGCTCTCCCAATTAAGAACTAGAAGAGGCAGATTCTTGCCAAGGCTTTGGCACTGACCAGCTGTGTGATCTTGGACACATCATGCCTGTCAACATAAAACAAGGAATCTGGACCAGGTGATGTCTGAGATGCCATCCAGTCCTACCATCCTGAGGCTGTGATGGTCAGATGGATTTTACTTCCCAGTCAGCTGGTGAATGGATCTGGTCCCAGAGGGAAGCACTCACAGAAAGGCTGTAGGTGGAGCTGTCTCGTTAAGGCACTTCGGAACCCAGAAGAGTCTCACTTCCTCTCAGAAGTTGCAGTGAGTGAGCAGGGTGAGCCCTGGAGTATTTTTCTCTAGGGTCATCCAAACAATAGGCCTTTAAGATCTGTGAAAAATCATAACATTTAATTATGATATGGGCAAACCTGGAGGGAAAACAGACATTTCCCATCTGTTATTTATGGAAATGTACGTTGGTGCCACCGCATTGAAAGCCACTTCATAGTGTCCTTCATAGGATCTCAGGCAATATCCATCAAAAGGACAAACACACATCCTTCCTACCCAGCAATTCATCATCCAGGAATTTATCTGACAATCTGCTAACACACACACCATGTTATCTATCACTGTATTGATTTTAATACAAACGACTGAGCTAAGTATCCATTAATAAGAGACTGATTAGTTAAATGGTTGTTCACTAGCATTCTCCATAACTCTAAGTTAAATGAGAAAGATTTTAATAGAGGATAATTTCTAAAATGGATTATTAGATGAAGAAAGCAACGTGCAAATTAAGGAAGTGCTCAGAAGACCACCCAATGATAAGATGGTTTGGTGATGGGCATTACGGAAAGAATGGGTAAAGAAGCTGTGGTCTACGTATATACAATGGAATATTCCTCAGCCATTAGAAACGACAAATACCCACCATTTGCTTCAACGTGGATAGAACTGGAGGGTATGATGCTGAGTGAAGTAAGTCAATCGGAGAAAGACAAACATTATATGGTCTCATTCATTTGGGGAATATAAAAAATAGTGAAACGGAATAAAGGGGAAAGGAGAGAAAAACGAGTGGGAAATATCAGAGAGGGTGACGGAACATGAGAGACTCCTAACTCTGGGAAACGAACAAGGGGTAGTGGAAAGGGAGGTGGGTGGAGGGTTAGGGTGACTGGGTGATGCGCACTGAGGGGGGAACTTGACGGGATGAGCACTGGGTGTTATGCTATATGTTGGCAAGTTAAACTCCAATTTAAAAAAATAAAAAAAATAAAAGCCTCAATTTAAAAAAAGGAAAGTATGTGATGTGATGAGCACTGGGTGTTAACTGATAGATCATTGCACACTAAATCTGAAATCAAGTATGTACTTTATGTTGGCTAATTGAATTTAAACAAGAAATGAAATAAAAATAAAGATTATATCAAAGGAACACAGGTGTCAACTGAAAGAGTTCTCAGTGGTCCAAATTGGAATAATTTGAGGAGCAAAATAAATAAAGTAGTACTAGATTATGTTATGGCCTGAATTATGTCAATTCATAATTTAGCGACCTACCTCTCAGTATACCTGTATTTGGAAATAGGGTCTTTCAGAAGTAATTAAGGTTAGATGGGGCCATACAGGTGGGGCCCTGATCTGATAGGATTTGTGTCTTTAGAAGAACCCTGAAGGAGCTTGTTCTGTCTCTAAAATGAGGACACAGTGAAGGCGGATCTCTGCTAGCCAGGAAGTTTGCTCTCACCAGAACCTGAGCCAGCCAACACCTTGACCTGGGCTTTCCAGCCTCCAGAGCTGTGAGAAAATAAATTTCTGCTGTTTAAGCCACCCAGTGTACTGCATTTTGTTATGGCAGCCTGAGCTGACTAATACAGATTATAATACAAACTATAAAAGAAATATCCATGGGTCTGTACTGCTATAAATAAATGACTGAATAAATAAATAAATGTGGGAAAAGAGATAAATCACCTGTGTAGAATTCCAAGTAATTTATTCAGATACTTGGTCCTCAAGGAGGAGGTATAGAGTGACATCTTTCCAAATAGCACCAGAAGGAAAGGGAGGAAAATGTGTAAATTTATGGCAGAGAAATCTGCCAGGTGATCATCATCAGCCAGGTGATCTGATCAAGGTTAACATCAAGAGTGCTAAGTCATATTGATGGTGTGTACTTTTCATATGAAAATGGCACTTGATCTCCATGATCTGATTTCTGTAGCCTTCCTCCCCAAATTCATATCCCCACCCTAAACATGAGAAGATCTTCAGAGAAGTCCCAGCTGAAGGACATTCTATGAAATACCTGACCGGCACTTTTCTATAAATTTAAAACTATCCTAAAATTAAGAAAAATTATTTAAAAACAACAAAATGCAGAACAATATGTTCTTCTCTGTTCCCATTTGTGTGTTTGTGTGTGTTTAAAGGGCAACTGGAGAAGATTAGAAAGAAGAAAAAAGGGAAAAACAAATGTCTCTGGAAGAAAACTCACAAAACTAGAAAGAAGCTTGGTAGATAAGAGTTTTTACTGTGTTTTCTTTTGCACATTTTTATTTTTACGAGAATATTTTTATCTCTTTTTTAAAGTATTAAATATTTGAAGTAATGAAATATCTTAAATATTTAATATTAAACATCACTAAAACAATGAAACCTCAATAGGAATTACCCTTGGGAGTGGCATAAGAAGAGAGGGATGATCTTGGAGCTCCCTACAAATTTGGATTTGGGAAGCCAACTACAAGGTGGATGTGTCCATATGGCAGGTGCTTCGTGAGAAAGAAAAACAACATGTGGAGCAAGGTGCCATAAAGGTGATGGAGCTGCAGAGACTTAATGAGTTCAAGACATATAGACCTCAGCATCTGGAGAAGGGAGTTGAGGGACCACAGGGGTAGGAGCTAGGTCACTGCAGCTGCCCATATGGTCTTCACTTGTTTTCGGTCTTCTGCACACTCCTTGTCCTCAGGAAGTGATGTGACAGGAGTGCTAATTGGAAGTAAGAACTTGGATGCTGGAAAAGAAAATGCCCCCAACCTTTGCCCAGAGCTTGACCCAGGGCTCTGGGAGCTGCTAAGGAAGTTCCATGAGCTTCTTTTGTTTATTGCTTTAAATATACATAAATATTTTTGTTTTTTTGGCATTATTCTTCCTTTGGTTGAACTAGTGTCCCATCATTTTCTAGGCTCCAGCCCGGAAACTTTGGTTTGGAGAATTCCGTGGACAAAGTCATATTTCTTTCATCATCTGCACCATATATTTGGGCCCTGGTTAATTAAGCACTCAACGCCATCTGTGCACTTCCTTGTATTGTTCTCCAGAGAAAGCAAAGCGTAAGTCTTGTGTCCTATGCATAATCAGCAAACTCCTTGGGGGAATCATGTCTTGTAAGTCTTATATACCCTGCAGGCAACTCCGGGTTGGACTGACTATTTCATGCTTCTAGACCATCCCGTTACTGGTCTATTCCCCAACTTCTGTGTGAGTGTTGTCTTTCTTAGTTGGGGTGGTGGGGGCATTGCATTTATTGTTCTAAACCAGGACACTTTTGAGAGGGAAAATGTGGTGGTATTAGTAAAACTGAGGGACACCAGTCATAAACTGGAACCGTCTTACGGCAAAACTGGGACATGAGTTTAGGCCCTCTCATAGTATTTGCAATGTCAGGGGAAGAGGACAAATGGAGGCTCACATATCACATCTAAGTATCTAAAGCTATGCATGAAGCTAAGAAAGCATTAATAAATATATACTATCTTTCTGTCTCAAAAAATAGGCCTTTGTAATGACAATACTCATACTTACAGCCTTAGCCTCCTTTCCAATTAATTGGGAAATCCATAGGAAAATACCTGTATTCTGTGTGTAAGTTTGTTTACATATGGGTAGAAGGAGGGGACCAGGGGACTCTTTTATCTCTTGTTAGAGGCTTCACTGACCCCTTCCCTACTGTCCCTCTCTAATCCCCACCATCCAGATGCCTTCAGAAGGGCCTGAGAATAGTGGTCTCAAGCTTTTTATTCACCCTACTCAAGTCCAAGACTGGCAAACTCTGTCCACAAGGTATCCTAACCCACCAGCCCCAACAGTACAAGGCCTTTTAAGTTCTTTAAAGAACACTGAAGCTGGAAGGCCAGGTTTGGGTAGAACTCTCAAACTCCTCAGAGGACCTTGCCACAATATGGTGACAAGTAGCCCTCAGCCCCAGATCCTGGATCCTGGCTCCTGGATTACCTGCTTTCTGTTTCCTACCCAGACTCCTTCCCATACCTTGCAGGCATAGGTATGGACACCCCAGCTCAACAGTTCCAAGCTATGTTTCTGTTCCCCACAAAGAGCTGCCCCTTAGCCACTCCCAAGTGAGAGGCATGGCCCTCCCTTGGGAAGGAAATTCTGGGGTCCTATGTCCCCAGAACATGGTATAGAAGGTAGAGAATCAGTTATGGGTGGGCATGATCCCATGATCTTACAGATTTTTCATGCTCTGAAGAGAGGTTCAACCAGAGGAGGCTATGCAGTATTGTCCTCTAAAGTGTGGGACTCCGGGGCAGGATTCCTCTTGTCTGAATTGTATTGAGGACTGAATTGTATCCCTCTAAAATTCATTCAAAATAGGTTGAAATTCTCAGTCTCAGTGTGACTGCATTTGGGGTTAGGTCCTTTAAGGAGACAATGAAGGTGAAATGAGGCAATAAGGGTGGGGCCCTAATCCAATAGACTGGTGTTCTTATAAGAAGGAGGAAAGACACCAGATATATCTCTCTCTGTCTCTGTCTCCATCTCTCTTTCTCTCTGTGCTTGCACAGAAAAGGCTGAACGAGGACACAGTGAAAGTTGGCTATCTACAAGCCTAGGAGAGAGGTGTCACCAGAACCCAGCAACATGAGCCTCTTTACTTTGGACTTTCAGCCTCCAGAACTATGAGAAAATTAATTCTGTTATTTAAGGCATTCAGCCCATGGTATTTTGTTATGGTGCTCCAAGCTCTAAGTAGGCCAATACACTTGGAAATGAGTGCAATCCTGTGCAGAGCCCCTCCACCCCCCACCCCAGTCTTAAACATGCTCTCTGCCTTCCAGATATAATGAGGAGGGAGGCCTTGATTAAGAAAAGGAGAGTGGGAGGTGGAATAAAGAAAGCTGATGGATGCAGAGCATGAACATTTCCAGGAAAATTGTACCCCAAGGGGCATTGTTCCTCTGTTCCCATGTTCACTTAACAAGTACCAAATTCCCACTTTTGCCAGACATGGGTGAGGCAGTGGAAATGCAGTTTGAACAAGATAGAAAAGGTCCCAGTTCTCGATGTGTCTACTTTCTGGTAGGATCACTGGATAGTAGTATCAGGGTGGTCTCTGAAATCCTAAAGAGATGGATGAATAGTATCCTCTTAGAAAACCTCAACCTCATTCTCCATATGTTCTTCATCTGAAAGGGTGACCCAGGAGATGGAAGTGGTGGTGGTGGGGAAATCCCTCTGTTGCCTTGGTGATTATCCCTCCCCTGACACCTCTGGCAATTGGAGAAGGATGGGTGTGATAAACCCTTCCAGCATCTGAGCTCAGCTGGGCTCCAGATGTGGCTCTGGGGAGCCAGGTTAGATGGGGAGGTCACCGAGAGGTGAGCTCAAACAGGTGGTCCAATTCCTGGCTCTATATGAATAGGTGTGGTCAATCCAGTGACTTCAGAGTTCCAATCCCTTACCTGTCAAACAGTCATTGGACTAGAAATTTCCTTGACTCCTGGCTACTTAATCCACCTGGGATTAGCCTCAGTTTTCACCAGCCCAAGATGGGTGCCTCAACGATTTTTTGGTTTTTATTGCTAAAGGAAACAGGAAAATGGGGGTCCCTTCCTCCTCTTGCCCACATTCTCTTTCCCCCTCCCCAAGCAGAATATGGCCCTGACTTTTCAGGCTTTGCTCGGTATTCCACAAATGGCATCATCACTCTGAGCCTGATAATTTGTGATTCTCTAGGCCTTGAAATAAACTTGATCTGATTAGCATTGATCATCTAAATTAAAAAAGAACTAATAAAAGGGATTTGTTTATTTTCCCAGGGAAGAATTTTCTTTATTTCTACATCTCATCTCTTTATTGTCAGCTCTTTTCAAAGCTATAAAAGCACCAGTTGGCTCCATACCAGTACATGCCTGTGGGCTTTCACTATTGTAGAATTGGGAGTGGGGAAGAACCTAAAATTTGTTAGCTGTAACTTCCCAGTGACAGAATTAAAGAATACCAGGTTGCACTCATACCTGGACCATGAGACCAGCCTTCAAAATTTTTTGAATACTATTTTGAATTTCTCCAGTTATCTTTCTGGACACTTTAAGCAAGCAAATCTTCATACTGAAATGATTTGGAAGAAGAAAAATTCACCTCCAAAATGCTGAAAGAAAGATGAAATCCCATTTTTAAAGCCAGTTTTACCTAGAGGAGCAAGTGATGCCTATGGTTCTGAATGGTATGGTCCGTCACTTATGTCCCTTTTTATTGGGTCTGTCTTCCTCAATTCTTAGGGTCTATCAAGTCACCTTGCAGTACTAAAAGGATCTGTGTAAAAGCATTATGCAAACAGGGAAATTCTGCTTCGATTTGAAGGAAGAGATTGGAGGGAGTAAATATGTGAATTTGCTAAACTGGAAAGATCTATTCTGTTTTTCCCAGATGTTCATACGCCTGTGCCTATCACCACTGCCCCTAGTTATGCCTGTCTCATGGGACCTATAAAGTCTCCCACTTATATATTCCTAGAGCACCTTAGGCCCCAGTGTTTAGCCTTGAATCTTCAGGGGCTCCCCTCCCAGATCCCCACACCCTCACATATCATCCCCACCCAGTTTCTGAATCTAAAATTATCCCATTTCCCAGAGTGCTCAGCCTCATCTCTTTGGCTCTTCTTTGGGTTGGGTTCCTGGCTAGCAATAGGGCAGAGAAGTCAATAGGCTTCTATTCTTCTCTAGGTCCCCAAGGAGGCCATAGCACAAGTATCTAGTGACCAGGAGCTGCTGTTACCAACATGTTACTGTATCCTACTTGTCTGGTTGATCCTGGCCCCGTGCCCCCTCTCCAGTCCTTCTACAACTCCTAAGATTTCTCCTCCTCCTCAGAGCCCTCTCAGGAAAACCAAAGGGAAAATGAGAGTGTGGGGCCCTCGCTAGTGAAATGTGCTCACCCTCAAAATATACGGCATAGGTCATCGTGGGTTATCTACTCAATTGGCAAGATAGAACATTCACTATAGGCATCAGCTAAGCATGAAATAGCCAAAAAATAAACAAGTTCACCTCTGATAACCTTTCAAGAATTTTGCAATCAAAACATCTAAGGTAAAAAACTTTTATTGCAGTAAAACTTCTAAGTCTTGTCTTTTTAAGTTGGTGTTCTTTATTTTGGAAGTCTCGTTAATTATTTTTCCATGCCTAGGGTCTTTTAGTATCTTTTCTGACCCCCACATATCACAGAAACAGCACATGGTCAGGAGTCATTGTAGGGGAAGAACTAGCATCTAGGTACCCTAGTTGGATGTATGAACTTGTTCAAGTCGTGTAACTTCTCTGGACTGTCCTTTCTTAATGTGTGAAACAAAAATCGATCTCAATGTTTAAAATCACTTTCAGTTCTAAAAGTCTGTGATGCTACAACTTTACATTCCTTTACATGAGCCAGCTAAGGCTTAAAAATTTTAATTAACTTATTACTCTCATCTTGGCTGGAAGCCTCAGATGCCATAGTTGTGTGTAGGGCATAAACGAAGCTTTAGCACGTGCTTTTGAATGGCTGCTCCTTTGGGACATGGCACATGACTCTGTGGCTTGAAGTGGGATGGAGAATACACCGCCCCTGAAACAAAGGACTCTGTAGGGTCTGGATGTTCAATACAAACTATAAACTGGAAATGACCTCCATGTTCTAACGAAAGAGGCTGATGAAAAACAGGTCCTCGGACCATGGTTGCACAGTTCCTGGGGACAACTCAGCTCCTGCTCAGCCTATCGCTCTGCTTTGTCAGTAACGGAGAAAATGGAAAGGACATTTCCTGGCCCCATATCCAGACCCAATCCATGCACCCCCAGGGGGAATCTTGATTAGAATCTCCGTGGGCAGTGACCTCTTGGGGAATGTAGTAAATCCTATCCAGTAGGTAATCTTTAAGGAGCCTTTAGGTTTTGGTGTCTTGTGACTCAAAACCTGGGGCCTTAGGAATAGGAGGTCCATTTCCAGGGAATTAGCCAAAGCTAATTCTGCGACTCCAATGTCTCTCGGTCATCAGCTCTGCCTCGGGTGGGGAGGGCGGGCCACCCAAAGTTGGAGCAAGCAACCATACAAGAACAGAAACTTCATAGCACTGACGTGTTGTTTGTGGTCTGGAAGGAGGCACGTGCAGTTTCTGCTTGAGAGAATCCAGGAAGTCTTCCTAGAGGAAGTGGGAGCCTGGGAGTGTTTTAAAGAGGGAGGAAGAAGGCAGATTGATTGATTTGAGATTAAGAAGGAAGGAGGCTTTCCACAGGCAAACCCAAGCTGATTAGCTGCCTGAATGCTAGAGGCTGTGAACTCTGGGTACCCACTCAGTGGGTGGTCTGTGCTATTGTGAGAATTACCCATGCACCCCCAGAAAGTTGTGGGCTGCGCTGCTGGGGTTGGGCTGCTGTTACTTCTCCCTTGAGCCTGGGGCAGGAGGCAGCCACAGGCCTCAGCCTGACAAGGACACGAAGTAGAGGTGAAGGGGAAGAAGTGACGGACCTGGAGGACTGTAGCAGGCCCGTGGTCCGGAAGCCTTCACCTCCCACCCAGCCGCCCTTCTTCTCACCCTCCTCCCCTTCCAAGGCCCTCTAGAACAAGCGCTTTTCCCGCCAGATGTTTTGAATCTCCTTTCCCATCCTAATTAAAGACAGCTTTTCTTTCAGCTTGGGAAGGAAGGGGAGGAATATGCCCTGCAGCCCTATCCCTTGGCTCTTCCCTCCTTCCTCTGGGGTGAGATGCTCTCCATTTCCAAGCAAAAGGTGGAGTCAGATGGTTCAACCAGCCCCTTCCCAGCAGAGAGCAAGTCTCAGAAGGGCTCCAGCCCCTTTTCCTGGAAGGAGGAATGTGGTCCTTCACCACATCTCACCCATCCTCTCCCCTATAGGCACTCACCTCAGTAAGATGGCTGCAAACCCCTTATCCCCAGAGAAGCTGCACTTTCCAGCTGTCAGTGGGGAAACAATGCCTCTGCCTTAGAACAGACATCTTTCCCAGGAGAGAACTGTGGCTAGTTAGAGAAATTATTCACTTTTCTGGCCAAGTACCACTGGAACCACTCAATTAGGGATAACTGTAGTTCAGCACCAGCTATTCCCAAAGGCAGCCATGTAGAACAGAAATCCTGTCAAGATGCACCCGTGGGCCTGCACAGTCTTCAGCCAGCCCCAGTACTTGGGTCCATCCGGTTTGATATTCGGTAATTCTGGGCATCATAAGGCAAAAGTGCAAAGACCTCTATAGAGCAATGTGGAGGGCCACCCTCTCATTGGATCAGTAACCTACATTTTTCAGACCACCCAAGCCTGAGGATGAAAATAGGATCCCAAGAGCAAATACAGAACTTCTCCAGAAAACTACACTTGTGTTCTGCGGGACTTCCAGCTCCCTCTCAAATTTCTTTAAAGCAGCCTTGAGTGTCTGTCTCCCTTGGTGTCTCATCAGTAGCCTCAGAGCAGAGAGTGTCCATTATGTGATCTGCAAGGCAGTCCTCAGGGCTACCGTGTGACATCTGGTGCTTTTATCTTTTCCCACTCTGGCTCATTTGGGGTAATGACTCCCATTGCTACTGAAACTCTGTCACTGATGTCTGCTGGAGGCATTTAATTCTTGCCAGTATCCAATGTCAAAGTCATTGCTGTCTATGGTGGGGCATCCTCCTCATCCGTTACAAATGAAGACCCTGGCACCAATTCTACAGATGCCCTGCATGCTAATATTCCAGCCTTTTTGTTTTGTTTTGTTTTGTTTTGTTTGCTCTTTTACTGGTCCCACAAAATCACAGTGACTTCCATCAAGGAAAGGGAATCTTCTGGGGCGAGACATTCTTTCCTCTAGAACTGGTGAGTCTGTGTCCTGAAAGCAAACACATGTGACCTGACACTAACTCCACTCCATGGTTCCTTGTATAAATAACTGGCAGACTTATCCCATCAGCCCTCCACGTATGGCATGTCTTCTAAATCCTAGCACTCAGATAGTTCTAATTTATGATTAGATGGATTCAGAGTTACTATGACTGTGGTAGTTAATAGCTTGGATTTGAATCCTGGTTCCACCACTTACCTGCTCTGAGCTTTAGTTTCCTCACCTGTAAAATAGGGAAGATAATAATTCTCCCGTCACAAAGCTGTGTTAAGGTCAACACATGCAACTTAACATACTGTTTAAATGTGGTCAATAAATATTGACTATTATAATTTTTATTAAAATTTTCTTAATGAAGAAGGGGTTGAGGTCAAGATGAGTGAGATGACTTATCTACTACACAGCCAGTGAGTGGCAAGGGTAAGTCGATATACCTCTAGGCATCTGGCTTAAAGTTCAGTCTTCTTGAGTAACATCATCTTTCCACAGTTCCACAGGTATGTATTTACTTAGCAGTTTTTTTCCATTTAATGTCACTGATGAGCCCATGCCGAAAAGACTTAATATGCAGACAGAGTTAAGGGAAGGCAGGAAGAAGATGAAGGAAAGCAGACTACAAATTCTGGTAAAGCAGAGAGAATCATCCATGAGTCATTTAACGGTAGCCAGCATCTTCAGGCTTCTTGTTTTATGGAGGAATTCACAAGACAAGTCACCTTCACAGGAAAATTATGAGGTTTGGAGACTAGTCAAACTATGCTCAATTCCTGGCACACTGGCCAACTATTGGCTGGGGTCTTTTAATAATGCATTAACTAGCCAATATGAGGGAACAAGAAGGGACCTTAATAATTGTTCCTTTATTGAGAAAGCTCAAACTTGAGAATTACAAAGGGAAAAGAATTTTGCTAAGGTGACACATCCAAGATCTGGGTGGAGCTCGAACTAAAATTCAGGTCTTATGAATATTTTAATGTGGTCTAAATCTAAAATATTTTCCCAAAGTCTCCAGAGTGAGGCCCTGAGAAGGGTTACCTTTCTTGACTTGTCAGTCACGTGCAGGGTTGCTCTGATAAAACGACCAGGGTTATTAAGCTGCAGACCAGACACAGGTAGTCAGTGGGAAGCCAGAAAGCCCTTACTTTTGTATCTTCTTCTTGTTGAATCTCAAGTGCTCAGGTCTTGGTAGAAAGAATGTTCTCCAATAGGCTAGGTTTACCCTTTAATAAAATAGGTAGCTGTTTTCATGACGATAATTTAAGGCGGGGGGCAGGTTAATGCTCAGTACTACCTGCCTATTGTATGACACATTAAACTTAGTGGCTTAAAACGCAAAACTTTTATCAGAATTTCTGTGTGTTGGGAATTTGAGACGGACTTGGCTGGATGGTTCTGGCTTGAGATCCTTTATGAAGTTGTGGTCAAGATAGGAGCTGGGGCTGCAGTCATCTGAAGGCTTGACCAAAGCTGGGGAATCTGATTCCAAGATGGCGCACTCACACAGTTATGGATTGGAGGCCTCAGGTCCTCATCACATGGAGGTAGAGGGCCAGTCTTGGCAGGTGATGCCCCCAGAGGGAGTGGTCAAGGCAGAATAAGGAGGATGCTGCTTCACTTATGATCGAGTCTCAGGAGCCATAGACTGTCATTTCTGCCATATTCTGGTCTGTAGGCATGAGTTACTAAATCCAGTTCACACAAATAGAAGGGGAAATATCAAGAATTTGTGGATATATTTTAAAATCAACACATGCTTTATCTACCTGAGCATTATCCATTTGTTGGAAATTTCACCATCGGTAAATTCAAGAGAAATTAAAAACAAAACAAAACTCATTTTCAATTTTCAAATGATTTAAATTTATGTTAATTGTGAGTGTATGGGATGGCACTAATGAGCAGTTGGATGCTTAGGTTCTTTTTTACATTGCCTCTGGCATGCCATAGGCCTTGGACATGTCACTTCTTCTGGACCTGTTTCTTCCTTTGTAAAATAAGGTGCATGGACTACATTTTTACAGAGTCCCTTTTGACTCTGCTATTCTCTCTCCCAATATTATCTATCATGTTTCAAAGTCCATTTATGACAATATCTCCTGTGTATGCTATCTACCCATCCATCCACGCATGTATGTATGAATATATATGTATATATTTAACATGTTTTATATGTGTCTCTATATGTCAAAAGCCTGTTTAAATAAATCTTTTATGGCCCTTTAGTTTTAGAAGTAAGGTGAGGCTGTTTATGTTACAAGAACATATTTTATTTGCCCACAGCAGCCAAAACACAGCATGCTATTTCTATAAATGGGGCATGATGATGTTTTGTTATGAAATGCCTTTTGATGTAGGACAGCCACAGTCCGATGACTTCCAAATATATTTCAGCCTACTCTAAAGAATAAAATGATAGATCTTCTCTTGGCCACAGGGTCTCTGCACACATTTCCAGGAACTTGAGACCATTTACTAAATCTAAACAGAGAAACATTGTTTTAATGGTTATAGATGTGTCCACTCAGCTTTGAACGAGCCCTCCCTCCTACTCCTAGACCCTCATGTCTGAAGCCCAGCATGAATTAGTCAGCCTGGGTCACAAAAGGAGCAACATACCTGAGTGTCTTTTTAAGACAAAACACCAGCAGTCCAGGTTTTTCCACAGACTACTGTGACTCTTCCTTGACCCATCATTCCACGTGTAAAATATCCATTAATCAGGGTGTGTGCATGTGGCGGGGGGGTCTCTTTATTTTCCCCAAGGACTATACACCTATAGAACAAAATGTTTCAGGGAAAAAATATCTTAAAACTATGCAAAATAATTTAGGAATTGAAGAAATTGAAAGTATTGCTCTAAAGATTTTTCTAGTCTCTGGGTCTTTCCTAGTAGCCCTACTGTGCATATACCTCCCAAGGAACTACTCATACAGGTACAGAAGAGGATCTTGCTCCAGATTTTCATAGTGGTAGTGTTTGTAATAATGGGAATTAGATTCAGTTAGATGTCCATCTTTAGGAAATGGACAAGTTCGTGTGGTAGAAGCATAGTATGGATACTGAGCAATGATTAGAAGTGTATCAGCTATCTATTGCTGGGTAACAAATTACTCAAAATTTAGGATCTTAAAGCAACAAATATTTATTATTTTGTAGTCTCTATGGGTCCAGGGCCAGTATAGCCAAGTTGGGTTCTTTGGCTTAGGACCTCTCATAAAAGGGCAATAAAGTGAAATCCAGAGCTTTAGTCATCTCAAGGCTTGACTGGACTGGGGGAAAGTTTACTTCCAAAGTCACTCACAAGCTGTTGGCAAGATTCAGTTTTTTGTGCTATTGAACTGAGGACCTCAATTCTTTGCTAGTTGTTAGCAGGAAAGAGGCTTCCATTTGGGCCTCTGTAGAAGGCAGCTCTCAACATTTCAGCTGGCTTCCATCAGAGTGAACAAAATAAGAAAGCAAGAGAGGAAGATGGAGCTGTAACAATCTTGTAAGTGATATCCATCACTTTTGCCACATTCTGTTTATTAGGATCAGGTCACTAGGTCTGGCTCACATGTCAGATGAGGTGATTGCACAGGGCATGAGTACCAACAGGCTAGAGCCACTTTAGGAGCTGCTCACCAGAGGAAGTGACAAAGTAAAGGACCACACGGTATTAAATACAGTACTTAACAAAAAAGGGTAAGAATTGGGATGAAGTCTGTAGTTTAATTTGCAATTTGTGCAAATTAAAATACAGAGGAAGCCTTAAAAAAAGCATACATGTTTTTTAAGGATACAACAAACTCAAGGGTATATACCAATTCATGGCAATGTGTGCCTACTGGGCATGGAGAGTGGAGGAAAAGTGAGTATAAATAACTGCATAAATCCAGAGTGGGGCCTTGCAGACACAGAAGAAAATGGTTAACTGAGAACTCATGACCAAGCTCAACTCTCAGCAACTGAGGTTCAAAAGAAAGGGCAAGTAGTGAAACAAACCCTGTAGGTCTCCTCATACTCATGCCTTCACAGAGGTTTCTCACCAAGATCCCACACTCCAATATCACAGTGGATTAAAGCCACCTCAAGGGCTCAGAGACTTCTACCAAGTAAAAGTAGCAACTGTGTCATCATGGCTTACCTTGCAGTCAGTAAGAAGCTTAAAAATTCAGTGTGCAAAAGATGCGCCCACAGGGTGACCAACTGTCCCAGGGCCAAAAAAGTTCATGGGATTGTGAACACTAAGATTAGAACAGTCCTGGGAAAACTGGGATGAATTGGTCACCTTAACAATGTGGAGCTCATAAAAAATGCAAATGGCAGAACCTTCACGGGAGACTGTGATTCAGTGTGCTGAGCTGGACCAGAAATCTGCATTTTAAGCAGCACCAGAAGCCCTTCTAGTATAGTTGGTCCACGGATCACCCTTTGAGAAACACTACTGTAAAAGGATACTTTTGAAAGGTATTGCTGGTAGCGTGAAGGCTCTAGCAATTCCCAAGTTCATGATCACAAATCTTATGAAGCCTTCTGAGAGTAATTCTTCTTTACTTGTTGATAATCTGAGAGCTCTAGTTCACAGTTCACTGATTCCTAGAATTTGTCTTCCACATAACACAAACCCCAAGATCTAGGAGGCAGAGTTCAGGAAGGGGTCAAGACAGAAGTTTAGGAAAGAAGATTTCCCTGACTGGCTGTTAATAGAAACCACACCCCATGGCTGGATTAGTCAGCTACAGAAAAGTCTCCTGAAAGTCACCCACCCCACAGTGAGATCTGAGGAATGTGCTAATAAGATTAGAGTGAGAATTTATAGGTCTTCAGGAAGGAGCCTGCCTAAAATGTAATCCCTATAAAATATTTTCCATATTTGGAAAATTAAAAGGTTACGCAAGTACATTGGGAGGAGAAAATGCGATGAGGTAATGATGAGGGCCCAATAGGATCTAGCTGAAGGAGGGTGGGGAGTCCTGACCTCACGGGGAGAAGTAGAGAGATGTGGATCATGAGTGGCTGCAGTTGTACTCAGGTAGGTCCATCCTTATGAGGAAGGGTGTGTCAGACCACAAAAGTTTGTCAAACACTTGTAGTGACCATCAGTTGTTCTTGTTCTATTTTTATATTCATTAAACAACTTCTGAATCTCCCTTTATTCTTTGTTCTCCAAATGTAGACTGAAATAACTTCTGTGTGAAGGGTGCATGGGAATTTAGAGTTGTTTGCACCCTCCTTAATTTTTTGATTGGATTCCAGGTCTAATGAAGGTAAATTCTAATGACCAGAAGACCAAAGCAAACAAAGTTCATTGGTGGGTTCAGAAGTCATCTCCAATGGTAAGAGCTGTCATGGTTTTAGATTCCTCCTGAAGCTGACCCTGAGATAAGAATTCAAGTGTCCTTTAGGTTTATTTGGGAGAGGATCCCAGGAAACAAATGTGGAACAGTAGAGAGTAAGACAAAGAAGGAAGAAAACTGTTAAAGGTACATATAAGCTAGCTACCATTAAGGGCAACTGGCATTACAGTCTGGTTGGGAACTCTGAGGCAATATAGACACCATACTCTCTCTATCTAGAATATGCTTCAGAGTTATTCTAAACAAGGCATATTCATCTACTAATTCTCCATCTGTCATCGGTTGAGAGCTGCTTCTCAGGGGATTAGATCTCAGATACTTCTATTCCATCCTATGTGAGGGCTGAGCATGTTCTCATGACTACACAGAGTCACAGATGTTTTCCATAAACAGCCTTGAGACTGTAGAGATGAATACCAGGGGGTTATGGGTGGGCTATCAACAGCATCTGCTATAATAGCTCAGATTTGCTGCATGCTTATAGGATTCCATGTGCCAGATTAAATATGTATCATCTCATTTAATATCTGATTAATATTCCCCATTTCCCAGATCAGGAAACAGATGTAGAGTGCAAAGTGACTTGCTTGTGGTCACACAGTCAGCTAATAGTATAGTTGGGATTTGAACGGTACAGTTCATTTTTAGAATTCAAGCGTTTGGCCCCTTCATTCTACTGGATCCTAGAGTAGTTTATGTCTAGCTCAGGGAATAGAAATAGATTTCAAGATGTGGGTGTAAAAACCACCTGCTTCATGAAGTGTGGATTGGATTTCAGTTTGGGACTCAGCACTGGTCTCAAGTATGGACATGTGGATGAAGTTTAAGAATCACCAAGGGTCCTGTTTGGCTGGAATATAAATCACAGGTAGTTGAGAGTAAGTAATATTGGGGAAGATTTTGAATGCCAAGGTGAAGAGTTTACATAAAGAGATTGGGCAATAAGGAACTCTTGAGGCTTTTAGAACAAGGGCATGACAGGAGGTGGGCTTGAGTAACATCAAAGAGTGTCACTAATATAAAACAATGTTAATCAGGTAACACTGAGAGGAAACAGGGAATTTGTTGAGTTGACCAAAGGAGAGGGGAAAATGGAAAAACAGGTTGGAGTCATGACAATAATTCAGGAATTTGAAGATACTTCTTTCAGAGGCCCAGAACCAGTGTGGATTGGCATGGTTGAACAGGTGAGAAGAGCAGTTCTGATAAAGACTTCTAGGCCAGATGATGGACCCTGAATGTTAAAGGACTCTAACATTCCAGGCATCAAGGTCATTAGTGGAGCACACTGGAGAGAGGTGACCAGACTAGCTACCTTGGACTTGAGTATTGCTGGACTTTCTAGCTCCACTTCAGCATCTGGTCCTAAGCTTTCCTATTTATTTATTTTTTTAAATTTATTTATTTATGATAGTCACAGAGAGAGAGAGGCAGAGACACAGGCAGAGGGAGAAGCAGGCTCCATGCACCGGGAGCCCGATGTGGGATTCGATCCCAGGTCTCCAGGATCGCGCCCTGGGCCAAAGGCAGGCTCCAAACTGCTGTGCCACCCAGGGATCCCTTTAAGCTTTCCTATTTAGAGACAATTTGTTTGTTTGTTTGTTTGTTTATTTAAATATGCATATTTTATATTGAAGTTCAATTTGCCAACATATAGTGTAACACCTGGTGCTCATCCTGTCAAGTGCCCCCTCAGTGCCTGTCACCCAGTCACCCCATCCTCCCACCTGCCTCCCCTTCCACTACCACTTATTCATTTCCCAGAGTTAGGAGTCTCCATGTTTTGTCACCCTCTCTAATTTTTCATACTCATTTTCTCTCCTTTCCCCTATAATCCCTTTCACTATTTCCTATATTCCCCGTATGAGTGACACCATATGATGATTGTCCTTCTCTGATTGACTTACTTCACTCAGCATAATACCATCCAGTTCCATCCACGTTGAAGCAAATGGTGGGTATTCGTCCTTTCTAGAGACAGTTTAATCTTCTCACTCTGGGTTGACCAGACTTCATGTGAATTGATGTGATTCATTTCACTGAAGAGAAAAATCAACGAATGATGGTTTAATAAATCAATTCACCATGACATTCATAATAGCTTCTGAGATACTTAGGTTGATAGGCTAGTTGATGCATTGTCTTTGAAGAAAGGGACTCTTCTCTCTCCTTTTGATAGCTACAGAATGACAAGTGACCAGAACCCTACATGCACACCTAGTCTAAGATTTTATATTCACCTTTTGTCTGGGCATCTTAATCCAAGCTCTCAGCTATGCCTCTTTGCTGATGACTTTTAAGTTTGTATCTCCAAAATTCATCTTTTCCCTTGAATGTAATTTCCAGCTGCCAGGTAGGTGTCCCAATCAGGACGTTCTGATAGCACCTCAAACTCAGCATGGTAAGCATCAAGTTTGTCACACTCTTCCACAAACAAGTTTGTCTTTCTGACTTCCTAATTAATAGTAATGATCCTATCATTCCAACTTGCCAAGACTCAACCCTGGGGATTGGCTTTCACTCCTTTTCAACTGTCTATTCTATCTAATGGGTGTCAAAACCTGTTGATTTTACTACTACAATATCTCTTTAAGTTGGTGGGCCTCTCTCTCTTCACATTACTATAGTATATATACATATATATAATAGCTCAGATTTATTATTTATTTATTACTATATTACTATATACTATAGTAATATAGTATATGTATAGTATACTATAGTAAATATATATGTATATGTATATTTTTTAAGATTTTATTTATTTATTCATGAGAGACACAGAGAGAGAGAGAGAGAGAAGCAGAGACACAGGTGGGGGGAGAAGCAGTCTCCATGCAGGGAGCCTGATGTGGGACTCGATCCTGGGACTCCAGGATCAGGCCTTGGGCCAAAGGCAGGAGCTAAACCGCTGAGCCACCCGGGCTGCCCACTATAGTATATTAATAGTAATAGTTTTGTAATTAATATAGTATAGAAACAGTATAGTATAGTAATAGTATAGTAATTTGTATGGCATAGGAATTAGTATAGTAATAATAGTAGTATAGTAATTATTATTATTTTTTAAAAGATTTTATTTATTTATTTATTCATGAGAGACAGAGAGACAGAGAGAGAGAGAGAGAGAGAGAGGCAGAGGGAGAAGCAGGCTCCACGCTGGGAGCCTGATGCGGGACTTGATCCGGGGACTCCAGGATCATGCCCTGAGCCTATGGCAGGCGCTAAACCGCTGAGCCACCCAGGGATCCCCAGTAGTATAGTAATTAATGTAGTATAGTAATAGTACAGTAATAGTAATTATATAGTTCAGGTTTTCATTGCCTATTATTACTTAGCTTCCTACCTATATATGATATAGGTATATCCCCATTCCTTATACATCTGTCAGAATAAATGGGGCCTCATCTTCATAGTATTTTTCTGTATATTGTCAATTATATTGACAATTAATGATTATCAGTCACATTTCAGATGAGAAAACTGAGATATAGAGAGGTTAAGTGACTTTCTCAAGATAGCCCGGTAAGTGACAGGATCTGAGTTTGAATCCAGATCTCTGCCTCATCTATGAACAAAAGGCCACATTGAGCTTCTTGGCGTCTTTTCTAGATTTTGAGCTCCTCAAGGTGGGGTTGTTTTGTATAACCATGGGACTCTCGCACAATGCCTTACTAATAGTAGCTGCTGCTGGATTTTTTTTTCACTGAATGAAGATTCTGCTTGATGGTAACATTCAGGGGAACGTGAAGCTGGAGGTCACTTGGTCCTGCTGTTCTATAGAAGGGAGATTGTTCCTAATCCAGTCTGATGACAGACTTTAACCATCCCAGATCATTTAATGAGTATCTGGCTAGGGTAGAAGGGACCCAAGAGAAATCAGGCTGCAGTCTACATGAAACCAGGCATTCAGCTCAAAAGCATGTGCTAAGCTGGACTTTCTTTGTTGCATACTTGGAAACTCATACTCTTAACCTAACAAAAGAGTCAGAATTGGAGACTTAAAAACACAAAATGCATGTAAGAGAGTGTTTGCAAATGTAGGTGGAGCAGCTGCTCTCTGGGAGACCCAGTAAAATTACTTTCTGGCTGAATGAGCTTGCAAACCCTTTCTTGAGGCTGAGCAGTGCTATTTCATGCCTCTACCGCAGGCATTTCTCTCTGAAAAATCAACGACCCAAGAAAGCGGTTGGTGGTGGGAGGAGGGGGAGTCCCTGAGCTAATCCTTGAGGCTGAGACAGAAACACGACTGCTTTGGATTCAGCCTGGGGAGATCAAGGGAAAGCATGACTGCTCTGTTTGGAGAGGCCCGTCTTCAGCTGGCACCATTCTGAGCACTCAAGTTCTCTGTCAATAAGCACTTTACAGGGGGAGATAAATGGATTTGAAGCTGAGGATGGGAGGAGGGTGTCTGGGAAAGAATAAACACATTATCTGAGCCCTTCCACCAAGCCCCTTCTCTGACATGCTCAAGGACTTAGACCATGTGGTTAGCAGAGGCTGGGTGGGAGAGAGGGACTCTATACCCCTGTGTTAGCAGAGGTCTGGTCCAATAATAATAGAGAGTATTTGAGACCAGGCTCTGTACTCTGCTTCACCCACAGCGGTGCCAGGTACTGTGCTATGGGATCGAATATCAAATACCAATTTAGCTACCATCTTGACAGCAAAACTAGAAATAATTGACTTTTTGCAAAAAGAGAGCATGAATATTCATTCTAGGCAGGTAGGTGGGTGGCAATATTCTGCAAACACAGAACCTGAAATCAAACACCTGGGCAGATTCAGGAAAATTTGACTATGTCTATGTATTTTTTTTTCTTAAGTGACATCCCTACCCTACATATTTTTAAATGCAAGAAAATTCCTTACCAAGGGAGTATGAGTTTAGGAAAGGGTAGATTCAGGCACACTCGGGTCTTGAGATACTAAATCGATCAGTACTGGCTTTATTTTTATTAAACATGACCTCCCCTGCTGAATCCAGGGGAATCAGGCACCAGTATTCAGCATTGAAGAATGCAGTTTTGAAAAATGATATACTTAGTTAGATTCCCTCACAGTGTTACTTGGGTGTTCTTAAAACCCTTAGAAGAGGCTTGTCCTTTTAGTAACATCACTAAGTACATCCTTATCAGATAGAAGTGGCTTCTTAGTTCTAGTACATTCCTTGCCCCACCACATTTGTTGATATGGTGCATACACACTCCTTTTGTTGCCTTTATCCTATGTCACCCTACTTCTATGCACTTTGTGATCTGGCAGCTACTTTTAGCTCTGGTTTTAATATATGCAACCTCATCTAGGGTCAAGGGTTAAGAATTTCTTCCCTTTACTTCCCATTACTTCCTGTCTCTCCTCACTTTCCTAGTTCTTGTTCCCACCATCTCTGAGCTGGACAATGGCTAGAACATGCTTCTATCTATTTTCTACATTACCTCCAAGTAGATGCTATGAAACAGGAACTTTCCCTGTCATCTCACTTCTAGCCCACTTACCTCCAATATCTCAACACTCCTCCCTTTCCCCTTTTGGCCCCAAATCTATATAAGACAAGGGAGAAGTCAAGGGAGGAATCATCATTTCAGTGACTTATCAACTGGATGGGGACTGGCCTCTTTCCTAGGCCAAGTGACAGAGCTACCAAGACAACATCTCTTTGAGACTCTGGATGCTCCAAGAAATAAAGCCTGGGATTCCAGTCTCTCATTAGAGGTTTCTTGGGTAGCACACTTGATGAAGTTGACAAACTTCCTTGCATGCATCTCTCTTCAACCCCCACCTTCACCTCCAGCAGGGAAAAAGAAGACTGGATGGAGAAGAAGAGAATCTGCCCTCCTTCCTTTTATGTTGCCATGGAGACATGAGATTTCTTTTTTTTTTTTTTAATTTTTTTTTTAATTTTTATTTATTTATGATAGTCACACACACAGAGAGAGAGAGAGGCAGAGACAGAGGCAGAGGGAGAAGCAGGCTCCATGCACTGGGAGCCCGACGTGGGATTCGATCCTGGGTCTCCAGGATCGCGCCCCGGGGCCAAAGGCAGGCGCTAAACCGCTGAGCCACCCAGGGTTCCCGAGACATGAGATTTCTTTGGGTCAAGTGTCCACCACAGAATGGAGCTACATACCTGCTGTTTGGCTGTCTTTTCTGCTCTCTTCCACTCAGGGAGGGTGACCAATGTGCCCTGGCTCCCAGCAGCAATAGGTGGTGACATCGAGCAGGTAAGGGAAAGTGCTGTTTGGAAATAAGAAGCTGGAGACCAATCTCTCTAAACTGGACAACTGATATGAATCTCCTTCCTCTGAAGGGGTGAAGAGGAAGTACTGGAGTGTCAGCCGACGGAAGGCATCAACTATCAGCCACATTGGTGAGAAAGGCACAAATGGCCATGGGAAAGACAACTACAACAGAGACTACTACTTAAACAAGATGCTCTTATTTTCTCTGTCTTCCGACATCTGGCACAGGCTAGAGCCTTGGATAGGAAGAGGGATAGGTTGGCCTGGGGCAGGAACCCCTCTTCTGGTTCCTTTAATCACAAAGAGGAGAGAGGAAATCCTTAAATGGAATATGAGATTATAGCTTTAAATTGGAGCATTTCAATAACTGAAAATGACCCCAAACTGGCCACCAGGAAATTATGCTCAAGATGTCATTACTAAGGCCAGAAGGCATGGTGGAAGACCTGGGGGAAACTCATCCAAACTACTTCTTGTTTGCAGCCACTGAGCAGACAATATACAATGACTGACTTCTCATCATGACCCGCAAGTCTCATCATGTCACCCTGCTGATGAAGAGTTCCCAAAGACTCCTATTCTTTCCCCTACAGGATAAAAATGTGTTCTTTGCATGACTCACAAGGCCATTGGTGATCAAGTCCCTTTATGCCTCCATGGTGTTATTTACCTCTTAATTCCAGGTTTGACACTTAAACAATTATCTCAGGGTATCAGATTCTCTGCCCTTCTGCGTCATTGCACACAGCGTCCTCTACCAGTAGAGCCCCTTTCCCAGGGGAAGTTCCATCAAGTCTTGGTTTAAGTGTGATCTTGTCTGTTAAGCCTTTCCTAATGTTTGGAGGCAGAATTACTTATTTCTTCTGCCATTTAACCTGTATGTACATACAGCTCAATTATTTTATCAAGCTACTCCTTGTGGCAGTATTTATATATCTGTTTTCTCACTAGACTCTAAGTTCCTTGAAGGCATCAGCTGTGTACTCTCCCTCATAACCCCATGTGTGGGTGGGGTTATGAAAAATAGTTTGAAGAATGAATCTGGAGCCTATGCCAAGAACATGAAATTTTCTTCAAAGAGGCTGCCTTAACTCTGAGATGATATGGCCTTTGGGCTAAAGAAAGAAAAAAAATCTGATTTTATCTGTCAGGGTTCTTTCTATTTGATATATGCTCCTCTCAAAGTCTCTCAATTTGATGATATATCATGTTATTTCTAGTCGTCTCTCCCTGGGTGGAAATCCAGTTTTATTTAGATTATGAAATTCTAGAAGGCAGGCCTTATCTTGCTATGCTTTCCACATGGCAGAGACATGTTCGATTCTATAAAAGATTTCCTAAAGTCTTACCTGTGCCAGACACAATGCTGGAGTAGCAGACATTAAGTGAAGCAGTCATGGCCTCTGTTCTTCAGGCCTCCAAAGCCTAGTCCTTCTCTGTCTTGAAAGGTTGTCCTCTTTGACCTTGAGAGAGGTTCCTAAGAGGGCCTATAGAGCAGTGAGGACAGAGAGGGGTGCCAAAGCAGTTGGGCCAAGCCATCAAGAGATTCACTTTACAAAGACTGAGATGACAAAAGTCTCATCCAAATTATCCTCCCAACCTTTCTTGGTTCTAGCCCTAGAGACCTTTGCATCTGTCATACTCAGTGTTGACTGCATAGTAGTTGCCACTAGAATATGAAATAGTGGAAAGAGATGGTTCTTAGAATAAAAAATGATTGAATTCAAATTCAATTTAACCTAGACTGAGCTGGTTGGATTTGTCACTTATTTGTCCTGTTAAATCTTAGCTAGGTTGATCGACCTTTTGTAGATCTGATATAAATATAGGAGGGTTGTTGGGGCTGAGGCATAATGTTCCAGACATTTCCTTGCCTTTCCCATTCCTTCATTGGCTGCTGCCCCATTATAAGTGTGTCCAACACACACGCGCACGCACACACACATACATGCACTCACTCCTAATGCACCCATCTCTCACTTTTCAACTAACTCCTCTCCTTTTCCCTGCTATTATTCCTTTACTGTCACCATCTCTCAAAAATCTTGCTAAATTGCAACAATTATCTTTATTCTGTTCCCATAAATGAAGTATTTCCTGCCTTCCAGGCTTTTCACCTCAATAATTAACATATGTTTCTGAAATTCTAAATATACATAAGTCTGCCTTGACATTTCTTTAGTTTTAGAGAAAGATGTGTATACATCTAGTCTACATACAGAGAGACCGGGTATGCGATGTGCGTGTGTATCATACACATACGTGTGTATGTAACAAGCAGACACATGATACATGTAATAAACGTAAAGTGGAAGTATACTTTCTACTTCAAGGCCTTCACTCTCTCTCTGGTCTTATTTCAAGGACAAAAGCTTTGCCTCCCCCCAAGTCACAGAGCCGCACCCCCTTCATTTCTTAAACCAAGTTTTCTCTGGTCCTCTGAATTGCACTCTGATTGGCCGAGTGCAGAGGCCCAGCCTCCAGGCTAAACTCTGGTGTGTCTTTTAGTTACTAAGGCCATAAATCCTCCCCTTAGCTCTCTCTCAGGCATTATTTAAATTGGTCAGATCGAGAATCCATCCATTTCTTTCAAGCCCAACCCATGAATAGCTGTTAACACAATGTGAGAGTTTAAGGCCTTAAGCATGTACCTGCCTGCACTTCTCAGTTCTTCCTCCTTCCCTCCAGGAGCACTTGCCTGTAGTCAGGGGGAGAGGGGAGAAAGCAGAGCCTAAATAAGCTGATTTCTCAGGAAAAGCATTCCTCTCCATCTTTGCCATTTTAATAAAGCTTAGCTCGGGGAGAGATTTGGAGTCCTTCAAGAGCAGACCCGTTAAAACAATCGGGGAGTGTGTAAAACAGAGCTCAAGCCCTGCCTGCTGGTCTCTGAACTGACGTCACCTCATAAATCCACAGGCTCCGTTCCCGGCCCCCGATCTGCAAGGCACAGCCTGGACCCATCAGTGAGCTGCTTTTTCTGGAGATTAATTATATGTTCAGACAGAGGTCAGGTGGAGAGTCTTTAAAAGATTGCTTCAGTGTTTCGGCCCACCCCCTCTCGTTTGGGTGAAAAAAAAAAAAAAAAGTTTCCCTATGCAGCCAAGCTGCAGAAAGGAACATCATGTGCCTAGAAACCAATCCACCGAATGAGAAGGGGTGGACCCATCATTTGACCCACACTGCCCAGCAACAGGGGAGGGCCTGAGAGCCAGGGTTGTGAGGGGGCTGTCCCTTGGTTCTTCTTGCCTGCTGCCCCAAGGTCATAGGTCTCTGATTGGTCCCCAGGGCAGTCTGTGGTCAGAACTTGCATGCAACGAATTGAGAAAGGCATAGGGGTAGGAGCAGCCAGCTGACAGAGGGACAGCGTTGGGAAGTGTCTGCATCCAGGGGGCCATGGATGCTGTTGGAGGCTTTGGAGCTGTCCTGCCAAGACAAGGTGGGGTTTGCACATCATCCGCCTTGATGTCTCTCTGGGGAATCACACACACACACACACACGCACACACACACACACACACACACACACACACACTTGAAGAAAGGGCAGCAATCATTTAACAGAAAACAGAAAAGAGAAAGGGTGAGGTATAGCAGTTCAATGTCGGAGTGTTTCCAGAAGGAAGATAGTCCACACTGCGTGCTCTGAGGATGCTGGGGAATGGATTTTTTTTTTTTCCTGAGAAATTGAAGGGATTGATTAAGCCCTGGTGAATCAAAAACTTTCTTCAATTTTGTTCACAGTTTAGGGGGTTGGCTAGTAGGGATTTGTTGATAAATGTTGATAAATCTAACAATGATCTCTCCAGGGGACAGAAGTCCTGGTTTCTGTGGTGTAAACACTTTCATCTTTGGTGCTGACTTCAAGTCCCAGTGCGAGGACTCTGAATGCGGAGATGGGAGCTCTGTACGCTCTCCCGAGCTGGTGGGAGCTGCCTCTGGCTCAGGCTGGTGGTAATGGCCACACGAATAAGTTACTAAGCTATATTCTCCATTCTTGTGCTAAAAGAGGCTGCACAGGGCAGCTGAAAAAGTCAGAGCCCAGTGCAAGCGTTGATTCTGGCCTGGCCACCCACTCCCAGCTCTGCCTTTAAACTTTGCACACTTCTCTGTGTAGGTTATACTTCAAAAAAAAGTTGAAACATTAAACAGCTTAAAATGAAGAAGCCTTCCCATCCCTTGCAACTGTGGATACGTAAGATTTGGTGCCACCATTTCTCATTGTTCCATAGTTTCCATCTTTGATAAGGCACGGGATTGTGCTCCATTGTCAGTGAGTGAAAAGAATTCCAGGCTGCAGCTAGTGTGTGGTCCCCTTTTTGAGGAATTGTAAGAGAAAGCCTAGCTTCCTTCCAGGTAAAGGGCCTGATTGACATAGCCTGATGGGAATCATCGAGAGTTCTGGAATGTAGCTCCATTCATAGCCCTTGGCTCCTGTGCATGCCCCAAATAAACACAGACTGTTGATGGTGGTTTCAGATGAATCCCCCTGCAAGTGCTGGCATAACTGTACGGCCACGGGGCCTTACCCTCCAGGGAGGGAGCCCTGAGCACAACTGCATGGGGGATGGTGTTGGAAGGGGCTGATGAGGGGTGAGGGAGAGAAAGGGTCCCTGAAAGCCAATCACGGTGTCCTGTGGTTTGGCAGTTGGCCTAGGAGCCCTGGGGCCTTCTGGGGAAAAGCCAGAAAGAAAGGACAGGGTGAGGCAGCGAGGGAGAGGGTGGGAGGAACATGCTTTCACAAGGCAGGGCTGGCTGTGTGTGCCTGCCAGGGTCAGAATTGCTGGCTCTTTCCTAGAGTGGCTTTCTAGAAGGAAAC
The DNA here is from genome assembly GCF_011100685.1 of Canis lupus familiaris. NCBI lineage: Eukaryota > Metazoa > Chordata > Mammalia > Carnivora > Canidae > Canis > Canis lupus. Next base: position 23,988,634 of record NC_049258.1, on the reverse strand, counting down.
TAATGTGCACTGGACAGGGCATGTTCACCATTTCTTTTCGACCTTGCAAGGCAGATTTTATCACCATTTCTTGATGGAGAAACTGAGGTACAGATTAAAAGGCTTGGCCCTGTGCCATGCAAATTTTAAATGTTAAAGGAGATTTGATCCCACCTGTGCCCAGGGCCCTGCTTGCCTTGGTCTTATGCATCTTTTTGGCACCTCTGGATCACACCTTTGGATCTGTCAACCAATCTAGTCCAACACCTGTTTGTCTGATTTTCCTTCGTTTCCTTCTCTCTCTTGCAAACAACCCTTTGGTTGTTGGAGTGATTGACCAGACTGATTGTGGTGGCCTCTGGTGATGACAGGGAAGGGGCACTCAGCCTGCAGCTTCTCTGTAGGTGCAGGTTCAAAGCATACCCGGCATTGGCATGAGAGATCTTAGGTGGGTTGGCACAGCCAGGCCTCCAATGCAGCCTTCTGCCAGAAAACTGTTAATGACACCAAGGATTTCTTTAAATTCTGACTTTGGGGCCCAGCAACCTGTGTTGAATCAACCATGTGTCCTCACCAGAGTATTGACACTTGTCAGCAGCTCGCTCAGGATCCAGGCACGGCTATCTCTCTGTCCATCGGCCTCTGTGGCCTCCAAACTCTCCCTGCACAAACACGAAACTCAACCACAGACTCCTTGCAAAGGCGCTCAACCCTTGGCACTCATTCAGAATAAGCAGGCAAGTCTCTGGACCCTACCACCCTGCTCCAAAGTGAAACAAAGCCGGTACGGCCTGCCACCTCTCTTCCTGCATCTATCCCATCTTCTGTGTCCCTTCTGTGTCCCACTGCCATTCTGTACTTCTCCACTGAAAGGGAAACACTAAAACCCCTAATTGCTTTCTTTGAAGAACTTTTGTTGAGTTTTTATGGTTTGATGTTCGTTTTTCCCTGGTGGTAAGGTGGTAGTTTTGCTGGCTGCGCATAACAACAAGAGATTTTACTGTGGTCCAAGTAGGTCTCCTTTATTGTTTTGGAAACAAGACTACATATATTAGAGCTTTGTAGATGCTAGTGATAACAGTGCCCAGCATTAGTGGTCATGGCAGCTATCATTTATTGAGCATATACTATGTGCTGGGCAATCCTTTAAGTGCTTTTGAAAAGTATTAAAGAATCGTCATGACAGCTCCATGAAGTATTATTTATATTTTCATATGAAGAAAACGAAGCTCAGATGAGGTAAGTTAAAATTTACTTACATTTTTGGAACTACTAAAAAATAAGTCTGGCACTAGAAACTGTGTCCTTAACAAATGTTCCATGTTGAGATGAACCCCAGAATCTGTATGTGTGTGCATCAAGAATATTAAGCTTAATTGTAGAAAGTGGCCATTTGTAGGTCAGAAACTAACATAGGCCACCTTATGAGGTTCAACGTAAGACAGCAAACCCAGAATCTCCAATGTGTGGTCATCAGACTCAATTTTCTTTGTATTTTGGTGCCCTCCACAGAACAAGCCCTCAATCTGCAAATGTTTTCCAAGCGTAAGAGTGAGAGATTGAATGCCTGTGTAAGTGGGAACGAGATAGGAATTACCAGAAGCAAAGGCAGGCTTCAATCTCAGGGAGAAAGAGTTTGTAAAGGCAAAGGACGTGTGTACACATACTTGCATCCGGGCCACTGATGCTTGGGAGTCCAAGTCTCTTAAGGAAGCCCCACCTTGTCTCTACCTTCACCTCTGTGCAACTGACTGACCACCATGTTTCCATCCCATATTTCTCACTGTGTATCCTAGTGTCAACCTAGTACCTCCAAAAGAAATGACTGACGAGATGGTCTTTTGAAGAAAGAATTCCCAAACTCCTTTCTAGCGCCAGTAGTCTGAATTGAGAAAGTACTGGTTTCAGTTGGATGGAAACTGAGAGAGAATCATCCCATGGTCCAAGCCTCGGGATCAATCCATCTTCTTCACTTTTACTTTCTCCCTCTTCTCATCACCAATAGGACCCAAGTGATCTAATGCCAGTTCTTTGTAACCTTCGAAGCCCTAGGAGGACCTCATAGGGAAGGCCTCTGAGGAGGTTCTGGAGGGGTGGCTGAGGGAGGTCCATCTGCCTTAGGGTGAGAACTAGACCATCAGAGAAGAAGGTGGGAAAGGTCAGAGGCAGCTCAACCTTGCTAGAGGGAAGGGTATCGGGAGGAACAGAAGTCCTAGGGAATGTGTGCCTGCAGTCAAGGCTGAGAACTATAGAATAATTATGCTGATCTGCCATTGTCCACTGTGAGAGCTGTTATGTTCCAGTTCCTTTAGCTAGTCAGCCCTAACTTACTCATATGTAGTTCGGAGTAATGTGATCCCACTCAAAAAAAATTATACGTAAGTACATAAATGTATGAGTGTAATAAAGATGTGTGCAAATACACAACAAACAGTAAATGTTGGTCACTGCGGGGACAGGATATTGAAGAACAGTGAGTAGTAGATTATTAAAATTTTCTTTATACGTGTCTTATGCAGCTTGAATTATCGAAATGCACATTTCTTTTAAAAATAATTTTAAATGACAACAATTTTTTTACAAGGGCATATATTTTTTATTGAGAGGACAGTCTTAATAAAATTTTTTCATCATCAAGACCTGGACTTGCCCATAGAGTCACTGTGTTCCTCTTAATGAACAAGAATATCTTTTTTTGGAGAGAAGGTTGGAAGAGGGATGTTGATTTAGGGTAGCCAGATAAAATACAGGATGCCCAGTTAAATTTGAACTTCAGATAAACAGTGATTAATTTTTTAGAATAAGGAGGTCCCATGAAATATTTCCATGCATGATCCAGAGAGAACCTTGTTGTTTACATGGGACATATATATTTATACTAAAAAATTATTCATTGTTTACCTGAAATTCAGATTTAACTATATTTATATTTACCAAATCTAGTAACCCATTCGGGCTGCCATTACCACAAATGAGCAGCGCTGGTCTTAAGGAGCTGCTTTGATCTGCACCTGGGGCAGGAGGGGAGTGGAAATGTGCTGTTTCCCAGGGGATTATTTTCATCAGTGGCTCCCAGCTGGTATGCAGTGGGGAGATGCTTCTAATTCATCCTGCTATGATACAACAATTATGAAAGTAGATTCATCTCTCAGTATCTCATCCTCTTGCCCTACTTTTCCAAGACCTTAAGTTTCCTAAATTTGAATTCCTCTTCTAGAGGTATTTTTAGAAAGTTGACTGGAGAGAGATACAATTCTTCAATGTCCCAAATAAGCACATTATTAACCATGAAAGGCAAAGACTTGTTTTAGTCTTTGCCCTCAAAGAATTGGTAATATGATAGATTGATAGTATGGTACTCCACTATTTTTATTATATCTCTACATGCAGCACAGTGCTGGGACCATGGCAAGCCATGTGTGTGCACAGGTGTGCCTGTATGTCTCCATAAGTGCATGCATGTGTATAGTCAGAAATCCTCCCCTTATATACACAGCCTTTCAACTCCTTGTCCCTAATTGCTGGTGTTCAGATGGACACTTACTTACATGGGGCTTGCAAAGAACCAAAGCACACGAAGCATCACACAGCTCTATTCATTGAGTTCGAGTTTTAGATTCACCAACAAAGGTTTTGTTCTTTTCTTTGGATGATCCAGGGATAACTTCAGTTTCAAACCATTTTTGTAAAATCTGCCCCAAAATGCAAATCTTTGAGAGATTAGCCTGGGCACCTGCCTCAGGAAGCTACAGTATGCTTCCCTGGGGAGTTTAATGATGTGGAATCCTTTGATCCAGAGCTTTCTAATGTCTAATCCATTAACAAAATTGCTTTTTTCCATCACATCTCTCTTCACCAGACTCAATTAGTTCTGCCTATAGAGTTCATAGCACAGATAGAAAGGCAGATGCTTATCCTAGTTTCCAAGCACTCCTATATGCGTCTTGAATGTGAACCAGGCTAGTGTGACAGTCGCATTGGCTCTTCTGAACTCATGCCTTCATCCTACCCTGTCTCTAGCTTCTCAAGTACACAGTAGCTATGGGCCAGAGGACTCGACTGATTAAAATTTCTAGAGATATGTCACATGGGAAGGAAATCTTCATTCGATACCTGGAATGGTCCAGCAAAGTCATGTTGTTTATCCTCCCATTCCTGGAAACAAGCAGCAATCTTTATAAAGGCAAATTCTTGGATAAAAGTAAACCTACTAAAAGTGTCTGAGTGAGAGTCTACAAAACCTGAAATTGTAATAAATAAGGTAAATACACCAAAAAGGGCAAGAAAAACAACATATGCACTTCTTGAGAATCTTGGAAGGAAAAGAATGCTGTTATTTTGAATAATTAGGATTAAATGAGTCTAACTGCAAAGAAGAGACCCTCTCGATTTCCAAGTCATAAGGAATACCATCCCCATCTCCACTCCAGGCACTTCTCTCCTTGTCTTGCACCCTTCCTTTTATACCCTCCATTCAACTTCTTATACTGACTCTTTTGCTTATCTTGTCTTGCTTTGTCTTTGGATTGATTTATCTGTTGTTCTGGAGACAAGGAGCTAGGGAATCGGGCCCCTTAAGAACTGTGCTTGCCCTGTGGGTCTGGGTTCCAGCACACCACAAAAGCTAAAGTTTTGCTGTGAACTCATCTGGCAGAAAGGTTTCCATTTGTACACAGAACATTCTCAGTAAAGACAAATCTAGCTTCCTCTAAATAGAAATAGGTAAAAAAAAATCTGAATTCTTTAAAATACTGACCACGTTGGGGTGCCTGGGTGGCTCAGCTGGTTAAGGGTCTGCCTTTGGCTTAGGTCATGATCCCAGGGTCCTGAGACTGAGCCCCACATCAGACTCCCTGTTCAGTGGGGAGTCTGCTTCTCCTTTTCCTGCTACCTACCACTCCTGCTCCCCCTTCTTGTGTGCTCTCTCTTTGTGCGTCAGATAAATAAAAAAAATCTTTAAAAAATAAAATAAAACACTGGCCATGTTGCTAATGCATCTGAACCCACATAACACTCCTTCCCATGCAAGTTTCTGTATCTAGGGAGGATTTGTTAGAGGTCTTTTTTTCCCCTTTAATTTCTCTAAGAGACCAGACAGTAGTAAGTCATCTTTTACAAATATATGCAAGACAGTAAGCTAAACTCAGTTGATGATACTTCAGTAAGGAGCTGTTGAAGGATGAAAGAATGATGGATTTGCATATACTTTGTGTTCTGCTAGAAGGAGATTAAGTCCAGGTTACAGAATAAGGTGGTGGCAGAGAGACAGCCAGAGAACAGAACATTGCTGGATGGCAGTTAGGTTTCCTTCAAGATGCAAAGACACATACATAGTATCTCTTCCGCTACACAAGAAAGCAGCCAGGAACCCTCCTGCGCCTTCAGCTATACCTGAAATTTATGCCATAGAAAGTAGTTATTCCTCAGGCAGAAAATAACATAGAGTCTAGATTCAAAACAATCTGTTTTCCATTTGGTAAAGGAAAGAAGAACACTCATAGAGGAAAAAGAAATATATTAGTAAGTGTAAAACAACAAATGAAGTATTGAAGTATATTATGAAAAGTATATTTCTATGTAATAAAGATATGTGAATGTCACTCAAAAGGATAAGGATATTCCCTTCTCTTTGATTGAAGGATGATGTAAAATGATCTTTACCAATAAACATTGGTATACCAGTCATGCACAATTGTGGACGTTTAATCTTGAAGTTTTACAGTGGCTAATTCAGCCTGTAGTTGTAAATTCCCTGGGGCTGGAGTCAATGTTTCCTTATCCTACGATAACAATTATGCCTATGATTAATATGAGTAAATGCTAATATAATTAATGATATTCAATAAATAGTTGCCAAGTTAATGAATCATTCAAAATAGTTATTCAACTAATAGTTGTGGGTTGCTTATCTTGAAAACATGGGCGTCGGAAAGGGGGGGACTCTATACTCAGCACTCAGCACAGTAAATTTTTCTCCTGTACTCATGGGTGGCATAAACACACAAGTATAATTTAAATCATGCACACACATGCATGCAAAATAAGTAATCCCAGAAGTGAGGGCAGTAGGGAATCAATAACTATTAGTTAATGAGCAGCTAGGAGAGTCACATACTGAACTAAGAGAGAATAGTACTCCAGAAATAAGAGTTAAATTAAAATCATATATTTTAGGGATACATACATTTGGCTCCAGCCTTGGTATTCTCAAAAACATCAGCCCTTCAACTTTAGCTTCTTTCTTCTTCAACATTAATCCTGCCACTTCTCAACTTTTGTGTAATTAAAATCATGTGATCTAATAGGGTCCTATCAGAAATAGTCGGCATAACAACACTAGTAATATGAACGATGCATATTTATACACAGAATCAGGTAAGTATAATAAGTGTAGCTTTCAATGATGAGTTCCCTCTGTGCTAAGTGTTGAAAATCTTTGTCCTTTGAGGTAGACATGTATGTAACTTATTGAAAGAGTGATGGAATAATTATAACAATTATGAAAGCTGTTAATCTCATGAACATAAAACAATTGCTAAGAATCTTCAATTAGCAAAATAAATGGGAAAAATGCATTTCCAGTTAATATTAAAATTGAAAGAATATATTAGCTCGATAAATTTAGAAAGAGCATGCTTTTTGAGGTAATATACTTATAGACATTTCAATAATAATGAGTCAGAATAATAAGATATCTTCCTGGATAGACATATTTTGGTCATAATTTTGATCTTTGTGAATTTTTTGGTATACTTGCATTTATAAAATAAAATTAACATGAAGCAAAATACAAAATAAACTTCAAGCACCATATTTAATTTTTAATTATTTAATTAGATTCAGGTCATGAATCACTCAAGACAATACAAACTTTATTAACTTTCTAAGTATAAAAGCAGAAGGCTTACTTTGTCATCTCAAAATTTATTAAAGACAAAAGATCAACATCCTTGATATATTCCATATTGACATAATAAAGAATATAAGGGTGCCTGGGTGGCTCAATCGGTTGAACGTCAGACTGTTTTGGCTCAGGTCATAATCTCATGGGTCAGAGGATCAAGCCCTGTGTGGAGCTCTCCACTCAGCAAGGAGTCTGCTTGATGATTCTCTCTTTCTGCCTCTCCTCTCAGCCCACTCTCTCTAAAGTGAATGGATATCTTCTCTCATTCTGTAGGTTGTCTTTTAGTTTTGTTGACTGTATCCTTTGCTGTGCAAAAGCTTCTTATCTTGATGAAGTCCCAAACCTACAGAATGGGAGAAGATATTTGCAAATGACCTATCAGATAAAGGGCTAGTAACCAAGATCTATAAAGAACTTATTAAACTCAACACCAAAGAAACAAACAATCCAGTCACGAAATGGGCAAAAGACATGAACAGAAATCTCACAGAGGAAGACATAGACATGGCCAACAAGTGCACATGAGAAAATGCTCTGCATCACTTGCCATCAGGGAAATACAAATCAAAACCACAATGAGATACTACCTCACACCAGTGAGAATGTGGAAAATTAACAAGGCAGGAAACCACAAATGCTGGAGAGGATGTGGAGAAAAGGGAACCCTCTTGCACTGTTGGTGGGAATGTGAACTGGTGCAGCCACTCTGGAAAACTGTGTGGAGGTTCCTCAAAGAGTTAAAAATAGACCTGCCCTACGACCCAGCAATTGCACTACTGGGGATTTACCCCAAAGATACAGATGCAGTGAAACGCCGGGACACCTGCACCCCGATGTTTCTAGAAGCAATGGCCACAACAGCCACACTGTGGAAGGAGCCTCGGTGTCCATCGAAAGATGAATGGATAAAGAAGATGTGGTTTATGTATACACTGGAATATTCCTCAGCCATTAGAAATGACAAATACCTACCATTTGCTTCGACGTGGATGGAACTGGAGGGTATTATGTTGAGTGAAATAAGTCAATTGGAGAAGGACAAACATTATATGGTCTCATTCATTTGGGGAATATAAGAAATAGTGAAAGGGAATAGAGGGGAAGGGAGAAGAAATGGGTAGGGAATATCAGAAAGGGAGACAGAACATGGAAGACTCCTAACTCTGGGAAATGAACTAGGGGTGGTGGAAGGGGAGGAGGGCGGAGGGTGGAGGTGACTGGGTGGCGGGCACTGAGGGGGGCACTTGATGGGATGAGCACTGGGTGTTATTCTGTATGTTGGCAAATTGAACATCAATAAAAAATAAATTTATTATTAAAAAAATAAAGGGAATGGATAAATCTTTAAAAAATAAATAAATAAAATGTGAAGAAAGAAAATGTTAGAAAAAAAAAATCACTACTCCCAAAGTACCTTACTTCACCACCGATCACAAATGAAAGAGATCCTATTTAATATTACATTCAGTGTTCAGTAATGAACGCATGAGCAATATGACACCTGACTGTTCTGAGAAAATACTATTCTAGCACTGTAATTCAAAGTTTAAAAACTTAAATATTTCACAGTAAAACTTATCATTATAACTGAATTTTTAAGCAAAATTCCAGAATATTTTTATATCCCCATGCTTTATTTTACAATAATGGTAATATTTACCTTCACCTTTTATTTCAAACAAGTATGATTTTAACATTCTCTCATTTCTTATTTGGTCAAAACGTTTATTCAGTGTTGCCTAATTACACTTTTTTAAAAGATTAAAATCAGTTCCTTCCTACAGGCTCTCACATATACTGTTGGGAGAATATAGAACAATTTTTCTGGAAAGTTATTTGTCAACATTTATGAAAAAGAAAAAAAATCCTCTGAAATATTTAATAGATTGGAGCTTAGGTATGGCTGCTTGTGTACATCTGATGTTCCCATTAAAATTCCCAAAAAAATACCCAAGGGAGAAAAATAAACTATACAAAACACATTCATCAACATAACTCCATTGCTGGCAGGAATGTCATCATGGTACAAGCCTTATGAGAGAAATGTGGCAATATTGAATAAAATCATGTGTACATGTGTACTTTTGGCCTGGAAGTATCACGTCTAGAAATTTCCTTGAGGATGGGAAGAGGTTATACATTGCAGCACTATTTACAATCGCAAACTATGGGAAACAGCTTATATAACCAGACATAAGAAAGTTGTTTCATAAACTGTGTTATAATCACACAGTCAAGTACTCTGTTACAGGAAGAAGCAATGAAGAAAGAATTCTCTGAACTAAGGTTGAGGGATTTTCAGAATATATATATATATATATATATATATATATATATATATATTTAAGATTTTATTTATTTATTCATGAAAGACACAGAGGGAGAGAGGCAGAGACATAGGCAGAGGGAAAAGCAGGTTCCATGCTGGAATCTGATGTGGGACTAGATCCTGGGACTCCAGTACCAAAGGCAGGGACTAAACCACTGAACCATCCAGGGATCCCAATTTTCAGGATATATTAAGTGAAAAAAGCAAACTACAATGGAGTATAAATGGTATGCTTACCTTTGTTTAAGGGAGAAGGATAAAAAAGCCAATGACATGTGTCTACTCACAAAAATAATAATAATACCATAAGGATAAACTAGAAACTAAATTGACCGGTTGCTATGTTATTGTGTATTACTGCAGTGGCTGAAGACAAAACCCATCTATTAACTCACTGTTCTGTAGGCCAGAAGTCTGGGTGGGCTTGACTGGGGTTTTGCTGAGAGTCTCATGCAGACGAAATCAAGGTGTCCGCCAGTCTGAATTCTTATCTGGAGATTCTGGGGAAGAACCCACTTCCAAGTGTATGCAGATTGCTGGTAGAAATCAGTTTCTTGATGTTGCAGGATTCAGGGTCCACGTTTTCTTGCTGGCTCTTAGCCAGAGGCTGCTCAGATTCTTGGCTCTGCCTCTACTCCTTGCCACACGATCCTCCCATCTTCAAGACAGCAATGATGTGTCAAATCTTTTGAGTGGCTCTGACTTCTGATTCCAGACTGAGAAAATTCTGCTTTGAAAGAACTCATGTGATTAGACAAATCTCTCTTTTGCCTTATAACATAATCATGAGAGTGATAACTCACCATATGTACAAGTTCCATGCACACTCGAAGGGGTGGGCCTTTAAAATGGCCAAAGTCATTGAGGGTCATTTTAGAATTCTGTCCACCACTGTTACTTATAAAGGGTGAGTGAGAAGGAGGTTGAAAGGATAGATGAAACTGGGAGAATCTCATGTTTTGACACATATCTGTTGTGCACTTCAGACTTGGGCTATTGTATTAACATTTCACATAGACTTTTTTTTTAATTCAGCGAGGAGAGGAGGAAAAAAATCCTAAAATGTGATTCAAACAAAAGCAAGTGGACCAAGCCAAAAATCAAATAAATAATATAACCAGGCTAAAGTGGGAAAGAAAATCTAGCCTGTATAGCTTCTGAACATAGTATTTACACTGTATGCCCTAAGGCTCAAGGGAAAACACCAACAATTTTTAAATAAACATTGAACTTTAGTTAGTAGGTTCTTTTTATTCAAAGAAACACGGGTTAGCAATTTTTAAAATACTTTTAATGTACTGAGCAAATAAGTGCATATATTGTAGAGAATAGATGCCATATTTCTCACTGTTAGATAAGGAAGTTCCAGCTAGATACGGGAAAGAATGGAAAGAATCCTATGCCACTGAACTTGCGTGGGGGGATCCATGGAAACTCATAGTTTCAAGCATGTAGATATTATATTTGCACACACATGAACTTGTATGTATGAGTGTATATGCATGCATACATCCGTTTTTTTATATTTGCTGATAGGATTTAGAAGCAATCATGCCCATAGCATTGATCTAAATGCCATTTGCCACTAAAAGGAACCAAGACGTTTTTGAGAAATGGTGGATTCCGGGGCTAGAGTAGGGAAAAATACAAAACAAGATGAAAAAAGTCTCCACCCCAAGATTGCTAGAACTCATACAGCAATTCGGTAGCGTGGCAGGACACAAAATCAATGCCTAGAAATCAGTGGCATTTCTATACACTAAAAATGAGACTGAAGAAAGAGAAATTAAGGAGTCAATCCCATTTACAATTGCACCCAAAAGCATCAGATACCTAGGAATAAACCTAACCAAAGAGGTAAAGGATCTATACCCTAAAAACTATAGAACGCTTCTGAAAGAAATGGAGGAAGACACAAAGAGATGGAAAAATATTCCATGCTCATGGATTGACAAAATTAATATTGTGAAAATGTCAATGTTACCCAGGGCAATATACACGTTTAATGCAATCCCTATCAAAATACCATGGACTTTCTTCAGAGAGTTAGAACAAATTATTTTAAGATTTGTGTGGAATCAGAAAAGACCCCGAATAGCCAGGGGAATTTTAAAAAAGAAAACCATATCTGGGGGCATCACAATGCCAGATTTCAGGTTGTACTACAAAGCTGTGGTCATCAAGACAGTGTGGTACTGGCACAAAAACAGACACATAGATCAATGGAACAGAATAGAGAACCCAGAAGTGGACCCTGAACTTTATGGTCAACTAATATTCGATAAAGGAGGAAAGACTATCCATTGGAAGAAAGACAGTCTCTTCAATAAATGGTGCTGGGAACATTGGACATCCACATGCAGAAGAATGAAACTAGACCACTCTCTTGCACCATACACAAAGATAAACTCAAAATGGATGAAAGATCTAAATGTGAGACAAGATTCCATCAAAATCCTAGAGGAGAACACAGGCAACACCCTTTTTGAACTCGGCCACAGTAACTTCTTGCAAGATACATCCACGAAGGCAAAAGAAACAAAAGCAAAAATGAACTATTGGGACTTCATCAAGATAAGAAGCTTTTGCACAGCAAAGGATACAGTCAACAAAACTAAAAGACAACCTACAGAATGGGAGAAGATATTTGCAAATGACATATCAGATAAAGGGCTAGTTTCCAAGATCTATAAAGAACTTATTAAACTCAACACCAAAGAAACAAACAATCCAATCATGAAATGGGCAAAAGACATGAACAGAAATCTCACAGAGGAAGACATAGACATGGCCAACATGCACATGAGAAAATGCTCTGCATCACTTGCCATCAGGGAAATACAAATCAAAACCACAATGAGATACCACCTCACGCCAGTGAGAATGGGGCAAATTAACAAGGCAGGAAACCACAAATGTTGGAGAGTATGCGGAGAAAAGGGAACCCTCTTGCACTGTTGGTGGGAATGTGAACTGGTGCAGCCACTCTGGAAAACTGTGTGGAGGTTCCTCAAAGAGTTAAAAATAGACCTGTCCTACGACCCAGCAATTGCACTACTGGGGATTTACCCCAAAGATACAGATGCAATGAAACGCCGGGACACCTGCACCCCGATGTTTATAGCAGCAATGGCCACGATAGCCAAACTGTGGAAGGAGCCTCGGTGTCCAACGAAAGATGAATGGATAAAGAAGATGTGGTCTATGTATACAATGGAATATTACTCAGCTATTAGAAATGACAAATACCCACCATTTGCTTCAATGTGGATGGAACTGGAGGGTATTATGCTGAGTGAAGTAAGTCAATCGAAAAAGGACAAACATTATATGTTCTCATTCATTTGGGGAATATAAATAATAGTGAAAGGGAATATAAGGGAAGGGAGAAGAAATGTGTGGGAAATATCAGAAAGGGAAACAGAACGTAAAGACTGCTAACTCTGGGAAACGAACTAAGGGTGGTAGAAGGGGAGGAGGGCGGGGGGTGGGAGTGAATGGGTGACGGGCACTGGGGGTTATTCTGTATGTTAGTAAATTGAACACAAATAAAAAATAAATTAAAAAAAAAAGAAAGGCAAAAAAAAAAAAAGAAAATATTTTGTGCCAAAAAGAAAGGAAGTGCACAAAGGATGATGCAGATATGTCAGATGGACATAGAAGCCAGTATGAAAGAGCTTGGATTGGCAAAATCTGGGACAATCTGAGCTCCAAATAATCAGAGCAAAGGAATGCAATCCACTGAAGAGAAGAAAATCCATTAGTCTACACTGACCCAAATGGGTGAATGAATTAATAAACAAAATAGATAAGAAGGGGATGCTTTTCTCACAGAAGAAAAGCAACAAATAATCATAGAAAGAATGATGGAATTAGAACATTACTCTTAGGTAACCAGTATAATAATAATTGATTTAAACAAAATCCCCAATGAATGCTAAAACTAACACGTGGGAATTTAAGCAGTACCAGGATACTTCTATAATCTCACTGTCCCCTCCCACCTCAAGGTAGTTATCTATTACAAGCAAGAAAATAGTGACTTTTTAGTGGAGGAACTGGGTAGACACCATCTTAACCAAAAGATCAAGAAAAGCACCTCCAGATATGAGACACATAGATGCCAGGTGCCTCCTCATCTAATGCGTTGAGAAGAAAACAGCATCACATCTGTGGGTTTTTTGCCAAAGTCATGTAACCTAAATCTAACCGAGAAGAAACATCAGGCAAACCCAGCTTGAGAAACCTTCTACCAAATAACTGGGGTTTGCATCCTCCTCAATTGTCACTTTCATCAATGGCAAAGACTGAGGGACTGCTAAATTAAAGCAGCTTCGAGGGACATGGCAATCAAAAGCCAAGCATGATCCAGAATTTTCTTCCGTTATTAAAAACATCACTGGAACATTTGGCAAAATATAAATAAGGCCTGTAGATTAGATCCTATCTACACTGCATCAATATTAATTTCCTGGTTTTGATCATTGTTTCGTGTTTATATAAGAGAATGTCATCATTTTCAGGAAGTACACGCTGTGGCATAGTAGTGTTTAGGAATAAAGTAGAAAGTCTGTAACTGACTTTCAAATGATTCAAAAATATGTATATGAATATTTGTGTTTGTAATATATATATATATATATATATATATATATATATATATATATAGATATAGCAGCCCCAAATATAATTCCTCAGTGTCCACCTCTAGAAATGGTTGGAATGGAGGAAGCAAAGTATATGTCCAAAGTGGGGCTTCTGGTTATTTCCTGCTGAATAAAGACATCTCATCTACACAGCAGGGTCAGCTAGAGGCAGATACATTGGAAAATGGCATGTTCCCCACTGCAGGGAGGCAGTGTCCTGGGGAGTTACTACATGAAGTTCAAGTACATTACCAAATACAATAAGCTTGCTCCATCTGTTCCCTTGGGGAAGCAGAAAAAAGAAGCAAGAGCCTTGCTAGGACTGTGATCTTCAAAGCATTAATCAATGAAGAAATATAGTCCCCACAACTTCAGGCTCCCACAAACACCCAGGTTATGTCTACCTCGATTGATAAAGAGTCAGGATTTCCCTTTACATTATGTTGGGAGAAAGTTCTACCTCTCTAGACTCAGAGGGGCAAAGTGTAAAAGGTTCCTCCCTACACCCCCCAAAAGGCTGGCACTTCTTCAGTCCCTGCCACAGACAGAGCAGGACGGAGAACAGAATACTTGTGAATGCCTAGCCATCAAAAATGTTATACTGCCCAGGACAACCCAAACCTCAAAGACCATGATAATGCTTGTGATATAAGCAGTTCTGACAGCAGTCCTGTCCTGTCTGGATACATTTGGAAGTTGGAGAGAAGTGGAGCTTCTTCAGGACTCTTGGGGAGACCAAAAAAACCCCTCCTCTGACCTCTTGAATAGAAATAACCATTCCCATCAATATCAGATATGTACTCCTTCCAGTTGTCTTTTCCCAGTTGAGTCCCTATTTTTGTTAAACCTGGTGATCACTGTCAATACTGCTAAAATAAACAGATATACTAGCTACTTAAAAAAACAACTAAGACTCATGGCTGCTAAAGCTAGCCCCCCACAACTTATCCTGTCAATTACAGCTATACCCTAAATAAATCTCCTTCTCTGTGATCTAATTCCATCCTCAGCCATGATACTATCTGCCTCTTCTAGTCTAGGGACACCAGTCCCTTAGACTACTAGACCAAGAAAATGGACCCACTGCTAAGTACAAATGATCCAGGCTTCCAGTGGTTTTGTGCTTTTTAATATTAGACTTTATGCAGTGAAGATTTCTGGTACCTGTATGTTGCTGATCCCATCCTAGGTAGATCTCTGCTTCTCTCACAGCTAACTAACCTTCAACCTCAGGATAACGTCTTAATAAGCATTAGTGCTATAAGGAAAGCCCAATTTGAAGCATACATAAAAATGACAAGAGAAAAATAGTGTTGTGAACAGTGAGAAAATACACATTTTTTTCCTTAGGCTATGAACTACCAAGGCCATTGGCCTGTGGTCAATCATTCTGTCGTGTAAGAGAAGAAAAGTAGAGAGAAGTCTGAACTTCCTTTCTTTTTAGGAGACAGCAACTTCACTCACTTGTAAAGCATGGCCTGCCAAAATGCCAAACTGACCAACTGTCTTGATTTTGTTCCAACACCTCCATCCAGGTCCCCCCAGGGGTGACTGCAGGGAGCTAATACACAGAGGTTGGTGGAGTGAGACAGGGATGGAGAA
The DNA here is from genome assembly GCF_011100685.1 of Canis lupus familiaris. Taxonomy (NCBI): domain Eukaryota; kingdom Metazoa; phylum Chordata; class Mammalia; order Carnivora; family Canidae; genus Canis; species Canis lupus. Next base: position 23,973,174 of record NC_049258.1, on the reverse strand, counting down.
AAGGGTCTGAGCTGCTGAGGCTTACTACTGTTGGAGTCTGTTGAGGAACTGTGTAGAATGTGCCTCAACTTGGTCCTCCAAATGGCAGTGAAACTTGAAGTCGGCACCAAGGAATACACCCTAGGGTGCCTATATCATCTGTTACTAAACCAACAATCAGATTAGCAATTCTTCTCCTTCTGGTGAGTGTTTGGGCATGGTGGTAGATGTTGGATCCACCAACTATCAAGAGCAGGAAATAAGCCCTGATCTTATTAAATGATGCCTAAAAGAAATGACACCTATAAATTTGAGTATCTTCTGCTTCTTCTCTCTACTGTGTACCCTATAAGTAGAGGCTTGTCTCTTGTCCATTTTCAGATCTCCCAAGACTTCTAACATTGCCAGAACAACTCCTGGAAATAGCTTTGATTCTTTGAATTGTACTAAGGGTATAATTCTATTTAAAACAGTGGTATATTAGTTGTCTATTGCTGTATAGTCAATTATCCCAAAACACAGAGGCTTCTTGTTGAGATTGTAGTTAAAATGTTAGCCAAGATTGAAATCTTATGAAGGCCTTGATGGAGGCTGAAGGATCTGTCTCTAAGATGGCACACTCACATGACTATTAGCAAGAAGTTTTAGTTCTTGACTGGCCTATATCAAGTGACCTTGGTTGTTCTGCATGGGGAGCTCTCCTTAGGGCTATGTCCTCATGTTATGGCAGCTGGCCTCCCCCAGAACAAGTGATCAAAACAAGAAAGGAAAACTGAAGGTGTAGTGTCTTTCTTTTATTCTTGGAAGTCTTACTCCCTCATTTAGCCTCATTATATTTGTAACAAGTAAATCACTGAGTATAGTCCATACTTAAGAGAGGTAAATAATTTATGGGCATATTTTAAAACTACTGACCACATGGGAAGAATAAAGTCTGAAGGGTCTAACTCCTTGAGTTAGTTATAACTCCTTGAATTCAGCTGGAGTCAACATATCACAGCGGGTTAGAGTGAGATTTGTGCTGAAGTGGATTCAAGTGCAAGTCTTGGTCAAGGCTGGCTTTAGGGGCACAAAGCTAGTGCATCCCCCAGAGCCTTATACTGACAAGGCCCCTATGCTTGGTTTATTGTTCTGCCATTGCCATGGCAAAATCCTTAGTAATTGTATCTTTGTACTTGGGTTTTGTAAGTGAAGTTCAATGGGACCATGGAGCATGAGGAAGCCACAGAACAAGTGTTTCCTGCTGTTTCTTGGCACTCTATTTGCATATAATGTTCATAAATCCCATGAACACAGCATTCTGGTAGAACCACAATGAACTGGAGTTTGGTGAGACTCAAAGCAAGTACCAGGTGAGCAGGTGGTGGCTATGACGGAGTGAATTGGGCCTCCAGCAGCCCAGAGAAGCCACATTTGCCATTGGAATGCTTCATGTGCAACTTGCTTCGAAGGCGATGCCATTCCAAGAAACAACAGTAAGTAAGGAATCTTATCACATCCTTTATTACTCATGTTACTTCCCTGTTAGTCAACCACATGCATGGAGAAGGATGACAGAAAGAAAAGGAACATTTGGGCAACTCACTGTTCCATTCCTTCTCAGCCTTCTGTACTCACTGGCAACTCAAGATAGTGTTTTTTTTATTAAAAAGTTAAGTAAAATTATTGGAACTAGTTTTGTGCAGTTTTTACATTGTTCTGGTAAGAATGAAACGTGTGTACATAGGAGCTACAAAATATGAATTGTGTAATTCAGTGATTCTTCACAGGAGTACAATGCTCTTATATTTGCATTTAAAGGTATTATTGCACAATATAGGGGTGAACAATAAAATCTATGCTAATAATATCTGGTTTTAATTTTCCTTCACTTACAACATTAAATACAGTAAATTAAAAATACCATAACAAGTTAAAAGACTTTGTGAAAGAATGGAAATAGCTCTATATTTTATAACACATTTAATGACAATTTTTTCCTGTCTTTTGAACAAGGAATCCCACATTTCCATTTTGCATATTTTGCACAGAGCATGAAAATAAGGTAGCTGTGGTGGTCCTGGCTTGCTCTGCTATTTCTCTGTTCCATAATGATTCCTGAATGACTTGTTTCTCCAAACTTCAGTTTCCTCTTCTATAAAGAGGATCTCAGTAGTATATATCTCATAAGATTGCTAGAAGGATAAAATGACAAGAGGCTTGAAAAATATTTAGCATAGTGTCTGGCTGGCACTCAACAAATCAATGATAATGCTCAATAAATAGATAATGGTATTGCCAGCTGAGAGCTGGATATAGACTTACCCTGGTCTAAAAGTCCCATCTGATCCTGAGAAAGGAACATTGATTTCTCAAGAACATGGGTGAGTCCTTTCCTGGGAGACCACATTGAGAGAAAACATCCTCACTAACTTCTTGCTCTTGTGGTGAGCTTAGCCCAAGAAGAGTCAATCCTCAAGTAGTAAATGCAAGGAGTTCTTAGGATCAATGACTCCAATGTTTTAATTTTGCAGATAGAAAAGTGGGGGCCCGGGTAAGAAATAAGGACCCTGGGGGGATCCCTGGGTGGTGCAGCGGTTTAGCGCCTGCCTTTGGCCCAGGGCTTGATCCTGGAGACCCGGGATCGAATCCCACGTCGGGCTCCCGGTGTATGGAGCCTGCTTCTCCCTCTGCCTGTGTCTCTGCTTCTCTCTCTCTCTCTGTGTGTGACTATCATAAATAAATAAAAATTTAAAAAAAATTCTAAAAAGAAATAAGGACCCTGGTCACCTGTTTAAGAACTGGCAGATTCCAGTCCTACCTTTGGCCCTTTTACTTCTCAGCCATTTAACTCACTGTGGGAGAATTTTCTCTCATGAAATCCAGTTGGCTGGCATTGGAGCTAGAGGTCTCATCTGGAAAGGACCAGTAGACCAGAACACCTTCCTCAAAGGAGATGGGGCCTTAGGTCCCATTTGCAGAACACTTTGGATGCCTATGCTGCTTAGTTCCCAGTGAGTTCAATTGAGTGGTAGTCACAGGAACAAAAATAAGTTGTGTTTTCATAGTCAATTCTGCTGATAAGCAGTGGAAAAATGTATGAGATGTGCAGAGAAGAAACACAAGCCGCCTCCTTGATCTTCCCTTTTACCCCGACAAAGCTATTCCCAGGAGAACAAAGACAGTAACTCAGCATACCCCTTATGGTGGAGGTGGTGGTGCTGGTGGTGGGGGAGGCAGTGGCACATACTCCATGAATAAATGATAGTATGGTCAGTTGGTAACCACTGGAAATGTACTCCTGCGGTGAGAGAAATGGTGGTGGTAGAAGTCTGGATGAAGTGGTAGTAGAATTGGGTCGTCAAAGTCGGGGGACGCGGGGGTAGGGGTGAGGAAAGTGTAAGGGAGATATGGGGAGGGACATAGTGATAGAGGAGGTTGTGATGGGAGTGGTGGTGAAGGGGTTAGCAGAGGTGATAGGGTAGGGAGGTGGTGGTGTTAGAGGTGGAGTGGTGGTGGACATGGTAGGGAGGTATGCAGGAATAGGTGTATGGAGTTGGGTGTAGAGAATGGAGTGTGACACAAGATAAACCCAGAGCTCTGACTGAGTCTGACCTTGGCATTCTCTGTTGAAAGAACTGCTTCCCTTATCTCTTGATAAACTCTGAATTGCTTACTGTGGCCCATCACTACCTCTTGAATTTCATCTGCCTTAAGGCTCTTTACTCCTCTCCCATTTTTCTCTCCAGTCAAAAACCAACCTACTAAAAATCCCAAGGCTCACTTTGCAGTTTCATAGCATCCTAGTCAGGTAGTCTGGCTCTTGCCTTTGCAAATGATGTCTTCTCTGCATTTGGAAGAAATGCCCTCCCCACTCTTTATTTGTCCTTTAAATCTCAGACATCCATCAAAATGGCTACCCTCACTTCCCTCCCAGAGGCTTCTCTGGGCTATGTGCTCACCTAATCTCCCTGAGGTCTTACCACTGACTAATACTAAATGCTGACTCTTGGTGTGCTGGACTGACTAGAAAGTACTGCTAGCAGTGGAGGCATAGGATGAAGGACTGGAGACTCTGAGAGGAATGATACACTACTCACAACTAGGAGGGAAGTTGAGGAGAAACAAGAAGGAGGGAATATGTGTGAGGCATTTTTGTCTGTTGGACTGGGGATAGCAAGAGGGAGTGGAAACAAAAGATAACATGAGACAAAGACCCCAGGTCAGAAAATGTCTCAGTCTGGGCAAGGTGGGGCTTATCTGCCAATAAGGCCCATGGGAGGGTTTTAACTCACCCAAGAGATGGAATTTTCCCTGTTTGTCTTAGAATGTTAAATGTATTCTCCATTGTACTACATCTCAGATGAATTGACCCTGGGATTCGTCTTTGGAAACTTCTGAAGTTTGATCACTGATACTTTTTCTCCTTAAATTGTGTCTCATTCACTGACTAAAGCCATCAACTGAAAAGAAAATGCTGTCTTACTGCTAAGTCCTCGGGATTGTCTAGTTCCAGTTTTGCAGGATTGATGTCAGTCCCTTCCTGCACTTGGGTGGACAGGAGGGGAATTTCCTCCTACCTGTAAGCATCCATGTCTTGCCTCCAGTTGCCATCCCAGCTCTTCCAAGACCATCTTGCCTGTCTCTTACCCACAGAGAGTTCCGCCTCTCACACTTTCTAAACTATGGCAAGAGAAAAATGCAAAATAAAACAATAATGAAAAGTTTAATGACAGTGTCTTCTGCTATACTGTGTTAATTGCCCTCTTAAGGAATCCAATATTATACAAAAAAAAAAAAAACATGTTATCAAAACCACTATTACTCTGGGAAAATGCAAGTTATTGACAAAGAAGGTGTAGATTAAAAAGGGTAATTTTTTCCCTGAAGTAATGTAAAAAAAGTTGATTTTAATAGTTTTAAGTTATTTTGTTATGACTTAAGTAAGCAAAATATAGCAACTTGATTATCAAGGGATTAAAATAAATTTAAATGCCTCTGAGAAAAATTTTCAAGAGGGCAACAATGTTCCAAATTAATGAGTAAATACTCATTACCTAAATAGGTAAATAGTATTTAGTTATTAATAAACAAGTATTTAGTTATCAATGTTAAACAAAAATGCAAGCTGCCAAATGAATAACCAGCTACTCAGACAAAGCAGCTGTAGATTCCTACAACATCTTTGAAAGTTGTTTTTTTTTTCCCTAATACATGCTTATGTGCTATACTAGTCACCAATTACAGAAGCATTTTAGCCAGCAGTAGAGGACATGGGGCCAGGTACATAGAGTGAGGTTATGTAACCTTGAGTAGCAATAGAAATGACTGAAATACAAAGGGATAGTTTGTAAGGAGTTGAGTGTAAAAATTAAGAATTAGCATCCTCATTTTTACATTGCTTGTAAAATAGATGCCATAAAGCTTTAAAGGAGATATATTCACAGGAGCACAATATAGTTCAAGCTGAGGGGGACAAGGTGGCATTCATCAGTCAGATTAGGAGGATTGGGAAAATTCAAGGAGAGAGAGATTCTGATTCCAAGAAGGAGAGAGCAGAACAGGAAAATAAGGAGGAACTGAGAAGCTGGGAAGCAGACATACATATGGCAGGCCCAAGGCAGTGGATCTGGAGTACAGAAACTGGGGATAGAGTCAAAGGGAGAAAAGGGCAGGAGAAGAGACAATTAAACATCTCAGTTTAGACACATGTTCCTGAGAAGAGAGCCAGGACACCGGTAGAATGGCCAAGTGATGTGGCCATGATCTTCAGCTCAAAGAATGCTAGAGTGGGAGGGACCCCAGAACTCATCTAATTTAAACCATTCATTACCAGAAGAGGACAAAAGAAGGCTATGACTTACCCAAAGTTATGGAACTGGATGTTCCAGCTTTAATTCAATGTTTTGGGGTTTTTTATTTTTTTATTTTTATTTTTTCTACATCATGAAGCCAGTTATAGATCTTATGGGAATACTCAGGACCTATATCAGAACATATCTTTCTCCTCCAGAAACAGAAGGTAGAAAGGTGATCAGTTGCACTTGGAAATAGCAAATGTGGTAAAAGAACAAGTCCTAAATCCCTGCCCAAATTAATATCCACCAGTAATTACCAAGTTCAAGGCATGTGCTAGGCACAAGACAGATTGTTCTGTTGCTAGACGATAAGCCCATCAGGGTCAGGGACCAAATTTCAAGTGCCTTTCCATCTCCAACATCTTGGCATAGTCATCTCTTAATAAATATTTGTATCTTTCAACCAGGAATGACTTTATCTCTAGGGTCCCTTGCATCCCTATTCCTCTCATGTTGCATAAAGATTCACTGAGATCGGAGAAGAGAAAAATCTACAGTCCCAGAGTGAATTAAGAACAGAACTCAAATCTATGCTTCCCTTTGTTCTCACCATTGCTTTTGCTACTTTTTTAAGAGGTCTAAGACACAGGTAAGGGCTGAAACAAAAATTAATCATAATATAGCAGTTGAGTAATCCTAAAGGCAGAGTCTAGATGAAAGACCTATAAACTGAGAAATGAAAACCCAATAAGAATTTCTTTAGAGTCCAAGGCTGGGACTGTTCATAGCCATCTTGGTATCTGCAGCATCCAACACAGGGCTTGGCAGATAGCCCCACATTGCTACTAAAGGAAGCAGCTCCAATTTTAAAGTAATAAACAGTATATCCTGTAGTTAAACTGCTCCCCAACTTCTATTGAGCGCCAGCTTAGTGCTTCACACTTGAATTAAGTTGACAGAAGCCTTCAGAACAATATTGTGTGAGATAAACACAATGGTTGTAGTCTGTGACCTGAAGTTCTTTTCCTATGGGAAAGCCAGTTTCAACGATGATTTGAAGATCAAATGAGGTCAACATCCAAACAACACAGTATGTACTGTGCTGCCGGCAGTTAGGGAGGGGAAAGAATGGGTGTTTTGGAGCACTAGACATTGGGCAACAGTCATGCTGCTTGAGAGCCTTATCCAAAGATGGTGGCAGTAAGAGGGATTCAGTAATTGGACTATGAAAGAACACAATTTGAGCTATGGGTAGAGAACAGAGAGAGTCATAATCCAGGATCTCTTCAGGGTTTCTCAATCCTTTAAATATTTTCAAAGAAGAGATACCCACAGACTTCCCAGGACCATCATTCCAGGCTATTGTACAACAGTGCTAACAGGACAATTAATGACATTTTACCAGAATAAGATAGCAATTCATATGGGTTGGATTTTGTTTTTTAATTACTAGGGAGAAAACAAATTCCAGTTACTTTTTTGACCTAGCGGAGCAGCCTTTACAGAAAAAGGAATAAAGCAATGTTGTTGAAGAGCAAACACAATTGTCTTGATGAAGGAACATCAGATCAGAATGTAATTCCCTTGTTCATGTTTTTCTTAGAAAGCGTTTTCATTCTGTCTGATTCTGGGAACAAAGCCAAAGCCTGCTTTAGAGGAACAGAGATTTCCAGGAAGTTGGGCGGGTGAGGGTGGCTGGGTGGGTGGGAGCCTGGGGAAGGTTTGTAGGGGGAGATAATTCTGGTACCTAAGTGCAAGCCCAGGAAGGATGAGGTCTACAGTCTGTCTCTTATTCTCTGATAGGGCCTCTGAGAAATGTTTAAGGGCCAGGGAGAGGTAAGATTGAACCAGAAGACACAGCCTGGACACCTCCCATTCCCTTGTCTCAAGCAATTAACAAACCACAAAATCAGGGTGGGAAGGGAGGGAGGCAGTGAAGCCAAGGTGGAGATGGACACCATTCCCCAGTCTCTGCTGATTACACCTACCAACGTCAGGCTAGACACAGGTTTCACAAGGCATCAGCCTGTGTTAGAAGCAGTCCCAGGAGAGCAAGAGCCGCTTTCCTCCTCCTTTCCTGTTCTCTACATCACTCTGTTTCATCTATGTTTCCACGATAGTGAATGAAAACAGAGAAGAAGTCCAGGATCCAGAAAGGAAATGAGGATATAGACTAGGACTTGCAGAAAACAGAATTGTACAAGACATTTTTTTTGTTAGGTGTTTTATCTACCTGCCTCACTCATAGGCTCTTCACAATTCTGAAAACCCAGGCTTCAGCCCTGGTTCTTAACACAAAAAGTGTGAGTGACTGTGGACAAGTCACACAACTTTGGTCCCCTTACTAAGAAGTGCACAGTGTGTGTAGGATGGGAATGATGATATTTTCCTGGCAGCCCCTGAGAGCTGAGGTAAAAATCAAATGAGATTAATATACGAGGAAGCCTTGGTGAGCTGTGAAGTGCTGGAACATATGGAAGGGATTATCATTAGTTAATAAATTGCTCTCTGAGATCCCCCCTGCCTGAGAGATGGGTGTTTCCTCCATGAATCTCAAATGTGTATTCTTACCCTGATCCCAAGTCACTTGGACTCTGGCCTTAAAGACCTAACCAAATCTTTGGCACCAGCCAGCATGCCAAACCTCTCTTCCTTCCACTGTCTTCCTTTGCCGTGTAGCTTCTGAAGCAGGAAACCAAATCTCAGGTTCTAGTAATAATGAAATAAGGGGCCTCAAAAGCCCTACATCCTCACCTTGAGGTCAGCAAAGAAGGGAGAAGCATCAGGGTGTGGTGAGAGAGGGTGCCATGCAGAGGGAAGGTGGGTGCTGAGCAGCAGGAGGGAGCTCGTTGTCCTGATGGTGGGAGCAGGAGTTGAAAAGGTGATGTATCATTTTCATGGATGGTCTGGGATAAAATAAGAGCCACCAGAAGAGAAAATTAGAGACGGAGACTGTGGGAAAGGAGACATTCGTAAAGGAAAGGAGAACACCGAACATGCTAAGCACCTGCTATGAAGCTGTGCCACCCACTTCCATGTACATCTATCATCCCATGTCCTCCAGCCCATCTCCTTCCTTGCTTGGTTCTAATGTATGACATCACTGGATAGCAGACATCTCCGGGTGGGAATATTCTAGTAGCATAAACTCTTTAGGAATCCAGACAGTACCCACCCATTGACTGCTGGAATTAAAAGCCTGGATCAGGAAGGGAACTGGTGGACAGAAAGACAGAGAGGAACTTGGGGGTGATGTTGACGGTAGAGGCACATCCATCTTTATTAGGAAAAATTCCCAAACAGTAAGTCAGACTCCTTCACAATCAAAGCACAGTTGGAATACACTGAGTTTTCCTTTCCTCCCTCCCCAGCTGTTGTCTCTACTGAGCATCTGCTAGCCCTTCAGAGATTCTCAGGCTAAATGATGGGCTCAATTTCTAGACTCCATCACTGTGATCAAAAACTGAGATATATGGATAAAGAAGCTGTGGTCTATGTATACAATGGAATATTCCTCAGCCATTAGAAATGACAAATACCCACCATTTGCTTAGATGTGGATGGAACTAGAGGGTATTATGCTGAGTGAAATAAGTCAATCAGAAAAGGACAAACATTATATGGTCTCATTCATTTGGGGAATATAAATAATAGTGAAAGGGAATAGAAGGAAAGGGAGAAGAAATGGGTAGGAAATATCAGAAAGGGAGACAGAAGATGAAGACTCCTAACTCTGGGAAACGAACTAGGGGTGGTGGAAGGGGAGGAGGGTGGGGGGTGGGGGTGACTGGGTGATGGGCACTGAGGTGGGCACTTGACGGGATGAGCACTGGGTGTTATTCTATATGTTGGCAAATTGAACACCAATAAAAAATAAATTTATAAAAAATAAAATAAAATAAAAACGTTTAAAAATAAAAATAAATATAAATATAAATAAAAGCTGAGATATGTTCAGATCCCAATGCCAGTTCCTCTACTAGTGACCTGTGTGGCCCTGCTATGTCAGTTCAGAGTCAGTTGTCCTATCAGAGCTAATAATGTTTGTTAGAAGTTCAAAAAAACTCAGATATATATGGAAAATCTCAATCCCAATGCCTAGTTCAATAATTGGAGGGCTTGATATTGCCTTATTATTAATCATCCTTCTGTTACCTCCTAGCTATCTCTACTTCCTCAAGGACAAGCATTTAATACACTTACTATGTGCCAGGCTATTGTAATAAAACAGAAAATCCCTGACCTCAAAAAAAAAGAAAAGAAAATCCCTGACCTCAAAAAGCAAGCAATCCAGTGTTAACAAATAAGGAGAGCTTCAGATCACAAGGAGACGTACTGGCCATGGGCCTGCATTTGACAGAACATCACATGGATGGATGGAGAGAGGTAGGCTTGTTTGAGGGGCTCCAGAGGACTCTGTGGAGAGGTGGGGAAGGGTATTGGGGTAAATTCCTGAGTGGGGTTATATCATCTCTCATCAAGATTCTGCAGAGAAGCCCCTGCCATGGCTTATGCTGGGCCTACAGCCTTCAAGCTTTGTTCCAGCCTAAGTAGACTGAGACTTTGAAGAGGCATTTCAGTGCCATTTGGAGGGGGGACTCATCCAGAGCAGTTTTTGATTGTATCTGTTTCATAAATTGGTAATCTAAGTTAGATTTGAAGAAAAGGTCAAGAAGATAAACATGTTCAGAGATTTCCAGGCTAAACGATTTCTGAGATCCTTTCCAAAGATGGGGTGCTAGTCCAAGTGCAGAAGTCCCTGAGGCTGACACATTGTGGTTTCCTGTTCATCTGTCCTCAGGGCCCGAAGGCTTTGTGCAAAGCAGTAGTTCCCTATCCAGGGTTCTTCCATTCCACCGTGCTGTTCACAACATATTTCCTAGCACCTCCTTATCATTCCAATCCTTCTCCACTTCCCCTCTCAACACAGCTCATTCTTGCCAATGCAGGAATCAGAGAAGAGGTCAGTTGATCCAAAGAGAGATTTAATCTTTTGAGAATTACTAGAGAAGCAAGTTTTCTGTTTGCAGAGGGACCTGGTGAAAACATAACAATAGGTCAGACAACCATTGACTTAATTTGAACTCTATTTCATCGGGTCAAAGTCTTGACCTTCAGGTCAAATGTCAGGCTGTCAAAAATACGTAAAAATAAGCCCTCCAGGGAAATAGGAGGCTGAGTGTCCCACTAAGGAAGCCCTCTTTCAACTCTGAAGCCCCAGAGAGGCTGGAAGGGGACTGTTAGGCTAAAAACAGGGCCTGGTAGGAATTTTCTCATTATGTGGGGACTGCTCTTAGATTGAGCTGAATTCTACATTCCAGTACAAATTGGAGGTGAACAGTAATTCAAGGTCACTGCTGACTTCTTTATCACTTTGTGGTAAAGGGCAATGTCTCTTGTTTAAAAAATAAGGAAAAGAAAAGAAAAGAGAGGGAAGGAAGGGGGAGGGAGAAAGAGTGAGGGAGTAAAAAAGGAAGGAAAGGGAAGGAAGGAAGGAAGGAAGGAAGGAAGGAAGGAAGGAAGGAAGGAAGGAAAGGAAAAAAGGAGGGAGAGAGGGAGGAAGGAAGGGAGAATCTTTGGAAAATAAAAATCACATTTAGTAAGTGAATTCCAATGTGCTTCTTCAGAATAATAGCCTGGGGTACAATCATGCATCTTAAGTTTTAAAATTCTAAATATTTTTTAATGGGGCTATAAACTTGAAACAGAACACAAAGCTGTCAAGACCTATTTGCAACCCCATGTTGGGAGCAGCTGACCAGGGAGTTCAGCCGCTGCATGCAAACCATACAATAGACACTTTATACATAAACATCTTTGTGTTCCTAGCGGTTCTATCCCAAATCAGCCAATTGTGTCATGTGTCACAGTCACGTGTTAAGGGAAATGCCCATCTTTCTGTGAAGGTAGCCAGAAGTATCCATGTGAAATAATTATGCTCCAAACCTTTGTAAATTCTTATTAAGCACATGTCAAAATCTAATTTTATACATCCACTCATCCATGTCTTGAGTAAAATGGGTTGAAATCACAATTTCTTGATGCTCCACATGTTTATAAGTAAGGATCTTAGTACAAGTTTTAAAGTCTCATTCTTCTGTTTGGAAATTTATCTCATATGCACCATGGATATTTTGCCCACAATTCCAGGAACTCTGCCTAGATAGAAAGCTATTTTGCCTAGGGTGGCTCATCTACTCCAAGGGGTGGGGGAAGTTCCATGGCACTGTTCAAATCAGCTGGCATGAAGCACTGTTGCATGTACACAGAAGGAAGTCAGGTGAAGATACGTCGGAGCATCCCTTTGCTCTCGAATTACCTGCTGGTCTTACACAAACCTTCAGAGAGAAGCCCTCTCAAATGTAGCTGTCCCGTGCATTGTTAGAGCAGGATTTTAGTCAACTTCTCCAGTATTTATTAAGTTATGTGTTCTCAATATTTTAAAGTGCCAGGTAAGAGGCTCAAGATTTTATTTCTCATAGCCAAGTGCATGTGTTGAAGACCACTGGGGTACCTTGTATATAAAAAGACCCTGCATTGGAGTTTGCAGCAGATAATATTCACATCCTTCTCTTTCAGAGTTCTGAGCTAATCTAGACCTATATCCAAGAATTAACTGGAGATCATAGGCTTAAATGGTTGTGGAATTGAACCAGAGAGCACTTCGGATATGAATGAAGTAAAACAGACTGCCTTTTTATTTGCCCTTGTGATGAAACCTTGGGACCCAAGGCCAAATAAATCTATATTGCACAGCTGATGCTTATTCAGTCAGCCAAAAGGAAAATGGAAACTTCCCCATGAAACAGCAAGTCTTGGTGGGATAGAAATGTGTGGATGGTAAGCTCTGCTGTGTTTCTGACATTTAACTTGCTAACTGCAAATAGGCAGGAACATGGATCGGTGGATTGTGGCCTTCCTCTCTTTCATTAATCATATAAATCTCCTCCTTCCCATGGGGAGAACCCGACTGAGTCTAGATGGGAGTTGAAGGGAGTTCTCAGTAATGATTTTGTCAGGGCAGAAGTCACTCTTCTTTCAGCCAGCAGTGTGGGGAGAGGGAAACTCTCTGTCTCTATGCCCTCATCACTGGAAATAGCAGGATAGGGGATTTGGCGATAGAGGACAGCATAGATTTTGGACCCTGGCTGCCTATGTAAGCCCTCCTTCTGTCACTGGTTGTGTGCTTTTTTTAACCTCTCCAAGCCTCAGTTTCTTTAAAAATAAAATTAGGATAGTGAGTGCTTTTTTTCATATTATTGTTGTAAAGACTTAAGAAAATAAAAATTAAAGTCCTTGCCACAATGCATAGGCAGCAAGGAATGCTAAATATACATGGGTTCACTATTGTTAGTTATTTGGGCCCATTGGAAAGAGACTTCTTTTCTTAATTTTGCTTCCATGCTTGAGTTTCCTTCCTCATACCCATGCTTCTATGCTCCTGTGATGGCACAAGAATAAAAGAAGCCAAATCTGCTGAAATGGGATGATTAGGGCAAAGATGAGCAACTGTCTGCTATAGACTCAATTTTCCAAACCTTGAGTGCCCATTTTGTGTGAAGAAAATTGGAAGAGGGATCCCTGGGTGGCGCAGCGGTTTGGCGCCTGCCTTTGGCCCAGGGCGCAATCCTGGAGACCCGGGATCGAATCCCACGTCGGGCTCCCGGTGCATGGAGCCTGCTTCTCCCTCTGCCTGTGTCTCTGCCTCTCTCTCTCTCTCTCTCTCTCTCTGTATGACTATCATAAATAAATAAAAATTAAAAAAAAAAGAAAATTGGAAGAGTCACATAATCTTATGTGCCTAGCAAATGGCCCTTTACCTCTGATGGGCCTACATTAGCCCAAGTAACTGAGGAGACACTCATTGCAAAGGAAAGACTTCCTGGTGTATTCTTACCTGAGATGATCCCCACTGATAAGTCAAGGCTAAATAAAAAATAAAAAGTTAGTGAAGCTCATCTCCTTTTGTAAGCCCCTTCCTTCAGTGACCTGATAGACCATGGGGCTGGTTTGAAATGCTCTGGTGTAATGGAGCTGAAGATGAAGACCAGAGTTCCCTGGGTTTATCTGAATGAGAGATAATGAGAACTTTAATGGGTTGTGACTATGAGAATAGTAACTAGGATAGTTGAGATCTAACATTTTATTTTTTTAAAAGATTTTATTTATTCATGAGAGACACAGAGAGAGGCAGAGACACAGGCAGAGGGAGAAGCAGGCTCCCTGCTGGGCACCTAATGCAGGACTCAATCCCAGGACCCTGGGATCACAACCTGAGCCAAAGGCTCAACCACTGAGCCACCCAGGCGTCCCGAGGTCTAACATTTTAATATATTTCCAACTTGTGTATGCTAGATTTGTTTTGTTCAAAGAATTAACTGTAGTCATCAATTTTATTGGATTTGCGTGTTGGTTTTCCAATCATTCATTTCTGTACTTGCTGTATGATACCATGTTCTCAGTTTTTCCATTGTTTATTTTTTCAAATAATTAAAGGGAATATTTTATCTAGTTATTTTTATTCTGTCTTGTTAATAAATGAAGTTAAGAATATGAATTTGTTCTCTCAAAAAGGTTTTGGCTATATCCCATACATTTAGTAATATAATGTTTTGTCATAGTTTAGTAGTTCATTAAATGCCATTGTTTTCTAATGAATACTAATTGCAGTTTTGATCTCTTACATCCAGTAGTCACACAATAGAGTTTCTTTTTATTATTATAGTAGTTGTTTGCCTTATGCATTTTTAAAATTTTATTTTTTAAAGAGTATTTATTTATTTATTTATTTATTTATTTATTTATTTTTTTAGAGAGATTGAGCCAGTGAGAGCACAAGCAGGAGGGAGAGGGAGACTCCCATTGAGCAGGAAACCTGATGTAGGGCTCCATCCTAGGACCCCAGATCATGACCTGAGTCAAAGTCAGACGCTTAACTGACTGAGCCACCCAGGTGCTCCTACAGTTTTTGTTTTAATATCATTTTAATATAATATTATATATCATAATTATATTTCATTAGCATATATAATGATATATAATGTCATTGATTGTTGGATCAACTATGTGGTGGCAAGAAAATATTACCATTATAATGATTTTCTTTTTGGTAGAGTATATTACCAGTATTTGAGGATATTGTATGGACAAATGAAAAAGAGGTGTGAGATCTGTTTTTAGACTTAAATATATATATAAATAACATATCACATATATATCATATATCTGTATATACACATATATATCAGATACACACACACATATATATACATATATGTACACAGGGCTATATACGTATGTATTAATATATCATTAATTTTACTATTTACCTGCTCACTGACTTAATTTTTGATCTACTTCATCAGTGGTGAACTGAGTGTGTTAGAGTCTCTCATAATAACTGTGTGTTCATTTTCCTTTCATTTTTCCCTTATATTGTACTTCTATGGTACCTGGGTGGCTCAGTGGTTGCACATATGCCTTTGGCTCAGGGCATGATCCCCGGGTCCTGGGATCGAGTCCCGCATCCGGCTCCCGGCAGGGAGCCTGCTTCTCCCTCCACCTATGTCTCTGCCTCTTTCTCTGTGTCTCTCGTTAATAAAATCTTTAAAAAAAAAATTGTTCTTCTAGCTACTTTTGGTTTTTATTTTGGTTTTTATAGTTTGCTGTGAAATTCCCAGTGTATAAAGATACCATCATCATAGATTATGTTATTGATCAACATATTTTTCAAATCATATTAATGCCTTTAGCCTTTAATTTTACATTGTTTAAAATTTATATTGGTACCTCTGCTTTTGATTTTTGTTCTGTTTGCCTCTTAAATACACTGTGTTTTTGTGCATTTCTCATGCCATCTTTAAGGCATTTCTCTTAAAAGCAACATGTCATATTTTTTATTATAATCCAATTTAAAATCCTTCATTTTAAATTGGGGAATTCACAGTGGGCATTTGGTATCCCTCATCCCACCCTGCTGTATGGAAGTGGGACAGTGCAGTGACTGGAAATAAGTAAGTGAGCCTCGGTTGAGCTCTTGAAACTGCATCTTACATCTGGGAGACTTCAGGAAAGTGGTTTATCCTCCACCAGTCCCTGTTGATGCATCTGTAACATTGAAACAATAATATTACTATGGTTTTTAAAAAGGGTCAATAGCAATAACAGAGCAAAGCACCTAATAGTGCCTGGCACATCACAGGCACACAATAAATGTTGACCAGCCTTTTATATATAGTGATAAATCTCAATATCATGCCATTCTATACAAAGATCCAATTATTTTAAGTTTTGTGTTTGCCATTCCTTTTATTCCTTATTTCCTATCTTTAGATAGGTGGACTAGTTTTGTTAGCTTTTATCTTCTCTAATGATTTGAAAGGCATACATTTGCTTTTAACTTAATTGTTTTAATTTTTTAATATCTTTATGTTTTCCAAAGACATTATTTGAATCTTTTTTCTGTCATTATCACTACCAAAAATCACTTCCTCTTATGTAATACATGGAGTTTTGATGTCTGTCTCCCTGATCTTTATTAATATAACCTGGGGTTTCCATTGACAATTCTTTTATAGTAAGTTGGTATTTATACAATGTATATTTTCTTCACAAAACATAACATTTGCTTTGTTTTATAACCCTATTTTTAATTACTTAGAGACAACTCTGTGAATAATAGATTTAATATGAACCACAAGTCTTAAAACACCCTTAGGTCCAAATTTTTAACCTTATCTTTTTCATTTATTTTTCAGTTTCCTGGAATATGTCATCAAGAAAAATCTTCAAGATGAAAATGTACCAGACATCTATTTTTAAAGCTCTGATATATCTGGAGATGCTTTTACACCAAAAACAAGTGACCAAGTGTGACATCCTTACAGTACAACCCTTTGTCCAAAACTCTGAGGACCTTGTCCTAGCTGGATTTGGCTTTGCAGTACGGAAGATAATTCTGCAGTAGACATAAGTTCTGGCCCTGTGTTTTGTTTTGTTTGTTTGTGAATGTGGGCCAGATGCCTCCCTGCTGTCTCCCTGTCACACCAAGGTGGAAGTGAGGGGTGGGAACCCTGTAGAAGGACTAAGGTTGTTGCTATTTTGGCTTTTCTATCATCTCAGCAATAGTTAGCTTTTATATAGAATCTCAGTTAAAATTTTACTCTTTATAACACACAGTATTTCACCTGAGTTTATGTGGAGATATTCAGGGTTGCTAGAGGGACCACATAGACACGTTTTAGGGGAGAATGGGGAATCTTTCCCACAACTGTGGAAGGATCACAGGAGGAATGTAGGAATCTCTCCTTACAGAGGAAATTGAAGCCTCATTAAAAAGTTCTGACTTGAATCCTTTCCCATGCTTGGTCCAATGTCCTCAAATAGGAGAGTCCAGGGTGTGTTGGGTTTTATTCTCTTAAGTTAATGTAGTAATTCACATGTTACTTGGGATGGAAAAATTAGCCATACAGCCTGTCCTCAGATTGTTTACACTAAGCCAAAAGGGAAGAGAAGAATTGAATAAAAATTGTAATATATATATATATATATATATATATATATATATATATATATATCTGTATATATACAGAAACATCAAACATAAAAATTATGTTAAAGACTCCAGGTAGCCTGTTGACCAGCAGTTGGGGCTGAAGTGGGCTATTGATTAGCATGTTCTCATCAAGGTCTCTGGGCCTGGAAGTCCCTTTGGATGACCACTAATGTGGATAATGTGTGTAAAGAGATAGACCACCTTCCCAATTCTGAGATTCCTTGAGGATGAAGGGAAATTAAATAACAGTGTCTTGGAATATCCCTAACTTGTTTCCCTCTCCTCAAAATGTCTGTGTCTTATTTCGTGTTCCTGGGCAGTCCCCAAATCTCCAGCACATCCACAGCCTGCCCTACAGTGGTACTGTCACGGCAGCCACTCCTATAGCTCTTACATATACTGTAATTATTTCTCTATAAATGCATTCTTTCCTCTAAGAAGAGTAAGTTCTTCAAATACAGGGATAAATCCTAAAGCTCTAGATAATAGAAAGATATGAAAGGATACCTGTCATTCTGTTAGCATTGGTTTCCTCAGGAGGATGGAAATTGTTGTCTCAAGTATATGAGGTTTTACTTTTTTTATTAAGAAAGTCAGTGAAGGAAAAGGAAAGAAAGGTCAAGAAAAAGCAAAAAGAGACAAGAATAAGGAAGAAAGGAGAATTCTAATTATCATGCCATCATGCCCGTCCAGCCAGAAACCCTGATGATTTGTTGAACAAATCCATTCCCTACTTGCCCATATTTACCTTTCATTCTGGGCTCACCTTTGGGCTCTTCTCTCCAGGCTGCTGATTTCACAGAGACGAGGCATCACTACAACTTAACTTCATTCTGCTTACTCTGGCCCCACCAGACCAAGGATACTCCCAAACCCACAGAAGATTATTGTTATTATTATTTCCTCTCCACTTCCAAAGGGGGGAAGAACTAAAAACCACAGATAACAGAGGAGAGTTTCCTTTCAGGCTGAAAGCCTCTGACGGGAAGGAAAAGCAGGGCCTCCGATCCTGCCCGCCAGCTCCCGGCCAAATGTGGAACAGACCCACGTGGTGGTTTGGGGATGAGGGCTGAGCTCTTTCTTCAGTTTGGGATCCTGAAGAGCTTCCCAGCGTCCCAGCTGCCCAAAGCCCCAATTTCCTCCACCGCACTCAGATGCAGCTGAGTCAGGCTCGGGCCAGGCATCATGATGAAGGGGTTGTGTTTGCTTTTGGTTCCAGCACTGCCTGCCTTCGCAAGCCCTTCTGGCCCTCTCCTGGACGACCTTTGGGCACTTCATCTGCCGGGCTGTGCTTCTTCTTCTCTGCCCAGCAATCCAAAGATCATTTCTCTTACACTCCTACTGAAACTTGCTGATCAAAGTGGAATATAGGAAGCAATGCCTTGCCTGCAGATAGCCCATGAGTTGTGCAAATTTTCACAAGTCAGTTTTCTGGATTTCCCTCAAGGCAGAGGGGGTAGGAAGATCAGGGACCATCAGGGTGAGTTGCCAGAGCATACTGGACATGCCATGGCCTCTTGTCCACTTGTAAAATGAGTGTAAGAATTACTGCTCACAGGAGAGAGTGGAGAGGTAATGAATCAGTGTTTGGCACACTATAGGTGCTCCGTATCAGCTCTTCCCAGTGTTTCTTTTCCAGCAGAGCTTGCTCTCTGATAATTCCTTCACATCTCTCTGCTCATGCCTCAAGCTTAACCAGAGGCATGGCTTAATAGGAGAGTCAGGTGACAGCTGTGCTTTCTTGCGGTGATGGCCTTCTGAGACATGACTCGTGCTTTTGTTAGCTAACCTATTAGAGGCCGTAATGGAGAGAAAGGCGCACATACTTGTGGATTTGTGGAGACTGCCAGTCACAAGACATTTGATACACAGGAGTCTCCAACTCTGCTTCTAGAGGGATCTCTCATCACCTCCCCACAGTCTGATCTTTGTCTCCTGTCCCCCAAATGAGTGATATCTTACCTAGCTCTTTCACCACGTCCATTAGCAGACAGATGGATCTTAAAATCTATCCCCTCTGAGCAGAGGCTTTCTCCAGTCACACATCACTTAAGCCAGTGTCTGGCAAGCTACATTCTTCTTGTGAAGAAATGAACTGAAGGGAGAGAAAAAGAAACTGGGAAAAGGAAGAAAGCCCTTGGGGAAGTTAATATCTAACAAAATAACAAGGTTTGTGGCGGGGGGGCACACCAAGGTGCTTAATAAATGCTGAATAAACCAACTGAGTTATTACATTTCCCCTCATGTCTGAAGTTTCTAGGCTGAAGGTTCGGTCCACTCTTTCTCCTGGGAGGAGACTACACTGTCTCAACAACCCAGAGATGGGGCATTTGGGAGGATGAGGATAAATGGCAGGAAGAGAAACCCACAGTCAGCAATGTATATTCCATGACTTTCTCTTGAGTTGGGTTTCATACAAATTATATCTACTGATTATGCATTATCTGTCAGGTGCTCAGCTCCTTAGAGTGATAACCCCCACCCCGTCTTTGTAGCAAGTCCATGAGAAAGGTGCTGTGATGGCCTCACAGTAGAGGTGAGGACTGTGGGCCTCGACCAGGCTGTGAAATGAACCCCAGACACACAGCCAAGTCATGGCAGGGGTGTATCATTCACAAGAGTCAAGCCTTGATCTCACCATTGTACCATATCGCCTCCTCCGTTATTAGCTAGTGTGACCCCGGACCACCTGCTTCTTGACTCTGCATCTCACATTTCTTGTCTACTGCATGAAGGGGTGGGTGACATAGTCTCTATGTTTCCTCTACCTTTACCTCTTAATAGCACTTTCAGTTCTCTAATGCAAAGGGAGTTTAAATAAAGCCTATTTTTCAATTCTCAGGAAAGCTAGTGAGATTCCAATTAGTTAGCATCCCCAGACCACCACAAAAGCAGAACTTTCCTCTAGGTTGTCACTCCAACTCATCCGCTGCTCATTGTCCTTGCCCTTTGGTTAAGGTTACCAATGAGAAGAAAGGATCTCCAAAATGCTTTCCCAAGGTATTCCTTTTCCATACCCCCACCACTCACCCCAGCATTTGCCTATTCCTGATGCCCACAGGCAGGTTTAGGTAGGATGACACAGAGTCATACTTAACAAAATAATATTAATCCCCCCCCCAATATTCAAAGTGAAAGAGGAAGGAAGTAACTTCATTTAAGCATGGAAAATAAAACTGCACACAGCATATGCCAGCTCCAGACCCAAACCAGTCCCTCACATTCGGTTGTGGTTGCACAGAGTTGAGGGAAAGGGGGAAAAGTGCTATTTTCAGTTTCTGTAAAGTATTGAGGAAAACTGCAGAAATACATCCAGACTCCCAAGTTTGTGCAGAAGATATCCAGTTCCTTCATTCAGTGTAATAGCAGGCTAATATTAGAATCTCTGCCTTAATAAGCAGCTATTTAAAAAAGAAAAAAAAAAGAGAGAAAAAGCTACCTTATTATAGGGTGGGAAATTCCCAGGAAGAATATGGGAAGGAATCTGCAGCCAATATACACAGCTTTAAATGTTACTTTAAATTCAATTTTAAAAGAGAGATTTAGCAGCTGTGATTAAAGTCTCTTGTCTCTGAATCTGCAAACACAGAAATACGGTGCTGAGGAATTTAGACATCTATCATGGGCTTTAGATAGCTTCTAACCTTTCAGCTGCCTTTGGGTATTTTAAAGTTGTACATATCTGCTTTTCTCTCCATAAATATGAGGCATCACATTTATCTAGTGGAGAATGAACATATTCTGATAGCAGAAAGCTCTTTTGTATAGAGAGAAATGGAGGGAATGGAGTAAAAAAATAAAATCTTAGGGCTTCTCCTTTCTTACTTTTGACTCAGGTTAAGATAAGTAGAAAATCTAACTCTAAATGGCTTAGGATCTTAATTTATCAAGCTTCCTTCTGATTGAACAAGAAGTTCATTAAGGAGATTTCAAAATTGGCTCATTCAGTGACTCAAAGATATCATTATGGATCCAGGGTTTGGGGTTTTTTTGTTTTTTTCCTTCTTTCTGGTCTGTCATATTCAATCTATCAGTTCTGTCCTCGAGCTCTTCCTCCTCATGATCACAAGATGGCTGCTGAAGTTCCAGACATTACATGCAGATGTTGCAACTTCAAGCAGAAGCAGTCTTCTCTTCCTGTATAACTATTTTGGGAAGCAAGGAAATCTTTTCCAGAAGTCTCCACATACTTCCTCCATGATTTATAAGACAGAATTTCATCTTATTTTTATTGCATGGCTAGGATCATGAAACTACCATGACAGTCTTAGATTAACTGTGACCCTCTTGAAACATATAACCTTGTGGTGGAGGGTAGGTTTAAAATGTAACCAAGTCCCTAGGAACTTGGAAATTTGAAAGAAAATAATGGATGTTCAAGCCAACCAATAATGCTAGTGTGCTCCAAAATGAAACATTCCTAATAGTCTGCATTACTGAAAACATTCAGAAGGGAACATTCAGGAAATATGGAGAAATATATTTTCTTATATCTACTGCAACTATTTTTCCAAAATTGCAGATCAGATTAATATAAGTGTCTTTAGGGGAAATAGTTGATGGAAAATAATTTGAAAACTGAGACTTCTGTATTAAAAAAAAAAAATCCAAGATATACAAGCACTCTACATTTCATGGTTAGACTAGAATACAGATTAAGTGCACAGACTCTAAAGGCCACAGTATGAGGGTTCATATAATGCCTCTGTCACTTACTAGCTGCTAACTCTGGGTAAATGATGTAATTTCATCATGAGGATGATAGTGGCACTTAGTTGTCAAGAGGACAAAAGGAGTTAAGACTGGTACAGAGTTTATTTTTTTATTTTTTATTTTTTTTATTGGTACAGAGTTTAGAACAGTGCCTGCCACACAGAAATTGTTACACAAATATTACCCAAAATTGTTATCTAATAAGTATCTTATCGCTTCGGGATCCCTGGGTGGCGCAGCGGTTTGGCGCCTGCCTTTGGCCCAGGGCGTGATCCTGGAGACCCGGGATCGAATCCCACGTCGGGCTCCCGGTGCATGGAGCCTGTTTCTCCCTCTGCCTGTGTCTCTGCCCCTCTCTCTCTCTCTCTCTCTCTGTGTGACTATCATGAATAAATAAAAATTTATAAAAAAAAAAAGTATCTTATCGCTTCATATGCAAACGGATCTTTTGAAACCTCTATCCTTAGGTTCAACGTGTGTTCAAGAATATTTGCTGAACAAAGGAATGAATAGAAAATTACCCCTTCTCAATCTTTTCCTACACGGTATTTATCTTTGTCAGGAACTAAATTAAAATTTCTTCTCTTGTTAATTTTTTAAAACCACAATCCAACTAAATCTAAAGCAGATAAATAGACTCTGAATTTCTTCTAAAATGAAGGCTCCCTGGTCAGGGGCCATGTGTGTTTTCTGCACTACTCTGTCTCCTGCATGTCTGGCACACCTAAGAGTTCAGTATATATTGTATTTTGTCTTTCTGTAAATGAATGAGCAAATAGACATAAAAGTTTCTGTCTCTCTCTTAAGTCTGCCCCCATAGGCAAAATTGGGTAAGTGGAAATAGATTCCTCTGGAAGATCTCAATCTTTTTTCCTTAAGTTCCTCCTTTGGTACAAACTTTATCAGTTCCTGTCTCCATCCTCCATCCTTTCATAATCTATCTCTTCTTCCCCACTGAACTTGAAAGTATCTAACCAAAAGCAGGTAAAGATGAAGAAATTCATAGCAAAATGAAATAGGTAAAAAAAGACTCAAAGCTGTCTTCTGCTTCTAGCCATGACAGAACAAGTTGCACCAGACTTACTCTCTGTTATGGATTTAATTGTGTCTCCTAAAAAGATGTTGTATTCCAACCCCCTAGTACCTGTGAATGTGACCTTATTTGGAAAGATAGTCCTTATAGTTCGTCAAGTTAAGGTAAAAACAGTGGGGTGGATCTTAATCCAATATGGATTAAGATTATAAAGGGAGCACTTTATGTAATTGAGTACTGGATGTTATATGCCACTGAAGAATCACTAAAATTGACCTCTGAAACTAATTTTAAAGGGGGGGTGGTGGCAATTGGAACCAGAGACATTGACAGAGGGAAGAACATGTGTAGACACAGGAAGTACTTCCTCTACAAGGCAAGGAATGCCTAAGGCTACCAGTAGCTAAGAGAGAGACGTGAAATGGAATTCCCTTCTGAGCCTCCAGAAGGAAGCTGACATTTTTTTTAAGGATTTTATTTATTTATTCATGAGACACAGAGAGAGAGGCAGAGACATAGGCAGAGGGAGAAGCAGGCTCCCCACAGGGAGCCCGATGTAGAACTCAATCCCCAGGCCCCAGGATCATGCCCTGAACCGAAGGCAGACACTCAACCGCTAAGTCACCCAGGCATCTCCAGATGGAGCCAACCTTGCTGACAACTTAGTTTTGGACTTCCAGCCTCCAAAACTATGAAACGACAAATTTGTTTCTTAAGTCACCCTAGTTTGTGGTGCTTTGGCAGTCCTAAGACCCTCCTACTGAAAACAGCTATAAAACTGGACAGAATTTATGAGGGAACTGCTTGTAGACATTTGGACAATAGTCAGTACAGGCTCGTGATCCTTGAGAGAAGACAAACACATGAGATAAATAAAAGTGGAAAGAATTCATCACCAGCAGATCTGCAATATAAGAAATGTTGAAGGGGATTCTTCTGGCTTAAGGGAAATGACATCAGATGAAAACAACCCACAGGAAGGATAAAGATACCAGAAATGAAAATATGTGGGTAAATCTAAAGAGTGCTTTTTTTGTTCTCTTAACTTCTGTAAAAAACAACAGATTATTTAAATAAAAGTGTTAACATGCAGTTAAAGGGCTTACTACATAAGTAGATGTAGAATAGATGTCAAAAGTCACAGAAAAAGTGGGGGTAGGGTGCATGGGATTTCACAGTGGTAAGACTTTCACATTTTATGTGAAATGAAGTGGTATAATGTCAACTCTAGGTACTCTGTGATAAGTTAACATTTTATACTGTAATTCTTGGAGGAACCACTGAATAAAAATATAAAGAAGCGTAGCAAAAAGCCAATAGGGAACAAAAAAGAATACTAAAAATATTCAATTAACTAAAAAGAAGGAAGGAAAAGAGGAATGGAGGAACAGAAAAAAAAAAACGATGAGAGAAATAGTAAACTAATAAGGAGATAGAATTACACACAAATAAAATTATATTAAATTGTAAATGAACTAAATACTCCAATTAAAAGGCAATAGTGTCAGACTGGACAAAAAAGCAAGAGATCCACTTTATATATAAAGATGCAGATAAACTGAAAGTAAAACAACGGGGAAAAGTTATGCAAAGAACAAGCACAAATAGATGATGCAGCTGTATTTGTGCTAGAGAAATAATTCTAGCCAAAGAACTGTGCTAAAAAACCTTAATACAGGATTGATAAGGATAATATTATCTTTCTTTCAGTAAGATCAAAGAGTTAGTTATCCAGAAAGATATAACAGTCTTAAATGCATATGTACCCAATAACACAGCTTTAAAATAAAAAAAGCAAAAAGTGACAGAATTAAAGGAATAAGCAGATGAATCAATAACTTGAGTTTGATATTTTAACACTCTTCTCTTATTAATTGATAAATCAATTAGATGTAAAGTCAGGATGGATATAGCAGATCTAAATCACACTATCAACAAACACAATCTCAATTGAAGTTTATAAAACATTTCACCCAACAACAGTAGATCACGTAGTCTCTTCAAGTGCACAAGGAACATTTACCAAGCTAGGTCAAACAATGGGCAATAATATAAGTTTCAATAAATGTAGAAAGATTAAAGTCTTGCAGTGCATGTTCTCTGGGTACAGTATAATGAAATTAAAAATCATATGATGCCCAAAAATCCCAAAACATTGTAGAACTATAACAATACATTTCTAAATAATCCATGAATGAAAAAATCACAAGGGGTAATTAAAGTATTTTGAACTAAATAATATAAAAATACAATCTATAAAATTTATGATACATAGCTAAAGCTGCACTTAGTAGGAAATTTACATCATTAAATGCTTACATTTGTAAAAAAATGTTTTAATATCAGTGGTCTAGCTTCGTATCTCAAGAAGCCAGAAATAGTAAACTTCAATAAAATAGAAGAAATTAAACGTCTTTGAAAAGATGAATAAGGGATGCCTGGGTGGCTCAACAGTTGAGCATCTGCCTTTGGCTCAGGGCATGATCCTGAAGTCCTGGGATTGAGTCCAGCACTGGGGTCTCTGCATGGAGCCTGCTTCTCCCTCTCTGTCTGTCTGTCTGTCTCTCTCTCTTTCTCTCATAAATAAATAAATGAAATATTAAAAAAAAGAAAGAAAAGATGAATAAAATGTGTCTAATTAACCTGTAGCAAAATTGGCTGGAAAGGGAGGGAGAAGTAACAAATTACTAATATCAGGAAAGAAAAATGAGATATCACTAAAAATCCTACAGATATTAGGAGGATAATAAAGGAATATCATGTAAAATAAACATTAGGCCAATAAACTCAACAACTTAGAAAAAACTGGATAAATTCATTGACAAACACAATTTACCAAAACTAACATAAAATGTATTAAAAAATCTGAATGGCCTTGTATCTATTAAAGAAATGTAATTCATAATCAGAAACTTTTCCAAAGAGAGAACTCCAGGCCAAGATTATTTTGCTGGGAAATTTTATCAATTAGTCCTCAAAATTCTGTCAACTATAACACACACACACATACACACACATATGAAAAGATGCTTGATTATAATTAGTCTTCAGGGAAATGCAAATCAAAATCCTACTAAAAGTTACTACTTCATACACATCAGAATGGACGTGAAAACTCCGACTGCTGGCAAGTATATAGAGCCACTGGAACTGTCATATATTGCTTGTGAATTATCCCTCTGGAAAGCTTTCTGATACGTTTTTATAAAGTTAAACATAAATGTACTCCATGACTCATCAATTCTGCTCCCAGGGATTTACTCTGGAGACATGAAAACACCATCATGAAAATACTAACACAAGAATGTATGTAGGAGTATTTTAAAAAGTGGGGACAAATTTCCAGTCATAAGATAAACATGTTCTGAGGATCACAGTATTGAAACTACCATTGAAAATATGGTTTTATACACTTGAAATTTGCTGAGAATAGATCTTATGTGTTCTTACCATACACATGCAAGTTAACTATGTGAGGTGGTAGATTAACTTGATTTTGGTTCTCATTTCACAGTGTGTATGTATATTAAATCATCAAGTTATATACTTTAGACATGTACAATTTTGTCAATTATTCCTCAATTAAAGTGGAAATAAATAAATAAAAAGTAATAGTCTAAAACAGGAAGCAAATCAATGTCCTTCAACGAGAAAGGAGATAGAATAGGGTTTATTTGTATTGTGGGATAGTACTCAGCAATAAAAAAGGAACAAACTGCTGATAGATCAAACACTGGTAAAGCTCACAGGCATCATGTTGATGGGAAGAACGAAGACACAAAATGCGATTTCATTTTCATGAAGTTCAAGAACAAGTGAAAGTAAATCTGTGGGAATTTGCTTCTGTGGGCACAGAGGATTGGCTGGAAAGGGGCATGAGCAGTGGTGTGCTGGTAACCTGGCTCACTAGGGGAAAAAACATCCCTTGTTTATAGCGTTTGTTGATTCCCTACCTTGGCCATCTTTAAACTAACGATATTATTTAGAGATGAGATGTAGCAAATTGTCTGGGTAGTAGCTGACTGCAGCACACCACTGGCACCATGGGATTTTTTGGCCTGATTAGGTACATACCCAAGTCATCCTAGAAACTAAATTGGCCCCATCTCTCAGGCTGGATGGAGAGTCTTCGTTGGAGTTGGCCCTCCTCCAGTCAGGCCAGTAACCATCATCCTGGGACCCATTCCTCCTTCTAGCATTATTCTTACTTCACATTCTCTGTAACTTTCCTCTGTAGGCATTTTTGTTGTCCTGGTCTTTGACTTCCAGGAGTAACAAACAATGTTTCGCTGAATCCATTCATTCATTCTCAAAACTCTTCCTAAGTGGCAGCTTTGTTTCTGGACTGCTCTATGAGGCCATGTGCAGCTGGTTAATACAAACGCTTTGAAGATGGTGTTAATGACTCCAAGCAACCAGAAGCACAGCAGCAAATAATGAAATAGTCATCCTTCAGCAGATGACTCTGGAACCGAACCTAAACCTTGTTTCCCTCCTGTGAGGGTCTGACCCCTCGCAAACAAATCTTCCATTTGGACTCCACCAGTCCTGGGATAGATAACAGCCCTCCCTTATTAAGGGATTTGTTGCTGAGTATTATTTGGTATTTAATTTTATTTTGGGTCAAAGGCTTCAAAGCCTCACCTTTTTTTTTTTTTTTTTTTTTTGTCTGTAAAACTCCCATTATCTCTCCTTATAGATCTGTCATTGATATGGGCCTATAAATACATATGGCTTTGTTTATAAAGACATACAATATGCACACCCGATTGCTATCTGTGCACCAAGCTTATATTTGGAGAATCCTTTTCAGAGCTAAATTTGATACAGTGCAGAGGCAGCTGGTGGATTAGAGGGGCCAGGAGGGAGAGTCACTGGTTATCAGTATAGAAAGACTGGGTGAGGCATGGATGCTCTGAATGCCAAGTGCCAAGTATTCACCGGGGACAGGGAGACTAAGGATGCAGGAAAGAAAAGGGACAGAGACAGGCAGGCACACAGCCATTCAGCCCCTCTTTTGTTTAGGGTTTTCTACCCGTAGGGACATGCTCAAAATCAAAAGTCTTAGTGGAGGGACCTCACAGCCCAGCTCTGCCAGACAATTTTCTCCTCGTGCCTTCAAACTTACCTGCATGATTGAGAGGGCCACTTGCTCCTAAGCAAAGCCTGGGGACTCGGAGGGTAAAGGAGAATAATTAAAATAAATTAGAGGGTGAATGGGGGATGGGAGATCATGCCTGGTCCTGCTGCTCAGCCTGAGGCTCCAAAGGAGCAGGGCCAGGTAGGATTATTGCCAGGAGACGATCTTCCCCAAATCATGTCCCTATCATAATGATACAGACGTCTGTCTCCTCCCAGAGTGATGCTACTGTCCATTCAGTCTATGGCTCTAGGATCTGGTAACTTTGTTGGTAAGTAGCAACAACTGCCAGCTTGCACATATTTAAAACAGTTCCACATATTTTTCTGTCTTTACTATTTTACAAGGTTGGTTTTTGGGGTTTTGTTTTTGTTTTTGGTATAACAGCGGTTCTGAACCAAGGGTGATTTTGCTCCCAAGAAACATTTGGCAATGTTTGGAGACATTTTTATTTGTTGCAATCGGGGTTGTGGGTGGGGTGGGTTGCTGGCACCTAGGGTGGAGTTGACAGATAAAATACAGGACACCCAGTTACATTTAAAATTGAGATAAACAAAGAATTCTCTGGAGTTTGTTGTTTGTTGTTGTTGTTTAGTATTAGAATGTCCCAAATGTTGTACACATCATATTTTCTCTAAAAAAAAAGTATTCATTGTTTATCTGAAATTCAGTTTTAGTGGCTTTCATGTACGTTTATTTGCTGGATGCTGCTAGACACCCTAAAAGCACAGAATAGTGCCCTCTCTACCTACAAAGAATTATTCAGTCCAAACATCCATAATGCTGAGGCTGAGAAACCTGATGGTACATGGTAACAGAAGCATAGTTCAGGTGCTAGAAAATAGACGATTTCAAATTCTGAACAGATATACCAAACGTGACACCCGTCAAATGAACACGCAGCCTTTATGAGTCATTAATATACATTTATGTGTACAACTTGTTTCACCTCTAACTTGAACCCTTTGAACAAAGGCATCATCAGCCTGTGCCCCCTCATCTTTCTGCAGAGGTGTTGGTGGTCATCTCAATAAAGGTCCCTAAAGATATCAGGTCCTGGGGATACCTGGGTGGCTCAGTGGTTGAGCATCTGCCTTCGGCTCAGGTCGTGATCCTGGGATCCAGGATCTAATCCCACATCAGGCTTCCTGTGAGGAGCCTGCTTCTCCCTCTGCATGTGTCTCTGCCTCTCATGAGTAAATAAATAAATTAAAAAAAAAAAAAGGTATCAGGTCCTAACCCCTAATTAATGTTACCTTCTTAGGCAAAGGGGTCTTCACAGATGGGATTACATGAAGGAGATTATTTTGGATTATCTATGGACCCTGAATGGCATGACAAGTGTCTCCTGTAAAAGAGAGATTTGGCACCCTCAGAGGAGAAGGCAATGTGGTGGAAGCAGAGTGAGCAGTGAGGATATTGGCGTCTATATTGGAACAAGGCATCCACAGCCAGCAGCTACCACAAACTGGGAAAGGCCAGGAACCCATCTACTATAGAGTCTGCAGGGAGTGCAGCCTTCCCACACCTTCATTTCAGCTCAGGGAAACTCATTTTGGACTTCTGGCCTCTAGGACTGTGAGAGAATAACTTCGGCTGTTTCCGCCACCAAGTTTGTGATAATTTGTTACAGCAGCCCCAGGAAATTAATACAGTGTTCTCCTGAGGATCAAAGCCAGAGTCCACTCCTTCCAGGAGGGTGTGTCCCAGTGTCAGAACAAACATAACCTACTAGATCCAAGACAGGGAACCAGAGGCAATGTGGCCTTTGTTGATATTCATCTTTGTGTCACAATGCAGGATATTTCTGGTGATGAATTTTGAGCTCTGTAATGGTCTGTAGTGGAAAAATAGGCAACTCCTCAGATCTCTCTACAATTTTAATAGGGAACATGTGTGAATGTCTAGGCACTGTGAAGCCCATGTCTAGAACTTGGGAAAAAAGTTGCCTAAATGAAGGCCTACTTATGCTTGCCTCCCAGCAATTGTGAGTCAACTCAGCTGTGGCTGGTGAGCGGGCTTTTGGGGAACAGGAGACTTTATCCCATGTGGTCCCATCTAGAGCTGAGGCCATAGGATTGAGGAAAATAAGCTTTTGGTTCAGAGGAGGAAATACCATATTTTGTGTGGCGTGTGTGTGTTTTCTGGAAGGTCAGTCATTTGAGGTCCTTTGGAAATATCTTGTGAAGAGATTGAGTCCCGAGGGATGGCTACACATTTCTTTGAAAGCCTTTGGACATTTGGCTGTGCTCTGGAGATGGATGGCCAACATCAGGAAAATGCATGCTTCCAAATGAAAAATAGGAAAACATGTCTCAGTGCCAAGAGTGATAAGAAGTTCTTATCTCTTGAGTAACAAGAAAACATCCCGTGGTTATTATAGGGGAACAAACAAGCAGAGACTCTGTGGTCTGTCCTGGGTCTGCACCTCTGGCTGGAATCCCTTCTTTTTCTCCTGCCTGTCTTAGTTGAACCTGGGACTTGAGAGTTTTTAAAACAACCCAAAGAAGTGCAATGGGCTTTGCCAATTTGGTGTTGGGAGATCAGCCGTCATCTCTTTGTTGTAGTAATTTCTGGAAAGAGATGCCAAGTTACTCACTTTACTAGAATGCTATGGAGGGATTGGTGGTGGTTGTGTGGGGGGAACAGGGTGTGTAGCCTTGAAGTGGCTGCAGCTCAGACAGCTGGATCCTGCTGGGCCTGAATATTCCTCGAACAACATGAAGATGGCCAGAGTTCAATGATCAGTCGGCCTTACCTCCAAGGGGCAGACGCTCCAGATGGCCTCTTGAAATCACTCATTGCTGTTGACCAGAAAACCTCACTCTTGGGGCCAAACTTCATTCCTGGGTTAAAATCTAGACTCTGGATTCTCCTAGCTTTTCAACTATCAACCTCTCCAACCCTCCATGTCCTTACACATAAAATTGGAAGAAAAATACCTACTTTACAGGATTGTGACGATCGTGTGAGAAAATGTATACAGAGTGCTTAGCGCAGGGTGTGGTACATGGCAAGTGCTCAATAAATATTATTAGATGCTTCATCAGGGCACTGAGAGTGATCGGGGAGGAGGTGGGTAGGAATCGCTATGCTTTACCCTGTGCAAGGAGACTTTCCATATATATTATACCAGTCTTCATAATAGATACTCTGAGTTTTTCCAAATTAGTCTGATAATATGGAACACATTAACATGCTAGGCAGCTGTCACTGTCATCATTTATAGGACCCCACCTGTCACAAAGAATGCAAAACTCGCTCCCCAAATACCTAGGATCATGCCCTCTGTGTGCGTATGTGTATGTGGGTGTCTTGGAAATATCTCAACTCTACCATTTTATGTCAAAGTCAGCTTACACTTTAATCCAGTAGCCCGAGGACAACAAAATAATGAGATATATGAATGTGCAGATGAAAAGAGTTGTTTTACAATTGCTTTTCAGTTTTCCATCCCTCACTAGTCAAGGAAGGGTAGTGGCTAACAACAACCCGTACTGGCATTTTTATTTTGCAACACAAAACGAGATGTGGAATAGGGTTTTCCCCAGAGCTCATCTTTTCTCAGTAAAGCTGTGTAAATTATTTCTCCACACCTACGGTCTTTCCAATATGCCCTGGCCACCTCTGTGTGTCTGGGGTTATAAAACATAACTCCACTCTTGGTGCTCTCAGTGATATTAGCTGCTCTGGAGCATGACCTTTCAACCTTGGCATTATTGACATTTTGGGCACAATAACTGTGTACTGTGGCACTGTCCTGTGCACTGCAGGATGTTTAGCAGCATCCTGGCCTCTACCCATCAGATGCCAGTAGCATCTCTTGAGTGTGACAATTGAAAACATCTAAAGAGACATTGTCAAATGTCCCCTGTAAAAGCCACTTTTCTATCTGGCTTATAAGGCTCTGCCTGTTTCCATCCTGCCTTTTTCTGTGGTCTCTCTCTCAACACTGCCTCTCTGCTCTGTGAGCCAGCCAAGTGGAAATTATTTCAGGTCGTTGACAAGGGCTCCTTCACGTCTGCCCCAACTCTGAGTTAGGGGCCTAGGAGATATTTCTTCTCTCACAGCACTTACTCACCACATGATAACTGCTGTATATTTTTCTGTGACATGTTCCCTTTCCAATGCCCTCCCATGGCTGGTCAGCTCAATGAAGGCAGAGGCCCCACCCCTAGTGCTCCCCGCTGTGTCCCAGTAGCCAGCACAGTGCCTGTCATTACATAGATGCTCAATAAATGTTTATTTAATGTGCTCCTTAAAAAAAATCACTCTCTGGAAGAAAGGAATATTTTCTTTGAAGCCCTTTAATTTGTGGAGACCATAAGTAGGTCTTGCTGACCTGTTTGTCCATATATTAGCAGATCTTAATTATAGGATAGATGTTCTGGATTTTGAGGCTCATTTCATCAATCCCCCTGACTTGATGCAAGTTTATGCTTGAGCATTCAGGGCAGACAATTGTCATTAGCTCTTAACACATGATCATCAAAACATTTTTAAAGGAAAGAAAGGGGGCCCGGAGCCAGTAAGTCCCAGATCTGGCCCCTGAGCTCCTAACAGGGGCAAAAGCCAGCACAGCATGGGGTAGGATGAAAATCCAGCTCAGTGCAAACATAGTTAATAAGGGAGCCCTAGAATATGAAAAGCTGCTGACAAAAATCAGGACTATTTAGTCTAGAGGAGAAGATTGAGAAGCAATCTGATAGTGCCACTTTAAACTACCTGTAGCCTGGGGCCATTGCAAACAATTCAGATGGATGGTCTGTTTGAGGTGAGTGGACAGGCCCAAACTTGTGTCTACTGAGAGGGGATTGCTTGTTAAAGGAATTTAAGTAGGCACTTTCGAGGGTGTAATTTCAACTGAGCTTTTGGAGCAAGTCTGAGAGTAAAAGGCAAAACAAACTTTGCTTAGGGACTGTCCCAAAATTTCCCACTAATAGGCTATTTACTGTGGATTTAAGTTTGGAACTTAAATGAGAATTGCAGGCCATCTGGTTTTTCCCACTGGCTCCAGACAGGACAGTATCCAAACGGAGGCATATGTTGGCGGCTTCTTAAAACACACACACACCACGCACGCACACACACCCCTACTTTTGCACACGAACACATACTACTTCTTGCTACTCCCCATGATACATACTGCCCCTTTTCTTCCCAGGTCCATTTCATGACTGTTTCTTTGCCTGTTATATATTGGGTTGCTTTTACCTTCCTTTAGAGGAATTATAGAATTCAATAAGAGAATTTTCAAGGTCCTCACTATATAGAAGAGGAAGCTGCAACACAGCAAGGATGAAGAACTCTTCCAAAGCTCAGAGGGATTTAGAATATTTGGGCCTAGTGCCAGTTCTTTGGTCAACTCCCAACAACATCCTCTACTTATATGTAATCAAGAGCCAGCATAGAGAATCAGAAGGCATTAGAAAGTTAGATCAGAAAACAGTTGGTGGAACATTTAGTATTCCTTGGGTTCAAGCAACCTTTCTTGGCCAAGGTTTTATGCAAAACTTAACCCCTACAGAAAGTGATTCGAGTTAACTTTTTTCTCAGTTCTCCTGGAGTTGGCACATATCTGGTACCATTCTAGAAGAGAAGTTAAGCAATTACATACAAGTGCTAGGGCATTAGGGATTCATACTCTAGTGTAGGGGCTAACAAACATTCTCTGTAAATATTTTCAACTCTGTGGACCCTATAGTTTCTATCACACCTTTCCACCCTGCCTTCTGTGGCATGAAAGTAGCAACAGACATTACATAAATGAACGGGAAGTGGCTGTGCTTTAGTCAAATGTTATACACTAAAAGAGGCAGTGGATAGATTTGGTCTGCAGGCTGTAGTTTGCCCACTTTTGCTTTAGTGGAATTGTAACTGAAGAGTATTGAGTGCATGCAACAGAATATACTGAAGAAGAAAGAGAAGTATTCAAAGAATAACTCATAGAATAACTCAGGAAGGAAAAGCCCTTGGGAAGCTCCAGGGATCTATATACCCCTTCCCTGGGGTATCCTGGTTAGGGAAAATCAGTAAGTTTCTAACAGGGAATCTCATTGGCTTAATTGGTGTCACAAGCCCACCACTTAATAGGCAATCCCACCATGGATGAGCAGAAGGGAGGAGAGGTAACTCCCCACACAAAAGCCAAGGGACTCTAGCAAGAAGGGAAAATTGATGTGGGGCCACCAGAAAAAAAAAAATCATCTCCATCCTTTAAAGAAACTTTCTGAATATAAAGGGGCATGTTAAAAAATAAAATAAAATAAAGGGACATGTTCTTTCTGAATCCTGGCATTGGTGCCATATAGAGAACGTTCAAAAACAAATAAAACAACTTTAGACTCAGCTGCAATTTCAACTGCTAACCCAGATCCTGAAATCTTCAGCACAAGAAGTGTGAAATGGGGTCATGGAAGAGTCATGGAGAGAGCTTGTCCAAATTCCAAACAACCACACCCTGAGTTTTCAATCTCTATGCTTAACCAGCACTAGACTAGCAGCTCCACACTGCAGAAACTAGGTCTGTTTTGCTCACCTTTGCAATGCCCGAGACCTATCAAGTCAGACACTTGCCAGTTCATTCATTCAGCCATTGATTCACTCATTCATTTACCTAACAAGTATTTGGGAACCTTCTCCAGTCGAGTTCTGGGGATGCAACGGTGTGCAAAGGTAGGCATGGTCCTTGCCCTTATAGAATTTAATATAAGGGTGGGAGAAGGGATGGACTCTAATTTTTAAAAGTCAAACAAATATAAAATTATAACTGTGATAAATGCTGCAATGTAGCAGGAGAAGGATCCATCATACTTGCAAATACTGGGGTAATAGATATGGTAAGAGTAAATGTGGGGCAGAGCATCTTCAGCAGAGAGAACAGCACATGCTAAGGTCATGTGGCAGAAGGGAACATGAAAGAAAGCTAATGTGGCTACAGCATATAGATGACAGAAAATCAAGGTCCAGATGAGGCTGGAAAAATAAGGACCAAAATGTGTGGGGCTATATAGGGCCAAGTTAAAATGTTGCCTTGTATCCTAAGAGTCTTGGGAAGCAGCTGGGAGATGCCATTCAGATTTACATATTGAAGATAAATCTTGAATTGCTAAATAGAAAATAGCCTGGGTGGCTCAGTCAGTTAAGTGTTTGCCTTTGGCTCAGGTCATGATCCCAGGATCCTGGGGTCAAACCTCCCTGCTCAGCAGGAAGTCTGCTTCTCCCTGTCCCTCTGCCCTTCCCCAGCTGTGCACTCTCTCTCACACAGGCTCTCTCTCTCCCAAGTAAATAAATACAATCTTTTAAGAAAAGAAATAGAAAATAGCTCAGGGTTAGCAGGAGTGGATACTGGATGAAGAAACTAGTTAGTAGGCTATTGACAAAGACTTGATTAGGGGTGGCAATAATGAAGAGAAACTGATGGTTGGAAAATACTTGAAAGGTAGAAGAGTTTGGATTGGCCAATGGATTGAATGTGAGGAGTGAGAAAGAGGGAGGTATAAATAGAAACTTCTAGGACCATTGGTATCCAATAAAAATTGTTGAATCATTTAATGAATACCTGCTCCTCCATCAGAACACAGGGACATCCTTAGATGTCTTCCTTTAAAGGCATGAATTTAAGGCTCACTGATTACTTTTCCAATTTGCTGTCAAGGTTCTGTTCAAATAGCTCCTCTACTGAGAAACCCTCATAACTTACGTTAGCCACTCCCTCCTCTGTATCCATGTTACACTGTTCATACAAATAAATTTATGTTTATGAGATGGATGACTGGCGGTAGATGAAATGGAGAGATTATAAACACATTTAGGGCAGGGGCTGTATCATACTCACCCATCTTTTACCAGTTTACTAGTTCTGTATATGCTACATAAAAGGGGCCAGAAAAGTTTGTCACCTTAGTTAAATTGGGTTGGAAGCCTGCAGCTCTCCTCTCAGAGCTTCCAGTCTAGTTTGGTAAATAAGACAAAAAGACAGTCTAAAAATATTGTTTAAAATCCAACTAAGGAACTGAGCATGACCAAGGTCTGAGGGATTTGATAGAGGTTATGAATCAAGAGCATTCTTTGGGGTTTGAAGTTATCTAAGGACACTTTGTGAGCATTGCATGGAGAGCTCCCTGTGGATGTTCCCAACTTTGGAACTGCCTTGTGTAATTCTATTTGGAATGACTTTTTTTTTTTTTTAATAGCCTGTTGGAACCTCTCTGAGCTTCCCCCCATCTTCTATTCCATCAACTTTTTTTTTAATTTAAATTATACTTAGTGAACATACAGTGCAATATTCATTTCTGGAGTAGAAGTCAGTGATTCATCACTTACATACAACACCCAGTACTCATCACGAGTGTTCTCCTTAATCCCCATCACCCGTCTAACCCATCCCCCACCCACATCCCTCCATCAACCCTCAGTTTGTTCTCAATTGTTAAGAGTCTCTTACGGTTTATTTCTCTCTCTCCATTTTTTTTCATTCCCCCCTTCTCATATGTTCATCTGTTTTCTTTCTTCAATTCCACACACGAGTGAGATCATGCTGTATTTGTCTTTCTCTATTTCACTTAGCATGTTACACTGTAGCTCCATCCATGTTGTTGCAAATGGCAAGATTTCATTTTTTGATGGCTGAGTAATATTCCATTGTGTATACATACCTCATCTTCCTTATCCATTCATCTGGACTCTCTCCATACTTTGGCTATTGTCAATAATGCTGCTAT
This sequence comes from Canis lupus familiaris, assembly GCF_011100685.1. Taxonomy (NCBI): domain Eukaryota; kingdom Metazoa; phylum Chordata; class Mammalia; order Carnivora; family Canidae; genus Canis; species Canis lupus. The sequence continues at coordinate 23,936,255 of NC_049258.1, read as the reverse complement.
GAACATCAGAATGCTTTCACTTCTTAGAATCTTATTTTTGTGTCCTTTGGTTAAATCCCTAGTAGTGCATTTGCTAGATTGTAGGGTGGTTCTATTTTAACTTTTTGAGGAACCTTCAAACCATTCTCCAGACTGCACCAGTTTGCATGGAATGACTTTATAAACCCCTCGGGTTGGTCTTGTGGATTCCCTGGGGTCTGCATTATGGAGAGGAGTGGGGTAGTTTGTGGGGAGAGCTTCGGGAAAGATTGGGAGAATGGAATAAGCACACGCAAGCACAGGCCTTGAGAATTCTGGCTTCCCCAGAGCTGAAAGAGGCTGGGTGGTGTAATGGAAAGAAATCAGGAAGCTGTCAGATCTTGTCTTTAAGACAAGATCTTGTCTTGATTCTGCCTCTTTACTTAGCTGGGTGCCCTAAGGCAAGTTGCTAAACTTCTCTCAGTCTTGATGTCCTCATTCCTTAAATGAAGATAATAATAATTAACCTAACTTGTAGTGTGTGTGTGTGCCTGTGTGTGCGCGCACATGTACATGAATCAAATAAGAAATTGCACTTGAAAGTGTGTTTTGGAAACTAAAGCAGGGGTATATATTTCATTTTTTCTGGAGCTCTCCCCAAAGAAACATTGAATTAGAATCTGGGAGTGGGGTCACAGAACAATATTTTTTGAAAGCTTCCAGGGTTATTTTGATATGTTGCCAGTTTTCAAACCTATACATCCAAAAGTCTCTAGAAAGGAAAAAAAAAAGTAACTTAAGAGGTTGTTGGCAAGAAGTTGGAGCAATGATAGAGGCTCCTCAGGGGTTTATAGATAAGAAGGATGAGATGAAGATCCCCCATTTCCCCTGTCCTTTCTCTCTTTTTAGATGCTCCACATCACCTCCAGGGTGAAACCTTCATCATTTCATGCTTACTAATCAGAATCTTGGCTAACAGTCTCCCTATGCTGCTTATCCCTCCAAGGCAGATCTGTTTCATTCGGAGACAGGCTGAGGTATTGGGGAGGTGGGTCACTGTGGGACACACTAAGGATCAACATCCGGGGGAATGAAGGATGTGGGTGGGACAGAAGGAAAATCAGGCAGTCAGGACAAAGGCCTCAGCTGGCCCCATGTGGAGCTCGGGACCTGTGCATGTGCTCCACATGGGGGTGAGGGTACCAGTCGCTGGAGAGGGTGTGGCCCTTCAAAGGGGTTGGCTGTGCGCTCTCCAGGGCCAGCACTCTCAGCATCTGGAGAATTAGTGCTCAGTCCTGAAAAGGTCTGGGCAACAGAGCAAAGGCTTCACTGCAGGCTCACTGCCAGCTGGAGCTCCAGTGTAAGTCCACCTTTCCCTTATGTAAAATCTATCCCCCTACTGTCCACCCAACAGGTTGGCATTCAGAATTCAGCAGCCTACACTTGAACTATACTTTCAGACTGATTCCCTACTACTTTCTTCTTTTTTTTTTTTTTAAAGATTTTATTTATTTACTCATGAGAGACACAGAGGGAGAGAAGCAGGGACACAGGCAGAAGGAGAAGCAGGCTCCACGCAGGGAGCCCGACGTGGGACTCGATCCTGGGTCTCTAGGATCAGGCCCTGGGCTGAAGGAGGTGCCAAACCACTGAGCCACCCAGGCTGCCCTCCCTACTACTTTCTTATATGTTTATTTTACTCCAGCCAAACAGGACAGCTTTCCTTTTCCCATGACTAACCTCTACTTTCCCCTGCATCTTGGGTCAATTAGCCCTCACTTTTTCTTTCTTTAATCTCTCACCATCCTTCAAGGTACACACAATGGACAATTTAAAATTTTTTGACTGCCTACAACTTCCCCTTTTCTTCTGGTAACAATATATGCTCCCTCCTGACTCCCACTTTCCACCTCTCTTTCCCTCTCCTTCCCTCAAACACACACACACACGTCTGTTTTGTACATAGAGTATCTTGGCCAAAGGTATTAGCATAACGATTAAGGTCCAACCAATTATGAAAAGAGCAAAAGATATATTTACTTTGAATATAAACACTTTCAAATTACTCACTAAGTCAAAACTCTGTGAAAACAATCAAAGATTGTGGACATAAGAAGGTAGGTCTTTTAGCTTGATTTTCAATAAGCTTAAAACACCCAATTTTTAAAAGGTCTCTAGTCCAAGAATGTCAAGTCAAATGTTTTTATGGTTTCAACTACTCTAAAAAAAAGTGTGTTGGGGGGAGAACAACCAGACCATGACAAGAACAGTAGACTTAGAGCAAGAAACTGAAGTCAAGTCTCTGTATTCTTCCAATTTGAAAAATTATGCCTTTGAGCAAGTTGACTTCTTCCTCTGGATTTGTATTTGCCCATTTCTAAGAGGAAGGGTTGATGAGCGCTACAGTCCCCATTAGTCCTAACGGTCTGTGACTGTAAGAAAAGGAAAAAGGAAATGGAAGCCTACCCACTGCCATCTCTTCCCATTCTCCTGCCCCCTTGTCCTTCAGGATAAAGTGTTATTGAGCACCTTACACTTTCTCAAGTGAGCCATGTTTTTTTTTTGCTCCCAGGCCATAAGCACTCTCCTTTCTTGAGTCACTTTCTTCTCGGGCTGATTAACTCTTATGAATCCCATGAATGTCAACTTATATGTTACTTTACCTAAAGAATGGGACCCATGGTTTTAGGTTGGGAGTCCCTAGAAGGCACTCCCATAGCATTCTGTATTGTCAAAGACTACCTTTCACTTTATGTATTTACTCAGTTAATTGTCTCCATCTTCAACCCCCACTCCCCAGATAATCATCTCTGAAAGAGCAGGAACACATGGGAGGAACTTAAAAACTGACACCTGGATAAATTAATTGATGAACAAATGTGACATAAACCAATGTAGAAACAGTGCAAGACTGATGATCATTTGCTTCTGGTCCTATTTTTTTTAATTCAGATATTTATTTATCTCTTTCCCACCATGGGACAGATGTTCACATCCGACCCATGAACCATCAGTGAGAGAGGTCATTAACTTCACCAGAGGGAAAATGATGCTGACTGCAATTTTAACCTCCTTTGACTTTCCAAGAACTGCTTTGAGTACATTCTGTTTTCGAAGATCAGCCTCTCTCCTGCTTCCAAAAGCCTGTCCCAGCCTGTCCAGCTCGTCTCTGGCCCTAGATGCAGGGGGGATATTGAGTCCTTCAGTTTCTGAGCCAGTTCCAGCAGAAAAGCAGAGCTTGGAGGAAGCTGGATTTGATATTCTTGGCCTCTGTATGCTCCCTGATTATTATTTTTTAATATCCTGAGAACAGATTAGGATGAAGCAGATTAGGGGAAGTCACGAGATATGTCATAACTGAGCTTCTTTCTCCTGCAGGCATTCCCCTGAGGAGGCAATCTGGATGTATCCCATAGTATCACTGGGTAGGACTTAGGCCTGCTGAGTGGAGGAACCAACTTAAATGCAGTCCATGAATAAGCTTTCCTTTTTCTTCCCCCACCTGACTTATTCATAGAAACTGGGTTAGGTGACACATGTAAGAAAGATCCAGTCACTGAAGGTAATGCTACCTTGTCATTTCTCCTTCCAATAAATATGTTGGCTTTCTTCACATACATACTTGTCTCTTCACAGATGTTCCTGAATCATGAAGGATCCTGCCTTTCCTCCCAGTTGTGAACTGTTGAAATCCCAAATCCAAGCTTTGAGTTTTTGGTACCAGAGGTTGAAGTCCCAACTGTGTCAATCCCTTACATGGGATTGGCCTCACAAGCCTTTGGTGAGTGTTGCACATGATGGCAGAGATGACAGAGTCTGACACAGTCACAAACACAAAGTGGATTCTCAGTTAAAACTCATCCATCCAGTCACTTCCATGGGTGACCAGGGACAGACCAGGTTGATGCCTGTTGTCTGAATAATTATAACTAGTGTGTCCACTTTCCTCTAATAAGTGTTCCATTTGGGTGATGAATTAGAGTTTTAGGGTTATGGCCATCCTACTTATGACTCAGAATTCAATGTGATTCATTTTTTAATTGTTCACTAGAGGGTTCTTCTGAAGCAATGACATTTATTACAGACACACTTTCCCCAAAGTGCTCAGCTACCCCTCATTTTTCCATCCTTCTATCCTCTCTTTCTTAAGCCAAAGGCATATTTCCCACTTACTTGTACTGGGACAACCCATTTAGAGATCAGAAAGACGTGATATAGAAACCACCCCACACTGGATCTATTGGGAGGGTGCAACTTTTATTTTCCCCACATTTCCTTCTAAGGAAGCCACTTAGATCCCTTAAGGCAAAGCCTAGAACATTCCAGAGTACTCTGGGGGTAGCAAATATTTGGCCAAGAAGGAAAGATATGACAAATGGCAAGTTCTTGAAGAATCCAACATGGCATTTTATACCACATGATTCAAGCATCAATGGTTAACCAACAAGTGCTAACAGGAGAAATCTCTGAGTTATGGAAACATAGTGGTATATGTGCCCGTCCACAGTGATCAGCAAAATAGAGAAAATTCCCTCTGCATCTATCTGCCTGTTGACTTCAGTCTGCTCAAGAGGGGCATAGTATTCCTCATGAAAATAGGTTATATTTTGATTAGTATAGCACCATTCTAGAGTATATAGCTCATTAACTTCCAATATTAGTCTGCCACATAGTGCTTTCTATATGACTCTGTGCCCCTGTACATGCTTCCATTTGGTTCCACACCTTCTGTCAACATTTTCAACTTGAGATTAGTTCAATGAGCTTCTTAGTCTGGTTTATGGACTACAGTGTTTAATCTCTTTGTCAGTGAGCCATTCTACACAAAATCCCATCAGCACGTCTCAGACACATGACCCTCATTTACCTCTGGGCCAGAGCATTGCAGGTGGAACTCAGACTGCCCTGTCCATCCTGAGTCCCTCTTCCTCTGATGCTTCCATAAAGTGGAGCTGATCTGCCTGGATCTTCCTGTGCCTCTCTAAATGAACGAAAGTCACGGGAGCCAACTGCTACCAGAGATTAAAAAGATTAATAATAATAATGATTAAAAACCCCAATGGAATGTCAGCAGAGAGCAGACCCTGTTCACGATGTGGTATGTTTTCTAAGCCAATGTGGAGGGGAAAAAAAGGAGGGGGACTGGAGCAGAAACCAAGAATAACATCCGATTTGGTGCTTCCAGCCCATTCCAGGTCTTGACAAACAGGAGGCTGTATCCAGGCTGGTTTCTGGGAAATAGAGTGGATCTGTGTGTTTGCTGGTAGGTGCAGTAGGAAGCATCTGCCTGCCAGCACAGCAGTGAGCAACATGTTGCCGTTGGATCGATTGGACTTAATGTGCAGCTGTGCTCTCACTGAGTGGGGAGCTAATTACTGCAGAAAGACACAAGCTGCAAATTGGGTGACTTCACATGGAAACTATGAGTAAGGTGAACAAACAAGGACTCTTGGAGTTAAGGTGCACAGGCTGGTAAAACAGGCTGGAGAACCATGCTCCTATCCAAAGGGCTGCAGATTGTGCCTCTGCAGATTGAAAGGGGCTCCAGAATTGAGTCAGAAAATGGGTAGAGGGAAAGAAGAAAGACAGAAAACACCCACCCCAAAGTACACAGTGCATGTGGTCTCACAGCAAGTGTCAGAAAACATCCTTCCCATACTTTCCCCTATCATATTTTTTACCCTCTAAGGGTCATCTTTCTCCTCTAAACAAGAGTGAAATTGTCCTCTTTGTCAGATGACTACTTTCAATATGCATACCTACCATTAAGAACGGTGATCACTATAACTTCGATAGTCCATTCTGAGATTTCCTGATCTTCACTTGGTCAAAGTTTCCTCTGACATGTGATTTGCTGTAAATTTATTACATTATTATCTCACTCAACTAGATGGAAAAAATAAAAGGAGAACACCTTGTCCTCTGGCTACTTATAATTCAGAGGATGCAGTTCAAAAATTGTGATATTTCAAAAATCAGACTGTTCATTGTCACTAGTATGTTGTGACTTATGGGAAGTTAGTTAACATCTCTGAAGCTCAGTCACCCCGGTTACAAGGACGGCAAGACTGGTCCCATTAACCTTATGTGACTATCTTGAGAAGCCAATATAAATAATTTAAAAATGGTTTGAAAAGTATAAAATGTGTTTCCAAATGCAAACTAAGGTTATGTCTTAAGAATGACAAAGATCGATCTGTGACTGATTTAATCATTAAATTAAAAGATCGACTTTCTTAGAAATTTTTGAAAATTGTAAATAAACCTACAAATCTTTCTTTACCAGAAATAAAAATTTTAAAACCCCAAACAAACATGTTCCCAGAGCATTTCCTTAAACTCACATTCTGTTTTGCAGACTCTTTGAAAACTACAAAAAGAACTTAAATTTCAGTTGTGGAATAAACATTTTGACTATCTGGAAGGGTAAATGTCTGTTTCCATTAAGTGATCCCAATTTCAAAGGCCTCATCTGAGCCATAAGCCATCATTCTCTACTTGGAAGGCAGAGGAATAAATTCTGACAAGGACAGAAACTCAAGAAGTTGGCAACTTACAAAGATTCTTTATTTTCAAAAAACTATGGTGAGAACAGTATTGGCAAACAGCGATGCTGTATATGTGTAAAAGCGTGCATGTGCAGGCAAGTGCATTTTTCCATTTTAGGATAAAAGTAAATAATAGTGAAGTGAAAGCAATAAGCAATTTTTGCTTTCCCAACACAGTTTCAGAAAAGCTGGTTTCAGAGAAAGGGACACCTAGAAAAATTAAAAGGAAAAAAAAGGAGAATATATATATAGAGTTTGGGTTTAGTTACCGGCTTTGGTGACTTTTGGTGCAGATTTTGTTGGTCATCCTTCCATCATTTCACCCTTTCCTAATTTTTAATGGAACCCTGCTGTGGAACAGGAATTATACCCTTCTCCACAAAACCATATGTTTCACATCACAAGCATGGAGATCCCACTGCCTTGCCAGTGACTAGTTTTCAGTGGGCATGTGCCCCCACATTTGGTTAGACACTGATATATGAAAGGAAGTCTTCTGGGAAGTTTGTAGACATGATACCTTCATTGATTTCATGACATAGCCTTTTGTTCTGCTGGAAGGTGTCAGCCTTCTATGGCTGGAATGAGACAGCCTTGTCATGATCTGAGAGGAAGTAGCCGAAGTATGGCAGACCAAAAGAGTAAAGAGACTCCTATGATAAAGTAAAGAGGTTCTCCTGACATTATTGGGTGGCTGCATAGCCAACACTGGCATTGCCCTCCTTCTGGATTTTTTTTTTTTTTGTATGAGCTAGAAACAGCCCAGTAAGTTAAGTCAGCTGAATTGGGGGTTCCTACAAGTTTGCAGCCAATATTATCCTGTTTCATTCTCCACCTATGTTTAAAAATTGATGCTGTTTATGATATAGAAATGACACTGAATGTTGGAAAATACGTGGGCAGAGTGGGTGCCATGTAGAGAAACATGAATAAATCGCAGCTGAATGACTTGCCAAATGGATTGAATGCATTCTGTCTTAGGCATCATGCTAGGTGCTCTTTGGGAGCCCAAGATCTAGTGCTACCATAATTTCAAGTACATGGTGCTGCATTCTCACAAACCATGGAGTATACACATTATACATATGGTCCCGAGCCATAATTTTTCCCACAAAAGAACCTCTGCTTCTTTGTGTCTCAAATTGCTTATTTACAATGATGTGCTCACTGCATATATATTTTTCTCAATCCATTTAAAGTAAAAGGAATGCTTTGGAGCACCACATCTCGGTTTGACTAGGACTTACTAAACAAATGATTGTTTACCATAAAGCACCTGTTATGAACTAGACATAATGCCAATGGCTTGAGGGGATACAAAATTTTAAAGGCAACTCATGTCTCCAAAAGGTCTATAGTTTAAGAGAAAAGACGTGTAAACATGTAATTACTATATAAGTCCATTTATGTTCTATCAACAACATGAATGAGGTTTTCACGAAGGAGCAGAGTGTGGCAATCCACTTCTAGTTGGTACTGTTAGGCAAGGCTTCATGAAAGACACAGAATTTGAGTTGTACCTTGAAAAACATGTCGGCTTTTGATAAACAGTGGGGATCTAAGCATGAGAACTATAATGGAAAGACCAGCATCAACCCAGGGTGGCAGAAGCAATCTGCAAGACCTGTTCACAGATGGGGCTGACCAGACATTGAAATGACTTAGGACCAGGATGGCATGGCTAAAATATTTCAATGACAGGAACCAGACTGCAAAATATCTTGACAAGCTGGAACCACAGACTGAGTCTAACATGGTGGAAATGAACCGGATGAAATATACCATTTTGCATTTAATTATTAAAGGGGAAAATGTTCATAATCACAGCTGCTTATGGTAAAAAAGACTTCTTGTTTTGGTTGAAAGTGAGCTCCCTATGTATCAGAATAGTATTGTCTAAAAAGCAGAGATACGCCTAGGTTAAATTTCTCTCCAAATATATAGGATGGCTTTAACTTTTTGTTCAAAAGTGATCATAACAGACTGTATTAGCTTTCTATTGCCACCATAATAAATTGTTATAAACTTAGAGGCTTAAAACTCATAAAATTATTATTTTTATTATTATTTTTACAAAATATTCTTTTAATAGTTCCGGAGGTCAGAACTCCAGTAACAGTTCTCACCAGACTGAAATCCAGGCATTGGCAGCCTATATTGTATTCTGGGGCTCTATGGGAGAACCCAATTCCTATTTGTTCAGACTGTTGGTGGTAGCCTATTTCTTGGGTTTGAAGGGCCAATGTCCCTATTCCTTTGCTGGCTGCAAGTTGAGGGCCATCCCCAGCTGCTGGAGGCCACCACATTCCTTGGCTCATGATCTTCCTCCATTTTCACAGCCAGCAATGGCAGGTTGAGTCCTTCTCATGACACATCTCTGTGACACTTCTTCCATCATTGCATTTCATTTTTACCACCAGGAAAGATTCTCTGCTTCTAAGGACTCATAGTGTTAGACTGGGCCCACCTGGGTAATTCAGGGTAATCCCCTCATCTCAAGGTCTATAACCTTAGATACAGCTAACATCCCTTTGCCATATAAGGTAGCATATTCACAGTATTGAAGATTAAGGGATGGACATCTTTAGAGGGTCATTATATTATCCTCTTACTTGAACTGTTCTGCTCGGTGCTGAGTACCACTCTTGATAATCTGGGGCAGATCTATAGGAAAGTGATCACAGCGGTTGGAAAATTCAAAACTGTATCCTGTGGGGAGTGTTGGAAAAGGCTGGGAACATTTTCCCTGGAAATTTGGGAGTGAAGGGAAGCATGATAGCTGTTTCAAATCATCTTAATGCCTGTCATATAAAATGGGCTTATTCTGTGTTGCATAGAATGTAGAGCAGAATCAAAGGAAAAAGAAATAAACTTTAACTCAATATACGGAATGTGACTGCTAGTCTCCAAAAATGGCCCTGATGAGGTGAGCTATGCCTCTTGGTATTCATACCCTTATGTAGTACCACCCCACCCCACATTGAACTTGGCCTGGCCTGTAATTTGCATTAATCAGTGGAATGCAGCAGAAGTGAACATGCAAGACTTCTAACTCCAGCCATGAAGAAATCCTGGTAGACTCCATTTTCACACTTTGTTAAACCTTGAACCTGCATATCAGAGATCCAACTACCTGCTACTGGGAAGACCATGTGGAAAAACCATGTGGAGAGGCCCGATGACGAGGAGAGGACCCAAGAATACACGAGGGAGAAAACACTCAAAGTCTTAGTTAAGCCTCTATTTGACTGTAAACTCATGAGAGACTCCAAGTAAGATCAAGAATAGTGTTTAGATGAGCCCAACCAAATCCCAACCCACAGAATCAGGAGCTAAAAAATGATTGCTATTTTAAGCCACTGTTTGAGGGTGTTTTGTTATGTACCAAAAGCTAACTTATTCAGCTGCTCACTTCATTGCATGTGTCTATTTGTGTACATGTCCAAGCACATTTTGAATTTTTCAGCTTACGAACCAGAATTGTTTTTCTTTACTTTTGATTGCAAACTAATGCCATTGGCTTTCACAAATCATTTCAACCTCTTGCCAGCATCATTCTTGATTTATTGTGTTGCTTGTAGACATGTGCCTATGTATATTTGCTTGCCCTAACCTAGTGATTTCCTTGATTGCCCAAATGTATGGAACACTCTCAGTCATTTTGCTATCATAATTCATCTGTCTTTAAAAAATAAAAAATTAAAAATTAAGTATATTTCAACTGGAACATGAGTCAGTAATTAAAAACAGATGGTTTAAAGAGTAGGTTTGAAGCGAGTGAAAATACACCAAATAATGAAAAAGAAGCGGAGAAACCAGAAACCATCCAAAATTTCGATGGACACAGTGTTGTCACAGGGACTTCTTACAACAAAATTGACAGCAAAAATGGGAGCACTCTTCCAATGAGAACAGAAGTGAATTGAGAATATGTATCAATCATCAGTTTAAAGAAACAGGCATCCTTCCATCTTGGGTTTTAATATTGTGGCAATTCAAATGAGCCTAAATCAAGGTGGTTTTCCTCTAAAATAGCTGCATAAAACTATAAACTCTGCAGTCACATGTACACACACACACACACACACCCCATGTATTCCTGCCAACAGTGTCCAAGCGTTCTAATTTCTCCATATTCTCGCCGGCATTTGTTCTCTTTTGTTTTGATAACAGCCATCCCAAGAAGCATGAGGATAATCTCACTGTGGGTTTGATTGCATTTCCCTGATGATTAGTGATGTTGAGCACCTTTTCATATATCTGTTGGCTATTTTTAGGTCTTCTTTCGAGAAATGCCTATTATAAAGTTTCCTTAAAGACTTAAAAATAGAACTACCATGTGATCCTGCAGTCCAACTTCTCAATATCTAAAAAAAACTGGATTTTGAAGAGATATACTCCCATGTTCATTGCAGTATTGTTCATAATAGCCAAGATATGGAAACAACCTAAATGTTCATTGACTGATAAATGGATTTTTAAAAAAGCTGGTATATACATACAATGGACAATTATTCACTATTTAAAAGGAAGATCTATATGAGGTGATGGCTGTTAACTAAACTCGTGGTGGTAATCATGTCATAATATGTGAAAATAAAACCATCATGCTAAATACCTATAACTTATACAGTGATGTATATCCATTATTTTTCAGTAAAGCTGGGAGAAAAAAAGTACTAAAAAAAGAAATCCTGCCATATGTAGCAACATGCATGAACTTGGAGGACTTATGATAAATGAAATAAGCCAGTCACAGAAGGATGAATATTCTATAATCCCTCTTATTTGAGGTATTTCAAATAGTCAAATTCATAGAAACAGAAGAATAGTGGTTATCAGGGGCTGGGAGTAGGTAAGGGAAGTAGGGAATCATTCAACTGGTATAAAGTTTCAGTTATGCAAGATGAGTAAGTTCTAGAGGTCTTCCATGCAACCCAATGCCTATAGTTAACAATACTATATTGTACATTGAAAAATTTAAAAGAGTAGATCTCAAGTTAAGTGTTCTTACCACCAAAAAGGAGGAGACAGAAGGAAACCTTTGGAGGTAATGGATATTTTATTACTTCAATTATAGTGATGGTTTAAGGAATGCACGTAGATGTTCAAAGTAATCAAATTGTATACATCAAATGTAGGCAACTTTTTTGTATATCAATTATACTTCAGTAAAGCTGTTTAAGAAAACATGCAGTTTTGGGGGCATCTAGGTGTGGCTCAGTCAGATAAGTGTCTGACTCCTGATTTCAACTCAGGTCATGATCTCAAGGTCTTGGAATCAAGCCCCAAGTAGGTTTCTGCCCTTAGTGGGAAGCCTGCCTGAGGATTCTCTTTCTCCCTCTCTCTCTGCCCTGCCCCTGTTCACATGTGTGCGTGCACTCGTGTGGACTCTGTCTCTTAAGTAAATAAATAATTTTTAAAAAAAATATTCCATTTTGTATTATAACCTCCAAAGTCTTAGACATTGGAAGAAAGAGAAGACTTAGGAGCAAAACAGCATTAATAATGACTGGTTTTGATGCGATACTTATGTGATGAGCCCCATGCAAAGAACTTTGTGCATAGGACATCTTTTAAAGCTAACAGCAATCCTATAGGTTATATATTACTATTTTCTATATGTTACAGATAAGGATATCATTACAAAAGGAAAAATTTTTATTGCCTGTCTAATTGTACTTTTTTGGACTTTTTACTGATCAGTTCCAGTATCACCTTGGTTAGGAAAGCTCAAATAATAAGAAAAAAATATGGTGAAGGTCTGCATGGTGACATGCCAGAGTCTATTTGGGATGGGGTAGGTAAGAAGCATCAAAATTGAAAAAAGTGTTCTTATCAAATACCACTACTAAATATTCTTTAAAAAAATGTTATCTTATAGTTCAATGAATGCATGAATTTTAATGATTTTACAGTTTCACTGAGTTTTTATGTTGGCTTATTTTTAACAAAGCTGTGTCCAAACAAATGAGAAGAAATCTGGAGTGTGGAAAAAGCAGTGGGAAAAATAGCTACAGTAGTAAGAAGAAGACAATACTTAGCTCCTTAAGCATGTTGCATTCAATCTTCAAAAACATTCTTTAATATAGGTGCTAGACATCTACATTTTATGCAGCCAGGAACTGTGCCAGACACAGTCAAAGCCTCCATTTTATTTATTCCTCATGGGCATTCTGCAAGGAGGGTGGCATAATTTTTACAATTAAATGCAATGAACTCTGAGAGGTTAAGTGACAAGTTCAAGTTTGGGCCGGTAGAATGAAACGGAGCTGCCATTATCATTTATATCTTCCTGATCTTGCACGTTTTATTGCATTCTTCTACCTGTTACCTAATAAAAGATACCAGTAGTGATGGCAGAAAAACAAAAAATGAGCATCATATTACTCTCAGGGCTCCAGAACCCAAGGGACCTTCAGCCATGAACAGCTGTTGATTTCTAGTTTCCAAGAACCAGGGCAGGGGCTTTAAACAGGTTCAGGTTGCAGTTTTGCCACCATCCAGTTGGGTATCTCCAACTTCCTGGGTCTTAAGTTCATGATGAGTAAAGTGAGAACTCAAATAAGACAACCCTTTAGAACTTTAGATTTGAAGGAGTGGGTGCAATAAGACAGGATGTCTTTTCCAAATGGCTTACATCAGCCTACATTGCCATCCATAAAGGAAAGCAACATAGAGGTAAATATTTGAGTCATTCCTTAAACCCCATCAATCCCACCTCTTGGACCTCCAAAGTGTCTTGCATAAAGATATTCATGACAATGTTCATTTTAAGAGCAAAAAAAAAAATATGGAAGCAAATCATTAGTTAATGAATTTCCTTTTTCTAGATATTTTGGATATATTCATTTGGTAGAACATTATGTAACATGTAGAACACTGCTTATGGGAATAACCAAGAGTTGTTTTTAAGTGAGAAAAAAAAAAGTGTAATCATTATATGTAAGAAATGATGACAACTAACTAAGAGTTCGTGTACAAAAAAAATAAAATAAAGACCCATGCATAATGGCTCCACTCAAAGATAGTCATAATTAGCATCTTAATATGTTTTGCCAACCTTTTTTCCATCTACTTTTCTGTATGTCACCTGATATACATCAGATCCCATCAACTCCCATCCACTGACCCAGGTTAATTGGGAGTGGTGCAAAGTCTCAAGTGTGCTCACATCCTTCCTTTCAGGTACTGTGGACAAAAAAAGCTTACAGTGTTCTCCACTTCCAGCATTTTGTTAAAGTTTGATATCTATGAGGCCAATAGGTCACTTCTCATCATGGTTGTGGCTGTTGCTCTCCTTTATAAAACTAATAGTGGAGCCAAGTGTATCTTTGTTGATATTCTCCAAACTATCATCTCTAAAAGTCCTGATCAAGTTCCCTGAAGGAGAAACATGCCCTTCCTTCAGCTTTTGCTGGCTGATTCTCTCTCTCTAGATTCTAGAACCTAAGCGTTGGAGCTTAGGTAAAGGGAGCAACAGGTGAGAGGGACAACATGCCACCTTTCCCATGAGGCTAGGTAGCTACATGACAAGCTAAATTGGTTTAAAATGTAGCCAGCACTCCAGGAATGGTTTATTCTCCAGCAATTCTGGGCAGTCTCTTCTATATGCCAGACTTCTAGCTTCTATGCTGTCTTGGACTCTTGCTACTCAAAGTGTAGAGTGTAGACTGGTAGCTTCAGGGTGACTTGGGAGCTTTTTGGGAATGCAAAGGTTCAGGCCTTACCCTAGGCCTACTAAATCAGAATATACAGCTGATTTCTATGTACCTTGACATTTGAGAAGCACTGTTTTAGACCACAGTCCTCTATAGTCTTTTCCCTGAATTTTGGGGTTAATGAATCAAATCAGATTCTAGACAAATTATCTCTCTTATTCTACTTGATGTCTAAACTATATAGTATCCTAACTTAATTCTGGTTCTATTTTTACATTAATTCACAACTCAGCTTCTTTGTAAGTAGTAAAGAAAACTCTGGAGGAATACTGACAGATGGCTCTGTACTAGGAGTGTGGCCTTGGACAAGTTACTCACTTAACCTCACCCAGCTTCATTTTAATTTTTAAAAAAAATCTTATTTATTTATTTATTTATTTGAGAGAGATAGAGCACAGATTGGAGGAGTGGCAGGCAGAGGAAGACAGAGAAGCAGGCTTCCTACTGAGGAGAAATCCCAACTTGGGGCTTGATCATCGTGACCTGAACTGAAGGCACATGCTTAACTGAGCCATGCAGGTATCCTAAACAGCTTCATTTTAAAGTATTTATTTATTTATTTGAGAGAGAGAGAGAGAACCAGCAGGGGGCATAGGCCTAGGGACTGGGGGAAAGAGAATCCCACACCAGGCTCAATCTCATGACCCTGAGATCATGACCTGAGCCCAAACCAAGAGTTGGATGCTTACCCAACTGAGCCACCCAAGTGCCCCTCTCCCAGCTTCGTTTTTAGAAGTGAAAAAGACAAAGATAACTTGAAAAATGAAGCATCGGAATGTTGTCATTCTTGTTTCCCAGACAAAACTCCAGTAAAGAATTATTATTTCATAAATTAAAGCACCACTTCCAGTACAACTGCAGTCTGCTAATAGGAACATTATGGATGAACACGAGCTCCTGAATGTACTTTACCTTCTTCTAACAACTGCATTGATAGGTCTGTTTGAACAGTCTCAACTATATCCTCAGCACCCGAAAAGAATATAGATAAGGAGAAGAAAATTAGCCTCAAAGGTTAGGCTGAATTTCTCTCTTTCTTTCTTACTCTCTACTTTAATTCTGTCTTTCTCATCACGGGGACTTACAGCAGAAAATGATTCCTCCTTTAGGATGGATTGATTTATAGAACTAAAGATTCCTGTACTGCATCCTCAAAGCTGGATCCAGGAATCCATTTTGTTCTCCTGTTGACCACACACACACTTAGTAGGAGTAGGAGTGAGGAGGAATCTGGGTAATAGAGTTTCTCAGAGATCACAGGCCAAAGTATTTCTGAATAAAGTGGAGAGGTAATGGCATCTGGCCATGCTTGCAAAGACTGAGCTCCATGATCTGTTCTGCATTCCTGGCTTTTAATTTTAGGTTCTTAACTAACTGGACATCTAAAACTTTACATTTAACTATTTAACCCTGCCAACTCTCTGCCTCATAGCCTACTTTTCCTTCCACTAACTTGTTCATAGGAGTTACTGTAGGAATTCCTGATGAGTAAATCTAGAGACAATGAACTTTCTGGGGGCAATTCAATGGCATTCAGCACTCTTTTTCACTAGTCTTATGATATAACTTCTTTTGGGTCACTTAGTAAAGAAAATTTCCCCAAAGTAGCAGTCACTAAGCTTAGATTACTCTAGAAAGAAGAAAAGAATGATAGATAATCTATTTTAAGCAATTATTCTTTGCTAACCATTTTATATGTTATAACTGCTCTAACCACAACTACTTTAAGAAGGAGATCCTATTATTCTTATTTTACAAATAAAGAAGGGATCAGATAGCACAATAGATTCAAATCAAGGGTTCTTATGGTGGATCCATGGGCTATCTCCTCAGGAGCTTGTCCAAATATGGCAGCTTCTGATTCCAAAGGAGAAACGCTCAGACTGGTATTTAGGGACCACACCGATAGGGTCCTTTGGAAAATTCTTTCTTGTTTCTTTGAGAAGACCATAGCTATGAAGACCTTGAGTCATTTTGTATTTTTATCACAACTTTTGGATGGATGTAATACTTTCCCATACATGTAGGACACATAGAAAAGAATGCAGGGTGTAGCACCCAACCTGGAAAATTTGTTCTTTCTACTTTTGGTCAAAGGATGTGGCCTACTTATATCATTTGGTGAAGAATCTGGGGCCAGGACACAGGTCTTTACTACTAATGCTGAGATTTGTCCCACTGTCTTGCACTCTAGCTTCATGGGGACAAATAAAAATGGTGGTAGCCAAGAAAAAGAACAGAGAGAGCAATACAAATTTTATCATTGAGGGAAAAGTAATAAGGAACCATAATCCTTTATCCACAGAATTTGTTAGCAATGGATCAGAGTCTGGAAAGGAAACAGTAGTAAGTGCACTAGAAGGGGTTTTCAGAAGAAAGGATGAAAGGAAGTGTGATATGTGAGAAGAAAATTAAGAGTGAGGGACCTGGACATGAGTCCAGTATGCCACAACAAAGCTAAGCAGTCTTACATAAGTCACCTCCCCTCTCTCTGGGCCTCAGTTCTTACATGAAAAATGATATGAGGGAGAGGGGTTTGGTGATCTCTAAAATTTCTCCCTGCTCAAAAATTCTGCGTTCTGTATGTAGCTATGCAGCAAGAGGTGGTTAAACACTGGCTTCTCCCCAGAAAAGCCTTTGGGTATTTTGCTCATTAAAAGGATTAGCTGTCCATTTGCAGGGATGTCTCTTCAATGAGGTAGGGACAGAATGGCCCAACACGGTTTTAGTTTTGATTCGCTTTATGAAGTACGGATCCAATTCCCTGGCAAGTTAAGCCAAGCACGTCTTCTCATGTGTTTTAGGAATCAAGGCATTTGGCTGAGACAAAGAGCAAATGCCTCTTATTAATGTGTGACAAATCCATATGGAGAAAAACACTGTTTCTTCTCTCCCATATGGCATAGCTGAGTAACACTGGCTTTTCTGGCCTTGAAATGGTTCCATGAGCCAGGTGGGTGGTTTATTTCACAGGCTAGTGACAATCCAGTGTGTCTCTCCCATGGAGATGAAGAGGGGAGAGAATTCTTCTCTATAACCCAGGACTGTCAGCAAGGTCTGTGACATGGACCATTGGCTCTTCTATGAAGATGAAGGGTAGATAAACTACTGAGAGGAAGAAGGGAAGAAAATCCCAAACTGATTTGAGTCCTGGACCTGAACTTTCCTTGAACCTCAAGATTTTTGCAATTTTGTCTTAACAAGGGTGGATCAGCTTCTTACCCTCAAAAACCCTCAAACCCCTTCCCACCCAATTTCAATCTAGTAAGTGTGATGAAATCTTTGGGGGTGGGGAGAATGAGCAAGGAGGAGGCAGCTCTGTGACTTAGCTTTAAACTGTGGGTCCAAGGGATTACCACTCAGGGGCTTCTAGTGTTAATCTCATTTTGGTAAAATGGGATCGATTAGGTGTTTCCCCTTTCTGATGTTTAGGGTACAGAAAAAATATAGGGAAGATTGCATTGACTAATATGAAATATAATCAAAACAATAGCAGCAACAAAAGTCCAAATCAATCAGTAAAATAATTCTAAAATCTACCTTTTTTTAAAAAAAATATTTTATTTATTTATTCATGAGAGAGAGAGAGAGGCAGAGACACAGGCAGAGGGAGAAGCAGGCTCCATGCAGGGAGCCTGATGTGGGACTCGATCCCTGATCTCCAGGATCACGCCCTGGGCTGAAGGCAGGCGCTAAACCACTGAGCCACCCAGGGTTCCCTGCTTTAATATGTATTAATTAATCAATACATTATTAATATGTATTATTATTCCTGTCATCTACCACATAACTAGAAACAAGCACATGTGCATATTTTTCTCTAATATGTAAGTTGCCATCATACTCAATTAGGCACAAATGTAAAAAGTTTGCTTAAAAAAAAAGCAGGTAAATGACAGCTTGTCAGGTTTGGAAGAAAATACTAACAGTCTTACTACATTCTAGATAATCAGAACCAGGCAAGTTATGAAAACAAAATTGGACAAACCCACACATGTGTGCCCCCAAACAAACATATACATTTTGATTTCCTAGAAATGGTGATGGTAGATTCGAACTTGCACTGTATTGAGAAGGTTCTATGTTGAACATTAGAGGACTTTTACCTATGAGAATGATTTAATTGAGTGGTCAAAGGAAGCTGTTTTCCTTCTTGGATTCTTTCTTAAAATTCTA
Organism: Canis lupus familiaris; assembly: GCF_011100685.1. Taxonomy (NCBI): domain Eukaryota; kingdom Metazoa; phylum Chordata; class Mammalia; order Carnivora; family Canidae; genus Canis; species Canis lupus. The sequence continues at coordinate 23,917,852 of NC_049258.1, read as the reverse complement.
AAAATCTAGGATTTTTTTCCAAGTTCAACTAGTCCAGTGGAGAAATTCCCCTGTAAAGTTGCCTGGTATCAAATTAACCCACACTTGCTAGACTGTTTCAAGGTATGGAAACATATACCAAGACATGTTCTAGTGTCATACAATTGCAATAATTAAAAGAGTCTTCCTTATATTATTTTTTTTTATTTTTTATTTATTTATGATAGTCACAGAGAGAGAGAGAGAGAGAGATAGGCAGAGGCAGAGGGAGAAGCAGGCTCCATGCACCGGGAGCCCGATGTGGGATTTGATCCCGGGTCTCCAGGATCGCGCCCTGGGCCAAAGGCAGGCGCTAAACCGCTGCGCCATCCAGGGATCCCTGAGTCTTCCTTATATTAAATCAATATTCATAGTTTTCACTTTTGCCCCTCTGGAGCTATGCAGACTATCTGATTTGTTCACATGACAAATCTTCAGGCTCTCCAGTCACTTGTTATATACTTCATAATTCTCTGGGATTTCATATTAAGCATACCAAATTGTTTGAAGTGAATAATTGTAAGAGTAAGTGGAAAAGCCAGCAGGTTGATGAAGAGATCTCAGTTAACATTTACTGGTCATGTAGTATGTGTCCACAGTGTGTAAATTTCTAAAGGTACCTTTGAAAGTCCAACACCCTGACCTAATCTCTACACTCCAAAGGGCTCTTCTAAGATCAGAGTAGAATGGGCCATCACTTAGTATACTTTGCAGGAGGAGGGGAGTATTACTGAGAGAAAGAGGGCAGATGATAAGACTTAACTTCACAATGGCCTTCTCAAACCTGTGATTCTACAAACAACTCTAATTCTATACAGGAACTTAAGACTCTTGGCTTGAAAGCCACAAGAGGGCACTAGACTACTACATGGACCTAGATCTACTTCTCACCCAAAACACAAAGCAAGGGTCAAGTAGTGGGGTTACCTTACTGACAATAGTAGATGGCCACATTGATTGTACGTCCTAAGCCTGTGTCTGAGATACAGCATGTAATCATGGATGATATACAAAGCTATTGGCTATGAAACATGTATTCAGATGCTAAGCTTGGGTTATGCTAAATACAGTAGAATTCACATGCAATTTGAAAAAATGAAAAGGAGTAAGGTCTGCTTCCCAAGTTCTAAGAAAAAGCAAGATGGATCTTTAGGCTGTGAGTTCTGAAAACAACACAGGCAACATAGTGATTGTCAGAGACCAACAGCAGGAGTTAGACAGATGGGAGCCTTCTGCATCTACTTTTGGAAAGCCTGACATCTGATGAGGCTCATGTTTGGCCACAAGATTATCTCTGGATGATGATATTTACATTGGGCATCACCAATCGTCTCTGCTCCTAAAGTGCTCTGTACATAGGGTTCCAGGAAAACTAGTCTCAGGCTAAATAAAATACACTGAAGAACCCCTCACCAATGAAAATGAGTCTATTCAATGTCATCACACCATGTGAAAGAGACAAAATTCAGCTAATTAAGTTGTAGGTTAGTCACATCAACCAACAGATTGTTTTGCATCAGTGAAGAAGTATCCACGCACAAAGCCACAACAACCAATCAAGGTAGTTCAGCCAAATGTGAATCAAAAAAAGGGAAAAATAATCAAACAGGTTGCTTGGAATCACAGAAATTAAACTCTGGACTGAAGGCCTGAGATTTCCACTTGTAATAATTATGTTGACTATTGTATTGGAAAGGACTGTTTTGGTATCATAACTATGTATGGAATATACTTATTTGTAAATATAATTAGAAAGAAAGAAAGAAAGAAAGAAAGAAAGAAAGAAAGAAAGAAAGAAGAAAGAAAGAAGGAAGGAAGGAAGGAAGGAAGGAAGGAAGGAAGGAAGAAAGAAAGAAAGAAAGAAAGAAAGAAAGAAAGAAAGAAAGAAAGAAGAAAGAAAGAAAGAAAGAAGAAGAAAGAAAGAAAGAAAGAAAGAAAGAAAGAAAGAAAGAAAGAAAGAAAGAAAGAAAGAAAGAAAGAAAAATTGATAGGTTGGTAGATAAATAGAATAACTCAGATTGAGTCTCATAGAAATGAGTTACTTGCTTGGTTTATGGCAGAGGTTCTTGCTGCAACAGGAAAGGCAGGAGAGGGTCATTTTTCTGAGGCAGCTTTTAGCTCTTTGGTGGCAATGAACACCCTCACAGCAATTAGTCCCTGTGAAAGAAGTCTCTAGTCATGAAAGTGGATTTGCAAAGTCAGCTGAAATCACCAAGGATGTTCTCTTCCTCCTAGCTTCTTGTTAATTTGCCTATATTCTAAGTTCTGGATTGATGACTTTCATTTTCATACTGTGTCAGACCTTCCTGATTTTGATCCTCTTGCTTCCATTGTCCTTCTAACATTTGGCTAGGCAATGCTCTGTGGCTCCTCTCCTCCTCTGTGGACCAAACAGAGCTCTCATCTTCCACTTTCTGACTTCAGCCTAACCTTTCTCCTTAGAAATCTTGCTTTTCCTGGAATTGATCTATATATGACATTGCCTCCATAGTTAGGTCCTTTTTAGTGTCAGATATATTGAGCCTGTTAAAGATATTTTGACTACTTGAATTGGCTTTGATCAACTTGCTTGCTTGGCTGCTATGTTTTAAGTGACATTTTTTCTCATGGTTTTATACTTTGCTAAGTTCTCACCACCAATTTCTGCATATTCTCTGGGGTTTTTTTTTTTTCTCTCTCTTTTATTAGATTAACATTGCACTTGAACTTCTATCTTGACTCCTTCAGTTCTGTTTTCAGAGTTCTACCTATAACAGCTAAACCCACCCCAAACTGATGGTGGCCTCCTCTTTGCAAGTTCAGGCTCCCCTCCCACCACAGACCTTATCTTCTGGCATGATCTCCAGCACTACGGGAGGGGGGGGGGGGTGATTTCAGAGGAAAGTGGCCCAGAACCTTCTCTCTGTATTTTTTTCCATATGGCGGGACTTTGAAGCTGCCTTTCTGGCCTGTCTTCCCTCTGTTACCAAACACACACTTTTTAAAATTAGGAAATGAAAATGATAGTTCTACTTCTAGCCAGGAGCTCGTCTAATGTGCTCCAGGAAAAGGATGATTAATGGAGCTAAGGCTTTATGCCTGAGCCAGGGGGCGGCAGCTTGTGGGGAATAATTGAGACGCGCCAACTCAACCATAGCCTCGGATCAGGTGAACAGAACTGGCTTTGGGCCTACCAGAGGCCTTAAAGTTAGCCAGTAGCTCTGGCAGGGAAGTTGCCCCAGTAAGGGCCTGGTGGGCACACGTGGCCCAAAGGAACATGGCAATTTTCCGATTTTTTGCTTTATATAGAGAATCAACCTAGTCAACTCTGGCCTACAGGAATTTGTCAGCAGCTGGAATATTCAGACTGGTTGTCCAGACCACCTAAATTATATGGATAATGGCAAACGTTTCCTTTTGCTGAATGTCACATGGACTCATTCCAAAGTGCTTTTTGGGTTTGAAGCACTATGTGTAATAGTCTTTCACCAGAAGGGGGAAAAATAAAAAAGAAAAATGTAGGGAATTTGAATCCTGCTTTGTCAAAAACTCAGAACTGAGAGTAGGAAAATTCTGTATGATCTTGGCTGAGCAGTGGTTTTCCACTTCTCTCAATGTTGAAATTAATTAATCTAACTGCATGAAATACTCAAAAAGCACCTTCATATGGTTTCATATCATCTGAGGTTTGTGATGCCAAAGACTTATGGCATACATCTTAGTTACTCTAGTTTAATATCGGGTGGTGCTTAGGAGTTCACGAGCATGACCCATCATGTACTATATCCAACCCAAATGGTATTTCTTCCGTGAGAGCTCACCTGGATCCTCTCTAATAAGAGAGGAACTTTCTGGTTCTCTAGTAGTTGGTGTGGCTTCCTTTGCTCAACTTGTCAGGTTACCATTTAAATTCATTTATTTCTTTTCATTCACAAAAAAAAAAAAAAAAAAAAAAGTTCTTTCCTAGTGACCTCTGCAAAAACAAATATGTAAAATAAAAAGGAATTTGCAAAAATAAAACCTACCTGTACTGTCTCCTCTCAAAATCAAGAATTGCAGTTCCTACTCATCATAAGGGAAGGGTGTAGGAACACCAAAGAAATGATATTAAGATTTGAGTAGCACCTTAAAAATAAAACCAATCATTTTTAAATGCATGATCTCATTTGCTCCCTACATGGGGCTCTTCCCTCTTTAGTAAAATGGTGGTTATAATGATTAGGCCTGGAGAGGTAAAAATCACTCAGCATATAAATGGGAAGATTGGAATCAGACCTGAATTTCGTCTGTTCCTTTCTCTCCACCATGTTGAGACCCTGTATGCCCCAGCATCCCCAGAGACAAAGGTCTGGGGGAAACACAAAGGGACTTCTATTTTCATCATTCGGTTCTAACAAGATGAGGATCAGCAGGCGGACAGACACACTTGGGAATAATGGCTCTGCTCTCTCAACCGGGCCCCCTCCCCCAGTTCCTTTATCCCCACTCCGGGTGACCTCGGCAGAACAAGCTCGCTCTGTAATGATTACTTCGTCAGCAGGGGCTGTGTATTTAGTAGCAGGAAATATAAGCTTTTGTGGTCAGTGTGACGTCACCCACCCACTAAACAGGCCTTTATAATTTGACCACAAAAAGGATTGAAAGGGATAGACACATACACACAGATTAAGAGGCGATAGGACTGTCAACAGTTGTCTGAGCAGTGAAAGGAGCATTGTATCTTCCAAATGTTTCCCAAAAGTCTGATGTTTGGTCTGCCGTAGACAAAACATCTGGATGATATATGGCGTTTTCTCTTTGTAGCAAGTGTCCCAACTCATCCATCTTGCTCTTCCTTTCTCCTTCCCTTCCTCTCTCCCTCTCTCCTTTTCTCCTTTCCTCACTCCCTTTATCCTTCTGTTTCCCTTCCCTTCTCCTTCCCTGTTTTACTCTCCCTTAATCTTAAATATCCAAATATATATCTTTAAATCTTTTAATCACTTTCTAAAATTCGGGTGCATGGCATGTGCACACATACACAAACCCACAAAAATCAGCTTTATTCTTCTCCTGGATGCTTCACTACTCAAAAGAACAAGAGAGAGTGCTACAAAAACAAAGAGAGAGATAGAGAGAGAGAATGGGAAGAGAAACATTTAAAGAGATAGAACTATTAACGTATTTGAATTTGCTTCCCACATATGTCTTCGTTTTCAAACTAATTCCATAGAGAAGTAAATGACCCCTTTTTAGAACTAGATGAGAAAGGATCTTTTAGTTTGATAAGGTGCAAGTTCAAGGCAATATTTCACTTGTATATTTTACTTTATTTTTTTATTTTAATTTAGGAGAAAAATGAAGCATATTAAGCACTAATACCAACACTCCCATTAATGACAAATAGTGGAAGAACTTAGAGGTGGATCCGGATAAATGAAAGTCTAGATGAGCTAAGAAAGAAGGGTATAAAGGATCTTCTATACAGTAACCTATATAATACCCCTATATTAACTTTTCACAAGTTTGAGGCAAGGGAGACTGTCGAAGATTGAGAGAGACAGGGAGAGGAAATCTGAGAGGTGCTGGCTGATGTGTCTGACCCCTGAATTAAGGCTGATGGAGAAGTATGGCTTCCTCTGATTTGGGCTGCTGTGGAAACGTCCCTCCAAGGGCTCTGAGCTTTCCTCTGAGGTACAAGTAGCAGGAAACACCTGCTTCGCTTCTCTGATTTTTTTCCCCTTTGGGGAGTCTGGGTCCCTTCCTACCCCTTTTCTGCAGTGCACAAGTGGACAAGCAGATTTTCCACATGTCCCAATCTTTCTTAAGAGAGGAAGGCTGGAACCATCTGTTAGCAAATGATGCACTTCAATGGCTTCCTTACTCCTTTCTCTATTTTTTTTTCCTCCTCTTCTAACTGATTTTTTTTTTCTAACTGATTGTTATGACTGCTTCTTCAACCCTACTTTTTTGTTCTATACTAATAATATTCTTCTCCCTGGATATATGAGGCATAAGTAGACTCAAAAAAATCTGATAGGTTGAGTGTTCATTTTCTTCATCATGATTCTTAATTTGGGGTTCTTCCATTTCCCTCCCTGTAATGAAGGGGGAAAAGAATGGAATCCCATTCTGGAAAGGCATAAAAAACAAATGCAAGTATGTATCACATCAAGATAGCAGCCCTCAAATATCCTCCCAGCCAGGGATGCCAAGCAATTAGCAGCTTCTTAGAGGTACTCATCCACTCTTGAAAAACAGCAGCAGAGAAATCATCTACATAATTGCACAAAGAAAGCCATTTTTTTTTTATTATTACGTAAAAAGAAGTTGTGAAATTTAAGAAATTTTCATTAGGCTTGCAAAGACTACAGGAGGTCACCACATCTATTTCTCTTTCTCCAAACAGCAATATCTCCTCCCCAGTCTCTTTCTGTCCTCTAGTAAAAAGAAAACCCTTGGGTAGAAAAGGACAAAAGGCAGAGTAGACCAAAAACAAGCTAAAGTGCTGGTTTTTTATTATTATTTTTTTCATGGGAAGCTCTCTATTATATCAAATAGTGGTCAATTTGGAAGTATAGTTTGCTTTATAAAGAAAGGGTGGGTGGTTTAATAGAAGTGTAACTAATCTGAGTCAATAAATCTTACTGAGTCACTGGAAAAAATGGGGATAGACCATGAGACCAAGATGAATCATCTCTTTTCTCTAGACAGTTTAATCTGTACAATGGGAGGGTTACACCAAAATATGTCTGGGGTTACTTCTATCCATGTTTTGTAATGTATGTGACAGAACAGAGATAACTATTTCATTTAAATTGCTCCTAGAAACCAAGAAGAAAATGGGAAACACCCAAATGAGGAAACAGACAAGGGAATAAAAAGAAGTAATTTACAAAAGAAATACTACACCGGGTCAGTGAACTTATGAACGGATAGTCAACCTCCTCAATGATCAAAGAAATACAAATCAAAACATAGGCTCTCATGATTACTTCTGAGCCTGGCCAAAAGGGAAAAGATAAATTTTCATAATATTTTCATCATAGCATTGTTATAATAGCAGAACATGGACCATGGAAACAACACATATGCCTTATTATGGTATATCCATGTATTAGAATACCCTCCTCCATTCAAAATGATTGTCTGGATCTATGTGTCTTAACAATGAAAATAGAGTAAAGAAAAAAAGAGAAGGTCACAAAACACATGCAACACGAGTCTACTTAAGGAAAATGAATGTCATGTGCATAACTGTACACGCACAGGAAAAAGTCTGAATGGACACTCCTCATAATATTAACAGTGGTTTTCTCAAAGTGTTGAAATCACTGTATAGTAGGCTTCTTTGTACTTTTCCATATTGTTGGGATATTTTACAGTGAACATGTGCTACTTTTATAATCAACAAAATTCATCTTCTTTGGGAATAATACATAATTAAATAAAATGCTGTAGGTATGCCACTCATAGAACATTGCATAGAAAACAGAAGTGAGCCCTATTTGGGCAGTACATGGTAAGGGGAGCCATTAACCTGGTCTGTTTACTCAGAGCTCCAGAATCTTGGATAAAGCTATCAGCCAGTTCCTTGCAGTTCAGCTAGGTCTCTTTGATAATTTGCTTGTATTTCTCAAGCCCCAGTTCCTTCATCTATAAGGATAATGACTTTTATCTCACAAAGTAGTTGCTATAATTCAATGAAATCACACATACATATTTCTTAAAAGGGTCCAGTAAATGTAATTGTTATATAATATAATAAATACAATTGTTATTATACAAAATTACTTCTACCATGCCACTATGCCAAATAATGATTATTGAATTGAATTTGTTAATTGATAGAAACTGGAATGATTTGCCTGTATGTTATTTGTAGTTGTTGTGTGTTAACTACTTAGGTTAGTAGTAAATAGAATATATATATTTTAAATTTCTTGATTTGAGAGAGAGAGAGAGAGAGAGAGAGAGAGAGAGAACAGAGAGGGGCAAGGGGCAGAGAGCTCCCTATTGAGCAGGGAGCCTGATGTGAAATTAATCCCAGGGCCCTGGGATCATGACCTGAGCTGAAGGCAGATGCTTAACTGACTGAGCCACCTAGATGACCCTAAACAGAATATTCTCAATAGGGTAGGGATGAAAGCTTTGGTCGTGAGTAACTTTACTTCCTTTAATGACAGCCTCTGGAACTCTCTACTATGGAGCCTCTGTGCCTTGCACAGCCGTAGAAGCATATCTGGAGCTCCTAATATCAATGCAATCTTGACGTAACTAGACACAATATGGAACATAAAGAAGAAAAAAGAAAACGCAAATTCTGCCTTCAAGTTGCTTATAATGTAATGAGACAAATAAGCCAATGTTCAGAAAATGCAGTATGATAAAATGTTATATGTGCAACCAAAAATACACACTTGAAAGCTAGAGACATTTATAGGATTCTCTCTGTAGGTGAAGGCGTCAGAGAACTGTGATGCCAGACTAATTTTTAAGCAGGAATTTTCTCTGGGGAAGATATGGAGAAGGACATTCCAGGCCTTGGAGGAAATGTACAAAGGCACTGGGAATATCATACCCAGGATACACCAGACATTCTCACAGAGAGGTTGGTATGATTGGGGCACAAGACACACGGTGGAAAATGGAATGAGATGGAACTGTATGTGTACAGGGCCAGGAGGAGAGACAGTACCTTGTAGGTCTGAGGGACATAAACTCTATCCTGTGGTCCACAGGACATGTCTAAGAAGTTTGATATGGACTGATCTATCTTGATCTCAAGTGTGATCCAATCATACTTTCCAGTGGAATAAATTGAAATAAATGAACCTGGAACTGTGGTAACATTAGGAGAATTTCACTGAAGTCCAACTGAGAAATGATGAGGATCTGAACCAAGACAGAGGAGAGGATGGTGATGGCCATGGGGGGGGGTGGGTCACAGTGACAGAACTTATGTGGGGGCTGAGCGGTTCTCTACTAGCTCAACTGTTGGCTGACTATTAGAACTTGGACAGAAATCCCCAGATCTCTGATATTTCAGCTGTAAGATGTAGGGGGAGGAGTGGTGTATGGATCAAATCAACCTACAAAGATTATTTGGTTACAGAACTGGGACCTTAAGGTATGGTGAATAGACAGTCCTGACTATTACGGTGAGGTCCAGTATCTAGAAGGGGCATGTGAGGGGGTGTGTGAAAGGTGCTGGATGGACCTGAGTCTTTTTTCCAGAGGCAGGGGCGAACGTGAGCCGGACAAGAAGCTACCCTTCTCCAGAGAGATACAGGCAAGACGCTGTTGGAGTCCCTCTGTGAACTCACTTTCTGTGACCTGAGAAAGGGTCAGTGAGGACTGGGAGGGTCAGGAAGATGAGTTTAAGAACAAGCTGAGAAAATATGATACCACAGGAGAGTACCGGGAAAGAGCAGTCAGCAGCAGAAAACTCTGGCACCTAATCCTTGCCAGGAGAGGGGGCCAGATTGGAAGCAAGCAGAATCTTTCTGCACTGGGCTCAAAGGGGGTGAGCAGGGGGTGAGCAGGCTGGGACAGAGAGGTCCTGAGATGTGGCATAGGCAGAGCAGGAGTCCTGCCTGGCAAGCAGCACTGTCCCTGTGGCACCCCTGTATTGTCTCCAATGCATCTATCCATGGTCTCTGACCTGCTCCCCACCAAGCCCCACCTGGCCTACTCTGCCACCTGCTTGATGACCTGGGCTGGAAATCAGAAGAAAGGCCTGCCGTGTGTTAGAGGGCCGCATTACCGTCTGAGCCTTGGGACATTTATCTGTGAAATGAAGATAATCCATGCCCTATGCAGCTCACAGAGTTTTTGGGAAAAGTAAATGAATACTATACAAATCATCTCATAATGTTAAAAAATACTCCAGTGTTTGAAGGACGATAAATCATCATATCAGACCTTAGTTCATTTTAACTTGTCAGGCCAAGATACATTGGAATTTCAATAGAAAAAAATCAGAGTATCTCGTTTTATTTGGCTTCCGTACTGATATTCCTTGGACAATTTAACTGGTACTCCTTTATAGTATATTACAAAAATATTAGTAGATATTATAAAAATTTAGAAAATGAAAGATCTGTTAGTTCAGAGCAAGAAACCAACCCACACCTGAAATTAGCTATATCCTTACACCCCTTGGCTTCTGCTCTCTGGATAACTCAACAGACCAGTGTGGTTGTACACAGAGCCCTTTTCTGAGACCCAGTAGACAAGGACTCTGACCCAAGCCTGGCTGCTCTGGGCTCTACTGAACATTGATTTCCAAAGAGAGGAGATTGGTCTGAAAGACCATCCCACCGGATTCTGACTATGCAGCATCTTTAATACTTATTGAGCACCTCCTGTATTCCTCAAGCTGTAAGGGACTTGGAGGTGGCAGAGGGAGCACCATGAACACTTGTATACATTATGGTCTCTCCATGCGCCAAGAATCCTAGGGTAGTGGAGGGAAAAAAAAAGATGTAAATGTGCCGACACGTGAACAGAAAATTAGCAATAATTTCTCTCCTGTCTTATTCCCAACAAATGTTTGATGCACTTGCACATAAAGGTACACACAGTTCAAAAGTAATAAGAGCTGGGAAGGAAATGGAGTCGAGGGGGGTGGCTTTGCACCTGCATTTAATAGAGAAAGGCACTGAAGATTCCCAAGATGAGTTGTGTGCTAAGCTAGAATAGAGACCTTAGTCCCTTGGCTCCTGGTACAGGTAGGTGGTGTGGTGTAGGTGAAAGCCCACGGGCTATAAAGACAGATGACTCCTAACTCTGGGAAACGAACTAGGGGTGGTGGAAGGGGAGGAGGGCGGGGGGTGGGGGTGAATGGGTGACGGGCACTGAGGGGGGCACTTGGCGGGATGAGCACCGGGTGTTATTCTGTATGTTGGCAAATTGAACACCAATAAAAATAAATTTATTATAAAAAATAAAAAAATAAAAAAAATAAAGACAGATGAGCCTATATTAGAATCTCCTCTCTTCTCTGAGTGACCGTGAGTAGGATGTGATCTAATATTTTCATTTCACAGAAGAGTCACTGGGCGCAGGCGGAGTTGCGGTGAGGATTTTGGAAAGAGACATTGTGTGTGAAGTGTCTTACATGGTGTCTGACATGCCATAGATGACACCTGTCAGCTCCTTCTGAAATCTCAGGACATGGGGTTAAAGCCTGCTGGGGAAGGGCAGCCCTGACATGCCCTGGCATGCTCTGCCCTGCTCTTCTTTCGGTCAGATGTATGTCTTCTGCCTCTTGGCTGGGAGTCCAAAAGTATGTTCCTGGTAACTTCAGCAAGCCCAGGGCTGCTGGAAAGCTCTCGATCTGAGGTGGCAATGACGTGGCAGACCTGGACGTTGGGTATAGCCAGGGAAGGGGGAGCGCAGAGCTGCGCTCTTTGAAAGGAACCATGGTTTGTTGAGGTGTGATGTTAGGTTGTTCATTTGAGGTTTTCCTTGTTTCTTGAGGTAGGCTTGTATCATCGTAAAGATCCCTTTTTGGAACTATTTTTGCTGTGTCTCAAGGATTTTGGACCTTGGTGTTTTCATTTTCATTTGTCTCTGTGTATTCTTTAAATCCTCTTTCCTTGACCCATTCCTTGTTTAGTAGCATCTTATTTAGCCTCCACGTATTTGTGTTCTTTCCATATTTTTTCTTGTGACTGATTTCTAGTTTCATATCGTTGTGGGTAGAAAAGATGCTTGATACGATTTCAATTTTCTTAAATTTATTAAGATGTTTTGTGGCCTAACCTGATCTATCCTGGAGAAGGTGCCATGTATACTTGAAAAGAATGTGTGTTTTATATTTTCGGATAGAGGGGGATTAAAAGGTATGAAGTTCCAATTGTAAAATAAATAAGTCACAGAGTGAAAAAGCATAGGGAATACAGTCAACATTGTAATAACGTTATATGGTTACTGATGGTGATCACATTTACTGGAGTGAATGAGTAACATACAGCATTAAAAAATCAAGATGTTGCACACCTTGTACTGAAATTAGTATAACATTGTATGTTAATTATACTTCAATTAAAACAAAAAGGAAACAGGGTTGAACCTAAAAAAAGGAAACAGGGTTGAACCTAAAAGAGGAAACAGGGTTGAACCTAAACAGGGTGAGCCACTCACCCTCTTTTGAGGCTTGAAACAGCCTTTGCCTCATTGTTCTGCAGCCATTATCTCCTCCGACACAGGAGAAAGGGAACAGTGAGGGAAAAGGAGTGTTTTTTTGCTGTTTTTTTTTTTTTTTACTTGAAATATTCAACTCTTTTTATAAAATAGGCTTTGGGATGACTTTGCCCACCTGTAGGCTAAGGTAAGTGCTCTGAACATGTTTAAGGTAGGCTAAGCTAAGCTATAACGTCCACTAGGTTAGGTATATTAAATGTATTTTTTTCTTTTTTTTATTTGAGTATAAATGATGTATAATGTTACATTAGTTTCCGATGTACAGCATGGTGATTTAACAAGTCTATCCATTATGCTATGCTCACAAGTGTAGCTGCCACCTGTCACCATACACCACTATTACAATATCACTGACTGTGTTCCTTATACTGTGCCTTTTATTCTTGTGACTTATTCATTCCATAATTGGAAGCCTGGATCTCCCGCTCCCCTTTACCATTTTGCCCTGTCCCCTCTTCCATTAAGAAACCATCAGTTTGTTCTCTGTATTATAGGTCTGATTCTGCTTTTTGTTTGTTCATTTTTAGAGTCCACATATGAATGAAATCATATGGCATTTGTCTTTCTGTGTCTGACTTGTTCCATTTAGCATAATACCCTCTGGGTCCAAAAATGCTGTCACAAATGACAAGATCTCATCCTTTGTTACGGCTGCGTAATATTGCATTGGGTATGTTTACCACATCCTCCTTCTCCATTTTTCCATCGATAGACATACTTCCACATCTTACTATTGTAAATAATGCTGCAGTAAACATAATGGTGCATGTATCTTATCTCTTAAAATGTTTTGATTTTATTTATGTTAGTTAACATATGGAGTATTAGTTTCAGGAGTAGAATTTAGTGATTCATCAGTTCCATATAACACCCAGTACTCATTACATCACGTGCCCTCCTTAATGCCTGTCACCCAGTTACCCCTCCCCCCCAGCAACCCTCACTTTGTTTCCTGTAGTTAAGAGTCTCTTATGATTTGCCTCCCTCTCTGTTTTCGTCTTACATTATTTTTTCCTTTCCTTCTCATATGTTCATGTGTTTCTTAAATTCCACATATGAGTGAAATCATGATATTTGTCTTTCTTTGACTGACTTACTTTGCTCATCAAAATATACTCTAGTTCCATCCATGTGGTTGCAAATGGCCGTATCTCCATATCCTCACCAACATCTGCTATTTCCTGACTTGTTAATTTTAGCTGTTCTGATGGATGGGAGGTGGTATCTCATTGTGGTTTTGACTTGTATTTCTTTGATGCTGAGTGATGTTGAGAGCTTTTTCGTTTGTCTGTTGGCCATTTATATGTCTTCTTTGGAGAAATATCTGTTCACGTCTTCTGCCCATTTCTTGACCAGATTTTTTTCTTCTTAAGGGGGTGCCTATATATTTTCAAATTAGTGTTTTCATTTTCCTTGTTTTTGCTAATTCTTCCAGGAGTTTACATATATGTAAGGGGAAACAAACAACATTACATGGTCAGGCACATTGGAATTGAATCTAGGCTCTAATATTTCCTAACAATATGATTTGGGAGAAACTACTTAACCTCTATAAGTTTTATTTTTTATTTATTATTTTTTTTGATATTTTTTATTTTAATTCCAGTATAGTTAACATACAGTGTTAGATTAGTTTCAGGTATACAGTATTCAACAGTTCTATATATTACTCAGTGCTCACCACTCTTAATCCCCTTCACTTATTTCATCCATCCCCTCACTCACCTCCTTTCGGGTAACCACCAGTTTGTTCTCTATAGTGAAGAGTCAGTTTTTTGGCTTGTCTCTTTTTTTCTTTGTTCATTTGTTTTGTTTTTTAAATTTCACATATGAGTGAAATAATTTATTATTGAATTTATAATTTCACATATGAGTGAAATAATTTATTATCATTGACTTACTCATTTAGCATTATACTCTCTAAATCCATCCATATTGATGAAGATGGCAAGATTTCATTCTTTTGATTGCTGAGTAATATTCCATTGTATATATACCACCTTTCCTTTTTTTCCCCATCTTTTCTCTATCCATTCATCTATTGATGGACTCCTGTGCTTCTTCCATAATTTGGCTATTGTAAATAATGCTGCTATAAGCATATGGATGCATATATTTTTTCATATTAGTGTTTTAGTATTCCTTGGGTAAATATCCAGTAGTGGAGTTATTGAGTCATATGGTAATTCTGTTTTTAATTTTTTGAGGAACCTCCATACTGTTTTCCACAGTGGCAGCTCTAGTTCTCATTCCCACCAACAGTGCACAAGGGTTCCTTTTTCTCCACATTTTTGCCAACACTTGTTTCTTGTGTTTTTGATTTTAGCTATTCTGACATGTGTGAGGTGATACATCACTGTGGTTTTGATTTGCATTTCCCTGATGATTAGTGACGAGCATCTTTTCCTGTGTCTGTTGGCCGTCAGTATGTCTTCTTTGGAGAAATGTCTGTTCATGTCTTCTGTCCATTTTTAAAATTGGATTATTTGTTTGGTTTAGTTTGGTTTGGTGTTGAGTTGTATAAGTTCTTTGCATATTTTGGATACTAACCCTATATTGGAAATGTCATTTGAAATATCTTCTCTAGTTCAGTAGGTTGTCTTTTAGTTTTGTTGGTTGCTTCCTTTGCTTTGCAGAATTTTTTTTATTTGATGTAGTCCCAATAGTTATTTTTGCTTTTGCTTCCTTTGCTTCAGGAGATGTATTTAGACAAATGTTGCAATGGCCAACATCAGAGAAATTACTGCCTGTGCTCTCTTCCAGGATTTTTAAGGTTTCAGGTCTCATATTTGGTTCTTAATCCATTTTGAGCTTATTTTTGTGTGTGGTGTACAAAGGGGTCTAGTTTCATTCTTTTTCATCTAACTTTCCAGTTTTACCAACACATTTGAAGAGATTGTCTTTTTTCCATTGCATATTCCTGCTCCCTTTTCAAAGATTAATTGGCCATGTAATAGTAAGTTTATTTTGGGGCTTTCTATTCTGTTCTATTGATCTATGTGTCTATTTTTGTGCTAGTACTGTACTGTTTTGGTTACTATAGCTTTATAGTGTATCTTGAAATCTGGGATTGTGATTTCTCTAGTTTTGTTCTTTTTCAAGATTGCCTTGGCTATTAGGGGTCTTCTGTGGCACCATACACATTTTTGGATTATTTGTTTCGGTTCTGTGAAAAATGATGTTCATAATTTGATAGGGCCTGCATTAAATATGGAGATTGCTTTGAGTAATATTAACATTTTAACAATATTTGTTCTTCCAATCCATGAGCATGAAATATCTTTTCATTTGTTTGGTGTCATCTTCAATTTCCTTCATCAATGTTTTATAGTTTTCAGAGTATAGGCCTTTCACCTCCTCAGTTAAGTTTATTCCTAGGTATTTTGTTATTTTTGGTGTAATTAAAAGTGGGATTGTTTTCTTAATTTCTCTTTCTGCTTCTCCATTATTAGTGTATAGAAATGCAATGGATTTCTGTATATTTATTTTGTATTCTATGACCTTAATGAATTCATTTATCAGTTCTAGTAGTTTTTTGGTGCTCTTTAAGGTAATATATATATATATCTATATATATATCTGTATAGATATATATATATATCATGTCGTTTCCAAATAGTGAAAGTTTTACTTCTTCCTTACCAATTTGGGTGCCTTTTATTTTTTTTTCTTATCTGATTCCAATGCTATGTTGAATAAAAATGATGAAAGTAGACATCTTTGTCTTATTCTTGATATTAGGGGGAAAGCTCCCAGTTTTTCACCATTGAATATGATGTTAGCTATGAGTTTTTCATATATGACCTTTATTATATTGAGGCTATTGAAATGATTATATAGTTCTTTTCTTTTGTTGGTGTGATGTATCACAGTAATTGACTTATAATTACTGAACCACTCTTGCATTCCAGGAATAAATTCCACTTGATCATAGTGGATGATTTTTTAAATATATTGTTAGGTTTAGTTTGCTAATATTTTGTTGAGGATTTTTGCATTTATGTTCGTCAGAGATATTGGCCTGTAGTTCTCTCTCTCTATTTTGTAGTGTCTTTATCTGGTTTTAGTATCAAAGTAATGCTGGCCTCATAGAATGAATTTGGAAGATTTCCTTACTCTTTTATATATTTATCTTTTTGAAATAGTTTGAGAATAGGTAGTAACTCTTTTAAATGTTTGGTAGAACTCAAGCTGTCTGATCCTGGATTTTTTTTTTTATTGGAAGCTGTTTTGACTACTGATTCAATTGCATTGCTGAAATAGCTTTACATTTTAATCTACAAAATGGAAATAATAATTCTTGCCTTGCAAGATTAACCCGAGAAGTAAAATAAATGGTTATTTATATAATATATGTTTATTACATATATATATATATATATATATATATAGTGTGTGTGTGTGTGTATGTGCGTGCATGTGTGTGTGTGTGTGTCATAGAAGCTACAAGAGAAAGTTCATGAATATGGAAGGAAGCTTGGATTTTAAGCTATAAGCAATAGAAAAGAACTGCAGGTCTCAGAAAGAGGACAGAAATAATACAAACAGTTTTTAAAAAGTAAATCTGAGGGCAGCATATAAGGTGGGTTGAAGCAAGAACAGATGGCAGAATGGAGACCAATAAGGGTCTGGTATGATTAACTAGGCAAGTGATGTTAAAAGTCACAGGTAACAGGGAGATGGAGAAGAGTGAGTCTTATGTGACAGCTATAGGACAGTTTTCCTCTCCCCATTACAGCTTACAGACTTGGTGTTTATGCACCCCCCTTCTTCCCCTCTAGCATTTTGAGTTACCACAACTGCTAGGCAGGAGTGATGGGGGTGATATCAACTCGAAGTAAGTTGGATATCAGCCTATCAAAGCATTGAGGCAAGGGTGGACTATGCTCCTGCTAGAATATTCTTTCTCAAAAATATATGGAATGTATGGAATGTATCAGGCATGTTCAAAGTGCTGGGAATATAGCAGTGAATAAAGTGCCTGTCCTTATAGAGTTACTTTTAAGCTGAGGATACCAGAAACGAAATAGATAAGAGAGAATATTTTAGATAAATAATTTAGAGAAAGGTAAAACAGGGTAAGAGGATAAAGAATGCTAGAATAGATAAGTCTCATTATTTTACTTGGGCTGATTAATGACCTCACTGATAATGAGACTTTTAAACTGATTCCTGACAGGGTTGAGGATACTGCCCTTGAGGATATCTGGGGAAAGATTTCCAGGAGGGGGAGAAGGACCAGAAGCAATGAGGTCAAGGTAGCTGGAACACAAGGGCCCAAAGGGAAAGGGATAGGAGATATTCTCAGAGGAAAGAAAGGGAATGAAAGGCTTTTGTAAGGATTTTGGCTTTCACTCAGGCGGAGAATTGTTGGAGAGATCTGATCCAAGGATTAATATGACCTGAATTATGCTTTTTTTTTAAGTTTTAAAGTTATTTTTATTGCAAAATAAACACAGATACAGAAAAACAATGTACGACTTACTTCATTTTATGAGACATTACCCCTGTACCATCACCCAGGTGAAAAATAGAACATTGCTAGTCACCCAGCAACCCCTCTATGTGCCCACCTCAGTTACACCTGCCTCCTCCAACCAAGTGACCACCAACTGATTTCATAACAATCACATCTATGTTTCTTTATAGCTTTTGTCACCCAAAGAACATCCCTGGGCATTATGATCTAGACTCGTACTTCATGCTTTTCATAATTCAAAATGCCTCAAGTTTCTTTTAATTTGCAACTCCCCCCTCCACCTCTTCTTTCCTTTATAATTTTTCCATTAAAGTTCCAGGCATTTGACCTATAGTTTCTCCTAGTCTGGATGTTGCTGTTTGCATATTTGTGGTGCTGTTTAGCTAGCTTTTCTTTCCTCAGAATTTCCTACAAACTTGTTCTGAGGCTTGATAGATCTGAATCATGTTTTAAAGGCTATTGAGAATGGACAGTAGGGGAGCATTGCAGGAATATACTTCTATTTCAAAATCAGTTAACTATCAGAATAATACCAACAATTTATTGGCCATTTATACCATGCCTGGCTTTATGCTAAGCACTTTTTAAACAGCATCTTAGTTAAAACCTACAACAAATCAATGAAGAGATTACTATTCCAAGTTACAGTAAGGAAATAGGCTTAAAGGAAATAAAACATTTACCTTCAGTAGCACAGCTAGCTAGTGACAAAAGGAAGATCTGATTTCAAAGCTTATTCCCTGACCAATATCCTACACAGCCTCTGGTTTTGCTTTACATTCAAATCTTAAATCATCCAGAATCTTAGAAATCAAAGTTGATAGAGGGCTTTAGCCATCAGCTAGAGCTTTTTTCCGAAATACTTCAAGATTCTTTTTAGATGATGGGTAGGCAAGGAGAAGCTCTTTTTTAGGTTATTGTTTGCCTGAATCACACAAGGGGTTGATGATTGAGCCTGGCCTGGTGACCAGATCTCCTGACTCTTCAACCATCATGTCACAGAAAGAGCTTTAGATGTATGTACAGAAATGTAAGCTGTCTATGCTACAGTTGAGATCCAGCAATGTGTTGGTGTCCCTCATTATGCAGGGAAGTGGCTTATTATCTAATACAAATCAGAACACCAGTCAACACAGACCAATATCCTCAGTGTAGCCCTTTGAATGTAGTTGGCAGACTAGATAGTCTTTAAGTAGAAATAATTTCTTGCTTTAATTTTATATTGAATGGATTGGTGTTGGCTATTTGGCAATTAATTCAGTGGGAGAAATCAACTATTGAAATGAAATCACATCCTGCACAGAGTTTAAAAAGTTTACAGTTTTCCCCCATTATCCGAGATTTCACTTCCTGAGGTTTCATTTACTCACCGTCAACCATCGACTGGAAGGAGATGATCCTCCTTCTGACATAAGGTCAGAAGTTCAGTGGTAGCTTAATGCTGTGTCATAATGCCTACATCATTCACCAAACTTCATCTCATCATGGAGGCATATCATCTCACATCATCACAAGGAGGAGAGAGGTCACATTCACATAATTTTTATTACAGTATTTTGTTATAATTGTTGTATTTTATTGTGACTTATTGTTAACCTTTTACTGTGCCTAATTTATAAATTAAACTTTATCATGGATATGTATGTATAAAAAAAACCCATAGTATGCATAGATCTTCTTGGACTTGCAATAGGATTACATTCCAACAAGCTCATCATAAGTTTAAAATATTAATTAAAAAATGCATTTAATACAGCTAACTTACTGAACATCATAGTTTAGGCTGGCCTATCTTAAATGTGCTCAGTACACTTACATTAGCCTACAGTTAGGCAAAATCTTCTAAAACAAAGCCTATTTAAAAAAATAAATAAATAAAACAAAGCCTATTTGTAATAAAGTGTTGAATTTCTCATGTAATTGGTTGAATACTGAAAGTGAAAATCAGAATAGTTCTCTGGGTACAGAATGATTTTTTTAAAAAAGATTTTATTTATTTATTCATGAGACACACACACACACACACACACACACACACAGAGGCAGAGACACAGGCAGAGAGAGAAGCAGGCTCCATGCAGGGAGCCTGACATGGGCCCCAATCCCGGGTCTCCCCAAGTGAACGAGACCATATAATGTTTGTCCTTCTCTGATTGACTTATTTCACTCAGCATAATACCCTCCAGTTCGTCCACATTGAAGCAAATTGTGGGTATTTATCATTTCTAATGGCTGAGGAATATTCCACTGTATACATAGTTTCTACGGAAAGCATATCACTTTTGCACCATTGCAAAGTCAAAAAAATGTAAGTAGGATCATTGTAAGTCTGGGACCATCTGTATAGGGTTTCATACTATCTATAGTTTCAGGCAACCACTGGGATTCTTGGAATGTGGATAAGTGGAACTAGTGTAATTGTAAAATGTTTGCTGTCATAAAGCAAACAAAACAAAACAAAAATAAAAAAACATATAGAGTAAAATTAGTAAAGAAAATTCTCTAGATATTTTCTTCTTCAGAGACCAATGTGCCAAAATAGTTACTTTTTACTCTCAGCCTTGGAGTTAAATGTGCACATCATGTAACCATGATCAGTTCCCAAAGAAACAGATGCTGCTTGGGTATGTCTTGACCAAAAAGATGTCATCTAGTAATTGCAAGTGGCACTTGGTTAAATTGTTTCTATCACTCTTTCTCTTCATCTTGCATTTTTTATTGGGAAATTCTGTCCTCAGTGTTTGCAAGTCACTGCCTGCCTCTGAAACCTTTTATCCCTTTTGTTTCTTTAAAGGTAGCATTTTGCTTTACTCTTATGAGACCATACTTCTCTACTACTCTTCCTCACCCAGAATAAAAGCAGTAAATTTTTTTTTCTTTTTTAATGCCCTCTCACCAAACTTGAACTGCTCTTGAGATCCTCAGTTTATTACACTTTTCTGTGACTTAGTTTCATATCCACCATATAAATTTCAAGATGCTTTCAAGGGTGACTGGCTGGCTAGTTGGTGGAGCATGCAACTATTGATCTTGGGGTTGTGAGTTCAGGCCTCATGTTGGATATAGAGATTGCTTAAAAAATAAAATCTTAAAAAAAGAGAGAGATGCTTTCAAGTTATTCCAGACTATTGTTCTGACTTAAATATCATTAACTCTGTGTTCTTAGGTCACCACTAAAATGTGTCAAGAGAAAAATCAAAACTTTCCACATTACACACAATTTGTGAGAGGAAAGAACAAAGATAGCTGTTCATTTCCAGCATGAACTTTATGTCTTTACATACTTGATGTTCACGGGAATAGCTAAAGTATGAGCCACTTGTCCTTTTCTGTAAAGAAATCGCATGTTCTTCTCTAAGAAGTTCCTTCATTCTTCTCTTTTTTCAGAATGAAGCAAAAGGGGAAGACATCTTCAAAATCATGGAGGGAAATCTAGATCTCATCCTCAGAACAGAAATGGGATTTAAAATAAATATTGCCAGGCTGGAATGCAGGAATCCAGCCATCAACTGTCCATTCTTAACCCTCCAGGGAGCACCACACTTACATTCCGCCAGACAGATGTGTCTGATGGCCTCCAGAGAAGGGCATTTCACCCCACTCACAGAGCACTTGGTCAATGGGTCTAGTGTCCAAGAAGCTTGTCAGTTGTGAAATTCATTGTGTACCCTGAATCTTCTTAGCCACGTTATTAACCAATATCCCCTTGCTCATTCCCCAGTGGACAAGAAGAACAGATGGCTATTCTCTTCTGTAGAGTAGAGTATTTGGAAGCCTTGGAGTCTTTAGGCAAAGCTAGTCAGTTACTTCCTTTCGTCCATCATCAGTCTTCTTAATAACATCCCCCATCCCCATCCTGTATCCACACCACATTAATTCTCATTAAAATCCTAGGTAAAATACACAATGAAAAATATCTCACTGTGAAAATACTGCAACTCTTGGTTTGTGATGTTGTTGTATCAGCTCCTTCAGATGGGATAATAAGACCTGCATCCGCATTTCTTTTATCCTATATGGTGACACATTAAAGCAGGTTTGAAGTTTATGTCCAACAACTTAGTATCAACATAATGTATTCCTTTGCTATAAGTGAGAGAGGAATTTTTTATTTGTTTCAGTTGTATTAAACTGTTGTTGGTGAATTTGTGGCTGAGATTTTATCAGTTTTTTGCAGGATGTGTATTATTACACTGTTAAAAAGATATTACCTGGATTTTATCAATATAGATATTTGGTAAATTTATTAACAAATATTTATCTTGAAGATCTACAAACTCATAATTATAAAATTATTACTTACTGCTAAAAATAAATTAATCTCTATTCCATTTTAGTGAAATTAAATATTTCCTGAATATGTTTATGTAATTTATTTCTAGAATTTCTGGTAATACATACAATAGATTGTGAAAGGAATGACTAAATATTCCACTCTTACTTGCTCAAACTCCAATTGAAGAGGTGATGGGAATCTTGACAAGATATCTGACAAGCATTATCAAGTTGTGTTCACTGGGATTTTCTGACAAAGTAATGGTTATGTTATAAGGCATATATAGGTTTCATATGAGCTTCTATGTTAGTGCCAGGTATCCAAAAAAAATGACATTTATTTAAGATGGGAAGAAATATCTAAGATTACATGGTCATTAAAGTGTGAATCTGTGTGTTCATGCATGTGTATGTGTGAACTACTAAAAAGGGAATGAATGATGTACTATAATCTACATCCTGAATAAGTCAGACTATTGGCATGTATATTATCACTAACTGATGAAATCCTCTCTCTCATAAAAATTGCAACTTACATTTGAAAGCAGTACTAAAGGTATTTCCCAGAGACTTGATGCTGTTTGATGAGGCTCTGTAATAAACATTATATCAAATAAGCAATTCAAGGAAACTTCAAAAAATACATAATGGAAATAAAACACAGAGCCAGTTAAATATCTTTAGGGTCTACCTCTCCTATATAATTTTGCCTGTGGCCAATGGGCCTGCTTCCTAATCTAGTGTATCTAATTGCTCTCTGAGACAACATAAGACATACAGTAGAAACCAGCAAAGTGCCAAGCAGATAGAAACAGCAATTCTGTGTGTGAAATCACTAGAGTTTACATTAGAACCAGAAACTCTTATGACATATGGCAGTTCCCAAAGCCATTCAACATGGATTCATATGGATTTTTCTAGGGGACAGTTTCTTCTTGAAGTCTCATCATTCTAAAAGCCTCTGAGACCCTAAAATCTCAACACACAAGGATAGCCAATGGTATAGTGCAAGTCAAATATATCTAAAAGTAGGTAAAGCCAATTGCTTATATTTTTGTCTAAGTCAATAGTATAGGTTGAGAGGTAATGGAGCATTAAGGAAGGAATATTACATTCAGACAAGAAAGAGCAAGGAGGGTTTGTTACCTTTTATTTTTCTGATTATCCTAGGAGAAAGATTTTATGGAAGAAAGCTCTATTTGGTATTTGCTGGGAAAATCACAGAGATTAGACCTTTTAAAAAGAAGGTCGTAAAAGCAATGTCTCAGGGATGGTAGTCTGCCTAAGAAAAAGCTCATAGAAAGGAGAAAAGTGATGATTTTGTTGGAGAGGAGCTGGGAAGAGAAAGGCACCAAGAGAGGGACAAAGAGTGAGAGTGTACAGATTGTGGAAATGAAATGCGACTAGTTCCAGTTGAGGAATCAGAACCCTTTGAGGCCAGTTTCTCAACCATTTCATCTTCCTTATCTCTTGGAGTCTAAAACAAAATGCAAAAATCTTGAGGAAAACGAGTGTTGGAAGCCTATTTTCTTGTCTCCCAACAGATGTTTCTATCACTTCATAACAGCCCTGTCACAAGACTATTGCAGCCTGACTCAACAACCATTTTCAAGAGCTCACTAACTTTCAACCCTCCATTCCTTAGAAAGATGATCCTAGTCATTTGAAAGACTTTCTTTACTTCTTTCAAACTTGAACCATTCTGGATATGGCCTTTCCTTGCATGGACATCCTCAATTTCAGACCCAATGACCTGCTGGTAGAGTATCTTCTACTTCCCTCAGTGCTCAGAGAGCCAAAGCCACAGCCACCCTCTTCCAAGGGGTGCTGAGAGCAGTAGGAAGCCTCTCCAGGTGTATTTGTCTGACTGAGACTTATTGAAACAAACTGGTTTTCATGTCTCAACCTGCTCTAGGCCAACTCTCACTGCCTCATTTCCTAAAATGTATTAATTTAATCTAAGACTTGAATAGAATTCAATAATTTTTCACTACCATGTATTCATTATTCATATTAGAAACTCAATTCATATCAGGTTAAATATAAAAGGTCATTTATCATATGTATACTGATATATACTGGGGTATTTTATAAGACCTGAAAATAAGAATATGGTTGGGCATTAGAAACAATTGAAAACAAGAACTTTATTTTTTTTTAAAGATTTTATTTATTTATTCATGAGAGACATGGAGAGAAAGAGGCAGAGACACAGGCAGAGGGAGAAGTAGGTTCCATGCAGGGACCCTGATGTGGGACTGGACCCCAGGACTCCAGGATCACGCCCTAGGCCAAAGGCAAATGCTCAACCACTGAGCCACCTGGGCATCCTAAAAACAAGAACTTTAATGCATACATTTGTCTCCTTATCTTTATTCTCTGTGTTTTTTCCACACACCTGCTTCCTTTTTCTTTCACTTGGTGGAACTTTTCTTTCCTTTTAGCCACAAAGCAAAATACATATAGTTCCAGCTAACAACATCTGAGTTTTATGTGTGATGGAGATAAGCTGTTTAGTTCCAGTTCCAATGGGCTTTCAAAAGGACTATGTTCATGTGTCCACCTCTAAGCCAATCACCTTGGCCTAGAGGCCACATTTGGTGGCATTCATATGTTTTCATGGTAACGCCTTGATTAGTAAATTGACTGGAGAGGTAGAGAATAGAGTGAGTAGGGGGCCCATTCTGCTGAGGTGTACATATGTTCCTAAGCCCTATAATTGTATCAAGTGTTCTTACTGTTAAGACTTAGCAGGGTTCAGCACAGAACCTTCTATGTATGATATTAGGGAGAGATTTCCATGGTGACCCTCCATGCTACTTAGATTCTTGTTGCTGTCTTTTCACAGAGTAGCCATAACCCTGAGACACCACTCGGCCTATGGGTGAGACCTAGTTTTACATCTGACTCCAAAACTGAAGCCTTCTTCATAATATCTTTCATCTCCATCCTGTATCCACACCATATCAATTCCCACTGAAACTCCAAATAAAATACATAATGGAAAATTTTTCAGTATGGAAATATTGCATCTTTTGTTTTGTGATGTCATTGTATCAACTCCTTCAAATAGGTTAATAAGACCTGAATCCACATTTGCTTCTACATGATGTTATATGAGAGCAGATCTGAAGTTAAGTCCAACAACCCAGTATCAGGATATAAAATATAATCTATTCTTTGGATATGTAGGAGAGAAGACTTTTGTATATGTTTGTCTAAGTTACAGTAAACTATTATTGGTGAATTTGCAGCTGGGATTTTATCAGTTTTTTGGAGAATGTGTTTCTGGGCCTCTGCTTCCTCATCCAGAAAATAAGTGCTTTGAATTCTGAAAGATGCCTTTCAGTTCTAGAATCCTATAATTTTTTTAAGATTTTATTTATTTGAGAGAGAGAGAGGGAGAGGACACCAACAGAGGGAGAGGCAGAGGAAGAAGCAGGCTCCCTGTTGAGCATGGGCCAAGGTGGGGCTCAATCCCATGGTCCCAGGACCATGACCTGAGCTGAAGGCAAATACCTAACTGAGCCACTCAAGTGCCCCTAAAATCCTACAATTTTATTGTACTTTGCACTGTTCAATAATGTATCCAGTAAGAGTTGACATTCATGTATTGACCTTCTCTGTAGCTCTTATGGCATCCAGCAGAAAATGGAAGCCATAAAAAACTCAGTAATTATATGTTGTTTATAGATGATGGTTGTGGTCACAAAAGATCTATCTCAGAACATTGAGAAATCCCAAACAAAATATGCTTTTAAGCACTTTTCTATGTCCATGGTACAAGAAGGTGAGAAAGGTATGCTTAGGCTCTCAGCAAACTTTTGAAGCACATTTATTTAGAAACTGAAGATCAGTTTAAAACTTTAATACTTTCCAAAGGAAATAGTTTCCTGAAAGTAATAGGACAACTATCTTTACATGGGAGAGAGAGATTCAAAAAGAAACAATAGGAGAAAAAAAGAAGTACCTGAAACACTTGCAAAACCTTGAAGTCCTATTGCACCTTGCTACTCAGGCTCTGGAAGCATCCCCCCACCCCACCCCCCCCAACCCCCCGCTTTGGCTGTGGTTCACACCTAGGTCACAGGACTGAAATACCTTGTGACCTCACTCCAGAGAGGTAGGCTGAGGCTGTGAGGATCTCAGCCACTGCACAGTTGGTGTGAGGGCTGGAGTGGGACCTTGGAGTCTTTCTGTTCTTTGGAAGAAGGAAAGAGAGTCACTTAGAACTGTTTAATTTTTACCATAAGATTATTTATACCATCAAACCTAGGTCCTTTTTGTTGCACCCACTCTTGATTATATCATGGTTACATCTTGTAGCCAATTATAAGTTAGAGAATCAGTTAAGAAGGTAAATTCTGATTGGTGCCTCACTCATACACTTTTAGCACAGTATCCTATATTCAAGTTAGCACCCCCTCCACACATGTATTTATCTCAAGCTCTCTCTGAAATTTCATTCTTTCTATTATCCATACAGGGAGACTGAACACTGTAAAGGGGAAACCTAGGCTGAATCAAGAAAGTCTGTGAGTCATAAAGCATACTTCTGTTGCTCAAAAACAGAAAGTCTTTCTTCTATAAGTGAGTCCTCTGGAGTATAATATTTTATATAGTAAAAAGAGAGAAGACACAGAACCAGCACCATCCCGGACCTATACACTGGTACACCCACAAGGGAATACTAACAGATTAGCTGTCGCCATCACCTCCCTCCTTCCCATTACCCACCAACCCAGGCTGACTTGAGTCTAAGAAAAACTCATGGATGTTGAGGTGTTAAAAAGATTTCAGGAATGATGGAACCAGATGAACACCATCAAGGACAATGCTAGGACTGTGGACCATTCAGTATATGATAATTAATTGTGACTATTTTTTTAATCCCCACACTTTTACCCAACTGAAATCGTGAATTGATTGCATTGATGTTTCCACTTTTCACTACAGATTGTGGGTAAGATGTTCTAACTGACACCTTTCTCTTAGCTGTGTGACTTTCTTTGGCCAATGGGAGTTAGCAAACAAGACTCAAGTACAACCTTGAAAAAACTTGTGAACCAGTGTTTGCTTCCCTGTCCCATTTGTTCCTGGGCTATGAATATGAGGATATGCCTCTGTTAACTGGATGGATAAAGGTGAGAGGTGCATGGAGGAAGGCTGTTGTTTTCCCAGTAAGAGCCATCCTAGACTAGCCAGTTCCCTTGGGTTCTGTAGGTGATAACTCCGTGAGTGAGTCTAAAGAAGTTTTCTGAAGCTGGCTCAGTTCAACAGAACTGCCACCCAGCCTACAGACTCATGACACACAGTAGATGTTTATTGCTGAAAGGCACTGAGTTTTGGTGCAATGTGTTTCACAATAGCTGATTGATACACCTTCTGATAATGATGATATAATTTTGGGGAGAAATATTGAGAGAATAAGCACAAGTTCTAGCAAGATAGCTGCTTTAGTGTCTCTGTGAGAGAAGGAAATGTGGCATTGTGTTACTAGAGAAAACATCTCCTTTTGCTTTCCTCTTTTTGGTCCACCTGCCACCTTGCAAAGAGGATATTTGCTGAAATTGTTTCAGTTTGTGTATGTTTAAAGGTACTCATGGCCAGAGGTGCAGTGAATGTTCAAGTATGTACACTTGCACTCATGCTGTGGCTTCAGCCTAAAAGGATCTAAAATTGGATCTGAGAATTTAGGCTGGCCTGTCAGATCTCTTTGATCTTATTTTCTGGGCTTATGAGCCTCATGCCCTATTTCAGATAAAGCAGCAGGTATTTGGCACTTTTCCTGACCATTCACAGGGACCAAGTCCAGGAGAGTCAGTGGCAGGCTTTTATAAAAGATATCAAATGGATTGGAGAGTAGGGTGGTTGAGAGAAAGAGGAAGAAGAACATGGGAAAGATAACAAAGAAAAGTTTATATTTCTGCTATCTGGAGAATCAAATGCTTTTCTAGCAGTCTCTAAATGGAATGTATTTGTTCATTTGCCAGGAAAGCTCTTCACAGATTAAAGCCTTAGCTGGATGGTGATGTGAGGTGTGTCCTAACCATCCTTCTGATGCAGGGCATACCTTTGTTAATATCATAGAGATACTGATGAGAACACTTCTTTCTTGGCCTCATATTCCTTTTACTGCATCCAGAGCCAATGTAGTAGGTAACAAAAATGGCCATCGTTCTTTGCGCTTGACTCCCATCAAATGGTGGAATCTATTTTCTGCTCTTTTAAGTTAGGATTGGCCAGATGACTTTCTTTCATTGATGAGACATTAGCAAATGTGACATAAGCCGAGGCTGGAAAGACCTTATATATAGGAACTTGTCTCCTCCCTGTCTCAGAATCCAGAGCCATCATATAAACAAGCTACCATATAACAAGGGTTATCCTGCTGGAAGGTGAGAGGCAAACAGCACAAGTTTTCATTGCACCAATCAATAGTCAGCCAAACTCCAGAACAGACTAACAGCTCTACAGAAACTCAGCTGACTGAAAGTCTATAGTAAACCCAACTAATACTAAAAGCACCTAGCTGAGTTTAACCTAAATAGCTGAGCCACAATTTAGATAAATAAGTATTTATTGTTCCATTCTACTAAGTTTGGACGTGAAAAGTTAACTAAAATGGCCAGCTTACAGTTTTTCCAAGGCAAGAGATTAGCACAAAAATTAAACAAAAAGAAGGCAAAATTTCAGTTTGAATTGTAGGCTGATGTTTATTAAATTTTCAACATAGTTTACTTTAGCATCCTCCAGATGACATTTAGAGAAAGATAAGTACTTGAGAGTATTTATAAATGCCTTTGGGAAGATTTCCACTTAGAAATTATTTCCATCATAGATTAGATAGATATGAAATGTGTATGATCAGATTATACACTAAATAAAAGCTACTGGGGATGGAGAGAGGGTGAAATGGAAAAAGAGGGTCAAAAGGAATAAACTCAGTTTTAAAATAAGTCGTGGAGTTGTGCAACATGGTAACTGTAGTTAGTAATACTGTATGGTATATTTGAAAGTTGCTAAGAGAATACATCTCAAAAGATCTCATCACAAGAAAAAACATTTTTGTAACTATGTATGGTGATAGATAATAACAGAACTTCCTGCACTGATCATTTTGTAGTGTATACAAATATCAAATACATACAAATACAAATACATACAAATATGTTTATTGTACATCTGAGACTAACATAAGACTATATATCAATTATACACCAATTTAAAAAGCTATCAGTTAATAAACTACATAGACAATGAGGAACTTCAGGATCCAATTCTTTTTTATTACTTTCTTTGGTTTAGGGCATGGAGAAGCAAGTTTATCATACATGCTGAATTCTTTTTTGTCACTTTCTTTGGCTCAGGACATGGAGAGGCAATGTAGTATAGTAGAAAGTCTTCTGATCTTGGATCCCACATTTCATTTGTTTGTTTGTTTGTTTGTTTGTTTGTTTGTTTCTTTCTTTCTTTCTTTCTTTCTTTCTTTCTTTTTGGATCCAACATTTCAAAACTGTCATTTCCTTACCCTCAATTTATTTATATTTAAAACAGGATAATGATAATTACATAAATTTATCTGAAGAGGCTGGAACATAGTCGTTATCCTGTGATAGTGGACCTTAGGGGTAAAAGAAATTCCTCATTGACAGATGAATGGATAAATATATATATATATATATATCTGGCCAATCCTGACTTAAAAGAGCAGAAAATAGATTCCACCATTTGATGGGAATCAAGTGCAAAGAACAATGGCCTTTTATATATATATATATTACTCAGCCATCAAAAGAATGAAATCCTGTCATTTTCAATGGAACTAAAGGGTATTATGCTAAGCAAAATAAGTCAGTAAGAGAAAGGCAGATACCATATGATTTCACTCATATGTGGAATCTAAGAAACAAAACAGATAACCATAGGGTAAGAGAAGGAAAAATAAAATAAGATGAAAACAGAGAGGGAGGGAAACCATAAGAGACTTTAAACTATAGGAAACAAACTGACGGTTGTTGGAGGGGAGGTGGGTGGAGGGATGGGGTAATTGGGTGATGGGCATTAAGGAGAACATTTTATGTAATGAGCACTGGGTGTTATATGTAACTGATGAATCGCTAAATCCCACCCCTGAAACCAATAATAATAAAAAAGAGGGGCACCTGAGTGGCTCAGTCAGTTAAGTATCTGTCTTCAGCTCAGGTCATATTCCAGGCTCCTGGGATCAAACCCCACCAAGGCTTCCTGCTCAGTGAGGACCGTGCTTCATCCTCTCCCTCTTCCTGCCACTCTGCTTACTTGTGTTTTCTCTTTCTCTCTGTCAAATTAATTAATTAAGATACACACAAAAAGGAATTCCGTATGACAAACTGAGGTGTAGTTGTATTGAATAGAACAAAAGTTATCCTAGAAATTCATTTAGGATTGTCTACACAATGAACCAATGAACCTGCACAATGACCCCTCCTTTTAGTGAGAGCAAACATAATGAAATAA
The DNA here is from genome assembly GCF_011100685.1 of Canis lupus familiaris. Lineage (NCBI taxonomy): Eukaryota > Metazoa > Chordata > Mammalia > Carnivora > Canidae > Canis > Canis lupus. The sequence goes on along the minus strand of NC_049258.1, from coordinate 23,887,416 downwards.
ACAATGCACAAACAATAGATAAAATTGACAAACAAAAAACTTGTTCTTTGAAGAGTTAGTGAGATTGGTAAATCTTGGCAAAAATGAAGAAAATAAGGAGAGAAAACAAAGTATTATATCAGGAATGAAAGAAAAAATTGCCCATGGAGATTACAAATATTAAAAAGACAATAAGCATATTATGAGCAAATATAGGTCAATAATTCTACAACTTAAAAGAAATAGGCAAATATCTTTAAAAAATACAATGTCTTATATCTTAAATCAATAACCTAATCTTCTACCATATGAAACAAGAAAAAGCAGAACAAACTAGACCCAAAGCAAGGAGAAGGAAGGAAATAATAAATACTTGAGTGGAAATAAATAAAACAGAGGATATACTACCAGAGAGAAAATTAGCAAAACCAAAAGCTAATTCTTCAAGAATATCAATGAAATTGACAACCCAGTAGCTCCACTGATCAAGGAAAAAAGACAATAATCAAATTAATAAAATCGAGATGGAAATAGGTGACATTACTATCAACTTTGGGGAAATAAAATCAATTGTAAGTAAGAAATATGAACAATTTTATGCCAACAAATTAGATAGTATAGATGAAATGGACAAATTCCTAGAAACATAAAAGCTACAAAACTGACTCAAGAAGAAATAGAAAATCTAAATAGACTTATAACAAGTGAAGAGATATAATTAGTAATAAAATTTTTTTCTCACAAATAAAAGCCCAGGGCAAGATTGTTTCATTTGAAAATTGGTAAATTTTACTCAATGTTTAAAGTATTAACACTAATCTGTAAAAAACTCTTCCAAAAAATAGAAGAGGATAGAATACTTCTCAACATATGTTATGAAGTCAATGTTAACTTGATACAAAATCAATCAAAGACAGCACAAGGAAAAAAATGCACAGACCATTACCCTTTATGAATATAGATACCAAAAATACTCAAAACAAACAGTAGCAAACTGAATTCAGAGACGTATGGCAAGGATCATACATCATGATGAGAGAGAATTTCTCCCAAGAATTCAAGCTTGATTGAACATAAAAATCAATGTAACACATGGTGTTAATAGAATAAAAAACAAAAGCCTCACAACATATAAATAAATAAAGAAAAATCACTTGACAAAATCCAGCACATTCTTATGATTAAAAAAAAAAAACTTAACCGACGAGGGATAAAGAGGTCCTAACCTGATCAAGATCTCTATAAGAACACCAAGATTATATACATTAATAGTGAAATATGAAAGCTTTTATCCTCAGATCAGGAACAAGATAAGAGGTAACAATGTTGCTACTTCTGTTCAAAACTGTACTAAGAGTTCTAGCTAGGGGAATTAATCAAGTAAAAGACAATCCAGATTAGAAGGGAGGAAATAAAACTATCTATATCTGCAGGTGACATGATCTTATACACAGAAAATTAAAAAAAAATACACACACACACAAAAAATTATTAGAATAATCAATGGATTCCCAAATGTTTCAGAATGTGAAGTCAGTATACAAAATCCATTGTATTGCTACACACTAGCAATAAATAATCTGAAAATCAAATTAAGAAAGTAACTCCATTTATGATGCATTCAAAACAAGATTCTTAGGAGTAAATTTAATAAAATAAGTGTTAGACTTGAAAACCATCAAAAGAAGCACCGAAAGATTTTATAAAAAGGTCTAAATTAAGAAAAAGACATTTATGTTCATGTGTTGGAAAACTTAATATTGTTAAGATGGCAATATTCTCCAGACTGATCTATAGATCCAATGCAATTCCTATCAAAATCCCAGGAGTTTTTTTTTTGTTGAAATTGACAAGCTGATCCTAAAGTTCATATTAAAAGATAAGAGATCCAGAAGAGCCAAAACAATCTTGAGAAAGTACAAAATTGGAGGACTCACAGTTCCCAACTTCAAAAATTACTACATAGCTACATTAATTAAGACTGTATGATACTGGCATAAGGATAGGCATATAAATCATGAAATAAATTGAGAATCCAGAAGTAAAACCATACGTGATCAATTGGTATTCAACAAGTATGCCAAAACATTTCAATGGGGGAAAGAATAGTCTTCTCAACAAATACCGTTGGAACAACTGGATATCCACATGCAAAAGAATAAAACTGTGTCTCTTCCTCACAACATATCCAAAAATTAACTCAAAACAGATCAGAAATTTAAATGTAAGAGCTAAAAAATAATTTTAAAAAAACCCTCAGAACAAAACATAAGAATAAATCTTTTAAATCTCAGATTAGGCAATGTTTGTTTTTTAGATATGATGCCAAAAGCATGGGTAACAAAAGAAAACTTAAATTGGATTTCATGAAAATTGAAAACTTTGGTGATTTATTTATTTATTTATTTATTTATTTATTTATTTATTTATTTTTGAGAGAGAGAGAGAGCACAAGCATAAGTGGGGGAGAGGGGAGGGCCGAGAGAGAGAGACAGAAACAGAGAGACAGAGAGAGAATCTTAAGCAGTCTCCGTGCTCAGCCCAACACAGGGCTTGATTTCACAACCCTGAGATCGTGACCTGGGCCAAAATCAAGAGTCTGACACTTAATTGACTGAGTCATGTAGGTGCCTAAAAAAGTTTTATGCTTTAAAGGACACTATCATGAAAGTAAAATGACAATCCAGAGACTGAAAAATTTTTGCAAACCATATCTGATAAAGGTCTAATATACAGAACATGGAACAAACTTTTACAACCCAACAATAAAAAGGCAAGTAACCCAATTTAAATAGGGTATATTATTTGGGGACATCCAAATATCTCCAAATAAGATATATAAGTGGCCAATTAGCAAATGAAAAAAATGCTCAACATCATTAGGCATTAGGAAAATGCAAATCAAAGCCCTAATGAAATGCAACTCACACCCATTAGGTTGGCTACAACAAAAATTTTCAAACCCTCAAACATTGCTGGTAGGAATGTAAACTGGTACAGCTGCTTTGGAAAACAGTTTGGCATTTCCTCAAAAAGTTAAATATGGAGTTACCATATGACCCCACAATTCCACTCGTAGTTATATATCCAAGAGAACTGAAAAAAAAAATAGATTTACCATACGTAAATATTCATTCTAGTATATTTCATAATAGCCAAAAAGTGAGACAGCACAAATGTTCATCAATTGATGACTGGATAAACAAAATATAGTGTATTTATGCAATGAGATATTATTTAGCCATTAAATGAATGACATGTTTATCCATATTACAACACAGATAAATCTTGACAACATGCTAAGTGAAAGCCAGACACTAAAGGCCACATATTTTATTATTCCATTTTTGTGAAACATCCAGAAAAGTCAAATACTTAGAGATAGAAAGTAGATTAGTAGTTGTTAAGGACTGAAATGGGAAGGAATGGGGAATGACTGGGTATGGGGTTTCTTTTTGGGATGCTAAAGCTACTCTGAATTAGATAATGGTGATCATCGTACAATCTTGTGAATATAGTAAAAACTACTGAATAATTTGAAAGGGTGAGTTTTATGGAATTTAAATTATATCTCATTATTAAAAATTGAACATATATCTCACCTTTGATACAGCAATTCCAGTCATAAATTCACCTGAGGGAAAATAAAGCATACATCTACAAAAAGACTTGTATGAGAATGTTCATGTCAGTTTTGTTCATATAATCCAAAAACTTTAACTGATCCAAGAGTCCATGATCAGAAGAATGAAAAAGGAAATTGTGGGATAGTCAAACTGTGGTATATGATGCAGCAATAAAAAATAACTACAGCAACATGAATAAATTCAAAAGCCATTATTAAATTGAATGAGGGAAGACAAGCTGAAAACAATAAATACTGTATAATTAATAAACTTTTCTGAAGCTTAAAAACAGGTAAAATCAGCACAGTGGTGTGGGGTTTCACTGGAAGCAGCATGAGTGAAATGTGGAAGGTGACTGAAATGTTCTGAATATTGATTAGAATGGTAGGCAGATGGATATATGCAGTCACCAAACTTCGTCAAATTTGACGGCAAAGAGCTATGAATTTCATCGTATGTAAATTTTATATAATTTTTAAAGTTAATATTTTAAAAGAATGACTGCAATCCAACTCAAGGCCAAAAGAAAGTCAGAGCTTTATTTTTTAATAGCTTTATTAATATTTAATTGACATACAATGAAGTGAAGATTTTAAAGTATATAATTTGATATTTTCTGATGGAAAACATGAACTCATAAAGAAGGACTTCAAGGGAGATTTCAGGGAAATGAAAAGATCTGATGAGGAAATGAAGAGTTTACATGAAGTAATCACAGGAGACTAGGACTTTTAAATTACTCAGGCACAGAGATCACAGGCTATAGTTGAAACTGCTCTAGAAGGAAAGAGAAAGAAATGTTAGCTACTTTCACTCCATCCACCACCTCAAGCCTCAGGAGACCCCAGGTCTCACTCTTTCAACTCATCTCTTTTCTCTTGTATAATACAGATATTTGGGGAAATTAAATAAATAAATAAATAAATAAATAAATAAATAAATAAATAAATAAATAAATAAATTCCTTGTCCTCCACTTTCAAGAACTTGTGTTTGTTGGAAGTGGTGGCAGAGTTGGAGATGGGGTGGAAGAGAGGAAACTCTTCCCAAATGAGATTTTTCAACAGTCCCAACCACTTCATGAGAAGAGGGTCAGTGAGGTCTTCCATCTACATTTCTTTCTGGATTTTCTCCCCACATCTCCATCACTGCGCAACCATGAATCCAGTGTGGTTATTATATACTACAAAAAAATGGTATATAATTACTTATGGCCTGGCAGCCTGATTGCCTGGATTTTAAGGCATTGCCACAAAGGCTAGTTTTTAGCCTGGACACTACAGTCCTGGGAAGAGCAACAAAGATCCAGAGGTCAGCCTCACCCTGAGTCCGTCAATGAGTTCACATGATCCTCATCCAACAAGGGGATATTTTTCCAGTAGCAACTCTAGCTTCTGGAACCTTAACCTGTAGATAACCAACGAGGTCATTTAATGCCATGCTTGCCACATCCTCAGCTGTAGTCACAGCTGGACTACAGAGTTTTAGTTCACAACTCTGGACTAAAACTCTCGCTTTCTATCTACCAAAGGTACTCCAAAGTGAGAAATCAGTGAGAAACATAAAACAAAGAGGGACGTGTTACTCTTCTTGTACTTAGAATTCCACCCTCCCACCAGCTCCACCCATTACCCCAGGCCCCAAACCAAAACGTTTACTCTCATTCTACCCAAATAGGCAGCAAAGAGGACCCTTCTCTCTGAAGGTTGCTTGATTTTTGCCCAGGGACCACTCCTAGCCCTGGGGAATATCCCCCTGCTCCAGAAGAAGCCATTATAAAATTAACTGGCGATAAAACCGACCACAGGGGGATTGTGGGGCATTTATCTTTTCAAACGTCTTGTTGTTTTTGTCCATCTGGTTGCATTTAGTCCAGAGGTATAATTTCCAGTGCTGCTCTTTTCTGGTAGACCATACAATTAAGGTATTTGAAAAACAAACAGCTCTTAACCACTGCACGGTGAGAAGCTAGTTTAGCAATCTGTGACCCATTTTCCCAGAGCAAACACAGTTATAGATCCAAGATGATCATAAAGCAAGAATTGAGAGTCAGGAATTATTATTTAATAATAATAATCTAACGTCTTCTGGCACTTCTCAGAGAAGAGAAAATGGGATATGAAGAGGGCAGGGAGAAGAGGCTGTTGAAGAAATTATACTCTTTGTAGCTTTCCAGTGGAAATTCTCAATATTTTCTTTAGGACATATTTATATATATATATATATATATATATATATATATATATATATATATATATATATTTGGAACACACAGAAGGGAAAGATTCAGTGATAGCTTTTACCAACAGACATGATCATATAAGGGAAATAAGGGTGCCTGAATCGCATTCAAGACAAGCATGGCTATGAAACTTTGAAAGCTGCTAGATCCATGCATGAACAGAATTAAGTGTGCAAAATAATTGATGCTAGAGTCACCACGATATCCTTGCGCTTAAACTCAGGTTATGAAACTTTTGCTTTTATTAGCATATTCTTACAAATAAGCATCACACTTCAATCTCACATGGGAATTTCTATGCATATTTTTCCATGGTGCTGTGGTGCAATGTACTTTGGGAATCTTTCAAAATCTTTCACTAAAAATGAAGTAATTGTATGTGTGTGTGGCTGGTTTTGGTCAGAAGTACAACTCAAGTCATTGATGCTATTCATCATTTGGTTCTGAATGACTTGTCTCCCCTCAAATCTCACCCAACACATATAAAAACATTCTACCAGCAAAGATTTTGGGGGCCCTTTGTTTTGGATTTTGAGGGCCCTTTGCAAAATAAGATTCCCTAGAGGTGTTTTAAGCCTTGCTGGTGTTCTCTGGGGACAGTGCTCCAAGAATTCTAAACCAGAACTCAGAGAGGGAAGAAGCCACAATGATCTTGTAGAGTGTCACCTTTACCATCATAGGGGGTCACTTCCTCAAGGACGTGCCCCTGTTCCTCAATTGTGTCCTGACTTGCCCTGAAAAGAACCTTTCATTTTGATTCCACACTTGAATCAATGAGGATAAATTCCTCTTTGTTACGAGACATGGAAAGATTCGTCTTGACAGTGATGCATCCCCCACACTAGGAAAGCATATGGGTACACTAGATATTGGTATTCAACTTCTGAAGGCTAAAGAATGTATGCATTTAATTGGATTCCTAGTCCTGGTTTGGGTCTTCAGAGGTGGGACTGTGTTACATTGGGTTTGTTGTTTTCTTGTTTCCCTCATTGTATGGATGGCCTTGTAGAGAATCTAGGTATAGGGTGATAAATGAAATAATCCAAATAGAGAGTGAAAAATTGTGGAAAGAAAAGCCTTATGAGCTTCAATATTAATGTCTGTATTCTCTCACCCCTGATCCGCTCCTCTCTCTATTTCTCTCCATTTATTCATTTCCCACATAACATATATACATTAAGCAAAAATGTGCTAGCTACCAGACTCTGTGTGAAGAGTACAAAGGTGATTATGGACCCTCCTACCTTCAAGGGGTCCATATTCTAGTCTCTCCTTTTGTCCTTCACTTTCCTCTCCAGTTCCTAGTCTGTACATATCACCATAAGGTATAAGATATGGATATTTACTTAGGAAAGGGATTTGGGAGAATTCAATTTTTTTTTCCCCAAAAGATGTTACCTTGAGGAAGAAATCAAACTAGAATTATAACAGAAGGGGAAACTTGATGGGATGAGCACTGGGTGTTATTCTGTATGTTGGCAAATTGAACACCAATAAAAAATAAATTTATTATTAAAAAAAAGAAAAAAAGAAATGGACCCCCCCACACACAAAAAAAATAACAGAAGGGGAAGTCAGATCAGGCAAAAAAGAAGAAGAAGAAGAAGAAGAAGAAGAAGAAGAAGAAGAAGAAGAAGAAGAAGAAGAAGAAGAAGAAGAAAAAGAAAAAGAAAGAAAAGAAGAAAAAGAAAAAGAAAAAAAAAGAGAAAAAGAAAAAGAAAAAGAAATACTGTGAATTTGTTAAGCATTGAAACTCCTTATGGAAGCAGAATTAACTTTCTCCCCAAGGGAGCTCCAAGATTTGGAGCACCTTCCCCTCCCCTTCCCCTCAATTGGATATGACTTAAAGAGATGCACCAAATGAGTAGTTTAAGAAGCCCCGTGAGTTTTCCATTTGACAGTTTCCCAGGCTTTGCTCATCTTCTTCTCCACTCACCCACAACAGTTGCAGCTCCTCCTTTCAGAATGCAAGAGAAAGTTCCAGGGCCCCCTCCCTCCTCTCCACTTTGCCAGCCACCTGTGCAGCTGAGCTCCTCACACCCCTCAGCAGCTGCTGCTGAGTGAAGTCACAAGGTATTTTGGTCTGGATGACAGAGGTGTGAATGGCAGCTTCCACCCAACTCAGATGAGATCATGCATGTGAACTCTCTCTGCAAATGATAAAACCTTGATTAGACAAATGCAGGGGCGGCGGGGTGGGGGGGGGGGGGAGGCGGGTACTTTACAACTCTGAAGCTCACTGCCTTTATATACATAGCAGACATACCGTAGGGAAAGGATCACTTCTCTTGTCCCCAGAGACAAGGGTCCATTTCCTTCTCCCATTGGCAGCATCCCCATTTCCTATATCTGTATCTGTTGGAGAGAATTGAGTCCAAGAGCTAAGGATGCAAAGACAGGAAGGACTAAATAGTCCTTATTGATCACCCCCTGTTGCAAAATGTAAAAGGTTCGCCTCCTGTTCCCACAGGGATGTTAAGTGTCATTAAAGATGAAACCAGCAAGCCTGAAAGTGAGTTCTCTTCGATGAGTGTGAGTTCTTATACTTGCAGAATGTCTGCAGCTCACCTCACAGGCTGTCTACAATGACTAAATGAAGGGAACACTTAAGGCATAAAACTGGATAATTCAAAAAGAATGAGGAAGTGAGAAAGGCCTATTATTTGGTTTCTTTCATTCCCCAGAGGTCTGCTTGCCCTGGCCAGCATCGATATAGACTCTAAATACCAGCTCCTTGGGATCCCTGGGTGGCGCAGTGGTTTAGCGCCTGCCTTTGGCCCAGGGCGCGATCCTGGAGACCCGGGATCGAATCCCACGTCAGGCTCCCGGTGCATGGAGCCTGCTTCTCCCTCTGCCTGTGTCTCTGCCTCTCTTTCTCTCTCTCTGTGACTATCATAAATAAATAAAAATTAAAAAAAAAAAAAAATTAAAAAAAAAAAAAATAAATAAATAAATAAATAAATACCAGCTCCTTGCCTCTGGTCTTTTCCTGAACCAATCATTCCTCCACTCTATTAAACAAATTTTAAAAGCAAATCTCATCATTCACTCCCCTACTTAAAACCTTTCACAGGTTCACTTTGCCTAAGCCCAATTCCCATCAACTTATTCAATGCACAGACCTTCCATCCCCTGCCCCTGTCATTCCCCTCCCTACAGGGACCCTTCTTAGCTCTCTTCTCCTGTCTCTTTCATGGGCAATATGTTCATTCTCATCTTTTGTGCTTCCTCCAACACAATCTCTGGGTATTTGTGACCTGCCACTTCCAGGGCATGCCATTAGCCTCCTCCTTGTTTCTTCATAAAACTCCTATCCGCTCTTCAAAACCCAACCAAAACATCAGGTTCTGTAATTCTTTCACTGAATCTGATCTTTTCTGCCTCTCTGTTTTCTCTCCTCCTTATAGTGACCCTCTCATTGGATTTTATATGTTTAATTGAAACATAATGGCTTAGTAATTAAGTTACAAGCTCTGGAGTCAGACAGCTTAGATTTGCATCTTGCTTTAGTTGTGTGATTTAGGAGAGTTATCTAATTCTCTGTTCCTTACTTCATTCATCTGTCAAATGAGGGATTAAAAAATCATACCCATCTCAGAAGTTATTGTGAGAATTAAATGAGTAAATGCTTGGAACACTATCTGGCATATAGTAAGTGCTCAATAAATATCGGCCACTGCTTCTCTGCCTGTCTACCTCAAGGCTGGACTGAGCTACCCCTTAAGGACAGGACTGGGACATGAATCAGCCCAAAACACTTCTGCCCTGAGCCTTAGAATGGGTATTCTTTTTTTCTTTCCAAGTTAATTCTGCAAGTTTTAACCAACAGCTTTGATTGCATAATTTTGGAACTTGGAACTCCATCTTATAAGTGCTGGAGGCCCTCACATCCTTTTAGATAAGAGGCAAACCAGCTCTCACCCAAATTTCCCATTTCAAACCAATGACCCAACAGCACTGACATCTCCTCCCTTTGGCCCTTATCTCTGTCCTCATCCACCCTTCCAGACTCCTCTTCATGCTGCCTGGTTTATCCTCTATTTAGTGCCCACCTGGAGACTCTAATTATTACAGCTGTCTGAACATTTGGAAGTGGGAAAACTAGGACTAAGGAAGCCATTGGCAGGAAGGGACCACAGACAAGGTTTACCATGTGGTGACTGTGAAGGGTGGTCTGCCACAGAGAGAAGGTAACTGTCCTGGCCCTGTTCTCACACAACTCAGAGCGTGACAGACACATTGCCCGTTTCAGAATTGCCCAGGGACACTTTTCAGAGTGCAGCATTCCAGGCTGCACATCCCCCTCCCTTGCTCCCTGCAGCTCTAGTCAACCAGAAGGAGCCCCGTGGGTGGGGTCCAGGATTTTTCAGATTAAATACAACTCCCAGGGTATTCTGTACACACTCACACTCAGAGCCAGTGGCCTAGAGACACGAACTTAGATTCTGCTCCTGGTATGAACTTGAACTGTCTCAGGGTGATGGGGACATCCTCTATTCTGACTAACATACCTCTTCTCTTCCTAAGACCTCCACTTCTTCTTCAGATGTTGATCCTGATTCCAGAAAAACTGACTTAAGCTTCTTTCCTGAGAAAGAGGATCACAAATTACATCACACCTATTACCTTTGATTAAATCTACCTGCCCCATCTCTGCAATTTGGCCATGGACTCCACCAGGAGGTGCGAGTACGATTCAGAGAGTCACAGGCATAAGTCTCTTTGCCTGCCTCCACTTTCCAGTCTAGAGTATTAACCTAGGTGATGTCTTCCTACAGCTTAATTTACTGTTAATTAACATAGCTGATTACTGAGGATGATTTTCTTCTTAGGAACCAAGACTCTACAGATAAAACTGAAGTTCTCCATGACCCCTTTCCTTCCATACCTCTCTCCAGATATAACTACTGCTATCATTGGGTATAAGTCTTGCTAGAAATATTTCTGTACATTTACATTTATGGAAATATATACAGAAAACATGTGTGGAGGGGGTAGTTAGGGCTGGAGATATAAAGGTTTTATTTATTTATTTGACAGAGAGAACACAATCAGGGGGAGCAGGAGAGGGAGAGGGAGAGGGAGAGGGAGAAGCAGGTTCCCTGCTGAGCAAGAAGCCAGATGTGGGGCTCAATCCCAGAACCCTGGGATCATGGCCTGAGCCAAAAAACAGATGCTTAGCCGACTGACCTACTCAGGCACCCTTGGTTGTATATTTTAAAATAAATTATACCATACTATATATTGCTTGGTAGAGATTTTTCCCCCCATTTAAATTAGTCTTTGATGATAAGGGAAGGAAGGGAAAACCGATTGGGAAAAAATCAGAGAAGGAGACAAACCATGAGAGACTTAACTCTGAGAAACAAACTGAGGGTTGCTGGAGGGGAAGTGAGTAGGGAGGTGGGGTAGCTGGGTGATGGGCATTGAGGAGGGCGCATGATGTTATATGCAATGTTATATAGCCCTGGGTATTATACACAACTGATGAATTATTAAAAACTACATCTGAAATTAATGATGTACTATACGTTGGCTAATTGAAATTAAATTTTTAAAAAATAAAAAAACTAATTAGTCTTTGAGGTTTTGCCTTATCTTCATAAAGCTCTACTTCACTGAAAGGAAAAACATACATTGTGCTCTATCTTACGAATGTTCCATTATTTTTAGCATTGATGCAATGAATTGTGTTTAGGTTGTTTCTTATAAAGGGGATTACAGTAAACCCTCTGGCTGGTGCCTCTTGTGGACTCATGTGAGTTTAGCTCTACAAAGACACTGAACATGGAACAGGGGATGAAAGGCCATCCATATTTTAAATTTTAATAGAGATTGGCAAATGCCTTTCCAAATGTCTGTATTAATTTTTAATGCTTCCTGTCCTGTTAGGAAGGTACCCCATTCCCACGTGTGTCAATTGTGTCTTGCTGGTCCATCTTTCCTACATTCTGAGCTTCCAGGTGCCACTGGTTGTGACTCTGCTCTCACATGGCCATGTGAGTGTCTCCGACAGGCTATCTAGGCAGCCAGGGAGGCCCTGCTGCTTTGGAGTGCCCCTGACTCCATCCATTTCAGAAGGCGATCCTGAGACAAAGGCAATCAATGGCCTCCCACCTGTGCTTTAACCAAGTCAGTCCAAACTGACATTTCCTTTCATGAATGAGCCTGATGTGCCATCCTTTGAACAAGAAAGTGACCAACCCATTTCAGGTGGATTTACTGCTCACCTGTCAAGGGTTTGGGCAGTGCTAGGTGTTGTGCATTTTAGATGTGAATGCAGACTTTACCACTTGTCCCCAAGGAGCTTGTGACTGGATTAAAAGAGCAAGGTCGGTTGCAAGCATAAAACAAGTATGGGGTGTACTTGGCTGGAGGACTCTAACCAGAAAAAGAAAATCTATGAAGTATTCTCAATCCATGAGGTATTCAGGCTCCAATGGTTCTCTGCAACTTTCCTCAGTCTTGTTAGGTTCCTTGTTCAGTTTTCCTTCCTACCCTAAGAGCTCCCACTGCAGAGATGTGATGAGGGAGGGAACAGTAGAGGATGCATCCCATGACAGTTTGAAGGAAAAGGGAAAGAAAGGCCTTGTTGCTGAAATAATCAGTTACAGAAACTCCATAAGCTAGAGTGCAATGTAGATTTTTCTTTTGAAAGAGATAGAGCTTTATAAAGACATGTAAAACCTCCATGACATATAAATGGGGAAAAAACCTGACAGAGCAACACATACAGTATAGGTATAGTTTATTTAAAAATACAAAAGTAAGCACTGTGCATGCAGGGAAGAGAAAAGGAGGAGTTAAAGTGTCCTTCTGTTGACCCTCCTTCCTCTAAGTATGTCAACCTACTCACCAATACTCTTCTTCCAGCACCTCTCCACCCACCCACCCAAACAGCCACTTTTGTCCCTAGAAGACTTCATTCAACACCCAATGGTTACTGAGCAGCTGTTTAAACAGCATATAATACATTGTGTTAGGTGCTGTGGAGGACAGCGGGATGAATGAAACCCAGCTCCATCCTTCACTGGAGCAGCTGACATTTATCTACAGAGATGTTTGGTCGTTATTGCTGTTCAAATAATTCAATATCAATGCAGCTGGTTTATCACTGATCCTTTGTCTCTGTCTCTCTCACTCACCCTCTCACTTGAAGGCAGGGGGATAGAATGGTCTTCTCTTGTTTCATGGAATATAAAACACATAGAGAAATATCTGCTAACAGGACATGGCATATATCTAGATTGAGATTGTAAATACTGGGGATGCATTTCTTTCATAAAATTTAGATGTGTTAACATTTTGATTCCATTTCTTGTACAGGGATGACCAGACATTTGTAGAGTGCACTTAGTAGAAAATGGCCTCATAATCAATTCTCTCTTTCCCCCCACAAATACCCTCTAATGGTAATGGAGGTACTTTTGAACAAAAGAGGAGTACCTATAGGAGCTATGCTCTCTATTTACAGTGTTTGAAGTCTCGGCACCTACATGGAAAGCTTGCCGAAAGTAAGCTTTAGTTTGTGTTCTGATACAGGCTCTACATTTTTGTGTTAAATGAATCAGGGCCAGAAGAGCCCATTTGTGTTTCAGTGTAGAATTGATTTTGTTTTCCGCAATAGAGGCTGAAGATATGGCAGGAATGAGACTTCAGCTCATGAGATAACTCACGAGATGATTACGGCCTGGTCTATCTTCATTGCGGCTGCCCTGGATTCTAGTTCTGAATGCTTAACTCTCCTTACAGAATCTGCTTTCCCTAAATGGGTTACTACTAGTTCCTTGGGAGCTAGTATAAGGAAGGCAAAAATAATAAGTCATTCTATAGGAATGTTTATCTCCTTCACAGGAAACTCCATGGCTCCCCACAACCATACTCCCCACACCCCAAAACTTGGATCTGAGCACAGTAACAATGGTCCACAGTGTATTTGTCAAACTCTACTTATTTTATCTAAAACAACACCAGACTTGGGCCAGATTAAGGACCTCCCTTGCCACTTTCCTCCTGCATCAGATGAAGACAGAAGACATTCGTACCCCTGTTGCAATAGTTTGGCCTCCTGTGACAGACTGCTTCAACAGAAATATCTACATTTCTGTTTCACAAAAATAATGAACAGCAGCTTTTGGATATTGGACACTAGATAAATGAATATTTGGAAAAAGGCATCATTTAGAGATGCATCCAAGCTACATTAAGACTAGAATTATTTTTGTATATTTTTTTATTGGAGTTCGATTTGCCAACATATAGCATAACACCCAGTGCTCATCCTGTCAAGTGTCCTCCTCAGTGCCCGTTACCCAAGTCACCCCATCCCCCCCACCTCCCTTTCCACCACCCCTTGTTCATTTCCCAGATTTAGGAGTCTCTCATGTTCTGTCTCCCTCTCTGATATTTCCCACTCATTTTCTCTCCTTTCCCCTTTATTCCTTTTCACTTTTTTTATATTCCCCAAATGAATGAGACCATATAATGTTTGTCCTTCTCCGATTGACTTATTTCACTCAGCATCATACCCTCCAGTTTGATCCACATCAAAGCAAATGGTGGGTATTTGTCGTTTCTAATGGCTGAGGAATATTACATAGACCACAGCTTCTTTATCCATTCATCTTTTGATGGATACCGAGGCTCCTTCCACGGTTTGGCTATTGTGGACATTGCTGCTATGAACATCGGGGTGCAGGTGTCCTGCTGTCACTGCATCTGTAGCTTTGAGGTAAATCCCCAGAAGTGCAATTGCTGGGTCATAGGGCAGATCTATTTTTAACTCTTTGAGGAACCTCCACACAATTTTCCAGAGTGGCTACACCAGTTCACATTCCCACCAACAGTGCAAGAGGGTTCCCCTTTTTCCACATCTTCTCCAACATTTGCTGTTTCCTGTCTTGTCAATTTTCCCCATTCTCACTGGTGTGAGGTGGGATTTCATTGTGGTTTTGATTTGTATTTCCCTGATGGCCAGTGATGCGGGGCATTTTCTCATGTGCGTGTTGGCCATGTCTATGTCTTCCTCTGTGAGATTTCTGTTCATGTCTTTTGCCTATTTCATGATTGGATTGTTTGTTTCTTTTCTGTTGAGTTTAATAAATTCTTTATAGATCTTGGAGACTAGCCCTTTATCTGATAGGTCATTTGCAAATATCTTCTCCCATTCTGTAGGTTGTCTTTTAGTTTTGTGGACTGTTTCTTTTGCTGTGCAGAAGCTTTTTATCTTGATGAAGTCCCAATAATTCATTTTTGCTTTTGTTTCCCTTGCCTTCATGTATGTATCTTGCAAGAAGTTGCTGTGGCCAAATTCAGAAAGGGTGTTGCCTGTGTTCTTCTCTAGGATTTTGATGGATTCTTGTACTGACTAGAATTTTTAATATCAGTTGAAAGTATCAGCACTATGACACTTCACTGGCTTGGGAAGTAGGAATGCTGAAATAGGAGGTGGGTACCCACATAGTGTCTGAACTAGTAAGTCTTACAAAATGTATTCTTGCTAAAACAAATGAAAGTGGGCATTTTGGACCTGTGATCAAATTCTCTTTTCCAGTCTGGAATACAAATACTGCTTATAATCTCCAAATTGAATTTAAAAACCCTTCTGCCTAACTCCACTCTACACAAGCACAATGAATCCAACCGGCATAAGTATCAGTTTGTTTTCAGCCAAAAGTAGAGATAAAAGTATGGATTTACAATTCTTTTCACTCAAAAGTGAGAGCAAAAATCCAGGGGAGACCACTTACTGATGATTATGTTTGTTTGCATGCGTATGCACCTGGATATATACAGGCACATACATTTGGACTTTGGTGAAAACAGGCTTTCTAGTGGCGAGGGCTGTATATTTATCCCAACTGGGAAACATAAGAGAAAGGCTGGAACTAGGGAAGGGTATGAGATTGTGGCAGAAGCACTTGTTCTCCTAATCTCAACATGTGCCAAAATGTACCAAAAGAAAATTAGGGAGTATCTTCAGTAGAATTGTCACACAGCTTCTCAGATAGTCAATCAGTAGGTGGCTTTGAATTTCTATTGTTGAGATGGATTCAAACCATCAGGAATTTCAAGAGTACTAGAATAGGCCTATCAGCCTCAAGTAGTTAGAAGTACCATCTTCAAAGATTCAAGAAATTGAAGCATTCTAAGATTATTACAAAGAATTTAGTGAAGTTATTTTTTGTAAATTTGCCCATTTCTACTCCCTATACTTGTGTGCCTCCCACAGTTCTTGTCTTCTGCCTACATCTTAGATGATATCGTGTGCCATTTTCAGGGTACACTGTATCATAACCACTTATATGCCAAGGGTAAAAATGGAGAGATCTTGATGGTTCTCCAGTATAGTTGAGGTTAAAATACATTTAGCTCAATCTTCTGGCCGGTATGCACTGCATTTTTCAACCCAAGTATGGTGGAGATTGTCAGAATTGAGCAAAGGATAGAATGAGACCTTTATGAAGCCTAAACAGCAATTTAGCAAAGAGTAGAGGAAACAATAGGATGGAAATGGAGAAAGAAAAAGAAGAAAAGGTTGCCACAGCGTAGCTAGTTCATCATCTTGAGCACAGCCAAATGAGAAGATGCTGGCAGGTGGACATGAGATTTCTTTACATGCTGGGGTTGCATCAGAGAGAATGCTGGTAGTTACAGTGGTAGTGGTGTTCCCTTTGGACAAATTATTCTAAGAGAGCTGGTCAACATGAAAGTGGAGAGATTTGCTTCTGTCCTGACCCAGCTTTTACATCATAGATGCATCCTGGGCCATGTAGTCAATATGTCCCATTTAGTTCTACTGAGTGAATAGTGGAGAGGGAAGAGCCATGTTTTTGGGAATTGAAGGCTTAATGACATGGGCTTTCTCATCACAGCTGGAAAGTTGACCATGGAGACCAGGGAATATACCTAGTTGCCATAAACATTCAGAAAAGGTCAGGTGAGGAACATCTTCAGTTGATGCCAAGAGGTTAAGGGCAAAGAGAAGTCCATTCGATTCTATGTGACTTCAAAAAGGAAAGCATCTCAAATGAGCAGATTATTAATGAGCAAAGACAGAATTCAAGGGAAACACTCATACATATACACTACTTACATATATAGGTGAAGCCACGTCATTCTTGCTATTTAAGAAACAGGCTTTATGAAAAGAAGAATCAAGTTAAGGGGAAAGTAGGAAAAAGAGGAAGAAGAGTTCAGTAGACTGGAATTCCAAATGTCCTGCTTAGGGTCCAGCAGGATAGAGGGATAGACAACTAAATCTTGAGGTAGGAGGAAACAGTGACTTTTCCAGAAACAGTGCAACATTTCTCCTGCATTTTTAACCTCTATAGATGATACTCATTTCTCATTAGCCAGAGTTCCTGCATTCCATTGGCAGTAAGTTGTCCATCAGAATCCCTGAAAGGACAACTTTGGGTGAACTGGAAGCCATTCACACTTTGCCAGTTGGGTAATGCCAGTTAGTACATACCTTTCTCATAAGGTTTTGAATACCTGGCCAAAGAAGCATCCAATGAATACCCACACCCTTGGTAGATGAAAGAGGGCTTGTGATAGCCTCCAATCCTAAGCGACTAGAATAAGGTGAATACCAAATGGGGAGAGGCAAAGGAGAGAAAAGACGGGAATATAAAAAAAGGGGAGGGGTGGGGAGTCATGGGTCAAATCTCAGTAGTCAAGTAACACCGTGCAGGGAGCAAAGGAATGAATCAGACAGAAAAATAAGTTGGGAGAATCCACCATGTCTGGTAATAAGGCAGCAGTCACCAAAGTAGTAAATCAGTGTTACAGCCATCCTGTTCCAATTCCACTACCAATTCTATAGGATAGAAACCCTGCAATTTTCTCTTGCCCACTTCCTAATGGGCAAACACACAACTGGAATTGGGATAATGCACAAAATTATCCCAATTTAGAAAAATCTGCAAGATCCCCATTTTCATTACTGTCTACAAAGAGAAGAGTCAAAGAAAAATAATAACACTTTTGAGCCAAGGAATTCCAAGGATTGCCAGCAACCATCGGAAGCTAAGACGAGGCAAGGAAGGATCCCTTCCTAGAGAATGCAGAGAGAGCATGGCCCTGCCAACACTTTGATTTTGAATTTCAAGCTTTCAGAGCGGTGAAGAAATACATTTCTCTTGTTTTTCAACCACCTGGTTTGTGGCAAATTGTCACAGCAGTCATAGGAAACTAATATAACTCGTCTTTCCCTTTCTCCCTATGGAAATCTTATTTCAGAAAAGGCATTGATGGTGTCACACACTCTCCCTTCTAGGGGAGCCTGTGGTGAACAAGATCAAGAGAGGGCCAGCCTTTGCAGAGGGCTGCAAAGAAAGCTCTGCTGAAATGCCCATTGTCAGCAAGGTATTCAGGTCACTCTGTGTTTTATGAACCCTGAAATCACTCTATAAAAACTGCACTGCTGATGGGCCGTCCCTGCTCAGCAAATTAAGAAAGGAAGGGCAAGGATAGATATAAATAACTGTACTAAGAGTTTTTTATATGCTGGGCACTGGTCTACCTGCTTCACATATTCCACCCAGCCCCCAACAGCTCTCTGAGGTAGGGATGATTAGTATCCCTATTTTAAGGATGAAGAAATTGTCTCAAAGGGGTTAAGTCAACTTGCTCAAGATCACACAGTTAACAAGTGAACAAGGATTTGACCCCAGACAGTCTCTGATTGGCTATTAAAAGTTTAAAGACAGGGATATTTACAGGCCTCTCAACCCAATTTGGTGTCCAATTAGTAATAGCCTCCATTAGGTCCCCAGGAGATGGTGGTCCAATGCAGTGGGCTCGTTCCTCACCTGACAGTCCTCCCACGGTAGAATAGTCTGATCAGAGGTGTCAACCCAAATGCCTTTAAGAACTAAGCAAAGAATGTTAGTAATAGGTAGGCAGGATGGCCATGTCCTGGAGACAGCAGCCCATCTGGAGGTGTTTATCATCAAATAAAAAAATAAACACTGGAGATAAACGAAGATTTCAGTCATTGAACTGGCCACTGGACCTCTGGCCAGACTCAGTCCAACTGAAAGAAGCACCCAAGACAGGACCCAGAGCTGTGCAAACTCTGAGTAGGCCATACTGCTGGACCCAGTGAATGTGGCTCAGGCCGTCATGATGGCCTGCTCTCAAGGGCCAGTGAGGCCTCAGGAAAATAGAAGAAAAGAAGGAAGAAAGGAAAGAAGGGAACAAGGGAAGCAGAAGAAATTAGTTATGTCCTAATATCTGATCATTTTGTGTAGTGTCTCAGGGCAGTTTTTGTTTTTTGTTTTTTTTTTAATTTTTATTTTTTTAATTTATTTATGACAGTCACACACAGAGAGAGAGAGAAAGAGGCAGAGACACAGGCAGAGGGAGAAGCAGGCTTCATGCACCGGGAGCCCGATGTGGGACTCGATCCCGGGTCTCCAGGATCGCGCCCTGGGCCAAAGGCAGGCGCTAAACCGCTGCGCCACCCAGGGATACCAGTTTTTGGTTTTTGATTGGTTTCCCCTCCCCATGATTTCTTGTTTATCCTCCCACCATTCAGGTATATAGCAAGTTTTTTGCTTGCTGCTTTAAGGGAACCATTCTACAGGACTTTCATGCTATTGTTTCTAGAAGCAAGACCTACTGAGGATACTAGAGTGTGAAAACAGGGAAGAAGGCCATAGAGAGAAATGGGGAAAGAAAGGGGGTGGCTCTCCTGCAATGGGATTCTCCAGGGCAGGAGGGTGGGTTAGAATGAGGTCTGGGACAGCTTCTGGTGGTGCACAAAGGGGTAGAAGAATCTTGGAGGGGCACTCAAAGATTGTACCTTCTGGCATGTTCCTCAGCCTGACACTTACAGCCTCTCCAGTTCCCTCCATGGCCCCAGCACAGCATCAAAGTAGCAGAGAGGAGGGCATGAATGGAGCATAAGGACACATCAGTGGGCATCTCTGTCATGAGAGAGTGGACAACCTGCCAAGGCCCATGGGTGCCTCTTCAAGCAAGTTGGCCCTATGTAAGACCCTAAAAACTCAGTCCTGTCCCTGAATGGGGATTGGGAGTAAAAATTATGACTGAAGTCCTAATACCCCAGATGAAGAATTAAAGTTACTCTAACTCATGAAAATCTAATGAAAAAAAAATACAGATGCAATATTTCTCTACACTTGAGCCCATGGGTTGAGGTTGGAACCAGCAATAGATTTTCCAATAAAAATCTTTTATTTGGGATCATGCTTGGTCACGAGGAGCATAGTTTGCTTGGCTATCTCAGAAAGACCATGCTATACCATAGACAGAGGGTAACAAACACCACAGAGACTATTCAGCATTCATCATTTCTCTGTCCCCTTGCAACCTATGTACATCAGGCCACTAATGGCTTGCCATTCCCCAGCTGGCCCTCAAAATCATGTACACTGCCTGACCTTCTCTTCTAGGATTGAGCCTAGGGCTATCTTTCAAACAAACCCATGCTTTACTATATGAGGTCAGCAAAAGAAAGTTCATCTTGACTCATTTGGAAACTCCTTATCAGGGTCAAGAGATCCCTTAATCAGGGATTGCAGTTGGAAAACTAGGAAGGTATCAGGAGGGATAAAAGATAGGCTTGAGCCTTAGGCCTCTATTTGGCACACATTGGACACATTGCATAAACACCAACTTTTCTTGCTGAGTACCCAGGTCTGAGATGAACATTAAAGAGTCACAGATTCATACCCCAACTTTTGCTTTTAACTAAACAGAGATTTAGAGTCTCTGCTGTCCTCCAGGAAGGGGAAGAGTGAATTTTGAGTACTCACTCAGTAGCTACAACTAATTTATTGGTCTGCAAATTCATTTACTCTCCTGGAATCATGTAATTGTGCTATTAGCTATATAGAAAAAATTAAACATAGTGCTCACTTTTATGGAGGGAAGGTTGACAGCAATAAAATTTCTACATAAGAAACTGAAATTTGTCAGGGACACGAAAAGGACACCCTATATGGAGGGTCTTTTTTTTTTTTTTTAATTTTTATTTATTTATGATAGTCACACACAGAGAGAGAGAGAGAGAGGCGCAGAGACACAGGCAGAGGGAGAAGCAGGCTCCATGCACCAGGAGCCTGACGTGGGATTCGATCCCGGGTCTCCAGGATCGCGCCCTGGGCCAAAGGCAGGCGCTAAACCGCTGCGCCACCCAGGGATCCCTGGAGGGTCTTTTGAGCATTTGATTCACTCTATTTTTGCCAGAAACCTCCTTGTGCTAGTACATTCAGTAGATCCACCCTGAGCCCTGTAGAAATTGAAGGAGAGTAAAGCAAGTCCATCCCAAATTCTCTTTATGGGTGCTGCTTAGGGAGTGGATGGGTGATCTTAGAGATGGAGAAGCCCCATAGCTGGCCTCTAGGAACTAAGTTCCAGCCTAAATTCATTTATTAAATTATCCAACAAAATTGTCCATCATTTCTTCATTCTTAAAATTTCAGTTTCTCTTTCACTCAAGTTTTTTTTAACATAGTATTGAATTTTAATCTAGTGTATAAAATAAATATACATGTGTCCATACTGATACCAAAAAATGACTATATAAATAAATGAAAAAAAAAAAGAAGTAGCCTTCTTTATAGAAGAATTCCAAATCATATTTTTTTTTGCATGAGCTGGAGAGGAATCCTTCCTCCCTACCTTGAAAGTAGGCTGGACTTGCAGCCTTGCTTCTTTTTTTTTTTTTTTTTTTCCATGGAAATACATTTTATTTATTTATTTTTTTATATATTTTTTATTGGAGTTAGATTTGCCAACATATAGTATAACACCCAGTGCCCATCCCATCAAGTGCCCCCCTCAGTGCCCATCACCCAGTCACCCCATCCCCCCACCCACCTCCTCTTCCACTACCCCTTGCTCATTTCCCAGAGTTAGGAGTCTCTCATATTTTGTCACCCTCTCTGATTTTTCCCACTCATTTTTTCTCCTTTCCTCCATAATCCCTTTCACTATTTTTTATATTCCCCATATGAGTGAAACCATATAATGATTGTCGTTCTCCAACTGACTTACTTCACTCAGCTTAATATCCTCCAGTTCCACCCATGTCGAAGCAAATGGTTTTACTGATATTATTATAGCAGGTATTATTGCTATTATTTTTCTCCTTAATCCTTGAAAATCAGCACTGAGCTGGGTCCAAATGAGAGCAAGTCAGACAATGACCCCATGAATGAGTGAAAGGAACACTGGGGTTAAGACCTGCATTCTGGAGTTCATTCTGTTACTCAGCTAATCTCTGTATCAGTAAAATGAAAAGTCCCAACTCAAGTGTTTCCAAAGACCTATGTGTTCTGTGATTCCACAGATGTACCACAATCATACTTTTGGTGTGATCAAAGCTGGTCTCTTGGTTTAGGGCTCTCCCCAGAGTCCTTCCCAGACCAAGAGAAAGAATGGAACCCAACAAAAGAGACATATAGACAGTCAGCGGTCCATTTAGATGTACTCAGAACAACACTTTTTACGTAGGACATAACCAATCACATTTGCAGACTAGAGTTTTCAAGACCCATACTTCCTTTGAGAAGGGTTTAATTTTCCTAGTGGGGTGAAGAAACAATCCTTAATTCCCAGAGCAAACCCATCATGAAACATGATCTGGGCCCTGCAACAAGCCGTCATAAGGCCCAAACCAAAAGAAACCTAGCAATGAAAATGAGAGGAAATTATATGAACAAAAATATATATTTCTTGCTACTATTTATGTCTGTCATAAAGATTCAGTTGATTGTTGTAACTTATCATATGCACTCAAGAGAGCAAATACCACAAGAACCAAAATCCATGATTTTTCTCAACCACCAAGCGCCAGCTGTAAACCAATACACCCTGGTTCAGCATTACTGCTCCTCACAGTGGGCAGCTATTGCCAGGTTGTATTTGGATTTGTACCAACAGTCTGAGTATAGTCGTTGTGCAGCTGATGGGTTTGTTTGGCTCCCATTCAGATTCAACGCCATGGACTCTTCCCCAAAATACACACGTTATGGTGATGAGACTTAGCTTTTAGTTTCTGTTATAGGGAGAAAGATTCTGATTTAGACCACAAACTCTACAAAGTCCGGGGTTGTATGTCAGATAGTCTTTACTTTCAAAAAGTAGCCTAGTTGTTACCACATGATAACTGCTCAATAGTTTGAGAGGTAAATTTATGAGTATTGTTGGTAGTGTATGCTGTCCTCTCCCTGCCTGCACCCCCCCCCTCTGCACACACACACATACTGTCCTTCACCTAGCTGAGGCCTTGCTCTGATACATATTCCAAGCAAAAGGCAAATGTCGTCCTCACATATGTGTACATATGGAGGCTGCTATAGTGCAATACCGGACCCACTACCTAACCCAGGAATGGAGCTCTATCCTTCCATAAAGAGAGAAAGAGCTATTTAAAAACTCATCTCACTTTCCTCTTTGTCTCTCTTCCAGATTTGGACTCTGGAAATCTCAATAAGGAGACATCCTCAGCCCTAAGCAGTTCAATGAGTCCTTGGAGAAAGGGACAAGGCATGGCAGCTTGAGACCTATGGTGGAACCCGTCCTAAAGGAGAGGAATCAAAGAGAAGAGAGAAATCTCCAAGATTCCTGTGCTGTCCAGCTTAGCTCACATGGTTTGGGACAGAATACTGGTCATATGGGGCAGCATTTTGCTGTATAGCTCTTCTCAGGAGACAAGCCTAATAGGAGATAATTGGACAAAGTACCAGGTACCAGAAAGTGGAGAGGAAAGTTCCATCAGCATATATGAACCTTAAGCAGGGCTTCCCAGCACTCTGAAGGAGATGATTCTGTGAGTCTTACCAAAACCTTAGAATCCAAGAGGCCTACACAATGATGGACAAAGTTTTAAAATAAGTTGACCCTATGTTCCAGTTTGTCTGGGATAGTCCCAATTAATGCTTACTCTTCTGTCTTCTACTGCTTAGCAGGATTTTTTCCTCTTCTGCCAAAGTATTATTAATAGTTGCATTAAAGTAAGCTAGAAGGAGTTAGAGTGAATTCCTCTCTGGACTTCCACCTTCCTTCATGGTCATGTATAGTCATATGTACACATTTTTATATGTGATGACATTTGAAAATGACCAGCAATAGTCCATCTCTATTTTTCTGGCTTTTCACATGTAACATAATGGACATCTTCCTCTTAATGAGAGCATGTAGGGTACTCTCTGATAAAATAAAATGCTTGGACATGAGAACCTTGGAACAGGTAACTTCCTCAGTTCTCAGGTAGTGGTGGGAGGAGGATTCAGTGGTAGGTACCCATCCAGGTCAGATGCCTGATGTGCCTGTCAGTTTCTGTAGTCTTTATCATGTTCTGTAGGAGGCTGACAGGCCAGTGCTTGGTGGGGGTCAGTAGGAAATGTGTAAATCTGCAGGTTTATGTAAACATGAGACAGTTGAAGCAAATAGAACCTGAGCAGTCCTGTTGAGAAGCATACAGAGTACCAAATATTCTTGCCACAATAGTTTGTTTCATTTATTATATGACATATACCTATAACTATTTTTTTAGTTATAACTATTTTTTAGTTTTCATGCTTTTCATTTCATAAGAAACTTCTGGAAACAATAAAGTAAAAAATAAAAGTGTAGGTTTAATTTAAAAAATGGGTATTGAATTTCCATTTTTCAAGAGAGTTGAAAGGGAACATGAAACTTGCACGAAGTGTTGGTCAACATTAATCATCCATCATGGGGGCTGTAGTCATATCACTACCCAAGTGGAAACTAAGATAACACAACTCTGTTGAAGAATTATTGGTATCTCTCTCAAAAATTAGTGGTTATTTTTGGGAAGAATGTGCCTGAGATGACAATTTAACATACATAGTTGCAGGGTGTTTATATATGTCATGTGCTGTAGCATGACTTTTCATTCAGATCAAATGACTCTCCTAAATTCATTTTACTCATTTTTTATTCCAGTGTGTCTGTGCATATGTGATAAAAAAAAAGAAGGTACACTGTTATGTGGGCATTTTATTGACAGAAGATGACTTGGCACATGGTTAAAGAGCCAGTTTTATATAAATGTGAATGGATACTTCCAACTGAAAAATCAATTAATTCCAATTATTATTCTCTTTTTTTTGCATTTAATTCACAGAATCAAACTAAAGCTTTTTAAAGTTCATTCTGTTGAAAGTAAAACATATGACCTGATTAAAAATGCTGTTGTAAATTCAGTTAGAGAGTAAAATATTGAAGATAAAATTAATTTTTGAATACAAACTATCTGTACAAAATGTCATAGTGAAAACAGTGTTATTACTCTAGAAGCCACTGGGATAGAAATATATTTAAATTGGTTGCCATGAACAGATAATTTATAATTTTGTTCAAACATCAATGTTCAACATTAAACAGTAGCTGTAGCCTGGAATATTTTGTGGTGTCAGACAGTATGAACGTGCACATTAATGAGAGTAAAACCTAAGAGCCAATGGAAAGAACTTGTAATGTCCAAAGGTGGAAGAGTATGAGCAACAAATACATAACATAGTGTTGGATTATAACCCAAAGTATAAAAAAGAAATCCTGTGAACCCATACTGATTTAAATAGATGGATAAAGAAGATGTGGTTTATGTATACAATGGAATATTACTCAGCTATTAGAAATGACAAATACCCACCATTTGCTTCGATGTGGATGGAACTGGAGGGTATTATGCTGAGTGAAATAAGTCAATCGGAGAAGGACAAAGGTTATATGGTCTCATTCATTTGGGGAATATAAATAATAGTGAAAGGGAATAGAAGGGAAGGGAGAAGAAATGGGTAGGAAATATCAGAAAGGGAGACAGAACATGAAGACTCCTAACTCTGGGAAACGAACTAGGGGTGGTGGAAGGGGAGGAGGGCGGGGGGTGGGGGTGAATGGGTGACGGGCACTGAGGGGGGCACTTGACGGGATGAGCACTGGGTGTCATTCTGTATGTTGGCAAATTGAACACCAATAAAAAATAAATTTATTATTAAAAAAATAAAAAAATAAATGGATAAATAAATAGGTGGGAGAAAGGAGATAAATATTTTTTTACATAAATAATTTATTTAGACACTCCCCCCTATGTTAGGAGTTTAATGCCCTACTCTTGCCCTTGAGTATGGGCTGCACTTAGTGACTAAATTCCAAAGAACAAGGTCACTTTGCAGTAGAGAACCCTAGCAAACACTAAACTAGTCAGGTGATCAAGGTTAACATCACCTGCGATAAGTCGTGTTACTCGCATGTGCCTCTGGTGTGAAGGGCACCTCAGCTCTGTGATCTTCTTCCCCAAAACCAGAGTTCCAATCTAACCATGAGAAATATATCGAACAAACTCAAACTGAGGGAAATTCTGCCGAATGCCTGGGCAGCATTCCTCCAAACTCTCAAGGTCATGGAAAACAAGGGAAGGCTGAAAAAGGATCATAGACCAGAGAAGACTAAAGAGACATAACAATCAAATGTAATGTGGTATCTTGGATGGAATCCTGGAATGGAAGAAAGACATCAAGGAGAAAAACTAGTAAAATCTGAATAAA
Organism: Canis lupus familiaris; assembly: GCF_011100685.1. Classification (NCBI taxonomy): domain Eukaryota; kingdom Metazoa; phylum Chordata; class Mammalia; order Carnivora; family Canidae; genus Canis; species Canis lupus. Next base: position 23,861,021 of record NC_049258.1, on the reverse strand, counting down.
GTGGGGAGTTCAGTTAATAGTAATTCTGGTTTCTCATGACACAAATGTACCATAGTGATAAGAACAGCGGGGGGGGGAGGGTACTAAGGAAGAGGTATGGGTAAAGTCTCTGTACTATCTTTGCAGCTTTTCTACAAATCTAAAATCATTCTAAACTAGAAATGTTATTAAACATAGTAGCTGTAGTGGAAAATTTTTTTAGAAGTATTCGATATACACGCAGAAAAATTCCACCACGAGTTTTTGTGACAAAGCACATATTTTTATCCAAAACAATAATTTAGCATGGCAGAGGGCACATTGGCTCTTTGCTGCTCCTCATGAGTAAAATTTTTAGAATATTTGACCCACTAAAGAATTAGTAAGTCAATCTCAGAGCTTTAGGTGAAGGGGATTTAACTTTTTCATAAGCAAGTTCTCTACATTTCCTATGTACTTGACTCAAAACATGTTGGAAATCTGTCTTTAAAGCATTCAATGAATGGAAAACCAAGAGCACCAGCATTTGGACTTTTTATTGAATTTTAATCATTAGCAACAAGGATTACAAATAGGAAGACACTGAAATGTAACCTGTTAAAATAAAGGAGGGGGTACTGAACAAATTTTGGGAGGTGGTGGGGGATAAAGAGGGAGAGAAAAAAAGAGAGATTTTCCATGAAATGAAATACTTGGGACATACTTATGCTAAAAAAATATATATCTTTTGTTTATCTAAATTCAGATTTAGTTGGAATTCCTGTTTTTATATGCCTAATCTGACAGCCCTCATTGTGGAGAGAAGGATGGCTTCCAACCCAGCCTCATTTGCTCAACAAACTTCTGTTAGTCTGGTTCTGCGTTAGGTACTGGGGATAAAAACATTAAAAGATATTAATTTGTTATTGAGAGACTCTAGTCCCTAATGATTTACTGTGTGGTCTTTGAGAAGTCACTTATTCTCTGAAATCCGTCTTCATCTGTAACAGAGCTATAATTGCAGTTCTTAGGCTAATTTGTGCACAAATGGAGCTTAGAATGTGAAGGAATTTTGGAAAAGTCTGTTATTAGACAAACCTGTTTTATTTTTTTTTTAAGATTTTATTTATTTGAGAGAGAGAGGGGAGTGGGGAGGGAGAAGCAGGCTTCATGTTGAGCAGAGAGCATGATGTGGGGCTCAATCCCTCAGATCATGACCTGAGCCAAAGACAGATGCCTAACGGGCTGAGCTACCCAAGTAACCCTAGACAAACCTGCTTTAATTACTCCGCTAAGGATTTTTGGCAAACTGAAACTAGGGCAAATTTGTGGGCCAAGTCCCCTACGTGTGTCCTAAAGGATCCAATATTTTTGCCAGATTGCTCTGTTTTAAGGAGTTGGTCTCCTCCTCATCTGGTTAAAACCGCTCCCCTCGTCTGAACCCCATCCCTGGAAAGAGGCACGAAGGGTTCAAAGCCAACAGCAACAACAGCAGCAGAGTAAAGAGTTGGACCCATAGAAACAAGCAAACTCCTCCTTATGTCACCACAGGTCTCTGGCGGTGAGAATGATGGGAAACAAGAGAGATAGCATGAGTAAGCTCAGGGACCCCCAAACTGTGAGCTGCACACAGCTTGGGAGGCTTCTGACTTTTTTTTTTTAAGATTTTATTTATGTATTCATGATTGACAGAGAGAGAGGCAGAGGGAGAAACAGGCAGAGGGAGAAGCAGGCTCCATGCTGGGAGCTGAACTTGGGACTCCATCCTGGGTCTCCAAGATCATGCCCTGGACTGAAGGTGGCATTAAACCACTGAGCCACCTGGGCTGCCTGAAGTCTGACTTCTTAGAAGCTGGGAGTATTCTACTAGCAAAAACATCACAGTCCAGTTGGGGAGACAAAGACTATGCCGTGCTGCCTTGTATTGTCTTTTGATTGTTTTTATGTATCAGTAGTGGCAAGCACCCAGCCAATCATGGTCTGACTTAGAATTCTAAGATGATTATTATGGTAGAAACTTTTTTGTCTTATGACAAAATGCTATAAATATGAAAGGATGCCGCTTACCTGTTTTTTCTTATTCTGGGTAGAAAATTGTTGTTTACGTAGATTCCTAGATTGAATAAAGCTGGAGGAGTTGTCTTCCTCAAACATGATTAAAATTGACAACAGTATTCATCAAGTATGTATTGCAGACGTGGAATGAAAACCGTTGACATGTTTTTCAGCACAAAATCTACAAGAGGAGACCTCCAGTCACTGGAGACGTACCTGATAATCAGTCTCCAGTACAGCCTTACTCCAAATCTGGTGTAAACACTTGGCCAGAGTGGACAAAAGAAGTCAGTCCAGCCAGGAGGGATTTCTCTGCTTCTAGATCCTGCTGCAGTGATTTGTCACAATCACTTCCTGCCTGTCCCTTGCTTGTGCCTTTCTTCCTTGACCTTAGCTACTCAGTCTTTGCTGATGTGAGTGCTCAACATGCAAAGACTACCGTATTTTTTTCAATGGACTTCCTTTTCTTTTATGTTTGTTCTTATTTAAGTTCGATTTGCCAACATATAACACCTAATGCTCATCCCATCAAGTGCTCCCCTCAGTGCCCATCTAAAAAGACGGGCACTGAGGGGGGCACTTGATGGGATGAGCACTGGGTGTTATTCTGTATGTTGGCAAATTGAACACCAATAAAAAATAAATTTATTATAAAAAAAATAAAATAAAAAAATAAAAAGGTTTTCTTTTCTAATCTACTCGGTAAAATACTCCATTAACTTGGGATTGGCTTTTGTCCATTGCTTGAGCCTCCCATGCTCCCAAGCTGAGGTATCTGCCCTACTTTCATGCTCTGCAGTGAGAAGCAGGAAGGCAGCCAGGTGGGTTATCTACTACCACCCCTTTGCCTTCTTCTACCTGTATAAATGCGCTTAACTCTTTTTCTTTCCTCCCTTTATAATGTCAAAAGAAAACAACTGGACTCATTTTCACCAAATGTAGGGTGCACGTTTGAGATAGTCTGCTCAAATACAAGCTATGGCAGCCAACATGAAATTTGTTTTGGAAGGCCCTGGGGGAACCAGAAGATATTGGGCAGTCAACCTCAGAGCATGTTCCAAGGGCTGCAGATTCATAAAGGGATTAATAGGATATGAACAGAGAAAATGTTTTCAAATGTGAATCTCCAAATAAAAAGTCACAGCACAGATGTTGATTTACCCATCAAAACAACTTCTCACAGCCCCAGGCGGCGTGTGCGTGCACATGCGCATTTATGTGCACTATGTGCTGGGCATAATATGAAGTATGTTATATGAATTACATTCAACGATACCTAAGATAGTCATATTATTGTCAGGCCTATTTCACAGATGGAGAAAAGGGTCCAGAGAAGGTAATAGCTGTGTGACCTTAGGGCAAATAACTCAAGTGGAAAGCTAAAACCTGATATGCTGACCCCTTTAGAGTCACTTTTTGAAGCCTATACTGAAGAATTAACAAGGATGCCATGTTATGCAACTCCTCTGCAAGCCCCTGAATGCTGCCCAGGTGGCAGTGCTAACCAGTCTCTGCATACGTGCTGCTGTCTGTATGAGGATCATATGGATGCCCATTCCCTTTCATCTGTACTGTCTACTCAGCCAGGAATATTGGGCAGACACTGGGGCAGAAGCCGCTCTATCAGCTGTCATCTGATCTGTAGGGAGAAGCATTCCAAATACAAGGTAGCGATTTTAGCAGGATGTAAAGAAGAATTATCCCTCCCTGGAGGTTTGAATGACATCAGAATAGGTAAGCAGGGGAATCATATCATTTACTTTCCAGGGGAACTTTAAAAATAGCAGCAGCTTCTTTTCTGTTGGAATGGTGGTAATAGTATATCTAGGCCATGTCTGTTTGTGATGCTGCATCAGCTATTGCAATGCAGCAATGCAGGAAGTAAATGCAGTTTATGTCCATACTGCAAAAATCGAAGCAATTTGACAGTTGTCAGTTTGACTGGTAAATCTTGACAGCAGGTGACCTGCACACTGATCTGCAACACAGGGCTGTAACTGTTCAGTTTAGTGTTAAGCATGATCAAGTGGAATGTAATGTTCTGTGCTGCCCTGGGCAGTGGAAAGCGCTTGGTATCAGTATACTCATTCATTCATTCATTAGATACCCTCTACTTTCCAGACATGACACTGGGTGGCCGACCTCATGGTGCAACCGTAGCACATCTGACTCCAGATATAATGCTGGGCACTGGAGTTACAGGTTGAATAAGATGCGTTCCCTGTCCTGGAGAAGCTCACAGCCTGATGGCCTAGGGTTCTAGTTTCAGCTCTAATATTAATAGCATCATGTTCTGTACAAATGACTTGACCTCTTTCTGGGTCTGATCTAATCTGTAACATGAGGAGAGCAGACTGAGACCCCCTTGCTGGGGATGAGCACAAGATTACATGGCTGTTGATGCTGTCTATTCTACTAATATTTGATTTTTTTCTATGTACCAGGCACTGTGTTTTGCAGAGATAGCATGACAAGGATGCCATTGCTTTCTTTGAGAAGTTCTGTGGGAGGGAAGAATGCTGAGGCTGCAGAGCAAAATACCGTAAGATATAATGCTGCATTACAGGGGTAGATGTGAGGCCTGGGGGTCGGGGGGAGGTCAGGAAATAGGCTGTCTAGAAGAAAGCTCAAATGTGTCCTAGAGATTATGGAGCAGTTAGTCAACAGATTAAGGGGATAGGAAAAGGAATTTCGGGCAAAGAGAAGATCATTAGCAAAGCTCTAGAGACAAGAGGGAAAGTTTTGTTTTAGAGAATTATAAACAGTCTAGTGGGAATGGAGGGGAAAGGGGGGAAGAGCAGAGGGAGGGGACAGGTGGGCAGGGAGAGTAGAGAGACAGAAGAAGGGACAGGAGGAGCAGGAAGAGGAGCGGGGAGGAGGGGTGAGGACAGATAATATGGGAATATGGAAAGGGTTAAGAGGCAAAATAGAAGGGAAAAGCAGGGACAGAGTATGAACTTTGTCCCCCACACTTAAGAATCTGGACTTAAATTTGGGATAATCAGAAGTCACAGAGGGCTTCAAGAAACAAAATTCTGAGGTTGGAAGGGAGCTTTGGGCTCCAACTTGAGGAACATACGCTGGACAGCAGTCAGAAAGGGCAATGCAGAGGTTGTTGGATGATTTGGGCCTTACTGGAAAGGATTTCCTCTCCTCTTCTCCCTCTCCCCTCCTTTCTTCTTTTCTCTTCTCTTCTTTTGGCTGTTGGGGAGGTCCACAGAAGCTTCACAGGCAGGAAGGAATGCAGTACGGGTGCTCCATGGCTCTGAATGCAACAGAGGTGCTTTTGTGACTGTATAAGGAGCTGGTGACATCCATTCTTGCTGAAATTCCTCATAAGAAGCCCATAAGAAGGCAGTGACCGCCTGGCAGTGACTCATCATGGGTGGCTCAGATGATACCAGATTCTAAGAATCTAAACTATGTGGCTTGACTGAGTGCCCTTGACTACTCAGTTGTTTCTCTTCTTTCCTTGTGTGGTTTTGGCCCTGACGAAGGTGCCAGGTTTGGTCATATCCATCCTCAAATCCTGCAAAATAGTTGTACAGGGCCCCCCAGAAGCCCCATTACTCCGTGCATAACGGCCTGAGCTAAATGCACAGTTGAGGTATTTTCAATATAAGGCAAGAAGAACCAAGAGGGAGCTAAACCTGGAAGCTTTACATAAATAAGAGGATCTTATTATAAAACACCCCCCATATGAGTAAGAAACTTTAGTACCTAAATAATTAAAGGGCAAGTTCCAGAGGTGAATACCAGCAGAAGAGCTGCAGCATGAAGTGGCATAAAAAGAAAGGAGCTAGACTAGACTGCCTGGGCTGGGACTCCAGTCTAACAGCTGATTAAGTGTGAGGCTGGGACAAGTCATGCGGCCTCTCCATGACTCAGTCTCCTCATCTCTAACTATACCACTGGCCTCATGAGTTACTGAGAGAATTAACTGAGCTAATACTTGTGAAGTCCTTCAAAGCAGTTCCTGGCACAAGTGGTATAGAAGTGTCTATTAAATACAAGTGAAAAAAGTTACCTTTCCCTTAACAAATAAGTTGTGCGAGCATTCCTGGAGGGGAGGCTGAGGGGTTCCATGACATCTTTTTGATTCTGGGTGAGGGAGAGCTGAAAATAGGGAAAATGTGTGCCCAGGGGCACATAGTCATGCTGATCCAGCAGACAGGGATCGATGATGTCTCTCTATTATGTCTTCGTAATAGAGTCTGAACAAAGAATTGAAAGAGGAAGGAAGGGAACTTTCCTTTTACACCCTTAGATTTCAAGCTGAAATTAAGCCTATTTAGGTTAGCACATAGAGAACAAAATTTCTGAAAGTGAGCTTTTTCAGTGAGGAGAAAAAAAAATGTTAAGAGACCCAGAGTTGGGCAGTTAAGAGAAGAAGTGGAATAAAAATAACTCTGCACCTCCACGTAATCCCACACAGGCAAATGACTTTATCCAGAGTGTAAGGCTGCCCCTGCATCCACCTTTCAGAGGATAAGGCCCTTCCTTTAGCTTGACCCAACCCAACCATGATCTCTCTGGCTTAGGACCTCATCCTGCCACAGGGCAAGGGATCACTCCACATTGTCCTTAGTGTTCCGCTCTGTTGTTTCTCCTATTTAAGACTGAATCCCTGAGAGAGCTCCCTGAGATCTGGTTCTAGGCTTGGACCAGCCAAAAACACCAATTCTTTGTTCAGGTTTGCTATGGAATAATGTGTCTTATCTGGACTCTGTTTCTTTTTGCTTTTCCAAGAATTTTCTCTTTGCTTTAGGATTCTTGGATCCCCCCCACCCTTCGTACCTTAGATCCTCTGGACCTACAGTCTTTTGGTGTTTTCTGGAGATACTGGAGAGACAGCTGTAAGTTTGCAGTTACTAGTTTTCCTTATAACATTGTCTAAGTCATTGAATATACCCTGTTCCAGGAGTCCTTGACATCACTACCCAGAAGCCATTTGCATGATTAATAGAGATGGATGGCTATCAAGGGAGAGGATGGAGGAGAGAAAAAAATTAGAGGTTGTAAATCTAACCTCCATCCCTATATACACACCCTATGCTCCTACCGCATACACACACACACACACACACACACACACACACACCTTCTTCCCTCACTTCCCTCATTTCTGGGTGTATAACTTTGGACAGGTGCATGTCACTATTATTAGATTTGATTTACTTATCTCTAAAGTGGGAAAAATAGTTTCAGATCTAAACATGGTTTTTTAATGAGTACAATAATAAATTAATTGGTAATTAATATTTGCATAACATTTTATATTTCATGACAGCTGTTCATGTCCAGCAACAATTACCTAAGTAGCCATTACAAAAAGGAGGATGTGAGACAGGTGACTTAGTGAAGGGTTGTGTAAAGACAGGAAGATTTAGGACTTACATAAGAAATTTTCTGTCCAGCCCAGGGAAAAGTGTCCCTGGCCTTCCTTACCCCAACTACTTAGTTCATGGTTGTTGTACAGTAAATTATAATGGCAAAAATTATAGAGATTCTGACCCTGGCCCTGAATAACGATCCTGAAGTAAGGAGGCCACAGACAAACACAGACAGATACTTTATTTTGCTTTTGTTTTGATTTATCTCTGGATTACACACACACACACATACACACACATACACACACACTATTTCCCATTTTGAATGATACTCTGGAGAGTTCAGAGAGGGCTATATGTGCTATAAAAGAAATGTCCCAAGATAAATAAATAGCTTATTTTAAAATCTCAATTTAAAAAATCTAGATAAAATTCCAAATAAAGTCTCATTTTGAGCTGTAATCAAATAAAAGAATTTTGTTGGTAATGATCATTATACACCAACGTAAGTAACTGAAAGAAGCTGAAGATTCCTCATTAAGAATCTTTTTAGTGACTTTTAAACAGAGTTGTTGTTGTTGTTTCAAACAGTTCTGTGATGAGTGCTATTCCATCCTTCCTGGAGGCTGGAGGATAAATGAAATGAATTCTCAGTATCTCTTAAACTTGAATTTAATGTTCTTATATCTCTGTGAGCATCAAAAATGAAAGTTGGCATACAGTTGTTGTTACCAATGGGACTAACAATGGAATAAATATGCCTTCGTTTACTGTGAGGAATAAATGAGAAAATGTACGTAAAATGCTTAGTATGATATCTGCTATTTACATGCTTTCAGCAAATATTGGTTTTAATAATGATGATGATGATGATAAAATTATATTTTTATCCCTTGTGCAGGTTTTTTTTTTTTTTTAATGAAGACCAGGTGAGAACAGATGTTAAGAGACAAGCATTTGTTTAAAACAAGTTCCTGAGAACCTTTCCCATAGCCAATCCCATTTTCCTGAACCTTGACTAAAAGCCTTGAGAAAAATTGAGAGCACAAATTTTCCCTACAGCAGAGTTAGTCATCACCGGTCTATAAAATTATTGGCTTAAAACACTGATAGTCATCAGAGGTTTATGGTTAGTCTGTGAGTTGATTCATTCGATTTTTTTTTTCCCATCCTAAGATATGATTTTGGTCATTCAGTATAAGAACACAAAACCAGAAAGAAAGCCAGAGTGGTCATGGAGGAGGAGGAGGGAAACCTAACTTGAAATCCTCATTTGTTAAGCAAAAAAAAAAAAAACACAAATCATCTTTGTTCTTAAAAGAGATGACATGAGAAAGGAGAAAGGTATTGAAGCTTTAGATGCAAAATATACTTGTATTAAGGATTACACTGGAAGGGCAAACAATCCTACTAGTGCTGGACTTGCTAAAAAAAAAAAAAAGAAAGAACAAAAACAAGTTGGAGGGATCTGGAGAGCTATAATGGTGGTGGCCAACTGGTGCCCTTCTGCTACATTGAAGAGTAAGCTCTTATGGTTAGCCCCATTTAAAAAAATTATCTTGCATTTTTAAAGATAAATAATTGAAAGAATTCACATCACATTTTTGGATTTCTGGCTTCTTCTGAAAAGTCAGAAGATGAGGTAGAGCATAGACTTCCCTCCTCCAGAGCAAGTCACTATGTCCTTCCCTTTCAGTATGTACTCCCCAGCTTGTTGTAGCCTGAATTCTACTTCTTACCGCATTTACATGTAACTGGCCTTGATTCACCTGTCTCATGTAGGCCCTGGAATTTGTAGCCCTCAGTTCAAAGGAACTGAGGGTTGTGGAAACATGGTAAAGAAAGATGACTTCTAAGTAATGAGCTAGCTAATAATCCTTCAAAGTCACCTAGACTTAGGGGACTTGATGACAGGAAACATGCATTTTTATCTTTGTGTTCCAGGACTTTGTAGCTTACTGGGGCTATGGACATTTATTTAAAAAAACAAATGAAGGTTGTAGATATTGACAAACTGATTCTAAAGTTTGCGTGGAGAGGTAAAAGACCCAAAATAAACAACATAATATTGAAGGAGAACAAAGTTGGAGGACTGACACTGTCAGAATTCAAGACTTACTTGATGTAATCAAGACGATATAGTATTAGTGAAAAAATTGGCAGATAGATCAGTGATGTAGAATAGAGAGCCCAGAAATAGACTCACATGAGTATACTCAACTGATTGTTAACAAAGAAGCAAAGGCAATATGGTGGAGTAAAGATAATCTCTAATGCATGACTAGACATGCAAAAAAAGAAAACAAAGAATCTGGACACAGACCTTACAATCTTCACAGGAATGAACTCAAAATGGATCATAGATCTAAATGTAAAGTATAATACTATAAAAACTCTCAGAAGATAATACAGGAGAAAACCTAGATGACCTTGGATATGGTGGTGGCTTTATTTTAGACACAACACCATAGGCATGACCCATGAAGGAAATAATTGATAAGTGGACCTCATTAAATTAAAAACTTCTGTTCTATGCAAAGCATTGTCAAAAGAGTGAGAAGACAAACCACAGACTGGAAGAAAATATTTGCAAAAGAATATCTGATGAAGGACTGTTACCAAAATATACAAAGAACTCTTAAAACTCAACAATAATAAAATGAACAATCAGATTTAAAAATGGGCAAAAAACTTTAACAGACACCTCACTAAATAAGATATGCAGATGGCAAATAAGCATAGGAAAGGTATTCAACATCACATGCCAACAGGGAATTGCAAATTAAAACAACAATATGATACCACTACACACGTATTAGAATGGCCAAAATCCAAAGTACTGACACCACATGCTGGTCAGGATGTGGAGCAACGGTAACTCTCATTCCTTCCTGGTAGGAATGCAAAATGGTACAGCCACTTTGAAAAGCAATTTGGCAGTTTCTTACAAGACTAAACATACTCTTATCATAAGATCCAGAAATCGTGTTCCTTGGTGTTTACCCAAAAGAGCTGAAAAGTTATGTCCACACAAAAACCTGCACAGGGATGTTTATGTAGCTTTATTCATAATGACCCAAAGTTGGAAGCAACCAAGATGTCCTTCAAGGTGAATGGATAAATAAACTGTAATACATCCAGACATGGAATATTATTCAGTGCTAAAAAGAAATGAGCTTTCAAGCCATAAAAAGACATGAAGGGAAACTAAACGCATAGTACTAAATGAAAGAGGTCAATCTGAAAATAAAACATACAGTAAAATTCCAAGTATATGACATTCCAGAAAAGGAAAACTTTGAAGCCAGTGACAAGATTAGTGGTTGTCAGTGGGGAGGAGAGAAGAGAGGGATGAATAAGTAGAGGATAAATAGGATTTTTAGGGCAATTAAACTGCTCTGTATGATGCTATGATAGTGGATACATGTCATTACACATTTGTCCAAACCTAGAGAACGTACAACACCAAGAATTCACATTACAAAGACAAAATAAACTATGGACTTTGGGTGATACTGATGTATCAACATAGGTTCATTGATTATAACAAATACACCACTCTGGTAAGAGGTGTTGATTGGTGGGGAGACTATATGTCTCTGGGATAGGAAGTATGAGAGAATTTTGTGTACTTTACACTCAATTTTGCTGTGAGCTTAAAACTGCTCTAAGAAATAAAGTCAATTTAAAAAATTAATGAATGAACCCAAAACTTTACTGAGTTTTGTAGTGAGCAGAAAAAGGGGAATAAAGCAAGTGATCATGTCCCTGCCCTCAAAGCATTTGTAATGTAATTGCAAAGATAAGACAAAATGCCAATAAAGAGGATAATATTAAAAATATGTGATCAAGTAAGATAATTTCACTGAAATTATTTTCTACCTACATTAAACTCCCTTAGGGTAGAAATCTCAACACCTAGGACACAGTAGGTCAGTTGAAGTCTCCTAAAGTGAATAGAAGTTTTGTGGTTAAAAAAAATTTTTTTTGAAGTTTTGTGGTTAAGTATTAACTCTTTGAAACTAAAGATTCTTCTTCCTTTTTTAATGGAATCATAATCATAAAGACTTGGCTCTTTTAATTTTTTTATTTGAGTACAGCCGACACACGATGTTGCATTAGTTTCAGATATGCAGCACAGCACTTCAACAATTCTGTTACGCTATGCTCACCACAAGTGTAGTGACCATCTGTCACCATGCAATACTATCACACTAACATTGACTGTGTTCTCCTTGATGGACATTTTTTTTATAGGCAGTCTTCCAGGTTACCTTTATTTTTATTTATTTTTTTAATTGGAGTTCAATTTGCCAACATATAGCATATCACCCAGTGCTCATCCCGTCAAGCGCCCCGCTCAGTGCCCGTCATTTTAGTCCCATGACTTATTCATTCTATAACTGGAAGCCTGAATTTCCCACTCCCCTTCACCCATTTTGCCCATACTCCCACCCTTTTCCCCTCTGGCAATCATCAGTTTGTTCTCTGTATTTACAGGTCTGATTCTACTTTTTGTTTGTTTGTATATTTGTTTTATTTTTTAGATTCTACATATGAGTGAAATCATATAGTAATTGTCTTTCCCAGTCTGACTTATTTCACTTAGTGTAATACCCCCTGGGTCCATCCATGTTGTTGCATGTGGCAAGATCTCTCATCCTTTCTCATGTGGCTGAATAATATTTCAGTGTGTGTGTGTGTGTGTGTGTGTGTGTGTGTATGTGTGTATTATCTTCTTTATCCATTCACCTATTGATGGACACTTGGATTGCTGCCATATCTTGGCTATTGTAAATGATGCTATAATAAGCAAACTTTTTTTTTTTTAAGATGGAGAGTTCCTGTTCAATGAAAATCTTACTGAAGCCCAAATGGAAAGCAAATAAAAATGGATTTGTTCTGATAGGGCAGGAGAGTTGCTCTTGGCTGGTACCTTTAGTTCCTCACTCCTTTGGCATCGTCTGAGTGAAGATCAAAAGAACAAAATTTAAGGCAAGGTACTCTAGGTACTCCCTTCTGTGTCCAGATTCAGATACAAGGACTTAGACTTGGGGCATGACCTAAGGGCACAGAGGGAGAGCTTTTTGGTTCTTATTCCCAATTGGTTGCTCATCCCACATATATGATTGGTGTCCCTACCACCCAAGGACAACTTCACAATCCATCCTATGTGAAAATACACAGGTGGCCTCAGGTGGTTGTTGTGCCTCTGTTGAGGACAGGAAGGTTAGTACAGCCAATTCCACCAAACCACTGGTTGGTTGATTCAGTGGAATATGAGAAGGCATTGAGAAATCTTTCTAACCCTTTGTTTTGATTTTGGCAATGGGTAGACTAAACAATTGGTAGACAACCTGAATGGTTGCTTCTCTGCAGTTTAAGACACACCCCCAAAAACCTTGAAGCTGCTTTTAGTGAGGTAGAAAATGGGCTCAACTCACAGGGCTGTTGTGAGTGTTAAATAAAAGAGTGGACGTAAGAGAGCATTTATAAATACATGGATTCTGTATTTTTCATATTGAAAACTTGTGGGAATGAGATGGGGAAGATTGGGTCAAGATAGAATCAAAAATTAAATCCTGACCTCCTGATTCTTAGTCCAGATGTTTGTCCTTGTACACCACCTATATCAGCAAAGATTTAATCTTGACCAGGGTCAGCAAACCATAATTGCTTTCCAAGTTATGGCAGCCAACACAGTACGATATTGAAGAGAGGAGGCGTTTTTGCACTCTTTCCCCTCACCCCACTGCAATCAATTGCCAAGAATTTCCCTCCTCTTTTCAAAAAGTAAAGAATTCTGGCTCAGGTCCTCTCTAACCACAAAGACCCCGTGACAGTTTTCTATATACTATGGCTCAGTAATCTCTCATGTGATTTTTCAATCTCCTTTTCACATGCTTCAAATGTAGGGAATGTGGGTCAATGTATCCTCAATGATGGATGGATGGAAGTAATCAAGAAAGAAGAAGAAATAATGACATATTGATTTAAAAATTGAATCAGGAAGTTTCTTCTCCATCAGTGATTATAAATTAGGTGGAAATATGGCATAAATATCTTGTCTTCAAGGTGGTTCTTGTGAAAATATATCATTCTACAACAGCACCATCTAATAGCATTTTCTGCGATGAGGGAAATATTAGATATCTACACTATAGTCACTACTGCATGGTGGTTATTGAACACTTGAAATGTACCTAGTGTGACTGAAGAATTAAATTTAAAAATTGTGTTTGATTTTCATTAATTGTATTTAGGTAGCCATATATGGCTACTGTGTTGGACAGTGCAGTTCCAAAATCTAAGCTTATAACTATAAAAGGTTAATATTTATGGATTCCATATTGTTAAGGAAGAAACTAACAATTAAAATCAGGTTATCAAAAAGAATTTTATTTCAGTTTTATGTTATTTTTAAATGTGTGATGGGTAAAAAGGATATATTCAGAATATTAGTAATATATATCTCTGGTAATAGAATCATAGTTTGTGCTTTCCTGTACTTTCTGTTTTCTCTAAGATAAACAATTTGTTATACAGTTTTTAAAGTGATTGTTTCTCTATCTGCCCATGTACTCCCTCCCTATTCCCAAACACAGTGTTTGCAAAAATTTGAAACACTCTCATGTAAAAATCTCATGGCAGGAAATGTGTACAGCTTGCACAGGAGTAGGAAGATAGACACAAAACTATCTGGGTATGTCACATACAGACAAGAGGAAGAGTGGAGACAGAGAGCCCACACCCCTTCAAGCCCTGGGTGGGCACCCTGGAGAGCTACCAGGATCCCAAGGGCTCGGGTACCCAATGGCAGCCCATGATTTCAAGAAGATATCTTAATTCAGAGGTGAGTCATGGCCCTGGTGGAATGGATTTTGAACCTGGGACTAAGCCAGTGGGAAGGTCAGACTTAGCACACCCTCTAATAACAGACACAGACCCAAGTTGAGGCCAAAACAAATGCATTGCATCATCTTGGGTTATTATCCTCTATCAAAGCTTGTATCCCTTAAGAATAAAAATTGGGTGGTGGTGGAGAAAGGGGGAGGAGAGAGGAAGCAAGCTGTAAATATGTTCTGCTGCAGACAGATCATTCCTTTGGGATCATGAAGTCATTTGAATACTGATACTGAAAGGGACCTAAAGGGGTCATTGCATCCAACCTTCTTCTTCTTCTTTTCTTTTTTTAATTTATTTTTTATTGGTGTTCAATTTACTAACATACAGAATAACACCCAGTGCCCGTCACCCATTCACTCCCACCCCCCGCCCTCCTCCCCTTCCACCACCCCTAGTTCGTTTCCCAGAGTTAGCAGTCTTTACTGTTCTGTCTCCCTTTCTGACACTTCCCACACATTTCCTCTCAACCTTCTTCTTCTATTGCAGGAACCCACATCATCTCAAGTGATTGTAAAGCTCTTCTGTGTTGCTAGCCCTACTGAGACAATGATAGGGACAGGAAAATGATTTCTTGCATTTTAATATACCCAGGTGGTAGTTTAGGATACTTGTAACTACTTTGCTAGAAATCGATCATTCTATTCTGTGTATAAATAAGCCCATTCTCATTCACTTCCTCATACACACTGTTTGTCTCTTCACTTTATGTATATATTATTAAGGTATTCCTCTAGAGATAGTTTTTCATTTTTGTCAAGTTTCTTCAACAAAGGTAAGATGGAAAAGGGAGAAATTTGAACTATCAGTGGTGTAAATTATACTGCAGGTGGCCATACAATAAGTATGTCTTGATGATGGAGTTAAAAAAAAAGCCTGACTTTCTTTAATCCTAGACTCTTTATAAATGTGTGACCAAAGTGATACAGAGAAAGGAGATTTGGATGGCTCTTCCTTTGTTTCAATAATTACCTTCCTCATAGCTGACCCCAAGTTGTAGAACCCACTGAAATATTTCCTCACTAAGACTTGGAAAATTTTCTTATGGATTTGGAGTACTCCCCTGTATTTTTTTCTGCCCTGATCAAACCAAGATATCTTCATATAAAGGTGGAAAAAAACCACAAAATTTTCCATTTCACATAACCCATTTGAAACCCAGTGGATTTTTCTCATGCTAAACTGATTTTAACTCAAGGTCTAGAATTTCACAAATGCATATATGAGAAGAGAGGCAAAGGCGAACTAGAACAAGGATGAACCAACAAGTCTCCAGGAATAAAGTATGAGGGTGAACCCTTTCACTCTCAGGACCTCACCTGCTGCATTAGTAAAATCCCATTGCTCTGACCAGGGCAGTGTCCTCTTCTATCAATACTATAATAACCCCACCGATTGTTCTTGGGAGACAAAGAAGGTTAAGATTCTAGTACTCTAGCTGGGCTAGGGAAGATGTGGAAAGGGATGATACAGGGTATGTCTCAGCAGTACACAAGGTTGGGTAGAGGGAAAGAAGAGGCAACGTGAGCTGTTTAGGCTAAGTTGAGGCCAGAGTCCTACTAACCATGCTGAAACCAAAGCTCTATGTGAGATTATAGTATTAGAAAAGGAGACCCTGGGATACTATTTTAAGGAATCTCCATTCAATATAGCAAGCAACTTGGACTCTTTGAAAGTTCTAGAGTGAAGGAAGAGTACAGCAAATCATGCTTTTGAAGAATATTAATGTGTCAGGAGTGTGTAGGCTTATTTGCAGGAGAGAAGAGAGATTGCAGGTCCAGAGTCCAGTAGAAGGATGTTGCAAGAATCCTGGCCTATGTTGTTGAGAGCTTGGAGAGGAGGCTGTCAATACAAATAGTGATAAAAGTAATAATACAGCTCACATTTGCTGGGCACTTACAATGTGCCAACTATTGCACCAAGGATTTTACTTGTATTATCACATTTCATCATTACAACAACCCTATGAAGTAAGTGCTACTATCACCACTACGACCACTACCACTACTACTACTACTACTACTACTACTACTACTACTACTGTTACTACTATTATTTTCAAGTGTGGAAAATGAGGTCCATAATTTTGTAAGTAAAAAAAACAAGTAGAAAATGCATTTCAGAAGTGGATCGAAAGAATTTGCTAAGCAGGCAATGCTAAGGCAAAGACAGAATGTTTGAAAAGCCTGAATAACTGGGGTTGGGGTATCTATTGGTGTTAGTGATAGGAAAATGGAAGTTTTGCAAGGTGAGCAGGTTGTGTTTGGGGCAGGGTAAGAGGGAGGCAACAAGTCTTTTTGCCCCATATGGATTTCCCATTTTCTTAGAAGTTTCAAACACTTTTTTCTAAATTCCCATAATATGTTCTCAATAAGATTTCCTCCCCCTCAACATTTCTATGGATTGAGAAACAAATCTCATTGAGCTACCTTATGGACACAATGACCCAACACCAGACAGTAAAGAGAATCCAGAGAGAAGGGTCTTTGCCCTTCCCTATGTGGGCATGGGTCACTAGTGACCTCATTAACCATGGCACTGACTGAAGTCTCTGCTCTTCCCTACCTCCTTCTTCCACCCGCATTCTTTCAGCCACCCCAGGCTCCTGCACTTAGAGGACAGGCTGACTTCATTTCTTTACAAGTGTACCATGTAATTCCCAGTACTTGGATTCCCTCCTGTCTGGGGAGAGGGATATGTTGTGGAAAGACAATGGCAGTAAAAACGTCTCTGTGAAGGATGGGACTTCCAAGGGGGTCTGGGAGCCAGTATCTGCCAAAGGCCACTGGGAGGAGGGGAAAGCAGTTTTGACGTCAAAGAGCCTCCAGGGTCCTGACACAGAATGAGATAATGGCTTATTTCCTGAGGGAGTAACCCTCCTGTTCCTATGTTCTGGTATAACTCAGGGCACTAGGAGGTTAACTAAAGATGAGAATCTTCTTCTTGTTATGTTTGCCTTAGAAAGATGTGCATGTGTGTCACATACATATGTTCCTATACGCATGCTTTCTCTGGGTAGAATTTAAATGTAGTTACCCGGTGTCTTCACTTTCTCTCTCTTGTATATGTCTTCTTTTTTTTAATTTATTTTTATTTTTTTCCTCTATATGTCTTCTCTTCAGCAATCATCTCTTATCCTTTTCATGACCTTCCTCTTCTCCTTCTTACCCCAGTGAGTTAGAGAAACCTTAGACTGCATAACTTCCATGAGAGGAAGGAGGGAAGATAAGGTTCCTATTCTCCTCTTTCCCATGAAACCCATCAAATTGAAGTCAGTCACCCCATAATCAAGTTAAATAGGTACCAGGGGGAGACATAAGACTCTTCCTAATGGTCTGAAGTATAGGATTCAGATTCATTGAATACAATTTCAAAAGAGCCTATCCTCATTGGTGATATTCTTATTGTTCCTTACAAGTGCTTAGGAAGAACCCCCACGTCATCTCCAGGTCTCCAGGTAATGCCTCTTAAAGTCCCTCTTCTACAGAGGGTCTTGAAGGAAAGAGTCAAAATTGGAGCTTTCCAGATGGGGTATTTTCAGAGCAGCCAGGGCAGGCTTAACAGGGGGCAGGTTTCTCCTTGCTTCAAGATTTCCACCTAATTGTCTCATCACATAACTTCACTTTGCCGACAATATCTACACCCTCTTAGACAAAACCTAATCCATAGGCACATAAGTAAGCCACCAACATTTGATATCTGACCATTTAGCCTCTAATTTTCAGTTTTGATAGAATATAGCAAGAAATGCATTACTTAGTCAACAAGTTAGTATTCTCCCCAACTAAGTAGAATTAATTTTCTAGAAAGTCAAAGACTTTGTATATTGTTCCCCAATGCTCCCCCCCCCATCCATCAATCTCTAGAACATGGAGCATTGTGGGCACATCCCTGATGGTTTACAGTCATTTAATTGCCCCCCTCCCCTCATTACAACCTCTTGGTATATCAAAGGTGGAAAACAACATCCAGCCTAAAAGGTGATGCATGGAATAACATAATATTTTCTCATTTTGCTGGCTAAATAGGCAGATTTTGGTGTGCTAACTCTTCTCTCAAGATTCATTGGCCTTCTTCTACTTGTATTCTTTGGTGGGCAGAGGAGTCTCTTCCTAAGTCCTGCCTACACAATGTGATTGTTGAAGGGTGCAGCAGTGACAAATTCGGGACCAAGGGTACTGCATTTGTTTCCTAGGGCTTCTGTGACAAAGTATCATAGACCAGGTGGCTTAAAGACAGCAAAAGTTTATTCTCTCACAGTTCTGGAGGCCAGAAATCTGAAGTCAAGGTGTCAGGAAGGCCATGCTTCCTCTAAGACTCTGGATAGAATCCTTTCTTGCCTCTGGTAGCTTCTGATGTTGGCCACTGATCCTTGGCATCCTTGCCTCACGGCTGAATTACTCTAAATCTCTGCCTCTGTCCCCACATGGAGTTCTCCCTGAGTCTCTGTCTTCTTAAAAAGGCACATGTTATATTGGCTTAGGACCCATCCTAATGATTTCACCATTAACGTGATTTTTATCTATGAATTCCTCACTTCCAAATAGTGTCACATTCACAGGTTTAGGGTTTAGGACTTGGGCATATTTTTCAGAGAGGATACAAACTCAACCCACACCTGGCCCTCACTCCCCTCTGTTATATGCGGATTTGCATGCAAGTGAACACACAGCCATGCATGGCCAAGCCTTACCTACTGCAGAGGTGATGCCCAGATGATGGGCTTGACCAGCAGGTCTGAGTGTGGCTTCTGACTCTGGGCTAACTAGCCATCTGACTTTGAGCAGGCCACATGTTAATTCCCACTGTTGAACAGACAAGGAAACTAAATCTAGCTGACTAAGCTCACAGGAAGTTGTGAGGATGGCATGAAATACACTCTGAAAATAAGTTGCAAAACCTGGAAAACTGTACAAATGCATGGGGAGATAGTCATTATCCAGGCTGCTGTGGCCTTTATGGTAAGATGTGAAGTCATACCTAAGAAGGTAGAACCAGGAACGTTAAGATTTGCTGAGTAGCAGATAACTTTCACTCTTTTCTAGTTTCTTCTAGAATCCAGAGCTTTTCCACAAAATACCAGGTAAGATTTTCCAAAAGCTGTCTATTCTTTAATCATTATTCCTGGCTAGATTTCCAAGAACATTCCACCTTTGTGTCTTAGATGCATGGACATGGAATTTAGAAGGGCTTCTGATTCTTCCTCTGAGAGATCCACTGAAGTCAAAATGAGGTTGTATTTCAAACTCCAAGTCTAGAACTTTGCAGTAGTTCAGGAGTTCAACACCATGGAGTAGAAACAAATCTCTCTCGTCCACTCTCACCTACCATCCTTCATTGTACTGCAACTGGATCGATTTTTCTCAAATGCAGATCTGATTGTGTAACTTGTGCTCAAAAGTCATTGATTGATCCCTAAGACTTACTGGACAAAATACGCAATCCTTGTCATGACTTGTGGGCTTCCACAGTGTGGCCTCCCTCTACCCTTGAACCATATCTCTCCCCATGGACCTCCTGCTTATCCATGATGATCTCTTTGCAGTCCTCTGGCTACGCCAAGTTCTCTCCCCAGTCTTTTCCATTTTATATTCTCATCTTTCAGTTAGAGAAAAACAAACAAAATATAGTCATTAATGCTTGATATTTTACCAGCAGGGATGGACCACGTAGCCTGGAGAGTTTGTGGACTTAAAGGTTAGTTTTTGATTGATGTCACTTTCAACCCCCCTCTCCCTATTCTGTCCCTACACAAAAGAGATATTACACTCTGTGAGGTCCCAAAGATCCTTCTACTTTCTGTGGCTGTTGCTATGCTGTTGTTGTCAGATGTCCATCAGATTAGAGTCCAGATTACGTGCAACTGGGAGAATGAAGAGTGCACGCCCCTGTGTGAACGCCCACACAACTACAACAAATCATCACAAGTGAAAGAAGCAGCCCCAATCTGAATTTTCCTTGCCCGTGGAGGGGGCTCCAGCCTTCATGTTTCCTCCCTTCCTCTCTCTATTACTGTATCTCATCATCCTTCTTCTTCTCACCACCGCCCCACTTCAGCCCTCACTATGTCATGGCTGGACCACCACAAGAGTCTCCTCTAGGTCTTCCCAGAATACTCTGAAATGACCTCTGCTCTTAGGGCAGGCCTTTTCTACTGTCTCTTTTCCTCCACGTCTCAAGCACTCGGGTTCTTTGGAAATCTTTGTTTCTTTTGTAACTTTCCCATGAACAACACTACATCCAAATTGAAATAACAAACAAACAAAATCAGAAAAAAAAAAACATTGTAAAGAGGGTCAAAAAGGCAATCTATCTATCCATCCTAATCCCTTACTCATAGTCTCTTAACTCAAGTAGCTACTGTAATGCTCCCTCCTCCCTCCCTCGCATCCCCAAAAAGGAATTACTTGTTTGGGTCCCAGGCCCAGTCCTTTGCCTTTCCTCAGATAAAACATCAAGCATCCAAATCTTCCTACTACAGTCCATGCCTGGCTATACCTTGATCCAGTTGTGTAATCTATTAAATAGATGAGAACAAATAGCTTTGATTTAAGCAAAGTGCAAACACACACGGAAGACATTTCTACACCTCTCTCTTAGATCAATCTAAATTAACAAGGCATGAGCAAGCAGGCTAACCTCACCCAGAACCTCAGGGTAGAACAGGCAGGAGATAACCAGGGTGTCTTTGATTAGTGGATCGCCCTGTGGATCTTCATTCTCTTGTACTTTGACGTGAAGCCTTCAGCCGTGACTCAGCCTAGGAGGGGGTGGGGGTGCCCAGGGAGAAAGACACCAACCAAATCTGCCACCAAAGGGGGTGCCACAAAGTAGCATAAACCTGTCTTCTCAATAGCTTGCACCCTGAGAAATTCAATTATCACTCTCAGACACAGCCCAGAGACACTCACAGGTCTCTGATAAGGTGTCAACAGTAAGGAAAAGAAAAGAAAAGAAAGAGATCAAAAAAACTCCTGAACCTGCAGAGTATTTATTTGATAGAAGCAAGCTGAAAACTTGAGAAATCTCCATAAATTGGGTAGAATAGAAAAGTATCCTACACACCTCCCCAAAATCCAAATGCAGACACTTGTTTTGTGGAATAAGGTAGAAGATTAAAGCATAGACTAGAGATTTCAGCACTTGTTAGTTTCTACTAACTAGATAATTGATTTGAGGTGAATTTTTTAAAACTCTCTGAGCCTTTGTTTCATCTCTATGTACAACCCTAATACATACTCAGAGGCCCATGTGGTTCAGGCTGAAAAGTGTCAGACTTAAGAAGCAACATCCCCAAATTAAAAGTAATAAAGGTGGAATTCCATATATTACTCATGGCTCTCTGAAGACCCTAAAGCGGGTGAAATACATGGTTCTCAGAAACACTTGTTCAAATTCTCTTTCCTCTCCAGCAGTTTCCTGTTGTGAGTGCTCTGGCTCTGGTCTCTGGGGAAATAAAAGTTTTTCCCTTTCACTCCCTACTCACAAAGCTTACTGCCATCCTTCCTTTCTATCCTTCAAGTACCATACTATTTACATCAACTTATCTCTTCTTCCAGAGGGGGAAAAAAAAAAATCCTCTTGTTAGAGCATAAGGAGGTAGAAATCAGATTAGCATTTCTAGGATTATTTTTGTTGAGATTGGGGAAGGAATAGGTGTGGAAACAATCCTATTGATTGATTTTTTTTGTTCCATAACTATAAATATGAGACCTCTGATCTCTCCTTGCTTACCTCACACACTTGCTGTATAGATCAAATAAGATATTGTTTATTCCTTTGGAAAATTAAAATCAGCATCATCATATATAGTATTTTAATGTGAACCCACATAAAAGGTTTGATGCAATTTCCTTTTCTTGAGTATCCATAGAACAGCATAGGGAGAGGAAAAGAAGAGTCTTTCCTTAAAATAACTGTGCAAATGATCACACCTCTGAGACTGTTAAGTGTTTCTCTCTAATGTGAAATATGTCTTTATTTCATTTGTCCAGTTTAGTACTCCTAAGGATAAGGCTTTGGCTTTGTTTTTATAATATTGTGTCTCTGTCAATGGGAGTCCTCCATTGATTAATTAAGAAATTCATTTAATTAAAAATATTTATTAATGAATTAGTGATTTTCTCCCTTTAAAATAATCCTACCATGAGTCAGGTTTTGGCTGTTAAAAATCATAGCCCTTTCCCTCAAACAGCTCATGATCTAGTGGGCGAGGTGAGAATGTGAGCAGATAGTTTGTCATTGATTCTGTAGCGCATGATGTTGTTCAGCCATGCTTTGACTGTGTACATGCCATCCTCCCTTTCCCATGTCCTACAAAAGAATGAAAAAGACATGTCATGCTCCCCTTGCAGTTAGTGTTGTCCATGGAACCCAGCCCTAGCACATGGGGAAGTCTTTGAGAAAATTTTTTCTTCCCTGATAACAAGAAAGAGAAGCAGAATAAGGGGGTGGGGGGGTGTAACTGAAAAGTTTTTGCACAACAAAGGAAACAACTGGCAAAATGAAAACCTATGAGATGAAAGAAAATATTTGCAAATCTTATATCAGTTAAGGGGTTAATATCAAAAATACATAAGGAACTCTTACAACTCCATAGCAAAACCATCACATATGATCCAATTAAAAAGAGACAAAGGAGCTGAATAGACATTTCCCCAAAGAAGACATACAAATGGTCAACAACAAAGATTTATTTCCTTGAGTTTTGCTTTCTGCAATTCAGCAAGTCTTTTCTCTTCTTCCTCTCTTGCTTCTTAGGTTTATAATAAAGAATTTAGAAGACTTACCAGGTCTGGAATATAGATTGGGAATGAAGTACTAATAATCCAGCTGAAATAATTAATCCTGGGGCAAAGAGTAAGATATTTTTATACAATTAAGAGAAAAAAATATTTGGGAGTTGGGGGAGTCTATCTTCCAGATTTTAGACAAATATAGCAGCCTTCTGAGTATATGTAGCAAGAACCACATTCCTCCATGTTTCACAAACCATTGGCAACACTGCTCTTGGGACCATGAGACCATCTAGGATGCTGGAAAGGAAACCTTCAAACAGAAACTTTCACAAAGGACAGGCAGAGAGAAGAAAACAAGCATTCTGTAGGGCCCTGTAAAAGTGTGAAAAAAGCCATGAATAGTTTTCTTTAAAAATGCACATGCACTCAGGGTGCCTGGATAACTCAGTCAGTTAAGCATTTGATTCTTAATTTCGGCTGAGGGGGGCACTTGATGGGATGTTATGCTATATGTTGGCAAATTGAACTCCAATTAAAAAAAAAAAAACTTCGGCTCAGTTCATGATCATAGGGTTGTAAGATTGAGCCCTGCTTCAGGCTCTGCACCGAGCATGAGATCCTGCTTGGGATTCTCTCTCTCCCTTTCCCTTTGCACTTCCTCCCTTGCTCTCTCTTTCTCTCTAAAATTCAAATAATTAATTAAAAAATGCACATGTCCTCAAAATTTTGAATATAAAATCTGAGAAATTTCTACCTCCCTGAAGAATGTCCATGAGAAGTCTTCCTGAGTACTATGAAGGAGAAAGTGGTTTGGTAGAAATATTAAATGGGAAGGGGGATCACCTTCTGTAAATGGGTAGATGAGGCCTTGCAAAAGACAAGAGAGGAGCAGTAAGAGGCCAGTACAGATGATAGTAAATGAGCTTGGCTAGGTTAAGGCACGTGGAGCACTGGCATCATTTAGAGTACGGACAGGGGAACTTGGAATGTGGGAGAAGCTTGGTGATGACCCTGACACATACAAGAAATAGCAAGAAGGTCTCACAGAGCCATCAGATAACTCTAACTAGTGCAAATCTGTGACTGAATGAGCACAATCATGGGAGTGTAGAGACATGGACAATTTGGGGAAAGCATGAAACCTGGCTCCAGACGATGGTTGCATTGATCTCGAAAGTTTCCTATATTTTTAAGAGAAGCTAAGATTCTGAATTTTTATGTAAATATCTCCTGATTTTTAAAATATCATCTCAATTTTTATACTCTGAAAGCAACTAAAATCAGCTATGTCTGCATCCTCTACAACAGCCAAGCCATGGAAACAATACACCTAACCACCCCCCCACACACACACACAGGAATATTATTCAGCCATAAAAATGAGGAAATCCTGCCATGTGTGACAACAGTGAAATAAGTCAGACAGAGAAAGACAAATACTTTAAAATCTCACTTTTACATGGAATCTAAAAAATAATAAAATAAAACAAAATCTCATAAAGAGATCTGATCTGTGGTTTCCAGAGGTGAGGGTAGGGGAGGAGGAATTGGGAGGAAAGTCATGAAAAGGTACAAACTTCCAGTTAGAAGACAAGGAAGTAGGGATCCCTGGGTGGCTCAGCGGCTCAGCGGTTTAACGCCTGCCTTTGGCCCAGGGCACGATCCTGGAGTTCCAGGATCGAGTCCCACATCGGGCTCCCGGCATGGAGCCTGCTTCTCCCTCTGCCTGTGTCTCTGCTTCTCTCTCTCTCCATGTCTATCATAAATAAATAAATAAATCTTTAAAAAAAAAGAAGAAGAAGATAAGGAAGTACTGGGGTGTAACATACAACGTGATGACTACAGCTAACACTGCTAGATGACATCGAGGAGAATTGTTAAAAGAGCAAATCCTAAGAGTTCTCACCACAAGAAAAAATAAAAATAAAAATAAATAAAGTCAGTGATGCATGTCGTATCCTGCCCACAGGTCTCCATTCTGAAACTTTTGCATCAAGTGTGTGCAGCATTGGGAACAATTTCAGACATCTGGCCTGAAGCCTAAGGGATGGAGAGGAAAGCACCTGAATG
This sequence comes from Canis lupus familiaris, assembly GCF_011100685.1. Taxonomy (NCBI): domain Eukaryota; kingdom Metazoa; phylum Chordata; class Mammalia; order Carnivora; family Canidae; genus Canis; species Canis lupus. Next base: position 23,835,964 of record NC_049258.1, on the reverse strand, counting down.
CAGGAAGAACTTGGATCCAATGCAGCCAGCTGCTGATGAGCTGTCTGACCTCAGAAATTACTCTTAGCCTCTGTTTGCTCAACAGCACAGGAGGAGATGGAAGCCAAGGAGCTCCCAGGATCCCCCTGCCACCAGTTTGGACATTCTGAGGCCCTTCAAGGCTGACCTGGTCAGTGGAATATACACAGGTGTGGTCTGACCATTGAGAAAACACATCTGGCTGGCCCCTGAGATTTTCATCTCTCATTTCCTGCTGGGGTCCAGGGACCTTCAGTTCCTCAGCAAAATGGATCTTCATCTGTGTTTTCTCAGGGGCCTGGGGAGAAATGGCATGGCTTTAGGGCTGAGATCATCACAAACAGCAGTTGTCTCACTTGTTTTGTATATGGAGGTAGGACCCTGGCACTGATAGGTAGCAATCAGTCTGTGTACGTCCCACAGAGTACTGGCAAAACCCCAAACATGATAAAGTCTGCACCTGTAATTATCAACAAAGACAATGCTGGAAAAGAGCCACTGTCCCTCTATTAGCTGGTAGAGCACAGATGCCCAGCAGCTAGGCATAACCTTGCAGCCTAGAGAAGTTGATGGTACCTACCACTCACTGACATCCCCTCCCGAATGACAGCCTGTAGGTCCAGATGCTGGGAGCCCTGAGACAAGGTCCCAGGTTGATGAAAGTCTGATCAGGAAAAAATCTCAAAGAATGTTCTGATCTTCAAGAAACTAAGGTCACATAATTTGCTGAACTTACACAACTAGGTAGAGACAAAGCCATGGCTACCTCATAGCAACTCAAGAAGCCACAATTAAACTAAAATGATAAACAGTTAAAAAAAAAAAAGGAAAACATATTCAGCCTCTCTTACAGATGAGAAATCATAAATCCATACCAGTAACCAGAGAAGTATCACTGAAATGTGAATTTTTCAGAGTGAGTCTTTGCTGGAGAAAGCACTCATATGTGTAAGTCTTGATATGTTTGCTAAAAGTTCATGTGCAAAGGCATGATCACAATGTGTACATGACATACTTACTACTAGTGATTTTTTTTAGCCCCAAAATGTCTATTGTATAGATGGGGGTTTAGTGAGTACTTACTACTCCTTCACTCATTTGGTTCTGGACAGACAGCTGGTCTGTCCAGAATGTCCAAAATGCATCCTCATTGCTGCTGATTGTCCAGTTCAGTTAGTTTCCTGATCAAAATCAGTGGGAATGGAGATGGGTCAGTAACCATTTGTGTATAGCATGGCTCTGTTAAAGAGGTCAAATCTTCTTCCCTCCAAATCTTAAGACCTTGTGAGATAAAGAAGTCAGCTAGCTGGGGGCATCACAATGCCAGATTTCAGGTTGTCCTACAAAGCTGTGGTCATCAAGACAGTGTGGTACTGGCACAAAAACAGACACATAGATCAATGGAACAGAATAGAGAATCCAGAAGTGGACCCTCAACTTTATGGTCAACTAATATTCGACAAAGCAGGAAAGACTATCCATTGGAAGAAAGACAGTCTCTTCAATAAATGGTGCTGGGAAAACTGGACATCCACATGCAGAAGAATGAAACTAGACCATTCTCTTACACCAGACACAAAGATAAACTCAAAATGGATGAAAGACCTGAATGTGAGACAAGATTCCATCAAAATCCTAGAGGAGAACACAGGCAACACCCCTTTTGAACTCGGCCACAGCAACTTCTTGCAAGATACATCCATGAAGGCAAGGGAAGCAAAAGCAAAAATGAATTATTGGGACTTCATCAAGATAAAAAGCTTCTGCACAGCAAAAGAAACAGTCCACAAAACTAAAAGACACCCTACAGAATGGGAGAAGATATTTGCAAATGACCTATCAGATAAAGGGCTAGTATCCAAGATCTATAAAGAACTTATTAAACTCAACAGCAAAGAAACAAACAATCCAATCATGAAATGGACACAAGACATAAACAGAAATTTCACCAAAGAAGACACAGACATGGCCAACAAGCACATGAGAAAATGCTCCGCATCACTTGCCGTCAGGGAAATACAAATCAATACCACAATGAGATACCACCTCACACCAGTGAGAATGGGGAAAATTGACAAGACAGGAAACAACAAATGTTGGAGAGGATGCGGAGAAAAGGGAACGCTCTGCACTGTTGGTGGGAATGTGAACTGGTGCAGCCACTCCGGAAAATTGTGTGGAGGTTCCTCAAAGAGTTAAAAATAGATCTGCCCTACGACCCAGCAATTGCACTGTTGGGGATTTACCCCAAAGATACAGATGCAGTGAAATGCCGGGACACCTGCACCCCGATGTTTATAGCAGCAATGTCCACAATAGCCAAACTGTGGAAGGAGCCTCAGTGTCCATCGAAAGATGAATGGATAAAGAAGATGTGGTCTCTGTGTACAATGGAATATTCCTCAGCCATTAGAAACGACAAATACCCACCATTTGCTTCGACGTGGATGGAACTGGAGGGTATTATGCCGAGTGAAATAAGTCAATTGGAAAAGGACAAACATTATATGGTCTCATTCATTTGGGGAATATGAAAATTAGTGAAAGGGAATGAAGGGAAAGGAGAGAAAATGAGTGGGAAATATCAGCGAGGGTGACAAAACATGAAAGACCTCTAACTCTGGGAAACGAACAAGGGGTGGTGGAAGGGGAGGTGGGCAGGGGGTTGGGGTGACTGGGTAATGGGCACTGAGGGGGGCACTTGGCAGGATGAGCACTGGGTGTTACGCTAAATGTTGGCAAATCGAACTCCAATAAAAAAATTAAAAAAAAATAAAGAAGTCAGCTGTCTTTTTACACATTTCACTGTCCTGTCTCCAAGATGATGACTCTGCACAGCCACAAAGTGGCCAGAGCTCCTTCTTCCTGATTCCTGCTTCTAAGCTTCTTCTCTAAGACCGTGATGGTTCTCAGCCACGTGGGATCCTGGAGACATGTAGGTAAGGAGGGAACTAGTCACTCCACAGCATTGTGTGAATTCATGTAATGGGATATCCACTGATTGGATGGACTCAGAATACTATGGCCATGTCCCTTGTTATGAATGCTTATGTACCCCCCCAAAATTTATATATTGAAGCCCTAACTCCCAATGGAGTTATGGTATTTGGAGGTGTGGCCTTTGAGAGAGGTACTTGGGTTTAGATTGAGGTCATGAAGAGACCCTCATGATGGAATTAGCACCCTTATAAAGAAAGGTAGGGAGAGAGATTTTTGCTCTCTCCAGGCCCATGCTCCAAGGGAAGGCCATATGAGGACACAGCAAAATGGTGGTCATCTACAAGGAGAAATCAATCTCTCGCCAGACACCAAATCTGGCAGTGCTTTGACCTCAGACTTCTCAGCCTCCAAACTGTGAGAAATAAATGTTGTTGGGTATGCCCCTCAGTTCAGGGTATTTGGTTTTAGCAGGTCAAGCTGACCAAGACAACCCTTCTACCAGCTAGTTCCCTGGCAGGTGATACTCATCCGGGGCCACCCACCATTCTACACTACAGCACGTTCAAACAGCCCTAATAACAGCACATTTAGAGAACTCATGTTAGTGGTGAAATGAGCATGCATCAGAGAGTCCTCCAAGTAGAGCCACACATCGTTTAAATTTCCCACTTCCATTCAGCTTGACTGTCCCCTCTGCCTAGAGTCAGAAATCTTCAACAACATGATGTTGGATCCATCTCAGCTTTCAAACCAGGGACCCATGGAGGAGCCTCAATGGTGTCCTGGCATAATTGCTGGTATTCGCTTTCAACTCCATTCCCCATCCTCAGTAGAAGTGACAGAGCAAGGAAAATTAGAAGAGGAAGAGGCCAGCTCAGTTGGTGAGTTCCTATGTCTAGACAGGCTGATGAGTAAAAAGTATTCCTCTTGGAGGTCCATGAACCTGGAAAATAACTTCAAAGACTGATTCTGTTTTTCCCTCTGATCACCCCACACTGTCTTCCCTGAGATCCCATCCCAGGTTAAAAGGCAAAGAGTGCCTCCTCTTGGCACTCAGGCCGCTGCTCTGACACAGGCCCTGTCTGCCTGGCCAGCCCGGGCTCCACCCCTTCCCCTCAATGAGGTCCATTCAAAGCCAAGGGCTCCATGTACATGAGGGAATCTGCTCACCAAGGCTGACCTTTCAAAGGCCAGATCCCAGCAGGGCGAGACCTGAGAAGGGCTGGGATATTCTATTCCTTGAGATTTATGGCGCTGTTGTTGTTCTTGTTTTTATCAGTCCATCCTATTTCCTAAAATTCACAGAATCCAGAATCCTTTGACCTCTAAGTTGTCAGGGACCTTGATATCCAGCCACCCAATTCTTCCTGCAGGATTCCACCTGCAGACCGTCATTCAACTTCTGCCTGAAAACATCTAGATATGGGAACTCACAGTTTCTCATTCCCTCTTTGGTTAGAATGTTCTTCATTTTCATTGCGACAAAATGTCTATACTTCATAGTAATTGATTCTATTGGAGTTTTAGAATCATGGATACATACCAAACCCATAATGGAAGTTTGAAGGAATTCTAATTTAGCTCCTTTGTTTTCTAGGGAGCCCTTTAAATTCAGTGAGTTCCTGAGTGACATCACAGAGAAATACAGGGATATGGACCAACTCAAGCCCAAGCTTTCTGACCAGGTACAGGGGAGTAGATCACCACACCAGCAGTCCCTCTTTTCTCCTAGGATCAAATTGCACCATAACAGTTATAGCCTTTTGGGACTTAAAGTTCCTTTGTAGGATGCCTGGGTGGCTTAGTCGGTTAAGCTCTGCCTTTGCCTCAGGTCGTGATCTCAGGGTCCTGGGATCAAGCCCTGCATCAGGCTCCATGCTCAGTGGGGAGTCTGCTTCTCCCTCTCCCTCTAACCCTCCCCCTGCTCATGCTTGTGCCCTCTCTCTCTCTCTCTCTGCCTCTATCTCAAAAAAATAAATAAAATCTTAAGAAAAAAAAGTTTCTTTGTATGGAATATATGACTTCAAATTGGTTCCTAACCATTATTCTGGTTAAATGTCAGATATTTTCCCAGCAGAGCAAAAAGCCTCAATAGAAGACCTGAGAAGGCATCAGGAGGTGGAGTGGATAAAGGAGAGAAAATTTGAAGGATAAACCTCAACCTACTCCTGTCCAGGGTCCCACTGGGGAAGAACAGTTCCTAGTGGTCCTCCTCTAGTCGCTAGCCCTGGATTCAACTGAGAGCAGGGTGGTAGGAATGGGGGACAAGAGAGACCAGTCAAAACCCATATGGCAAGTCAACAGAAAATGGCATCCTTAGATCTGTGTAGTGTTCTCTAGTTAATAAGATCCTTCCCCACCCATTTTCACATTTGATCTTTACAGTCATGTGGCAACATAGACTACAATCATCCTCACCGTATACATAAAGAAATTGAGGCGTTACAGACATTAAACATGACTTGACCAAGTTCAAAGAACTAGTCATTGGCAGAACAGCATACTACCTGGGGAAATTCCTGAACTGTAAGATAATAGTCATAGCCAATATCGACTGAGCACCTATTATGTACCATGCATGCCTCTGAGTGCTTTATCCATTTTGCAGGAAGGAAGCTTGGCACAGAGATGTTGTGTAACTTGTCCAAGGATACACAGCTAGAAAGATACCAGGTTGGATTTCAAACCTAGGAAGTCTGAACCTGTGTGATGTGGGGCCTTTCTGTGGGTGCCCCAAACTAGCAGCCCAGGGCTTCAAGGACACAGTCCTAAAAATCTCATGGTAAGGTCAGATTTTGACCCATGAGACCCATTCTAACAATGTGCCCTTGTTTGTGTCTCTTGATAAAATGTTTTATCATAAAAAAAACTGGCGATGTGCCATTTTAGAAGGCACTTGCATCTATCTACAGCTGAAAATCATGAATTTGAAAGGTTAAAAAAATATTTTTTCCTCTCCTCTCTTTTTTCCATTTTTCTTTTTCTCCCCCTCCCATCAGAGTACAAGGAGCCATCCTTCAGCCAAACTCATGGAGGAACAACCCAGGGAGTAGCCTGAATGGTTTGGTCTGTTTCTCCCAATTCCCTCTAGATTCATTCAGATCCACATGCAGGTTGTTGGGATTAAGCTGGAGTCCCTGGAAAGGTCCAGAGATCAGATGGCCCACTGGTTTCTGCCCCAATCTGTCATTCCAGAGGCCAACACCTACCAGCTTATCTACACATCAACTTTCTCCAGAGTGAAAAGCTGGGTCCTTGCCCTCAATGAGAGTCTAAGACCCACATGCTTGTGGCCTAGCTCATCCCTCTTTCTCTTCACTGGGGCTTCATCCTGCACTAGACTTCTGTTGAGGTCAATGGCATTTGGGCCAACACCACCCTTTCAGATTCCAAGCTGTGAAAACTCAGCTCTTAGTCATAGAGTCAGTTTGCAATCTGGAGAAGAGGTCCAAGGCACACCTATCAATTATGTCTCTAGAACTCACATCTGTCCTTCCCTCTACTTCTCGTCTCCTTCAGAATTGTTTGCCTCTACTTTACCTTGGCTTTCTGTCTTGTTTTACTGCCAGCAGTTTCTCCCCCACTCCTAACTGCCACTTTCAAAGTGATTATCTTAAAATTCAGCTTCAGGTGTGGCTCTCTGCTGCTCTAAACTCTTCTGTGTCTCCTTATTGCCTATCATCTTACCTCTTAATAAATCCTTAACATGGATTTTCCTCCATAAGGCCTTTCATAACTTGACCACAGCTTGCTTTTCTAGAAAGTGAACCAAATTGATTGTTGCTTTTCCCAGAAGAGGTTGGTGGCCATTGAGGGGATATCCAGGCTCTGCAAATCAGAGCAGAAAGTGTCCTGGGTCCCTGTTTCACTACCTAACTACCTACCCTTCATTTCCTGCATCTCAAGCTTTCTGTTCATTCAGTGAAGGCTTAGGGTCAGGTGGACTCTGGGGTCCCTTATGGCTCTGAAATTCTAAAGGAGTAGAGGGAGCATAAACCTAGATCTAGATCCTAAGTGTGATGAGAAGATTGATCAAGGGTAAATGACTTACAGAGAATCCCAGAGAACAGGACTCAACTATGGGGAAGCCAGGGCCAGAAGGTCTTGAGAGACTCCAAAGTTTAAGGTCATGCCTCAGTACCTTAATGACATGCTGGAGGCACCCAGATACTCAATTGAACTCTGGATGAGATTCTGATTTAATTAGTCTGGAGTGTTACCTAGTCTTTGGGATTTTTAATAGCTCTGTGGATGATTCTAATGAGCCATGAGGTTTGAAAGCTCAACTCTAAGTGAAGAGCAGGCATGGAGGGGCAATGATATGACCTTTATCAAAGGGTGATATTGCCCACATCACAGTTAAGACTGAGACAACCTATATAGGAGATGGACTATACCTCCTCCAGGAGCTGGCCAGGATTCTCCTCACCTCCTGGGCTAACTGTACCCGGCTGGCTCAGAGAAACCCCAGTGACAAGACTGTCCACCATTACCGCCAGTTCATGAACACTGTTCCTTCCAGCTCTCTGTGCCCAGGTCTGCCTGGAGCTATTGGCCTCACTGACACTGAGGAAGGTTGACACTATCAGCTATGATCCTCCCAGCTCACCCCAAAGCCTGTTACTTTCAGCTTTGCTGGCATCTATGTGGGGGACAGGACTGAGAGGTCTCTCAGGCTGGGTGACATTCGCCTCTAATGCTGTCCTCAGTGAACTGCTGAGCAGTGGTGGAGGAGTCAGAGGACTGGTCTCTGTAACGCCCCAGGAGAGCTGGGGCCTGTCCTTCCAGACGCACTGAGCTGTGCCCTTTCCCAGCCAAGGGTAAGAACTGCCAGCTCACCTCTGGAACTGAATGTGAGCGTGGGGCCAGCCAGCCGGGACTGGTCAAGGGGTGGCGGCCAACCCGCACAGGGGAGCCAAATGCACACATTTTCACCGTGTGGCAAAAATTTCATTTTAAAACCTTTGGAAAGAGAGTATGATTTGAACATTTGAAACATTTGAAAAAATAAAGTGGTGATAATAGCAACCTAGCACAAACTCCTGCTCCTTGTTCCCTTTTGTGACTTTTGAGCAGGCTCTCTGCCATTTTGCACCTTTATTTGGGGTGGACAAGATGTACCTGCCATTTACCCTCCACACACACTGCTCACTCTTTCCCACTCCGTGTTATATGCCCTCAGCTGTATGGACTCCATCACTTACTTCATGCTTGCTGGCTTCTAGGAGGATTTAGCTAATGAGGAAAAACAATAGGAGATCAGAGGGTCAGAGCAGAGTGACACTGGGGTATTTAATGTGATAGATGGCTGTATTCCTCTGTTAAAGACCACAATTCCTATAAAGCTATCTTTCTCTGTCTTCTAGTAATTACTCCCTTCTCTTGTTCCTTCAAGTCTCTTGAATATGACTAGCCCGGGAGATACCACACCGGTCCTCATCATCTTTTAAAAATCATGCCGAGGGCTCTGTAAATGGTCCCTTTCTTAAACTCTTCTTATACTATTACAGTCTCCTACTTGGACCAGAATGATACAAGGTGTGTGTGTGTGTGTGTGTGTGTGTGTGTGTGTGTGTGTGTTTGCCTATGTGAGCATGTGTCTGTGCATTTGTGTATGTGTGTATATGCATGCATGTGTGTTTGTGTGTGTGCATATATGTGTGCTTGTGTGTATACGATGGTTAGAGAACACAAGCTCGCGTAGGTAGGGGTAGAAATGAGCTCTCCAAGACAGTTCTCTGGCTGAAGAAAAGCAGCCAGTCCCAGCACTGTCCTGAGTCCCACCTGCCCAACTCTCCTTGATGACTTGTATAACCACTAAGATGCTGTGGTCCAGAGCTCCTCTTTTCAAGATGTGTGGTCCAGGGCTCCTCTTTTTAAGGTTCTGTCTCAAGTAAGGAAAAAACTCCTTTCCTCATTTCCCCCTGACCATAGCTAAGACAGGATGACACTATCAGTCATTTCTGTACATTAACTCACAGAAAACAAAAATATCCTTTTAGTATACTGCTTTTCTGGTCTGGGTCCTCCAAGGAAAAGATGCCAGGACAAGATCAAACATGCAAGGATTTGATGAGGGGAAATGCATCTGTGAGAGGAAATCAAGAAGGACGTGGAGAAGGCTGGGAGCGCCTTCAGCCTATAAAGCAACTCTAATCTTGCATGAAGGAGAAAGGGAGGGAGTGCTGGGCTGAACATCCTAGACTGCTCAGAAGTCTCAGGAAGGTTTGGCAAAGCCATCTGGGAATCGCTGAGCCAAAATGAGCTGACAAAGCAATCCCGTGACTCCTGGAAATCGATCTGCCTTAATGTCCCCAGTGCACTCAATCATTAGTGGGGAGCAGCCTGTGGGAGGTGTGGCCTTGGAGCAAACATGGTGATGGATTTTAGAGCACAGTATCTGAGACCCTCAGTCAATTAAGCTCCCGGTAGTAGGAGGTCTGCGAGGCTAAGTCTCATGGCCACCAGAACAGCCTCTCGTTATCATGAAGAAGGCTATTGTCACACTGTCACAGCTCTGCTACTTCATCATGCCAAACCGTGCTATATGATTCTAAAACATTCGGTACATACTGTTGGAGTCAATTTTCCTGCCACCCTGATTTCCCCTGAGCTATACGAACAGAAGGACAGACTTTATGACAACCCCAGTCCTTACATTAGCCCTGCATAATAGATAATACCACCTTCAGTAAGAAAACAGAAGTTTGGAGAACTGAAGCATTCATTTACCTCGTGTTCCTTCCTTTTATTAAAAAGCATGAATTGTCTATTATATTATTAACACTGTGCCAGTTACTATGGCTAGCACAATAAATAAGAAATTGTTTCTGTCTCTAAGGATCTTGTTGCCTAAGAGAATGATGGAAAGACAGATTTATACATGTGCAGTAAAGTGTTACAGGATTGCAATGTCTGCACAGGCTATGGGGGGCCGGGGCAAAAAAGGGGAGGGGCCAAGGCCACCAGTGAGGGTAGGGCAAGCCTTCAGAGAGAAGCTGAACCATATGCCAAGTCCTTGAGGGTCTACCAGATGGACATTGTGGGACAGAACCACCTGGCAGAGAGTCATGAAGACAAGCATGAGAGTGAGAGGCAGTTTGGTTTTATTGAGTGATCTGTAGCAATGTGGGATGATTGGAACATGCTAAAATGTGGGGAGCAGGAAATCCTGAAAAGATAGAAGGAAGGGGAATAAGAGACAAGACAGGAGCTATGTGGAGAAGAACATGCAAGTAAGGGGTGTGAAATGTATCCACGGGGCCCTGGGTTGTAAGTTGAGAAATGGTATGGTCAGATTTTCATGGAAGAAAGAAGATTTTTCTGGGGGCGTCTGGGTGGCTCAGTTGGTTAAGTGCTCAGCTTTTGATTTTGGTTCAGGTCATGAGTCCAGGGTCTCAGGATCAAGTCCCACATTGGTGTCTGTGCTCAGTGCAGAGTCTCTTTGGGATCCTTTCTCCCTCTCCCTCTGTCCTTCCCCACTGCATGCTCTCATTCTCTCTCTCAAATAAATTAAACAAATCTTAAAAAGAAAAAAAAAAAAAGAAAGTATGATTCTAGCCACAAGGTAGAGAAGGAATTAAGGGGATAGCACTGGAGACAGGGAAGCCAGGGTGGTGACAGTTATGACAAGTCAACAAGGAATAAGGCCCTAGAGAACCAAGGCGAAAGCAGTGACTCTGGAGAAGAAGGGATGTGGTCAAGAAGTAGTGGGGAGGGGCACCTGGGTGGCTCAGTCAGTTGGGTGTCTGACTTTTGATTTTGGCTCATGATTTCAGCATCATGAGATCAAGGTCCAGGTCAGGATCCATGCTGGGTGTAGAGTCTGCTTAATTTTTTCCCTCTCAGGGTACCTGGGGGGCTCAGCTGGTTATCATCTGCCTTCAGCTCAGGTCATGATCTCAGGGTCCTGGAATCAGGCCCTGCATCAGGCTCCCTGCTCAGCAGGGAACCTGCTTCTCCCTCTTCTCCCCACTCATGCTCTCTCTATCTCTGTCGCTATCTCTCAAATAAATAAATAAAATCCTAAAAAAAATATTTTCTCTCTCTTTCTCTGTCTCTACTCCTGCTTGCATTCTCTCTGTATAATAAATAAATAAATCTTTTAAAAAAAATGGTAGGGACCCAGCATTGGCCATACCCTGAGTGATGGGATTTGAGAAGGAGAAGCGAGGTAAGGAGGAAATGAGAGTGGTATAAGTGATACCCTGGAGACTATGTTTTTAAAAAGAAGGAAGGTACTGGTATTAACTGTAGCAGCCAGAATTCTCAGAGGGTCTTTGTCCCTCTCACCCCCTGGTATAGACACACTGGAGAGGGTATGAGATCTGTAAATACGATGGGATATCTCTCTTATGATTAGGTTATATTATATGGCAAAGGTGAATGGGCTTTCACAGATGCAACTAAGCCTCTCTGACATCTGGCTTTGAGTTAACGAGGAGGAAGATCATTCTGGGTGGGCCTGACCTAATCAGATGAACTCTTTAAAAATGGCCTGTAAGTCAGAGATGCTTTCTCTTGCTGGCCTTGAAGAAACAGGCACTACAAGGAATCCAACAGCTGCAAGGAAATGCAATCTGCCAACACCCATGTGAACTTGGAAAAAGACCCTGAGCCTCGGATGAGAACCCGGCCCTGCCCAAAAATCTTGATTGCAGCATTCTAAAACCCTGAGAAGAGGACCCAGTTATGCTGTGCCCGGCCTACTGATCCACGAACTGTGAGATAACAAAAAATGGATATTAACTTAAACTGCTCAATTTGAGATAATTTTTCACACAGCAACAGAAAGTCTGTATGATAATAATCAACATGATCAAAGTAATTTGACTGTGATGTCTTTTGTGTTTTCTAAGTAGATTTTGTGAGCAGAAAACATTATCCAGAGGTCACTTTAAAATTAATTTTAAATAAATATTCTATTAATTAAGGTTCCACATGAAAAACTCCAGTTCTCCTTCAATCTATTACTTTCAACTTCAAAATCTTATAATTCTGATTGTGGAGCTAGTGAGTTTGACCATCATTTTGTAAGGAGCTTTGATGAATATTTGATTCCAGTTACAAACTTATTAAGGAAAACATTCTGCACTGCATTGATAAATCTAATATGTTTGCATTTACCTAAAAGGACTTTGATAAATTTTTCAATTACTTAAATGCTTCTTATAAATCTAATATAAAAGTAGTGAGCTTAAGTTTTCTTAATTATCTGAATATAATATAAACAGATTTTAACCTAGACTTACATCTAAATTAATCATCCAGGGATGCCTGGGTGGCTCAGGGGTTTAGCGCCGCCTTCAGCTCAGAGTGTGATCCTGGAGATGCGGGATAGAGTCCCGCATTGGGCTCCCTGCATGGAGCCTGCTTCTCCCTCTGCCTGTGTCTCTGCCTCTCATTCTGTGTCTCTCATGAATAAATACATAAAATCTTTTAAAAATTAATTAATTAATTATTCATTTAATTACTTAATATAAATAGGAGTTACAAGATTGACTTGTAATCATAATAGACCGAATTTTTTAAACCATGATAAGGACATAAAACACCATATGCACAGGTATCTAAATATTAAAATGTTAATGATATGAACTTAATATACAAAATCCCTACCCTTTCTTCCAAATCTTTTTGAGTTAAAAGATACTTATATGTGAAAGAAAGAAAGTATCATCACAATTTTGGAGTGTGTGTGTGGGGGGTCCTTCTCGGATGGTTGAGCCTGCATTGTGGCCAGTAACATTGGCCAGAATGGGAAGTCTGGTGGTGCTGATATCCAGAGAGGTTTCTCATGGCCCCTTCTGCCAAGGGGAGTACTTTTTTTTACCCATCCCAAGACTTAGGCTTCATAAATTAGAGAAAGGTCTTCTGACACCATCCATATCCCAATTTTGAGTCATGTCATTACCTAATTCTTCCATCTACACACAGATGAAAGTCTGCAATGCCAGCCCTGGAGTCGCCTATGGCAGAAAATGGAGCTTGGAGCAGAGATATGACCCTCAGGTCACTCTGCTCCTGCTCATCCTTGGCAAGAAATTCACTTTCCACCAGTACCACCACTTGAGGTTCCCAGCCAAAGAGGAGCAAAGGAAGAGCATTAAACCCAAGGAGTCTTGGTCTGGAAAAGTGCGTAGGTAGCTGGGCCGCTCTGTTTTTCCTTCCAGAGTTGGAAATGTAGGGGACGCTGTATGTATTATTTGTAGACTTGCTAATAGGCCGGGTCTCATGGTTGAATTCCCAGCCAACCAGTCAGCCTCGCTCTGAGAAATATTTCCCTCCCCCTGCCCCCACTCCCTTTCCTTTTTTCCGTGAGATCCTCGCCAAGTTGGTACCGACACCTTGGGTGGCAAAATCCATTTGCTCTCTGACACACACCCCTCCGCCTCTCCCACTGGCAAATATTTTAGGTTTGCCAAGAGCCAAGTGAGCTTTGGGTAACCCCAGAGATGTGACTCGTTCTCGGAAAATGATCTCTGGTCTTCAAGTATGTGTGCTCGAGGTCTTGCTGGTTCATGTGTCTGTCTCTGCCCTTCCCCCTTCTTCTCGCCCTTCATTTCTGCCTCTCTCCTATCAGCTTCTCACATTCCTTCCCTCCCTTTTTTCTTCCCTTGGTTCTATTCTTTCACACCAGGACATGCATATTTATGGATTTTACTTTTTAAGAACAATGGTGAAGATGTGGGCTAAATGTGTATCAGTGCCAATAAAAATAGTTCGGCTTGTGAGCCTTTACTGTATGCCAGATATAGTGATAAACACTAGATGTGCATTACCAGTTGATCTCTGAAATAGTCTTCATTGACGGAAACGTGTTGTTTCCTTTTTCCATATGTGAAAACTGCAGAGGGCAAGTAATTTCCCCAAAGTTAGCAAGTGCAGTTGAATCACATGTCCCAGGAGGACGGACTCTCGGATCATGCTCTGAATCACTCTGCCTCGGCAACTCAAGGACAATGACCCTTTCCATTTGACTAGAGGATTTCAGCATTATTCCCCTGACATCCTTGACCCTTGAAGCCAGGGCCTCGCCAGGTGCCCACATCGCTGTGCCTCACCCTGAGCTTCTGAACAGACCATACCTGGTAATAGAAAATGTAGCTATTATTTTATTTTGAGGAGAGTATTTCTTAAATCTACCGTAATGGGTCAGAGCTCCTCACTCTTCATGCTAGCTGACATATGTTAGAAACTAAGCAACCTGCTCTAGTCCTGGGTGGAGAGAGGTCATCGGAAATGTGAACAGATAGAGTGAAAGGAGGTGTGGGTGAACCTGGTGAGATTTCAGGAATCTTGCCAGCTGGGGTAGGGGTACATGGTCTACAGAGCCACAGTCTTGGTCCTTAGAAAGTTTTTGTCAATCATCTGTATATTCTCAGTCTGGTGTATGGCCCCTAATGGATCAAATGTGCACTGTCTCTCATGCTGACTCCAGCCTAACTGTGTCATTGGCTTTGGCCAAGAGACATCATCAAATGCGACAAGGCAGAGACATGGTAAAGCCCGTGCACATGGTAGCTTTCCCTTTAAACTCAACCAATAGGTAAAGAAACCCAGGCTTTCCTGCTGGAGAAAGAGGCCCCATGGAGAACTAGATTGCCCAGCCAACAGCCAGCACCAAGGTCCCAGACACATACGTGGAGTCATCTTGGATCCTCCACCCCAAGTGGTCTGTCCCAGGAGACACCAAGTGGCATGGAGATAAGCCATTCCACTGACACCTGCCCAGATTCCTGACTCACAGAATAATGGGCATTAAAGCAGTTTTTTTAAGGTCACAAAATTTTGAAGTGGCTTGTTTGGCAATAATCAATACCTGCTACATGATCCTCCGAAGATATGTGTTGAATAATCATCTACCAATTTCTCAGCCTCTCCAAGGACATATCTAAGCATTGTGCCTTGTGTGGTGCTCTATCCTGGGGAAATACATGAAAGCCCATGAAATGAAAAACAAACTAAAAAGGAGCTTCCCAGTAACTCATGGTGTCCCTTGGCTCTTCCAATCAATTCATAATGTCAGCAAACGTGTTATAACAAAAGAGGTCAAATAATTTTTGGGAAAAGAGATCCCTTTTCACTTCAAGAGGTGCTCAGCTTACCATAAGCACTGAGAACTGCCTGTGGCCCTGGGGAAGAAGTCATCTTATCCCGCTACACTATCTACTCTGGAGAACCTCAAGAGAGAGATGCAGAGCAGGGAAAAGGAGTAGCCTGGGGGTAAGAGATCCCTCAGTTTGGAAGTCCCTCTGATAAAACTTGAGATTACACACAGATTGGTTGGGAGGTTGACATCCAGGGAAGAAGTGGATTGCTTTTGGAGGAAAAAGGAATTCAATTAATAGGAGAGTGTGGGAGGGGGGTTATGTGGCTCAGTCCCTTAAGTGTCTGCCTTGCGGACAGGTCATGATCCTGGGGTTCTGGGATGGAGCTCCACATCGGGCTCCCTACTCAGCCAGGGGTCTCCTTCTCCCTCTGCCTGTGCCCCCTATACCCTCCTGGGCTCATTCTCACGTGCACACACGCTCTCTCTCACATAGATAAATACAATCTTTAAACAATTAAAAAATAAATAAATAAAAAATAAAAGGACCCAGTTAATGGGAGGGCCCAATTAATCAGCAGAGGGCAATGGCTGTCCAGTGGATATAGTAAATGTTTCCTTACCCCTGATTGAACACTTCAGGCCAGGAGCTGTATCTGCATCAGCCGTGAGACCCAGTTCCCACCACAGGGCTGGCACAGTGACCTCAGGCAGACACTTCCCTCCTCACCCCTTCTTCTGCAGCTGTGAAATCGGGGGGCTGAGCAAGCTGGTCTCCAAGTCCCATCTGATGCCAGCTCTCTGAGTCCTCCACAGAGGAACTTGTGGCCCGGGTTTTCTTTTATTTGTCCTGCTGCCAAAGGCCTGCTTTCTCTCCCAGCACACTAACAGGGCCAACAGGAAAGAAGGGGGAGAGAAAAGCCACAGATTGGCCCCCTCCTCCCTGGGGGATCCCCTTCCCCAGGATCAAGGCCCAGGGAGGAAGAGGCAGGACTCTCCTTCAAGCCTCAGCCTGCTGCTCTTTGGCTGGGACTTGTCACCAGCAGGATGAAATGGGGGTGTGGTCAGCATGGGAGAGGAAAGGAGGCAGGTGGAGCCCATCCTGGGACAGGAGGTCACACAAATCTGCAAGCAGCTGAGATAACAGCGAGCAGCTATGAAAGAAAAGAGGTCCGTCAGAGGACATGGAGCAGCCAGCCTGTAAGTGGGAGAAATCAGGCAAGGTAGCAGACTCCCAGTTCAAAGGCAGAGGCTTCTGGAAAGGCGGGAGAGGGCAGGAATGAGGAGTCCAAATGGTGAGGCTCAGAGACCACGTATCAAATGAAAATACTTGGAAGCCCACGGCAAAGAACATGGGGAGAAGTGATGTCACCCAGTGGTGGCAGTTCACGAACCTGAGTTGACAGCGGCAGAGAAGAACAGGAGGTATGCAGGTGGGCAGCTTCCAGGGCCGAAGAGAAACAGGGCAGAAGAACCAGTGTCTCCGATTTCCCCCACACAGGGGTCCTGCCAAGATGAAATCATGAAATTTCAAACACAGTTGAAGGTCACAATCGTGATTTATAGTCCGCCCGATACTTTATGCTTTGCAGCCTATTTCATTTTATCTTTATAGTTGCTTTGGGAAATCAGAAGGGCAGGTGTCATCAACCTCATCCACTGATGATGGAATGAGGACCTGAAATGATTAAGGGTCTCGCCAAGGTCATGGAGCAGCCAGGGACCCTGGGGGGCACAGTGCCTCACTGGCCGTCAGGGCACCCTCAGCCTCTACTCCTAGGATGACCCACTAATTTGCTACTTTGAAAAAATTACCTCATTCTTGATATACTGAAATAAATATATTCATGATACTTATCATTTCTTACTACCATAATTTCTTTTTTTTAAGGATTTTATGTATTTGAGAGAGAGAACACAAGCAGGGGGAAGAGGCAGAGAGAGAGGGAGACTCCCCACTAAGCAAGGACCCCGATATGGGGCTCGATCTCAGGATCCTGGGATCACGACCTGAGCCAAAGGCAGACGCTTAACTGACTGAGCCACTCAGGTGTCCCTACCATAATTTCTTACATAATTAAAATTTGTGTGTAGCCTTTACATGAATAAACACAAACTATTACAAAGCATTTTGAGTGAGGCCCTGACGTTCCTCCAATTATAAGGAGCAGAATTTTGGAAAACGTCTTGTGCGATTGAAAACCAGTAATGAAAATGAAAATTAAGTTCTTTGCTCCTGCTTCCTCGAAAAGAGTCCACATACAGTTGTGTGCTGGGAAAACTCTTTTAATTCCAACCTATCTTAGATGTTTCCTCTTGTAAGGCCTTATGAGAACAACGCTCCCCTGGAATCAGAGAGATCCCTAGTTTGTTTTCAATTAGAGTTAAGTTTCTGTTCAGGCTCTGGAAGGAGGGCTGCTGGCTGGATTTGCATCAGAAAATGAGCCGTGGTATTCAGTGTGAGAAGGAACGCAGAGAGTGGGTTCCACCACCACCCAACGCATCTGAGGCAGAGGAAAGGGTGGGTGAGGACCAGCAGCTGAGCCTTGGGAGTTCAGGAGGAGGCTGCCAGCAAGAGAGGGTGAAGGACAATACGTATTCGGCCCAGAATGAGGCTGCCCACCAAGCCCTTGTCAGTAGGGACTGGCTAGGGGGCACTGACCACGCAAAGAGGATCCACACCAGAGGGTCAAGGTCATTGCCAAAGGACATGCACATACAACGAGGAATGTGTTCAGAGAGGGCTTGCATTGGTGGGGTCGGGAACTGCCCACACTCCCCAGGAGTGGCTTGGACATGTTTCCTAAAGATGATGGAGAAAAGCAGGAGGGAAATCCCAGGGTAGGGATGGGGAGGTGAGAATGCTGAGGGTGTGCAGGCCAGGCCTGCCGGCCAGGGTCAGCACCAAAAGCAAGAGACAAACATTTAGGAAGAGCATCTGGAACACGTTGTGGGAAGTCCAGGGAGGTACTGTGACCCTCAGGGGAGCACTGAATCAGGAGAAGTAAGTGTTCATCTGATTCTGCTGTCACTGGCCATGTGCTCCTGGTCAAGTCGTGTGCCCTGGTCAAGTCGTTCTCTCTCCCTCTCTTCCTCTCTCTCTGCCTCAGTCTTATTATTCATGTAACAAGGATGGTGAGATCATCACAATGACTAATACGTCTTTTTTTCTTCAATTTTATTGAAATATTTATTGAATTACTAAAATGTAATTATCACTTTCCTGTCCGCAAACATCCAAAACAAAGGCAATGCTACATTTCAGTTACAAGCTGGCACACTAGCCTGTGTCCTCCAGCGCCCCCTGCCCAGCGCACACTCCCTCTTCCTATGCATCTGTCCATGGCACACTTGCTCCAGGGCCCTTGCACCAGCCAGCACCAGATCTGATGAAGAGGCTGGTGAAATCCTTTGGCTCAGAAGTCACTTTTTCTACCTTGAATTCACGTCCTAGGTGGTGGAAATAAGTAGGCTGGGAGGGATGTCCTACCTATTTAACTTCAGGATCTGAGAAGGATTTCTGGAATAACATCAAGAGTGTAGTTGGGGGGCACCTGGGTGGCTCAATCAGTTAAGTGTCTGCCTTTGGCTCAAGGACAATGACTAATACGTCTTAAGTGGTCACAGTGAGCCAGGCCTTGCCCTAACACGTATTAACTCAAAAGGCCCTGTGAAATAGGGCCTGGGATCATACCCATATGCCCCTATACCTGTAAAATGGGTATGATCCCAGGTCCTATTTCACAGGTGAGACCATTAACTAACTTCTCGGGATGCATAGCTAATTAAGTGAAGAATCTAGAATATATAGTCCTGCCTTCTGTCTCAGGAGCATGCGTTCTCCACCGTGCTGAGCCACCTCTCCCAAGCCCTCCCAAATCAGCATAAAGCTTAAGAGTAAAGTTCACTGAGTTGCCATCTAATTCCCTGAATCAAAACAGGACACATAACGCTTTTTCCCCAAATGACGAAGCCCTGCCTCCCTCCTCATGCGGCCTGGGCTCCCCTCGGACTCCTGCCCTCCCCAGGAGAAAACCTCACCCTCCTCTTCATCACTGGCTGAGTCCTGCGGCCCAGCCTGCCTCGGGGCTGGAGGATGGGGAGGCAGGGAGCGGGGCCGTTTAGGGACCCCTGCTTCGGCCCTTGTGGCATTTGGTTTCAACAGTGACTGCTTATACCAGGCCGCTATCCTTGTCAAAACTGTGCTCCCATCAGACTGAGCTGAGGAGTCATAATCAAAAGTGATTATCAGTGTGAACAGAGGCAATAGTGATAAAAATAATGATTAGGAGAGCCGTCCAAGGAAGACAGGGGTCACAGAATATACAATTAGGAAACCCCATGGTCAGGTTGCTTGGAGATGGAGCATCCAATCCCCTATGTGTCTGACAAAACTCAGCTCCAAGGGGCCAGTCCCCGACCTGCGGTCACACAGCTCACTGACCCAGCCCTCTGACCAGTACCCACATTTCCTGAGGCTGTTATTTATTGAAGATCAGGCTAGAAAAGTCTTCTTTCTCGGTTTTTCAGGAGTGATTCTGGTGTTCCCTGGACATACGGAGCTCCCGGGTAGAAGGTGTGAAAAGTCCAGAACCGCTGTCTACACTTCAGCCTCTGCAGAATTAAGTCCAAATCTCCTAGCCTTGAACGCTCCACCTCCTCGTGTCCCATCCTGAGTCCAGAGTCAGGGTTTTTGTGTTTTTGTGTGTGTTTTATTTTTTTATTTTTATTTTTTTTTTAGTTTGTTTTATTTTGTTTTAAATTCAATTTGCCAACATATAGCATAACAGCCAGTGCTCATCCCATTAAGTGCGCTCCTCAGTGCCCATCACCCAGGTACCCAGAGCGGGTTTTCAAATTCAGGCTCTCACCTCCGAGAAGAGTTTAGACTTTCTCAGCTTCTCACCAGCCTTTCTCAATGTGGAAGGTCCACCGGTTGGGTTAGGCCCAGAGAAAACCTCCTTCCCAGAAGGAAAGGCTGTGTTGCCCTGGCCCCAGGCACCCACACGACAGGCACATCAGTCCTGACCTTGGGGCCCCACTTGGGCAACTGTACAGTGAATGGACTTAAAGTGAATACTACCTCCTGCAGGCCCTGGGAAGCATCCAGGGCCTCACCTGGCCTGGTTGTGCAATGCCATGTGGAGGAGCCCACATTTCATAGCAGACGCTGAAATGTAAATCCCTTCTCTGTGACTCCTCCAGCCTCCCTATGTACATTTGACCATGCTTGGCAGGTGCTTACCCTGCTTATTGGTTTACCCACATCACTCTGAGTGCATTCATTTAAGCTAAGGCCGGGGGTGTGGGGGGAGAGAAATCATAATAAAAGTGTACATGGACCAAACTGTCTGGTCACAGCTCCTCGAGCTGGTTCTAAACATCCTGGTGACACAAGAGCGTGGGGGCAGCTGGCCCGGGACAAATGTGCTATCTGTGTGTTTAGAACATGCGTCTAGGGCCCAGGAGGGGTCGGCCTTTGAGACTTATAAAAAGAAGCCAGGAATCTGGATTTTTCTACAAACTCTCCGCACATAAGTTCACGGTTCGAAGGCAACCTGAACGCCTCCCACATTCTACACTTTTTCCAGGCAGTGAGATGCCCGCTGAGGTGTACCCAGCTCTGCCTTCTTCCCCAGAGTACTTTCAAATGCATTTGTGAGCAGCTGAGTCTCCAGTTCCTGATGGAGACAGGAATGGCCCCCTTGAGTCCTGCCCTTTCAGCTGATTTCCTCCCGGGGGTGTCCCCGAGGGTCCTTCAAGGGTCACAAACCAGAGTCCTGGAGTCGAAACCCACAGTTCAGTAATAAGGAAGGGCTTTAAACTGTTAATGGCACAGAGGTGCTGGGCTGGGCATTTGCGTGGGGGACAATTCTTTTTTTTTTTTTTTTTTACTTGAAGTTTTCCCAAGACACCACAAAGTCCAGGAATTGATTAATTGATCCTCCTGGCTAAGAACTATTTCAGTTCTGCTTCAGCACCGGGCTCTGTTTTCACCAGCCTCCATGACATTTTTATCTTCAGCTTCCTTCTTTTTTTTAAATTCCGCCCCCCCCCCCCGGGGGGGATTTTCAAACCCACCAGTCTCATTTCAAAATAACAGAAATCCTTGAACTGACATTACATTCACACCCCCCCCCCTCCATTCCAAACTCCTGGAAGGCTGAGCCGGGAGGTCTATTAGTTTATGTCATCGGTCATGAAGCCCCCACCCCATCCTGTGTGGGACCCTCAGATGCCCTGACCCACACAATGCCTCCCCACACTTCCCTCACTTTCCTCTCACACCCAGATGCTCATAGCTCTCTAAGAGCATGGTACGGTCGGTCCACTCTTGAACGAGCTGGCTGCAGGTCAGCCCATACTGCTTCCCTGGAGGATTCAGTCAGTCTTGTCAACGAACACTCAGAGTGCACTCACATGGACACAGCCTGTTTGGTATGCGAGAGAGCTTTCCTTGCAGAGGCGCCCATGGGTCCAGCTGCTCAGCATCCTCCCTGAGAGCATCCTGGGCATATGGCCTCCTCTGCTCTGTCCACACCGACTACACTCTACGGAAGACAAATACCCTTTAAATCGTTTTCCTAGCTGAGCATAAAGGGGAAAAAGGTCCAGAGAGCCAAGGAGCAAGGGTTGATTAGCAATGTGCTTTTTCAAGAAATGAGGGTAATTTCTCATCTGCATGGCTCAACATTGCTTATGGAATAAGACTCTTATGGCTGAAGAGAACTAGGAGGGGTTATTCTTGCCTCAGAGCAAGACTTCACTGTGATCATGTCAGACAGCTGGTCTCCGCTTCCTGAAGATTCTTTAAGGAAGGAGGCCTCAAGAGTTTTCCTTGGCCTTACCCAGCAGGCTTTCACGATTCTGGTTTATAGGAAGTGGTTTCTTAATGCACACTCACTCCCTGTAGATCAACAGGGCTCATGAGGTCTCGGATCTGCCCCTGATGTTCACAACTCTTTAGAACTCTCCATTATCATGCCTCCACTTTCCACATCTCCATTAGCTTCATCTGGCAGGACTGAGGGCCTCAGACTTGCAGGCAAGAAGCAGGCCAGACCTGGGGCTGGAGGGAAGGTGGGGGTAGAGGCAAGCCAAAGATCCAATGCCCCGCTGAAGGAGGAGCCTTCCTCCAGGGTGTGAGAGGGACTATGGGCCCGGGAGGGGTCGGCCTTTGGGACTTGTAAAAAGAAGCCAGGAATCTGGATTTTTCTACAAACTCCACACATAAGTTCATGGTTTGAAGGCAACCTGAACGCCTCCCACATTCTATACCTTTTCCAGGCAGTGAGATGCCCGCTGAGGTGTACCCAGCTCTGCCTTCTTCCCCAGAGTACTTTCAAATGCATTTGTGAGCAGCTGAGTCTCCAGTTCCTGATGGAGACAGGAATGGCCCCCTTGAGTCCTGCCCTTTCAGCTGATTTCCTCCCGGGGGTGTCCCCGAGGGTCCTTCAAGGGTCACAAACCAGAGTCCTGGAGTCGAAACCCACAGTTCAGTAATAAGGAAGGGCTTTAAACTGTTAATGGCACAGAGGTGCTGGGCATTTGCGTGGGGGACATTTTTTTTTTTTACTTGAACTTTTCCCAAGACACCACAAAGTCCAGGAATTGATTAATTGATCCTCCTGGCTAAGGCGCATGTTCTAAACATTCACACTTCATCACCTTGAAATGACTGGCCTTTAAGCAAACCTGGCCTGTGATCTAGGATCCAAGCAGAAGGCTTCCTTCCTCTGTGCTCATGGTTCTACTGGCATTTCATGTGGCAAAGTAAATGTGGTTCCTTAATAAATGAAGCTTTTTGGAAAACACAGGAACAACAATGCAAAATTAGAGAGCTCGGCAAAGAAAAGTGACGAATGTGGGGCCTAGTTTGGAGAAAGTCTGGAAGGAAACTTGAGGTTGGCTCACATCCCTAGTCATGTGGCAGAGGAACCCTCAACTGCAGAGAAAAGCCCTGGTGAATTCTCCCCCGCGCCTGGCCCTGCCGATGTCCCATATCTCCCACCTGGGGGAGCCCCCCGTAAAGTGGGCACGTGTGTACATGCAGCAGTTCAGAGCGAAGCGTCAGGAGTTCACTGCCATTAGGCAAACGGCACACTTTGGACTCTCCTCTGGATGAGATCTCTGATTGCAGGGAACCCCAGGTTGGAAGGGATGTTCTGAATCCCTGCCCAGGGGCCAAGGGCCTTCAGGAGAGGAGAAGAGCTGAGCTCCAGCAGAGGTGCTGCCACAGGGCCAGGGAAGGCAGAGGGGGAAAGCTGGTCTTGCTTTGGGGCTGCAAAGGGAGAGAAAGTTCTCCTAGGGGAAGATGAGCCGGGAAGTACTTCCAGCCCGAGGGCTGCCGGAGGCTGGGTGTAGCCACAACTGCGCTGGGCTGGATTGTGCCCTTCCAGTCCACTGTCCCATGGGTCAGTCCTCACACCTCCCCTGGGCTGGGCGGCAGCTGGCTCCTGGTGGCCCTCACAGGGCTTGTGATTGAAGCAAAGTGTTTGGCCTTCCTAAGCCTGGAAACATAGGGAGGACTTTATCAGAAAAAAAGCACTAAATTGAGAGTCAGAAGAGGGGCACCTGGATGGCTCAACAGTTGAGCATTTGCCTTCAGCTCAGGTCGTGACCCCAGCATCCTGGGATCGGGTCCCGTATCAGGAGAGAGCCTGCTTCTCCCTCTGACTATGTCTCTGCCTCTCTCTCTATGTCTCTCATGAATCAATTTTTAAAAATTAAATTGGGAGTCAGAAGAAATACATTCTGCTCTGAAATTTGCCTCTATTTAGCTTTAGACTTAATTCCATACATCTGCAAAAAAAGGGGGCAGGGAGGTCAATCTGGATAATCTCTCAGTTCTCAATTCTAAAAAAATTTCCCTAGAGGCTTTTTCTGCAGCTTCCCTACTCAAGATTCGTTTTCCCACCCAAGACACATACACCACATATACACACGCACAGAGCACATCACATTCACCACACACATAAACCCCACACAGCACCTACACACATACACACACACTCACACACACACACACACAAACCACAAGCACACTCCCAGGTCAGAGCTGGGCTTGTGAGAAGGATGCAGGCTCCATCAAGACAGTAGGGAACTGCATGAGGGTGAGGTCCATGGAGCCGAAGCTGCCTACCCCAGAGGCATTCATGCCCATCCCGAGATTGTAAGAGCACGGCTGGAAAACCAGACAAAGCACTCCCAAGAGCCAGAGTTCTCAGGCTAGTTGGCAGTACACAACCCCTGTTTTCCTGCTAGACCAGCTCCAAGAGCGTGCTCTCCCCTCAGGAAATGTTAGGTCTCCAAGTGGCACTGGGGACTCACAGATGCACGCCACCCATGTGTCTGTCCCTTCCATTCTCCTCTCAGCTGCCCGTGAGATGGGCAGTGTTTGAGGAACCAGGCTTGGGGTGACTGAAGAACTCCCCCACTAGAGATCTGTGACTCATCTGACCTGATCACACAGGCCCAGGTTTGCGGTAGGAGCAGAGACAACCACCAGATTTCCCATCAACGTCCCACCAGCTTCTTCCCTTGGGTATCACCCTTGTACATTTAGAGGAAAAATATGTGTATATTACTCTCTACATATGTGTTTATCAGCCACTTCTGCACCTATCATTTCATAGGTATTTTTTTAAAGACAAGAATGAATAAAGGTGGTTTGTTTAAAATTGTTGTAAAGAAAGTACTAGGTTTACAAAACACAGATTAGGTAAAGAATAGTGCAGGTATGGCAAAAACAAGAGATTGGCATGCAAATCTCTGGGCCAGGAGGTCCTCAGTGGCCCCCCAGAGCCCTGACAACAGGGGCGTGTTTCCTCACACTGAGCGGAGCTTGTGCTCAATAGCATCCCCTAACCTTGGCCGTGTGTGTCTCCACAGGTGGCAGGGCACAAGTCTGATCTTCTGGCTGGCTCTTCAAATGCTCAAAGCCAGGAAAGGGACATGAAGACCCTCCTCTCGTCTGCACCCAGCCTCCCCTTCTATGCCAGAAATCTGAACCTCTGCCCTGCCACCTGGCCTCCTGTCTCTATGTCTTACACTTACGTTTGACCAGAGCCTCTTCTTGTCCCCCGCTCCAGTTACACAGGTCAATCTGTGGGAGCAGAGGCAGTTCCTGCCACCTTAGCATCTGGCCCACAGCAAAGGTCAAGGAACTTACAGTCAAAATCAATCATGCTTGCAAGGGCGCCAGCAGAAGCACATGCTTGTGGAAAATTGTAAAAACGAATTTTACGGAGGAGGGCTGGACTTGGAGTTCTACAGGAGGCCGAGAGTCTGGACCGTTTTTTGTCAGGAGCTGCGTCCTGGAGGTAGCGAGTCATAAACAGTGTTTTAAAGCAAAGGAGGAATGTGTTAGGGTGGGCCCGGGGAATGCGTCAGGCCGAAGCAGGCGCGTGAGGGATCGGGCTCGGGCCGCGGTGCAGGAACAGAAGCTGGTGCCAACGAGGGGAGACAGGTAGACAAAATGCACGGAGCGGGGTCACTGTACCGAAGGTCAATGGTCCTGCCTGAGCCAGAATCTCTTACTGACCTTTAAACATTATAGATGCCCCGGTGCCACCCAGACCAACTGATCCAGAAGGCCTGGTCAGGCATCAGTACATTTTTGTTTATTTGTTAACTCCTCTGATGACTGAGTGTGCAGCCAGAGTTAAGGCTATTGTGTTGTTTGTTGAGAACCAGATTCTGGGTACATAACTAAAGGACAAGAACCAAGCAGATGTGATCCCTGCCCTGACAGCCCCATAGAGCCCAGAAGAGATAAACATTAAAGACAAAATAAACACCCAATTACAAATTGTGGTTTGGGCTGCACAGGAAAAGAACAGGGTGGAGGGGGTGTGTGTGTCACAGCGAATGGCACATCTCTCCCATTTCTGGGAGAAGGTATTTAACAGCAATAAACACCATAGAACGTGGTTACATGAAATCAGCTACGTAAATTGTGACCAATGCTCCCATTTGTTGTGCAACAAAATAAACACTGCAAAATTTAATCAAGGCTTTAAAATTTTAAAAAAAATATATAAATAAATAAAATGGGGCAGAAACCATAAAGAGGATGAATGGAGAGTTCAAAGAGAGTCTCTGTGAAAGATGAAAGCGTCAGCTAATTCAGCCGGAGAAGAGGAGGCAGGGAGGGAAGAGGGGATGGAAAGTCCAAACACTTCTCGAGTTTCCTTAAGATCAGTGAGAAACCTGTCTTTTAGCTTCCTCAAGAACCACACAGCACTCAGCAGAGGATGATTTTAGGTTATCGTAGCCTGGAGTTGTACTTTGTACCACATAACGTTGGGATTTGGAAAAGAGTGTTTGGGGAAAGGAATTAGGGAGACAGAATGGGGACTAATGTATAGAAATTTCCATAAAGCATCTTAGCTGATGATACCATAGATGGCATTTGTTTATGTAAAAAAAAAAAAAAAAAAATAGGCCAAGCAGCCCAGGGTAGATCAGCGGTTTAGCATCGCCTTGAGCCCAGGGCATGATCCTGGGGTCCCAGGGATCAAGTCCCACGTCGGGCTCCCTGCATGGAGCCTGCTTCTCCCTCTGCCTGTGTCTCTGCCTCTCTTTCTCTCTGTCTTTCTCATGAATAAATAAATAAAATCTTTAAAAAGAAGTAGGCTTTTTAAAAGTACCTGCCCCAAATAATACACAAATAAATATAATTTTTTAAAAATAATACATAGCGCTCGCTTCAGCAGCACATATACTAAAAAAAATAATAATAAATACATAAAAGTACCTGTCCAAGGTACTTAATTTCTTTGAGCCTCAGTTTCCTCATCCATATAATGGAGACAGTATTCCTCGCTCTCTCGTGGAAATTTTGTGAAGCTGTGTTAAACGCTTGCTGGCTGCCAAGCGCTGTGCTAATACCCCTGGGCCTCATCGGGAGAGGAGCTACCATCAATCAAGCAGCGAGTGTGGCCCCGGGCTCCATGTTTCATGGTTTCATCTGTTTCAGTCCTCCCAATAAACTCAGCACCTTGGGGTCAATATGACTGTCTTCATTTTCAGATGAGGAAAGCTGAAGCTCAGGAAACTTTTCCAAGACCAGGAGCTAAGAAAGTACTGGAGGTGAAACTGAGACCGAGTTGGTCAGACCCTCCAGCCCAGGACTCTCCCAAGAATAGTGTGGGAGGATGTAGTAGAATGGAGGGTTGGGGGGGACGAAGACCAGAGAGAGATGACAGAGACAGAGAAGGAAGAAGGAAGAGAAATAGGAGAGAGAGTGAGAGAGCCAGTAGTTGGGAAAGAGAAAGATCTCAGGGAGAGGGGGGTGGAGGGAGAAGGAGAGGGGGGAGAGGGGGGAGAGGGGAGGGTGGCTGTAGGTGGCGGGCAGAGTCTGCTAATTCCTCCCCACTGAGGCTTTAGTGGATGACCCCCCTCTGTCTGCTGACGCATCTGCTTTTACAGTTCAGGGCGTTCTGCTCGGTTTCCTGAAGCCACGGCCCCCACTCTGCACCCCCCTCCTTGTTCTTCTTTTCCCAGCCTCTCCCAGGTCCCAAGGTTTGAGTGAAGCCTGTGCTCCGGATGCCTCTGGTTTGTACAGACAATTGCTTAACTGCCATTTAAGAGAATTGATGCAACCGACCTTTAAACACACGTTGGTTACCCTGACATCTGAAAAGAGAAAATAGACTTCCTTCCGTGAGTGGGAAATTCTTCTCACAACAATTACTCCAAGAAGAGAGCACAGGCAGGTGGGCCTCAGCCACAGGCCCCAGGAACCTGACGGGTTCTGCGGATTGTCTTACTCTGGAGGCTGGTCAGAGTTTCAGGGGTAATTCCCAAGAGTCCTTAGGGCTCGCCGGCCTTGAGTCAAAATTCCTTTCCAGAAGAGAAAGGGACCAGAGATCCCTAAATGATTTGCCCTTTTATAGGTTTTTGAGTCATCCCCAGGCATCAGCTCCTGCCCTCTGGAGGCAGGTAGCATCTGCTGCCCCTCTTCCCTGGGCTGGGTGATGGCAGGAGTATTTTCTCATTGACAGTGTTGGAATTAATTAATTATGGATTTTTGGTTCTCAACAGGTCACGCTCCCCTGGGGTTCATACCCATGAAGACCCTTCTCAACCCCCCACTCTAGCCCATGTTTGCCGGCCTCCATGGGTCAACTAGACCAAACAGGGTCAGACCACGCTGCTGTTCCATTTCCGAGGAAATTCTCTGTGTGCATCATCACATGCCCAGTAATTCTGATGACTCAGGTCTCAGGTCAAATGTCACCTTCCCAGGGGGCCCCTCCCAGCAACCTTCCCTAAGGTGACCTGGTTCTCTTTCCCAGGCTCTCTGTGGCATGCCACCCTGCTTTATATTCTAAGTGCTTATTTCTTTAACCCAGGCCACCATACTGACAGAGTCCTGGCACTCTGAGCTCTGTGGGTCTTGACCAGAGCCCTGTGCATGGAGCAGCGGAGGGCTCATGGCAGACTCACAAAGAAGATGTTCTTATGACACACCAAGGAATGACACGGAGGCCAGCAACAGGGTCTGGAGTGTCCCAGAGCCCCTCTTCTCTCCTCCACAGCCTTTTCCCTGCCTTAGTCCTAATCCCCAAATTGTCCTTCTTCTTCCTCCTCCCTCTTGTCAGAGTGGAAAGCACGAAGCCCTTAGAGCCACCCCTCCTGGGTGTAACCCCACTGCTGCTTTCTGGCTGTGAGCTTTTCTGTCAGCTATGCAACACTGGAAACATACGGACAAGAATGGGACTATCTGGAGGATTAAATGACATAACTCTATGGTAAGCCTGGCATATCCTAAGCATTCAATTAACACAAATTGCTTTGCAATCTTTGTTTCTCTCCTCCCTCCTTTTTCCTTCCTATCACTTCATTCCCTGCCTTTCTCTCAACCTTTGCTCTCTACTTAGAAAGATCCTGCCAGAGTCATCAGCAGGACTTAGGCACTTGAAATGCACGGAGTCAGGTGGGCACGAATGCCAGGGCGGTTATCTCCTCCAGGGGGAGGGGCGGGAGAAAAGTTGAGGGCAGAGTGTCTTGAGAAATGTCCGTAGCAAGACCCAGAAGGAACCCAAAGAGTGGGGCTGGTAGGAGGTGCGCCCAGCAGTGAGATTTGGCGACGTGCTCAGACCAGCATTTTTTGAGACCCGAGCCTGCTTATCCTGGAGACCGCTGTGTTAGCACAGTTGGGCAGGTAAACTTGAAAATATTGACGGTGGCAGATGTAAGATAGAAGAAAGAATCCTGGTTTGGGAAGAAACAGCCTTGCTCTCCACCCCCCAACCGGTCCCAACAATGCCCTTAGCCAGCCTCGGGACCTGGGAACAGCCCACTCCCCTCTGGGACCTCAGCCTGCCCTGTGCAGATTGAAGTGAGACAGGAAGGTCTCACAGCTGTCTTCTAGATCACACAGGCCATGGCTAAACCAGACCAAAGGTTTTCTGCAGCCGTCCTCGAAAAGGGGGGTGCGGGGGCACCGGGGTGGCTCAGTCAGTTAAGCATCTGCCTTCTGGTCAGGGTCTTGGGATCAAGTCCTGTGTTGGGCACCCTGCTCAGCAAGGAGCCTGCGTCTCCCTCTCCCTCTGCTGCTCCCCCCAGTCATGGTCATTCTCTCTCAAATGAATAAATAAAATATTTAGAAAGAAAGAAAAGAAAGAAAGAAGAAAGAAAGAAGAAAGAAAGAAAGAAAGAAAGAAAGAAAGAAAGAAAGAAAGAAAGAAAGAAAGAAAGAAAGAAAAGGGAGTGAGGGCAGAGAGCAGCAGAAGCATCGGGAAGCACTATTTGCTGGGTTTTTTGTCTGATTTGGTTTGGTCTGGGTCCTGATAATCTCACTCATGTGCAGCACAGATTCCGTTAGGCCTGGCTCTGTTTTCGCTGCCTGGGGTCGGTGGACTGGGACTAATTTGCACAGCTGTCTGAATTTCCTCCATCCGGCTTGCCGGGGCCTCACCTCCTCTCCAGTGGAAGCTCTTCTCGGGCACAGGAGAGCGGAGATCTGTCAGAGGTGCCTGCCGACGGACTGGCCTCTCTTCTGCTATATTCATCTGAAGCCACGGCAACCCTCTCTGGGCCAAAACCGCTCACTAATTAATACATTTCACAGGGTGAATGGAGCACTGGCACCACCGCCAGCTTGGGGCAGCTCCCAAAGCCACGGGCCTTGCTCGGTGCCCAGAAAGAGCCCTGCCTGGAGACAGTCTGTGCCAGCGCCTCGCTGCCATGCCAGCGCCTCACCCTACTTCGTCTGAACCCGGAAACGCGTCGCCTGCCAGCACCCCCCAATTCCCAGCTGTGTCATTCTCTCCTTCACCTGCTCCCATTTCCACAGAAGCATAGGTCACAGTCCTGAGGCACCTGATCTATTTTTCATTCTCCCTTTCTCTAGGCAGAATGATGGATTGACTCTGGAAAACCCATTAGGGAAGGGCTGGGCCATCCTGCATTTCCGTGAGGCCTGTCCAGGTGACTTTGAGTCAAGCCGCTGAGAGCCATTTGGCTGCGGGATCATCTCTGTGGGGTACCATGTTTACTTGGGCCACTGACCCTGGTCTTAGAGGAAAAGATGAAGGATTAGTGACACTTGGTGCCCAAATCCCTTCCACTCATCCGTCCCTGCTGAGGACTTTTTGAAGCCTCTTTATATTATAGTCTGTTGAGAAGCACCCAGTACCCTGATGAACTAACCCTGCACTCTAGGTAGGGTCCTTCCTTACCTGTCTGCCAGGCCAGCCTATAGGCACAGGTCTCCAAACTTCCCAGTGAGTTCCCAAGTTGCTGAGAAGCCAAGAAAGAGGAGGCCAGAATGATGGCTCTGATTGTGCACAGTGCTGGGCTTTCCCCACAGGGGACATTATCCACAGGGAAGGGGTTTTTGTTTTGACCCCACAGTGGTCAGTGATTATGTTTGCAGGCTGATGAGGTTTGCTTTCAACTCTTCAGAGGCTTCAGAGAAGGCTCCAGATCTACTAGGATGGGAGATGAATTTTTCAGCTTCCTTAATAAGTATTAGACCATCACATTCACTCACCCCAGTCTTACATGGCAGAGTAATTACTTCCCCCTCAATGTCTCACTCTTCTGACACCCTACAGCTATGGTTATCAACGGCTTACTTATTTTCAGTGACTCAGTCAAAAACTCCAATTCCCCATGAACCATCTAGCCTCCTACAGTTTCTTGCAATGTCTCCTTTATTTTCTAGTTCCTTATGTCATCCTTCAAGTGATTGTTATCATAATTATCACTTAACTCTTGGACTTTTAATCTCTCCATCTGCTCTACTGAATGTCTAGCTCTCTTTGCAAGACACCATGTCCTGCATGTCTTTCCATCCCCTAAACTGGCTACAAAAAAAGCTGGCCACATCCCAAACTATTATTAAATATTTCCTGGCGATGCCAAGACAGAAATATTGGCTTGCTTGGTACAATTCTTCAGGTAAAATAATACACTGACTTTCCACTTCAAATCAAGTTTATTAGCCTCAGTTAGGGGGTGGGTCAAATTAGGTGTTAAACACTGCTGAGTGAATGACCCAGAGCTAGAAAGATACCCAGATGCTAACTGGGAAAATCTTGACCAAGCCAACCAGGTGCTTCCAGGACCTTCTTTGTGGTAACAATGTCAGTCCCATGGACTGGTGCATTCCTTTCAGAGTGGTGCTGACACGCCAAAGAAATTAATGGTCCTATCTCAACTGACTCATTTGCTGGGAACAACAGGTTCATATGACAATTCTTAGGTTGACCCACATTGTGCGTTCAACAACAACAAAAAAATTATTATACCATGTGTTCAAACTAAAGAGCATTAAAATTTATAATTTTTCATTTTTTTGGCATCATACTTTGACCTACGCCTGATTTTTACTATAATATGTTTATAATTTTAAAGATGACTATGAAGTATAATGTTAGAAAAAATGAGAAAGACATTTTAGAATGCATCAAAATGTGAATATGGTCGTATACTATCCAACCCCCTCAGCCTCAGCTATAAACAAATTGCCTTTTTATCTCTAAAATACTTTATTTTGTGCTCAAAGCGAACTATTAAATTCTGTTAATTATATCAGAATTTAGATAGCATTTCAGGGTCTCAGTTTCCTTATCAACAGAATACAGAGTTGGACTAGACATTATATGAAGATCACCTCCAATCCCACCATGTTTTCATTAAAGGCTCCCACTGATACTTCATAATCTCCAATTTACTGCTCTTTGGCAAAGCTTGGAAAAGAAAACTCCGTGTAAGGATTTCTTTGGGGCTAGGGCCTATATTACAAGGGGAAAAACAAACAGAGATGAGGTGTCATCAAGTCAATTCTGTTGGCACTAGCAACCATTGAAGAAGTAGGGAAGGGAGATAGAAAGGAGAATAAACTTGTGTTCCATGTCAACAGAATTGTGAAATAGAAAAAACTGGCCTAGAGCCCTGCCCACACAACTCTAATTCCTCTACCTTTAAGATTCATTTTCCTCTACACTGGAATTGATCAATGCTCGGAAAAAAGATGACAAAGGTGAAGGTAGGAGGAATGGTAGAGATTTCTGAGAAATGGCTCCCATGCTTGGTCTTAGATCATGGACCTTCAAGCATCTGAATAGCACATGTTGGGGGAAAAGTCAAGATTTATCACCGTCAAGAGTCAACAGCTGGAAAGGATCTTCCTAAAGCTGGTTTGTGTCTCTGACCATCCTTCTCCTTTGGGAGCAGATATCATGATACAGAGGGCAGTATGGTCTGATAGAACTTCATGCCTGACTTGGATCTGATCTGTAAGCCACAATCTGCTGTGAATTCAAATTTGGGGAAGATCACTTCCCCTTGCTGGGTCTCATAATTATATCAGCAAAATGGGACGATGGACTTGATCTTCAAGATCTCCCAAGTCTTATGCTTTACTTTGCCAGGAACATTATTGTCTGTTCAGCCAGAACTATAGGGTGGAGCAGAAATAGAGACAATGCTGACTGCTATCACCTCAATGCCAATCCCTGTGCCTCTGCTTAGTCAGACAGCCCGTCATACCTATTTCCTGGCAGCTCTTCCTCTTATTTTAAAACTTAGAGTAGAAAAATCAGGGACAACGTGAGCCCTTCTGTGGGTGGTACAATTCACAGAGATCCCTGTGACTTGTGGTCAGTCACCTTTTCCCAGAAAGTCCCTGGAAGCAGGAATTCAGCAAGCAGGGACCCTTGAAGGAAGTGGCCATTGTCTCTGCAGACCGTTGTGAGACCAGCTGGCTCTTCTGGGAATACTAACAAGAGGGAGTATGCACCACCTGAAACGCATGGCAGATGCAGTAAACTAAGTTATCTCTGTATAGGTTTGGGTTTTCTAGAAGTTTTCTCTTATTCAGTTCCTTGTCATGAAGTACCCAAGAAACTTGAAGAACAGTGTAAGCAAAGCAGAGGTGATTGAGGAACAAGCTGACCATTTTACCTGCATGAGTGAGCATAAATGCTGGCTTAGAAGCCAGAGCACACTGTGATTCTAGCCTTGAGCATTTCTGTAGAGAGAATAATAAATGGTTCCTCTATCTTATGGGAGAACAGAAAAGGAAGATACGACCTGAATCAACAGCAAAACAGAGTCATAATCTTCTGCTTGATGGAGTAATATGACCGAGATACTAGACTCCAGTGACCAATGAAATAGCTTTCCCAGGAGACAGGTCAACTTACATTTTTAGAAGCTAAGAGGTGTCCTGCTTTGATTGGGGTCAGACAGTGGAGCAAGATGACTTCCCTGGTGCTATTATCTAAAGAAAACAATTTCTAATGGGAAATGTTTTGTTGAGTCCTAAAACCTCATTGAGACTTCCTGTGGCAGTAACAGAATGGGAGAAGGGTCCATTTTAATTTGAAATATTTGAAGGGTATTTAAACCTACAATCTGAAGACAGTGATTTCTTCAATACAACTAACATAAATAAGTTCAAGAGACAAGGGGCCTGTAGATTGCCTTATACAGGTAGGAAAGAATCATCTTAAACTACAGCTAGCAAAGCCACTTCACGTGGAAAGAACTGGTTTGTTGTTCTAAGTGTCAGGTTTTCCTGCCAACACCATGGTTCCTACCTCTTTCAAGAGGCCTCCCTTGTATGAACTTATTTTTCGCTGATGGCCAAACTAGGAGCAATTGTATGAAAAGAGCAAGATAAATATATATTTTC
This sequence comes from Canis lupus familiaris, assembly GCF_011100685.1. Classification (NCBI taxonomy): domain Eukaryota; kingdom Metazoa; phylum Chordata; class Mammalia; order Carnivora; family Canidae; genus Canis; species Canis lupus. The sequence continues at coordinate 23,801,804 of NC_049258.1, read as the reverse complement.
TTCAAAGTAAGTTAAAACCCGAGGACATCTGGATGAGGCTTAGAATATCCAAAAGTCTTTCTTCATTCCTGATAACAGAGACTATCTGCATCTTACTTATGCCTCTAAGGAGGAAGAAAAGAGAAAAGAGTGAGGTCTTCTGAGTTATAGAGAAGTGGATGGGGAGCTCTCCAAGGGAAAGATGTGTCTGGCACTGCATCAGGCTTCTGATAACCTCTCGTCCCTAAAAGAACTCAACACAACTCTGCCTCCACTATGTGGTTCTGGGTGGGTCCTGAAGGTCCTAGAGGCGAAGGGTTTACCGATCTGCTGACCCATGCCCCTTACTATTTTGTGTAGAGAATTTGAAGATTGGGAAAATTATCTGATTTCCCTGGGATCACAGAGGCATGTGACAAAAGCAGACCTTAAACTCAAGTCTCTTGATTCCCGGTCCAGACCACAATATCCAGACACAAATACTTTGTTTGACTATTCCATTTATCTCTGTGCCTTTCTTCTGGGGGATTCTTCACTGTTAGCTTCAATATTCTAGGTGCTGTATCTTATGCTCTCAGACCCCCACTTCCAAATATGGAAGACTAGACCAGAATGGACCCCTAGCCCAAGGGTAGTCCATCCATGAACTAGGAAAAGATTTCTAACTTGATTCAAAGTAATATAATAGGTGGACCAATAAGCACCTTTGTATCAGGAATCTGTTCTCAGAGCTACAGAAAAAAAAGGTAGTACTGGGCTGTGGACCTAAGCCAGGCAGTCCTGTAACATGGGGCAGAGATAACTTAGCAGAAGAAGCTTATCAAGAAACAATAGAAAATGAAGTAATTGGGCAGGACAACCAGAGGAAAGAAGGGATTTTCTTCCCTGTTCTACTTGAGACCTTGTTGTATTTCTGACACTAGAATGGTATCTTAGTATTTTTTCTTTTTTGCATCTCTGACTTCCCCTCTAGGCATGGGTAGGTCCTCCTTCTGATTGGTAGACTATGGCCTCAGATGTTATCACTTGCTTTCCCAGCCTATGTAGTTTGTAGGGTGTTGGCATTTTCAGCTTTTATAGCAAAAGATAGGCTTGGCCATATGATATTCTTACCAAAAATAGAAAGGAGGCCATGCAAAATGGCACATGTCTGCCACAGTCTCCACAGGTACACCTGGCACTTGTGGAACACAATTCCAAAATCCTCTACTTGGCCTCTTTCTCCAGTCATTGCTTTACCAACCAGCAACAAGAAGGCTTTGAAAGGCTTTGTACAGGTACAATTGCCTCAACCCTATGCTTCATATCTCTCACATCCTACCTTGGAACTGTGTAGTGGGGCTATGGTGAAACCTGCATTGCCCTAGAGCATATGCACACTGGAAGTACAGGGAAGTTAATTCATGCTGGCCACCTTTGACCAAAGAAGAATGGGAGGTGATAGCTACATTCTTCTCCACTTGATCCTCTGAACAGATCCTTCTGAGAACACATTGTACAAGATTCTTCCAAATGTCTCAGCAATACCAAGCCTCAGTAGCCTACAGTGGTGGCCAACTTTTTAACACATCTTTGAATTGCTTTCCATCCTTCCACACTCCATTTACCTTGTCCTATTTCCTGGAATAGCACTCCCAAAGAAACTACCTGTAATCAAGTCTTTGTCTCACATTCACTTCCCAGAGATCTCAAGCTAGCTTAACTGAGGAAATTATGTATTTGACTTTTGATCATGATTAAGATAATTATATGTTCTTGAGAATGGTCACCTGGAGTCAACATGGATCCATTCCAGAACGCATGCATTGCTGGGATGGTTAATTTTATGTGTCGACTTGACTGGGCCATGGGATGGATGCCCAGACATCTGGCCACATCTTCCTGGATGTGTCTGTGAAGATGTCTCCAGATGACATGAGCATTTGAATTGATGGGTAGGTGTCACCCAACCAGTTGAAGACCCGAATAGAAAAGAAAGGCTGAGTAAGATGTAACTCCTCTTGCCTCCTCTAGCTGGGTCAGTGGGTCTTTTCCAGCTTTACAATGGTACGGATACATTGGCTTTTCTTAGGTCTTGAAACTGCTAGATTTCACTAAGCCCTCCTGGTTCTCAGGCCTTCAAGTTGGACTGGAACTAAACCATTGACTCTTTTGGGTCTCCAGCTTGCCTACAGGAGATCCTAGGACTTCTTAGCCTTCTTAGCCTCCATATTGCATGGGCCAATTCCTTACAATAAATTTCTCTCTCTCTCTCTCTCTCTCTCTCTCTCTCTATATATATATATATATATATATATAGTATTAGTCAAGGTTCTCCAGAGAAACAGTACCAATGGGAAATATATGTATTTAATGTAAACATATATGTATTTAAAATTTTATATTTTATATATGTACTATATATGTATATATTATACATTTATAACTTTTGTATAAATTGTATACAATATATTTTAGGTAACATATAAATAATAAGTAAACATAAAAGATATAATTATATATTTTACATATCTATATAGTCTCCTATTGGTTCTGCTTCTCTGGAGAACCCTGACTAATACATTTGCACACAGCTCCAAATGCAAATCATCTACTCTAGAATTAACCACTTCAGACAGAATTCTAAGCATCCTAATGTGTCAATGGCCCTTGATCTTTTGAGATGATAAACAATCCTAAATTACTCTACTCATTCTCTACCATCCGTTTAATGCATAGCAGCCATTGGGCAGCAGACAAAGAAAATTAGCTAGAAAGAAGCTAAATGCCCTGTTTTCCATTGTTACTTGTCCGGTGCTAGATTTTTATGGAAATCAATGATTGGTTGCCATTTTAGTTTCCTCACACTGCCCTAACACATTGCCACAGACTAAAGCGGCTAAAACAATAAAAATTATTCTATCATAGTTCCGAAAGCTAGAAGTCAAAACTTAAGGCAGCAGGACTCTGATCTCTGTTTCTGTCTTCACGCGGCCATCTTCTCTCTCTGTGCCTCTGGGTCCAAATCCCCCTCTTCTTATAAGGATACTAGCCATTGGATTGGGGCCCAATCTAACCCAGTATGACCTCATCTTAACTTGATTATATCTGCAAAAGCCCTGTTTCTAAATAAGGGCACATTCACAGGTTCTGGGTAGACATGAATTTTGGAGGAATATTATTCAACCCAGTAGAGATGCTGAGTGGGCTCAGGAAACAACTGGCCATTCTCTGGGCCTGGTGAGGTGAGGACAACTTTGCGGTAAAAGGGAGAGAGAGGCTCAAAGAACTGCAAAGGGAGCCAGGCCCCATTTGGCAGTGATGGTGGTCATAATTCTAGGCCCAGAGGAGTTCTGAGGCTGCCTGAAAGTCAGCCTCATGCTTGGGTGAGGTGGGGCTGCCTCAATAGCCCCTCCTTTAAGGAAACATCCGTGTCCACCCAGGATATAGAGCTTTTGGGATCTTGACTAACGTGTCCTGATTTTCCCCCTAGAGGGTACTCACTGTGTTAGCTTCCTAGGGGGCAAGATTAACAATGGCTTTCTGTTTAGAGAGGTTACAAGTAAATATTCCCAAATAAACGAAAAAAATAGGTAAACAAGGAAAACAGGTCACTTTTAAAAATGAATCGTGGCTAAGGCCTAATGGAGCCTCTGAAGAATGTTGGAGAACCCTTCAGGGGAAGAATAAGCTTGGCTGAGAGCCAATCATGACATTTTGGGAAAAGAACTCCTAAGAGCATCAGGAGCGTTCCTTTCACTCATTGTGAAGACTTGGGCAAGAACTTCCACTCTGGAGATCAGTTTGACTGAAATAGGCAAGGACTGAGCCACCTTAAGACCTGTTGTCCAGTATTCTGTGATTTGAAACTATAACCTCTTTGAAGGCAGAGACCACATCTTTCTTATTTGCCTTTGGATCCCCAGGTCCTAGAATAGTACATGACACTTAGGAAAATACTCAGTATTTATTCATTGAATGAATGCTGGCCATGAACTGGTTAGATTGAAGAGAAGCTATTCATTTTCAATCCGCAAAGGGAAACCCAAGAAGCATGTTTTCCACAAGAGGGAAAGAATATAAATGGTGGAACTCTGGGCACTCATTGAAGAGACATTTATTAAGTACCTACAGTGGGACACACTGTAAACAATGTTGAGAGATAGAACAATGTGCAACTTGTGGCCTCTGCTTCAACTTGTTAACATTGAATGATAGAAATAAGCTAAACACCTTTAGATTGTATAATTACTTAGGTATAAGATTTTAAAATTTCGGGTCACCTGGATGGCTTGGTGGTTGGGCGTCTGTCTTTGGCCCAGGTTGTGATTCTGGAATTCTGGGATCAAGTACTGCATCAGGTCCCCACAGGGAGCCTGCTTCTCCCTCTGCCTCTCTTTCTGTGTCTCTCATGAATAAGTAAATAAACAAAATCTTTACAAAGGATTTTAAAATTTAAGAAATAATTTTTTAAACTCCTATAATATGTGTATAACATAAAAGACAGGACAGAGGGTCACTCTTGACTAGGATAGTCAGAGAAGGTTTCATTGAGAACTAATGCATTATCTTAGGAGGCTAATAATCATATATAATATTGGACCTTAGAATATCTTATAATTCATTATCTTATGGAAACAAGCAGACTTAGGAGTGACCTTTGAAACACAGCTAGTTCTTAAGTTGGGGAGCCTCCTGCACTGATTCTGCTCAGGATTGAAGGTAATATTCTCTAGGAAAGGTGAACTCCAACAGTTTAATTTGAAAGACACTATAATCTTGAAATGTGCAGCATATCCAAAACTCAGGGCCAAGGCCACCCATTCCTTTCAGCCTAGGGATCATCAGTTGTGGTGTCAACTTAGCTTCTGGAAGATGATAGTTAAAAATGTTTTGGCGTGAACTGCTTCTATCCAATGTCCTCAGTAGCATTCAGAGTATACCGTTGGCCCTCCCTAATCCAATTCCTTGTTTGGCTGTACATTTGGAAACCAATATTCAAAGGGAATTCCCACAGAGGGCTTACAAGGACCACCCAATTGCCCTAACCCCACTGGAGATTGTTTAAGATCTGGAACTCTACTTTAATAACCACAATTAAGTTGGGGTTTAGAAGAACCTGGATTCTACTTCCTAGACCATAATCAGAGTAAAGTCAGTGGAACCATGAAAATTAAAAAGGGCCCAACCATTAGCCAGCTTGTCTCTACTTTTTGTTTATTGGCTCTTTTATACATTTAATAAGTAGGGAGCACTTACTATCTCCTGCTATGTAAGAGAAGGACAACCAGCCTGGAAGAGGGAATAGGCTATATCAGTGACTGGATTTTTAACATGAACATGTATCATTCTGTCAGCTATAAAAGACAGAAATTCAAACCAAGCTAACTTAAATAAATAAGAACATCCACTGAGTCATGTAACTGAGAAGCGTAGGCATGGCTCAACTCAAAAATAACAGGAATCTTTTTCCCCCATCATCAAAATTCCAAGGCAAAATTTGAAATGCATAGATTTGAATACTTTACCTATCCCTGAGCCAATTTGTATAGATCGCAGCATGGGATGTGCTGATTGATCACACATGAATCATGTGACCTCACCTGGGCTTCACATACCCTGAGAATGGGAGGAGGTTAAGTTTCTCAAAGGAAAATAAAAGTTTGTTCCAGGAAAAGTAAGAAGATGATTGCTGGGTAGCAAGAACAATAGCTGTCCATGGTGGAACACAATAGAACATTTTAATCATGGCAGGTCCTGGTGCTTTGAAGAGGGCTACTTGGCCAGCAGATGTTGGGGTTTCCATCATGGTTATGGGTGAAGCTTCCACTGAATCACCCACATGGACTCTCCCTATGCATCATCTCATCTAATGTCACTGTGACATTTCAAGTTCATGATAAGAAATGCTGGAGCCCACGTTCATCAACAAAGTCAGATTGCTAAAGTCCCAGCCTGCTTCTAGGACAGCAGGGCAGGACAAGTTGCAGGAGCAGCTACTGCCACCTCAAGGATCCAAAGTCCAAAACGAGGATTGGCAGCCCATCCAGTCCTTTGAGACTTCATACTCAAGGCTCTTCCTGGGCCTGGTCTCACAGCTCTACTTTTCCAACTAATGCACTGAGCTACTTTCTCACATCTCTTGCGTCAGATGCCAAAGTAGCCTGTCTGCTTTCACTCCCAACTTCTTTCTCTATGTATGAGAAGTTTTTTCCTTGTCCTTCTTGGTACAATTGCATGTTTCTACTCAGAGGAGTGAAGTGGTTTGTTGTTGCTTTTCCCCAGGCTGTTACTTCAACTGCAATTTGGTGTCTTCAAGCATTGGGAAGGGGAAAGACATATATAATTAGAAAAGCAAATAATGATACAAAGGCCCTATTACTGAGGTTTTCTGGATGACTGTCCCAGTCAGAAAAACAATAGCACTCCGAGGACGGAAATGAGCCCACATGTTGAAGAATGGAGACAAGGAACTGAAATCATGGAGCAGGGCAAAGCCAACTCAAACAGCAGGACTTTAGGTCTTGCTTAGATGAAAGAGTAAGGCAGTCAGATGGGACCGAAGCCAGGAGTACCATTTCTGGTGACTCTCAGCAGCCTCCACTTCCCCAACACACTTAATCTGCTGAGTCTACAAAGCTGATGTGCGGCCTTTGTGCAAGAGCCAGGTGCATTCAGAGACAGCAAGACCTCTCCATGCTCACCCACTCCACCACTGTCAAATCAGTGGTCCTGACCCTTAAGGGATCTCAGGAAAGATGCTGAGGACTGGTGTGATAGTGTTCTGCAAACATCCCTGGGCCTACACAAGAAAATATCCTGGGTTTCTTTGGCATTCTTCAGTCATTTCAATTTATTGTAGGAAAAGTCCGTTAATTTGCAAAAGTCAGTTAACTTATAAATAAGTTCAAAAGGGCCAGTTCCATAATTCAACTCTGTAGATAACCAGACCCAGACTGTCCCCCAAATCTTCCCTTGCCCTGGGAAGAACAGAGGAAAGTGTATAATGTAAGCAGTGGTCTGCCACAGACTAGTGACCAACCCTGACTTCAAAGATGGATTTCTTTGAAAGGTCATTATGTTCTTAAAGGTTGTTTCTACATGACCTCAACATTGTGAGCTAAATAGTGGAAAATTAAGCCAAATCTCCTGATTGCTCTATCATGAAAGTCCAATTCTAAAGATAGGCATGAGGCATTCAGTTCAGGAAAATTCCATTTCATTCAGCAAGGACTCCATCAGCAATTAGGGGTGCCCATACTATGCTAGTTCTACAAGCAGGACAGAAAACAGAAAACGTTTGTGTTCTGACCTCTACCCTCCAGCTTCTTCTAATTTGGTTGCTGTAATAAAGTATAATGTTACATGGGGAGGGGGGTGGCGTGAAGGGGGGGACACGGACAGTAAATGCTATAAATTTGCAGGAACTCCTGTGCCCAGAAATTTAACATAAACCAAGCAGATCAAAGTGGCCCAGAACAGCACTTTGGCTTATTTTTTTCCTCCCCTTCAACTGGGGTGTCCATTATGCCATGTTATTGGAGAAGTTATAGCACACTGAGTCCAGCTTAGGCACGAGGGGTTCGCTCATGAGGGAAAAACCATCACCCTATCCAGGGAAAGTATTCCATCCCATGGTAGTTGGGGACAGGGTCGGAAAAATACAGGCAGGTTGAGAAAACATGAAAGGAAACAAATTAGCTTGCATAATTTGAAACACGGTACGTAAAAGCAGGATGGGTGGTTGGAGCTGTGGGTGGTGTGGAGGAGGTGAGGGGGATGAAGAAAAGGAAAGATGTAAGAAGATTCCTGGAAAAGCTGAAAGCCGAGTTAAATATATGAGTCCTGTGGAGAGTGTGGCTTGGCAAACAGAGGGGAAGAATATTCCTAGGCTGGGGGCTGGGGGAGTAGCTTATAAGGAGGTAGAGAAGATCGTGGTCTCATGCACACACACACACACGTACACATCCCACCCTCCTTACGCATGTATCTTCCCTAGGCGGTCTGGAAGCTGAGGGTGGCTCTGTGCTGTGGTGTCCTTTTTCTCACCCTGCCCCTTGCAAGAGGGAAAGGGAACACAGGCGGGTGGGCACTTGGAAGCCAAGCCTCCAATTTCATGCTGATGCTTGGCTGGGGAAGGCAGGCTTGAAATCTAATTGCCTCTCAGAACAGCACTTGTCTGCTTTTCCCATGAGGTATGCGAGGGTATTGAGTGCAACTGGTCACAGGGTCGCCAGGGTGTAATGTCGGTCCTGGCTCTGGGTTCCTGCATTACTCTAACCCTGGCGAGTGACACCGCCTGATCTCAACCAGTAGTCTCAGTCCCACGCCAAACTCAGAGACCAATCTCAGTTGCTGGCAGCCGTCAACTTTTTGTCTCCTCTTGCTGTCTTGCTACTGGCCCAGCTTGAGTGGGGCTATCTTGTTCCTCAACAATCAGGCTATTGCCTATTTCTTGACCAAGCCTCTGTCACAAGCCGGAGTTTTCTCCTACATTACTTCCCTGTCTTGTGATCCATCTTCAGTGATTGAGATCCAGGCTTTCTTCCCAGTCTCCCCAGGGAGCCTTCCTTGGAGCCCAGTCTCATTAGCAGCTGGGATGCCCTGCCCCTGACCTCTAATTCAGGGGATGCCAGGTTGTCCCTGAAGCCAGCTTTCTGCCTATTCTTACTGATTGCTTGTCTCTTGAACCTCTAGAAATCAAGGTGTCATTCCTGCCTGAAAAGACCCTGGATCTCAGTATTGGTAAACACCTCAGCCAACGGGGCTCCTACCCTCTTGGTCTTGGAATAACTTTGACTTATAAATTTATGTCTCTTGACACCAACTCCTGGCCTTACTGCCAAATCAGATCTATTCCATTTCACCAACAAAGAATCTGCCTGGGGTTCTGATCCTAGCTTACTTAGTTTTGTCCATTCCACTGGCCAACACCTGACATACAAGAGAACTCACTGTAATAACAGTATTTCTTCCACTTCTCAGATGCTCAGTCACTATAAGGTCAAGTTCATCGGATCTCGACACTAGGGAAAGAAACACGACAAAACAAAAAACAATCATTCCAGCTTGACTGACTCAGAATCCATTGTTCCTACTCATCAATATGACCTTTCGTAGGTATCCTCAAAAACCTACCAGAATTTCAGTTCTAAATTCATTTGCCTCTCTGATCTCTTTTTTTATATTAATGTAACTTGATGGGCATTAAGGAGGGCATGTATGTGATGAGCACTGAATGTTGTACACAATTGATGAATTATTGAAAACTACATCTGAAACTAATGATGTACTACTGTATGTTGGTTAATTGAATTTAAATTTTTAAAAAGCGAGTTGAATGAAAAGGAAAAGAAAATGTCTGCAGTTCCTGGAATTTTCTAAAAAGAAGTTGGATGAGAGGGCAGCCCAGGTGGCTCAGTGGTTTAGCGCCTGCCTTCAGCCCAGGGTGTGATCCTGGAGACCCAGGATCAAGTCCCACGTCGGGCTCCCTGCATGGAGCCTGCTTCTCCCTCTGCCTGTGTCTCTCTCTCTGTATCTCTCATGAATAAATAACTTTAAAAAGCCTTTACAAAAAAGAAACTCCCAAGAGTTTCTCAGTCAGACAAGAAGATTAGGAAATATTCAGGAAGAAAGGTTTAAGGCCTTTCTGTTGTTTTGTCATGACAGTCTTATGACTTGTGGGATTCCTTCCCCTGTAGTGTGAAGTAGACCCAGTGAGTTTCCATCAAAGGAAAAGAATTTGGAATCAGTGATGGAATATCTCTTTCAAGAGTAGGTTACAAAAAGACTATGGCTTCTTCCTTACACTCTCTTGCTTTCTCCCTTGCTTGCTTATCTTAATGGAAACCAGCTCCCATGTTAGGAACTGCCTATGGAAAGGTCCACACCTATGGTCAATATCCAAAGAAGAACCAAGGCTCACAGAGCAATGGTCCATGAGGAACTGAATCTTGCCAACCAGCATGAGTGTGAGTTTGGGGTTGAGCCTTATGAGACTAGAGCCCTAGCTGACACCTTATTTGCAGCCTTGTAAGAGATCTTAAGGAAGAGGCACCTTACTAAGAGGTACCTGGATCCCTCACCCACAGAAAATGTGGGATAATGAATGTTGTTTTAAGCAGCTAACTTTTGGGGTAATTTGTTACACAGCAATATATATCTAATGCAAACTTCAAGAGAATTAAAGAAGACAGAAAAATTTGGCTGCAAACAATTTAGATAATTTCCACCCACCCTAAATCTTCCAGTTCCCCATTTAGCTAGACTTACAGGAAGGCCATGCCTATGTCATCAATATATATGTTGATGCCCCCTCTGTGCTCAGCACTGGGACACACACTGTGAAGGATTTGAAAGAAGTTGGGGCCCTCAAGGAATTAAGGGAACAACCATAAGCCACAAGAGATACACAGGAATCTCAGCATCCCCGTTGTGTCACTACTTTCCTTGTCCCCAAAACTCATGAAAATCTCTCTGCCACTCCATGAGAAACAATATAAGAAGAAAGAAAAGAACTTCTATTACAGGGTAGACTGTTATGGGGCAGCCTGAATTCCATTAGGATAGAGGCTGAAAATTGGCAAGAAGGATCCTATCTGTAAATCTGAATACAATTTATTATTCAACTGTATTAATGTTTTAATTGGTCACGGGCATATTAAACCGGGATATTTCACATAAATACCAGCTTTCCGGCATGTCTCGAAATACCAGAGGATCTGGTCTTACTGGGCCATCCCTCCTACACTCGCACCAGGGCCTAGCACAAAGTCAGCCCTTTCCTTCCCTCTAGTCTGATGTGTGCTTGTCATTCTGCCCTGGCCTCCTCCCAGCCCAATTCACTAATTTTGGCTGGCTCACAATTTAGTTTGCAGAGAGTGCACTAATCCTCTCTGATTATTTTTAAGCTGTAGAGTTCTTTTGTGTCTTCAGAGAATGATAGACCCAATTCCCTGCCTCTGTATAAATCCCTTGATTTATACGCGAGAGTTGGTCCACAGTAGGTGTTCAGTAAGTGTCCCCTTATCATCATTCTTTGGACAGAGACAACACAGGTTTGTTTTGTTTTGTTTTGTTTTTCAGGCTTTGTGAACTTTTTGTAACTAACAAGTGCTCATTGTATTGTTGGACTCTTGGGGTGACTCCAGCTTTTCCCTCTCCTGTCCCAAGCACTGGGCTCAATTAGGGATACAATAGTGAACAGAAGAAAGCAACCCTAGGTCTTACAGGGTATATAGGCCCCCAGGAAACTCAAGAAGACAATTACTGTTTGAGTAAATGTAGTGACCTGACTGAGGTGAACCTTTTCAGTCCCTTCCAGGCATAGGAGTCTATAATGCACCCCCCTTAAGAGATTCCCCTTCCTTTTCTTTCTTTTCCCTCCCTGTCCTTGGGCCAGCATAAGTGGGTCTTCTTGGCATTTTTGGAAAGCACAACACCATGGATTTTGGATGAATCCAAGACGCATCAGAGCTTTGGAAGAAGAGAATGAGGTGGAAGAGTGGTCCAAGGAAGGCTTGTCTCATCTCTGCATCTCTGAAGAGGCATCTCATAATTTATCCCAGAGAAATTTACCACCCAAGCTCTCAGAGGCCGTGGAAGAAGGAAGAAAGAAAAGAGACATCTAACTTCTCCAAGACGAAAGACAATGTCTGGATTAGCAGGGCCCACTGGTCTCTGAGGATAATTCATGCTGTCCTCATGCACATTGGACTCATGGTCTGGCTCTGACCTCTGAAAGATGGCTCTCAACCAACTGTCTCTAGAGGAAGCAGAAGCTGAAGCCTGGGAGGATCTTGGCCAGGGCCACAGCCATGACCTCAGACCCTGCAACTGCACCTGAGTACACATTTCCAGGGGAGATGTGCTCTCCATGGAGGAACAGCAGCTCTGGCCCATGGGGTCCCTGTGAGATCACCCCAGCTGGTCTAAATTAATGTGTGACACACACACACACACACACACACACACACTTTTTTTTAAAACCCAGAACATAGAATCTCCTTTTTTTTTTCTTTGATTCTATACTCTGACCTTCTGCTAAATCAACTTTTTTAAAAATATATTTTCTCCTCTGCTTACCTAAAATGTTTCCATACTGAATTTGCTGAGCAGCCAGCACATTTGTAAAAGCACGTAGGCAAGCTAAACTCACTTCCTAAGCCAGCTTCACACCTAAGCATAAACAAGGGGTCTGGCCTTGGAAAATGAACCACTTTCCTGACAAAGAAATTGCTTCCTGTCGCCAAGGGAGAACGTGCCTCATGGCCCACGCCTCTCTTCCTTGTCCCACGCCTTATACTTTTCTTCTTTCGCGTGAATTTCAGATTCCAGTGAAGTCTATCCCAAAGCCCAAATAAGTAGATGAGGTTTCATGTTGTCTCAGCCAAATAATCCCAGCTCACCCAAGCATTCAGTGTTCATGCAAAATGTTTGCATATTGGGTTTGCTGCCTGCTGGATTGATTCTCTCTCTCTCTCTCCCTCTCCCTCTCCCTCCCTTTCTTTCCCTTTCTCTCCTTACAAGCCAAAGACTGGAAGTAGAAGAGAACATTTGAAACATATTCAAATCACAGTGAAAAATAGTAATTTTGAAAGAAAGAGGAGAAAACAAGACACCTGGCCATCCTCTTTTTCTTTTTTCTTCTTAAATGCCTTTAACTCTTAAAAGCCCCTTACTTTTTAAAGATCTTTTGGTCTTTTGCTTCATCAAACTCTGGTGTGAGAAAATAAAAACACATGTATACAAGCACATTGCTTTATGCTGATGAGCTCTTATTTATTATGCCACTTCTAACAATGGAGAAATGAAAACCAATCTGTTTTATTTCTAAAGACAAATCTTTCTGTGCCAGTCAATGTCCAAATAAAAATAATGAAAACCATACTTGAGTATTGAAAACAGAGATTTTAGTACAGGGAATTAGTTACCCAGGTGATGGAAAACCAGAGAAGTCAGACAAGAAACAATGAGGCAAATCAGAAGGTAGCAACAACAGGATACAGCTACCACCCCTAGGCTGCAGGGACAGAGCAGGGAAATGGAGTTATCAGAACCCAGGGCCTGGGGCCACCAGATGGAAGCTGGAACCACAGCCCATCTGTCTGGTAGGATCTGGAGTCAAGGAAGACAGGTGGCTGCTACTGGAGAAACCACAAGACTAGGAAGGTGCAGGAGAAAAAACATGGCCTCTCTCTCTTTCTGTCTCCCTCCCTTCTGCATCCAATGCCTCCCATTGGCAGAATCCAGCTGGAAACCAGCTGATCCGGGAGCTTGGAAAACACAACCTGAAAATGGTTAACCCCCTGAGGCCCCCAGTAGAGTAGAGGAACATGAGAGATGCTGCTAAAGATGAACAAGCCCAAGACTCGGACCTGCTCTTCCCATTCCTCCCTCCATGGCATCCCCACTACCAATATCCTCTCTCAACCATTGAACAAACAGGATACAAATTCCAAAGGCACTGAAAATTGGGGTTGCAAGGAAAGGTGCATTGAAATGAAGTTCAAGTTCACAACCAAATTCAGCTCTACCAAGCCCTGATTTTGAGCATCTTTTCCTCTAATCATTAGGGCTGCCACCCTGTCCAGTTTGTGTGTCCAATCCTAGGAGTGTGAAATGCATTGAGTTCCAGGCAGAGCATGGGAAATTACTCCACACCCACACGGAGCTTTTAAATGGAAGCTGAGCTAGAAGTGTATTCTCACATAGAGACGACACAGGGTTCTTGGTCTCATTCTCTACCAAGAGCAATGACTAGCCACATGAGAGGATGCAGGATCAGAGAAGAGATATTGGGGAGTCTTCCTGGATGTCCTCTGAAGGCTCTTTTTAAGTTTTCTCAGCAATCAGCCCTTGCTAGACATGTGCCCTTCTTGCCCAACCCCAGCCCCCAAGGCTGGAACAAAGCCTCTAGAAACAAAAGTATTAGAAGATCGCTCTGTTTGGAAAGTCTTGTAAAAGAGCTATGAATTTGCTCTTAAATAATCCACTCAAAATGGAATTCAACAAATCACAACTAAATCCTACTTTTGGCAAAATGATTCTATCTTCATTATAACTGTATTATCACTTGTATTACTGCACATGTCTTCCTCTGCCCCTAAAAAAGGAGGAGGAGGAGGAGGAGGAGCACAGATATAATATAAACAGAGGACTGGAAAACTGCCCCAGCAACGCATAATGGCTAAACAATGACTAAGGGGGCTGTGATATGCATCCGCACAGACCCACATTTGTAAACAGTGCAATGGGAAAGGAGAGATGTGCATGAGCTGGACAAAAGGAGGGTTTTGGTTGAGAGATGGAGTGAGGAGGGGGAGACCATCATTGGGAGGATGGTGGAGCAAGCGAGATCTTTTCACCCTGGCCTGGGAGGCCCTGACTAGAGAGAATGAACACAAACCATAGGGATAAGTATTTTATGATTTGCTTAATGAGGCTGAGAGACAGCAGTGTAGCAGGAGCTGAGACTGGGGCTCCTGAGTCAGACTGCCTCGGTTCATGGCTCTATTCCACTTCCTGCTTGTTCTGTCACCTGAGGCAAATGATTTACTAATCCCTTAGAACCTCAGATTCCTCATGTGTAAAATGAGATCATTCACTCAGAGAATATTTGTTGAATATTATGTGCCAGGTACTGTTCTAGATGCTGGGAATCCAATGTGGGCTGGGGAAAGGGGAGGACATCCTTGCTCTCAAAGAGTTCATATTCTGGTGGGGGAGAAAGATAACACAGATTAATCAACAAATAGAGAATATCACAATGGTGGTTCTATAAAGAGAAATAAAGCTAGATAAGAGGGAAGGAATGATAGCAAAAGGGTGTAGGCTATTTGCAGAGTGATTGGGAAGGAACTGCTTGAACATGTGAATTCAAACAGAACAGGTCAGGAAAAGGAGCAAAAGGGAGAGATTCACAAGGGTATGAGGAGGGTGTTCCAGGCCGAGGGGACTGCAAATACCCCCACGGTTTCCAAGGCTTGTTACATGGGGATAATATCAGGCATATAGCAGGCACTCAATAAATGGTAACTATTATTTTTAATCATAAGTGGGGTATTCATAAAGCTCATTTTTGCTCAAGGTAGAGCAATAAAAACAGTGAGAAAACCAGCAAATTTACCTCAGCTCTGGATCCTTGTTCTTCTCCTGACCACATAGCACACAAACAGATGCTTACAAAGACAGAGGGTGCTCTCAGCTTTCATTATCTGCAAAATACAGACTGGCACAGTGCATGACAACCCAAATCAGCAAATAACCCAAAAGACCTGTCCATATTTTTAATAGATGGCTTTGTGCAAAAGATGTGCTTGCCTACTTATGTTGCATTCACTCTAGTATCAATGAGAAGATCATGCAGTGCAGAAATTGGCATCAGATACCAAGCGCTCAATTCCTGGTTATGTGATATCAGACAAGTCCCTTAACTTTTCTGAGCTCACAGAGTCGTTATGAGGATCAGATGCAATGACAACTGTGGGGGCCTTTTGTGAACCATACAACTGCATTTGATTATTGCTCTATGATGAAAGTTGAGTGAATCATCTGAGCTCACAACCACGGTTGGGGTGGGACATGGCCCACCCACATTTTGGATGATTAGGAGACACAAGCCGGAGACCAACAATTGCCCCAAGGAAGTCACAGAGCCAATCAGAGTCACAAAGGGACTCTTCTGTTTTTAATACTTTCTGGGATGAAGTTGATGGCATTTGTTTAGATTGGCATTGAAGGGGAATCATTCTGTTGCAAATCCAAGTTGCTTAGAAAGGAGTGGCCGACCCTGCCAACAATTTGATTAGAACAGGCACACACTACAGGGGATTAAGAAGGCAGGCATTTCTTGCAGTTTTCTACTGAAATACAGACCACAAAATTAAAGTCCTAGGTATGACCTGGCTTCACAGGAGACTCTGTCCTCTCCTAAGATGAATAAGACTTTCAGGAGCTGCAAATGAGATTCTTACCATAGAGATTTAGAGAGACCAGTATGCTTCAGTTGTCCTTCAGTATTTTAGAATCACTGAATTTTAGAGTGGATAGAAATGAAGAGTTTATTGCAAGTGAACTCCTCTAAGTGCTGAAATTTAAAAGGGGAAGAAGAAGAAAGAAGAAGAAGAAGAAGAGAAGAAGAAGAAGAAGAAGAAGAAGAAGAAGAAGAAGAAGAAGAAGAAGAAGGAGGAGGAGGAGGAGGAGGAGGAGGAGAGGAGGAGGAGGAGGAGGAGGAGGAAGAGGAGGAGGAGGAGGAGGAGGAGGAGGAGGAGAAGAAGAAGAAGAGGCTGTTATTGTTATGGAAAGAATCATTGAGGTTCTACACTTTAAGGACAGTAAGAGCCCCAGTAATAGCCTAGGCTGTTATTGGGCATAGGGTATTGGGCCAGATAAGGACTGCCTCCAAAGCTCAATTTAGCAATAATTACTGGCAGAAAAGGGGGATAGAGAAAAATAAAGAGGACATATTTAAAATTCCTGAACCATTCTCAAGTTTCTTTCAAAATATCAAACATCTGATCAGGTTCATTTAGGTCAGGTTGGATTAGAATTGTCACCCAGATATCTATTCATTGTCAAAAGTTCAAAGAGTGACTCAATAGGTATCTGACAAAGTTTGAAGAAACTCCTCATCCAAGCTGGATATCAATCTCAAGCCAGTGGGTTGAGATTGGACATAATGGAGTAAAGAAGGCATATAAGTCCTCAAGGAAGAGTGCCTTTAGGAATTCTGGTCTCCCCTGCATTTCTAAGGGTGCATGTTCTCACATTAAATTTCAATTCCCATAACTCTTGGTTGAGAACCTTAGCCCTCTTCCCATTCATCAGACAGAGGGAGGTACTTATGTTACAAAAGCCAAATTTCAACCCAACTGGAGCAAGCACCGGTCTCCAATCCAGAGATGGGAAGGAGGAAAAGATGGTGCCAGGGACCATACCACCACTGTCTCCAAAGACAAGGTACGATCAAGGCTAGTTGTACTCAACAGGCAACGTAGCCATAGTGTGCCTGCATGAACATGTACCTTTGAAGGAAACCAATGCCATCTAGATTTTTCCTACTTAATGTTTCCACCATCCCAGGGGCATCTCTAATGACCAATAGATGGGCAACAGTAACTTTGGTTAGCATGAGCATTCTGGATTATTTACTCATTGAGGAGAAAGGGTAGGGAGGAGAAACAAGAAGAGTTCACAGAAATATATATGTGTATATATAAATAAATATATACACATATATATTTCTCTCTCTCTCTCTCTCTCTCTCTCTCTCTCTCTCTAGATTGCCCAATGTTGTATTTGAAACATGTGAAATTAAGAACCTGAACTGCATTCAAATTTTATTTTAGTGGCTAAGTAATTTTTATTCCACCACAGCCATAATGGAAAAAAAAATTAAATAAGTAACTAAAACAAGTGTGTTTCCAACATCAAGTAAGCAGGTAGACATCAGAGTTCTGGTTTCCTTACTATCCCTTTCCTAGGTGCTGTCACTTTTTCTACATCTGTCATTGTCCAGCCATCTTCTTGCACTTCTATCCTGAACCTAAGAGGGACCTCAGCATCTATTCTGAGCAAGCTTTCCAAAGAACTTAGACACGTTTGGATCTTCGTGCTCTAGGAGCTTTGGGATCTCAGAGGCTAGGGGCTTGTGACTCTTCTGTGACATGATTGGATACCTGGTATTAGGAGATTTAGCTGATTCCTAAGTAACACTAAACTGTACTGAAAAAAAGAATTGAGAAGAAAATGTGTGTGGCAATGTTAAGTATGTGCCCACTGAAGCTCAGTTCTTCCCATAGCCAACATTTGGTGGTCGGCTGATTCTCAGGGTATTAACACCACATAGGAATGCAAGCCCAGAAGCCTGGGGTAGAGACTTAGAGTTCTGAGCTCCATGGAAGGCCCACCATTGACAGCCAAAGTTTTAAAATGTGCTTGACAAGCAGATAGAAAAATTGGCTGTACATGCCTCTACTGTAACACAACTATTTGCTTTGAGGACTGTGCCTGGAGTTATTGCTTTGAGGGAAAAAAATGCATAATTTTGGAAAAGAATGGCTTACTCCTACAAAGGACCCTGGTCTGCAGCCTTCTCTGTGGGGACTTCAAGGGCTGCCTTCTGTAGTTATGTTCCGTATCGGCATTGTTCAAAGTCACTCAGCTGGGGCTTCCTGTCATCTAGCCCAGGGAAGAGACACCATTCCTAGAGACACAAAGAACAGGTCCAAGTACTTATATATCTAAGGCAGACATGCAGATGGCAAAGAATATGTGGAAGGGACAGATCACAGAAAGAAAACTATTGATTGATTTAATATTGGGGTGTCTCATAGGTAAAATGTATGAAAGAGGCAGTGCACATTGTTTATTAGTAAATTAAATTGAGCTTGTTTTATACCCAAAGTTTTTTCTTGCTTTGTTTTTATTGTGTTTTTTTTTTTAATAACCAATCGCTTTGTAAACTAAAGAATAAATACAGGCAAAATATACTCTTTAGGTATCAACTCCACTCCTTGGATTTTCAGAAAAAAAAAATGGGGTTGGAATTCCTGTTTTACCATTTCCTCACCATATCACTTTAGACAGAGAGTCAAATTCTTCATCTGCAAGATGGGGCCAGTAACACACTTTTTACTGGACTGTCACGAAGATGATTGCTTTCTGGCCCAGGCGTGTGCTACCAAATAGACCTGCAGTAGGTGAGAGCTGTAACTATCCTTGCCGTGATGTGCACAAGCTGGTGTATAACTGTCTCACGAATAAATAAGCCACAGGGTTCACAGGACCATTAACAAAAGCACATTCTACAAGCTGCACGAGCCCCTGTGAAATCAGCTCCATCATCCAACCAATGGTGGAAAGAGTAAAAGCTCAACTTTATTGCATATGATGGGCTCAAGTGCTGGCCACCTTGCAGTAGGAGCAGGGTAAATTCCTTTACCTTTTGTGGTGTAGTCCCTTCATCTCCAAAATGGTCGTCATAATAGTACCTACTTCATAACGTTGGACTTGAGGATTAAATGAGACAATCCACATAAAATGTGCTTGAAACAAATGTCTGGTACATAGTAAACACTGAATAAAAGTTCATCATATCTATATTGTATGGCCCATCTTATAGTCAGGATCTGGCTAGAGGAATGGAGCTGTTTTTTATTAAAGTTAGTGCAGTCTGTTTCATCTCTTTTGGGATTTGGCGGGGAGGGGTTGCTGGTTGTGGGGGGAGCTATGAACTGAATGGATTAGGCTGGAGAATTGACCTATGTCTTATGATCAGTTGGGGGACTCTGGTGACATAGGGAGAAACCCCTGGTACTGATCACACTTGGGGATTGGAGGCTGGACCTAATGTGATATTAAGTATCCTGATCTGTAAAAAGAGGTGGGTAAGGTCTACTTTTGAGAGCTATTGGTAAATGATGGGAGTACCACATGAAGGTTTTGGCACACAGTTGGCACACACATGCTTGTTTAATTGGCTTTATTGGGAGGACACAGACAACTGGGGAGCAGTGGAACCTAGGAAGGACATGGCCAGGTGGAAATGTCGATGAGTGTTAAGAACACTGGCTGTCTTCATTCTTTGCATGGCAGGTGGTCTGGCAAGGAGAGAGAGGTTGTGTGCTAGGCATTCACTCTTGCACAGAATAACCACTAATATGGCCATAGATTAAAAATACACAGAACATTCTCAGCCTCCCTCCCACAAAGAAATCTCCTACTGTGGTGAAGAGAAATCCAATTCAACAAGGGAATCCTTGGTTTCTCTGGCCTCTACATCTCCTCCCTTCTGTTCTGGTTAAGCTGCCACTTATGTAACCATTGCAATAAAACAGTGTGTTACATACACTCCTCATTCTTGTTTTATAGACAAGAACCAAAACACAGTGAGACTGAGAAACAAACCCTGGGCCTCAAAGCTAGTGAGCACGAGAGCTATGATCTCAATATATACCTTGACATACCATGTCTCTGGCTCCTTGCAAAGATCACGGTAGCCTCAGGTCCTTCAGCCATGCCTGCAAACACACACAGCAGGCTGGTCAGAGAAACCAGTAGTGGGGCCATGCCAGCAAAGGGGTGGGTGTGGGCTGGATTTTCTGCCCCTGTGACTTTTTGCGAGTTCCCAAAATTATTCCAAAGGGAGTTGAAATAGCAAAATGGGGAGCTGCCTGGTTATGTCTGAATTCTATAAATCAGGGCTTTAGGTGAAGGATGATTTTTCTTTAAAAAAAAAAAAAAAAAACAAAAAGAAAGAAAGAAATGCAAAAAAAAGCCAGCTCTAGAGGAACTTAGCACCCTTTGTTGGTGTTCTTCTCGGAAGCTTATAATGAGCTCATAAATGCTAATGAGGAGTGTTCTGTGGTTCCCAGCAGCGCAGTTAGAGGACAGAATTGCACCAGGGCTGGGGATCTGTGCCCACCCCTGATCTGCACCCCTGCTGCTGGGCCACTGGGCCAGGCTGTTTGCAGCGGGAGGGGCACCATCATCTGCTCTGTCAGTTCCCACACTTGCCCACTTGCACCCTCTCCACAGCAGTGCCTCTGGCCTAGATTATCTCCCCTGGGATGATGGCTTCAAAGTCCTCTTTGAAAAGTCAACCCTTGGAGTTGTGAGCTCTCCCCAGGCTTGGTCAGTAGCTATGTGCTGAGTACCCATTACTGTGCCCAGTTAGCCGGGAGCTGTGCGAAGTGGCTCCCCACGCGCTGCCTCTGGTCTCATCACCCTGTCATTTAGCAGCCTCCACAACGTGGCCCGAAAGTATCTGTCCCAACCACAAGCCCACTGGGAACAGAGGGTGTGTAGGCTGAGACAGGGGACAGGACTAAAGGAAGGAGTTATCTACAAGGTAGAGCAGGGTTAAGGGGAGGGAGGGATGGAGATGCTCCTGCCCTGCCAGGATCCAAACTGAAGAGCTTCACCATCCCTAGGCCCACAGGGATAGGAGGAGGGAGCAGCTCTGAGCAGCCTGGCTATAGGAAAGGGTTGCTGCCTCTGCAGCCTGGCATGGGGATACCTAGAGGAGATATCTCCTGGCCTCGTCCTCCTCTCTCAACCCCCAGCAAGAGTCAGCAACGAGGGAGTCCATTTATGCAGCCCAGGGGCAGCATCTGGGTCTCAGAGCAGGCTGAAGAAGAGCGGCATGCCCAACAAGGGGGAACTGAGGGGAATATCCAGCTAAACGACCCTCCAACCATATCTCTTAGGTTCCTGAAGGGATCTGAGCATCCAGGCCAGCATGACCTTCTATTCCTGCCACCTGTTGTTCCCCTGCCTGCTGCTTCCTCAAGCAGATCTGTCCATACCCATGTCAACACACTCCTTACATTTCAGACTTGACAGTAAATGTCAGGTTCTCCTTGAAATGTCCTCTGAGCAGCCCAGTCTCTTAGTCAGCCTTGTATTATAGGCATTTTTGTGCTTCTCTAAGACATTATCTCCATTTATCTCTATAAGTCAGTTGAAGAAAAGGACCGTGTCCAGCACTTCCTTTGCTTTGCAAGAGCAGATCCTTCTCCAGTGGGTACGGGAAGGGTGGACCAGAGGTACAAAGGTAGAGGAGGAAGGTCATCATCTGCCTGTGAAGCCCTTAGATCATCCCTCCATATAGTCAGTGGATTGTAGGTAGATGCCTCAAACCAGGGAAAAGGTGGGCCCAGGGCAAATTTGTGGCTCTGAGTCTCATAAGAAATATCTTTTCTCCTCTGCCTGATGGCTTGAGGGAAGGAGAGGACAGGGAAGTTGGGAATAGGAATGCTGATGTAAGTCCTTGGGGATCTGGAAAGACACACTCTGTTCTTTGACCAACATGATCTTCTTACTCTGTGGATTGTGTAAAAATATCAAAGTATTCATCACAGAACATTGTTTAGAAATCATTAAAGGTCTTAGTCTACTGCATCCCTCTTTCTACAGCCACCGTAGTGGTGATTCAAAGAGAGGAAGAACCAGGAAAGAAGAGGAAGTACATGTCAATTAAAACCCCCTATGTAGTGTGGGCCCCTGGGACGTTCTGCTAAAAATCCCTTGCTTAAATTTAATTCTTAGAATCCTATGAGGTGGTGCTCCCAATTTACAGACAAAGAAACTGGGACTCCAGAGAAGTGATGTCCCCAGCTCACTGGTCACCCAGGAGTGGAGTCTGACAGGAGTCTGACATTTCCGAGTGCTTGGCACCACTTCAGACATCAGCCCCTGCTCTTCTGGTGCCAGGTCGCAGTCGTCTAAAATCACAGTGTGGAGGGCAGTTGGGTGGCTCAGCGGTTGAGCGTCTGCCTTCAGCTCAGGGTGTGATCCTGGGGTCTTAGGATCGAGTCCTACATTGGGCTTCCCACAGGGAAGGAGCCTGCTTCTCCCTCTGCCTATGTGTCTGCCTCTGTCTGTATGTCTCATAAATAAATAAATAAAATCTTTAAAAAAAAATCAGTGTGGATCTTCTGTACTTGCAGATGGTCACCACATTAGACCCTGGGCTAAGAAATGAAGAGCCTTCTCCTTCTACAGGCTGGAGCCTCACACATGGGGGTGATGGCTGTCAGTGGATGGCCAGCCCTGCTGAGGCACTGTGCCCACCCAGGATGATGAGGAACACATGGACGCAATCTAGGGTTTTCAGGATCTGTGCTGTCACCTGCATCAGAATCCCTTCACCAGTAGGGCAAAGAGGCTGAGGGGTCCTGAGCTCCTAGATGATTGGATTCCTAGAAACTGCCCCAACTTGTGTGGGGACAGAGGGCTGGGCTTTTGGAGCTATGGTCTCTGGGAAGGGCCTGGAGATTTTGCACACACTTGGGGATCCTTATGTTTCCATCTCTTTCCTGTATGGTCTCCTGGCTTCTGGCAGTGCTTCTCTCCCATGATGGAGTCTTGGGAGTCTGCTGCTGAGGTAAGACCGGGTAGGTCAAGAAGAAGATGCAAAAAAAAAAAAAAAAGGCAAGGAGAAATCAAATGGTCTGCATATACTTAAGGTACTGACAGGCAAAGCCTCATGCAAAAGTCTTCCCTTGCGGGGACCTGCTCCTCTGCTCACTCCCAGGAGCGAGTGGGGACTGGAGCGGGTCTTACCAACATCAAAGCAAGGCCGGCTTGGTCCATTGACAGTGAAGGTCAGGGGGACAGTCTTCATGGGACTGAAGGGGTTAAAGACATGTGCAGCATCTGGCCAGATGAGGCTCTTTGAAAAAGAAGAAAGAAAGAAAGAAAGAAAGAAAGAAAGAAAGAAAGAAAGAAAGAAAGAAAGAAGAAAAAGAGAAAAGAGGACAGAGAAAGAAAGAGAGAAAGAAAGAGAGAAAGGAAGAGGAAGGAAGGAAGGAAGGAAGGAAGGAAGGAAGGAAGGAAGGAAGGAAGGAAGGAAGGAAGGAAGGAAGGAGAAAGAGTCAAGACACCAGGAGGAAGGAGAGGACGCGCTTCCAGGGAGGTGCAAGGAGGCGCAGTGCGTGTCCCAGGGCGGGGTGCAAGCGAGGGCGGTGCCTGCTGAGCGCCCCGGGGAGGGGTAGGGGGGAGCGCACCCCCGGGTGGGTGGGGGGTGGGGAGCGCACCCCCGGGTGGGGGGTGGGGTAGGGTGGGGAGCGCACCCCCGCACCGCACGCGGGACCTTGTGCACGGCCTGAAGGGGCTGCAGGGAAGAAATGCACGGGTGTGGTGGGAAGAGAAGACAAGCCCAATCCCAAAACTGCTAACGCCACGGAAGGGGGAATCTTCTAAACCCCCTCCTGGCCGCCTTCCACCTCGCTTTCTCCTCGGTCGTCTTCACTGCTGTCTCAGGTTTCCATAAACAGTGCAGTTATTTATTTTATTTTTGTTTGAAATGTTAAACAAGCCCCGAAAGGAAAAGCTGTTGAGGCATCTCGTGGCGTCTCGGGAGAGCAGCTGCACCGCCAGCAGATTCTGCGAGGGCTTGGCGAGGTCGCCCATCCCCTCTCCCCTGCACCCCCGGCCGGGGCTCTCACGGAGCCCCCGCGCACCCCTGCCCTGGCTCGGGGGCCCTGAGCCTTCCGGGCTCCTTAAGCCGACCTGTCTCTGCCCCCAGAGTGCAGCTCACCCTCCTCGCCCTCCACGGAGAACCTCTGGTCTGGAAGGGTGTCTCGGGGTGGCAGGGAGAGCGGCTATTCTGAGGTCAACGGCAGCTCCCAGAATCAGGGCGGACTTCACCCAGTGCTTCTTAGGCACTAGGGACCACTGAAGATGAAAGTGGGGTACCCTTCCTAACACATTTAGCCCTCAGCCCAGGCCTGTGGGCAGGTGCCGTGATTTGCTCCCATTTTACAGATGAGGAGCCTAAGGCACGAGGAATTAAGAGGTTTGATTATAAGAGACAAAGCCAAGCGCGCTGGGCCTGGGGTGAGGCCGGTCACAGGGCCCCGAGCCCAGAACGTAAGAGGGACACGCACAAACTCAGTCATCAAGATAAATAATATTTCAGTGCAATATTTTTTAAAAGCCCAAAGCCATACAAAAAAAAAAAAAAAAAAACCCACAGCGTAACAGTGTATCAAGATGTTAAATAAAGACAGGCCCAGAAGATTCAGTTCCAGTCATTCTGGCTGTAGCTCCTCACCACCACCACCCCCACCGGGCGGTGCTGCTTGTTGGCGTTCATTTAGGACAAAGCAGATCCTTGCTTTCATGCAAGTTACCTTTCTGGTTCATTCTTGTCCGCCTCCCGTGGTTGGGGGGCTGCTTTCCTCACTGGAGAGAGGAGAAAAGGGAGACAGAGACAAGCTTTTCTATCTGTTGTTTGTTTATATTTGCTTCTGCCTTCAAAGAACAGCAAACCCAAATAGAATTTCAAGCGGGACTTCATCTCAAATTCCTTCTGAGGCCGCTGCTCTTTCCATGAGCTCACAGCTGCCTTGGTGAGCTCTTCTCTCCCTCCCTAGCCTGGAAAGGAATCAGCCAGGCAGGAGGGGGGAACCTCTCCCAGGGGGGCAGCAGGAGAAGTTAGGACAAGTCGGTTCTCATAGCCAGACCCACCCTGGAGACACCTCGTGCTCAGCCAGGCCGGCCCTTTGCCAGCCTTCCCACTGCTGCACGGAGCCAGGGCACACGTTACAAAAGACCCTCCTTCTGCTTTCTGGCTCCTCATTGGTCTGTCCAGGGCTGCCTTGCCCCCCCCCCCCTTCTGGACTTGACAGCACACAAGAGGCAGGTGTGTGTGTGCACACGGGCCTCCATCCCCACTCCCAGTGCCGCTCCTCTGAGGAAGGGGTCACGGGCTTGCAGCGGGGGTGTAGAGACAGGTGGGGGCAGGGAGGAAAAGGATGGGGGGGTAGACCCCAGGGCCAGAATCCAGCTCTTGAAGAGGAGAAATGGAATGCTATCTCCAACCCAAAATTTAGGTCACTGGAACTCTTACGGTGTGGTACAGATACCTGTTGGACGGCACTGTCTCAATGTGCCAGGAGCAACATTTTAGAAGATTTGAGGCAGATGTGGAGGGAACTGTAAAGAGGTCGGAGAGGTAGGGTGAGGCAGAAGGCATCTCTATCCATCCTGTCTTCAAGAGACTCGGCCCTCCTGGACCCAGACGCAGTGGCCCTCTCCCACTCCTGGGATCCGGTTGCCATGTCTCATTTCTTCCCCTCTGGGTGCCCCTCCCACACTGACTTCTAATTGCCCCCTCTCCTCCACACCCCTACTCCAAGGTGAGAGAAAGAACAGGGCTTCGGAGCCAGGCAGGGGTAGGTCCAAGTGCAGACGGCCTTTGCTACTCACTAGGTGGCCCGGGACTGCTTGCTCGCCCTCTCTCACCTTAGCTCCGGATCTGAGATCTGTAAAATACAACAAGGGTGTCTACGTCCAGACTCTGGTACAGCTCTCAGCAAAGTGAGATGCTAACCCAGCTCCCTAGCTTCTTTAAGACCCTTTCAACATGGCCTCATCTTGCTCACCCTTCAGAGTGATGCAGGCCCTTTCAGAAACCGGTAAAGATGGTCTTTAGTATTCAGCCTTCACAGCAACTTCCTAGATTTTCCCACCCCTCTCACCCACCCCCCCATATGCAGAATTCCACACCCCTCCTCCAGCACGTCATCAAGGTGGGATGAAGCTTGAGGGTATGCCATAAATACTACCCTTTTCCCGGAATTCTGAGCCAACAGAGATGTAAGAAAAGAAGAATAAAGCAGGTGGAGAGAAAAATATCACCTCAGTTACTGTTAAAGCTGGTGAATGTGTCTTAATCTGGGGACGAGGGGGGTTTTCTCATTCTGAGTCCCAGAATTGTACAGCATTCCCCACCTGGTTGCGGACATTGCTGGGCTTCGGCCGACTCCCCTGGAGGGTGGAGTCTGTCTCTCAAAAATCTCAAGACCTAGAGGGGCAAGGCAGAGCATGAGTGGGCTTACTCCAAAAGTAAAAGCACAAAGAGGGGACCAGGCTACACCTTCCCTTCCAAATTCACCAAATTCCATTACTTCTCCAGGGAAGGAGTGAACAGGTGAGAGGAGACCAAGAGTGTTTGCCTAATGGAATCCCCTATACTTAGAAGGAAATATCAAAATAAAGATATACTCAACATCCCCTCCACCCTGATACAACTATTTTGTTTCCTTCAATCTGATATCAAGAACAAAAACAATAAACATACATATACACATATATATTCCATTAGGCGTGTGTATATAGATACATAATGTTATCTAAAAGTTAGAAAATTAAAAAAATTAAAAATAATAAAAGAACATAATAGAGACTATCTTTTAATATTTTTGTGGACAATAAGTGGAATAATGCCACTTAGGACTTAATAAATGCACTTAATACATTCTAATTATAATAGCAACCAGAAGCGTGACTAAGAGCTGTGCTGGGGGCCACGGAACAGGCAGGAGCAATGGCAACTGACACAAGCATACAGATAACATTTAATTCACCACGTGTGAGAAGAAGAAACACCGAAAGAAGAGCCCAACGGAGAGAGAAATGGCAGTGACCTATGGTGATCAGGGACGTCCCCATGGCCAAGGTGACATGCGTGCTTTGGGTTCTGAAAAGATGTTCTCAGGCAAAGAAGTTGGGCCAAGAAGAGTCGCCCAGTCTGCATGAGGTGTTACGTTCTCGAAGTGACAGTAATGGAAAGCAAAGTTTTGGGTTTGCCTCCACACCCCAACCAGCCTCTCTTCGGGCTCAGGGCCAGCCTTAGCTATAGGAAAAGTAGTAGTGGCGGTGAGGTTGGCAGACCCTTTAGATGAGGAAGCGGGGCGTAGCCTCCCTTCCAGTCCACTTGCCTCATCATCAGGGGTCGTGCCCCCGTGGGGGATGCTGTTTAGAGCTGAGGGCTCATCTCTGTCTGGTTCTAGCACCTTCCTACTAATGCTCATCCCTTAGAGGCAAACCTCTAGCTAACTGGCTTGCTCATTAGGCAGTATTTCCCCAGCCCATGTTTTCCTCTGTGCCTCTCTGGTCCAGCCCCTCTGGGCCACAACGACAATCCAACCCCTTCCCCAGAGCCCACACCCTACCACGGGTTGGCACCCTTTTATCAGGCCACATCTCTGGGCGTTGGTGGTGCAGAGCAAGCTAATGTCAGCACTTCCACCTCTCTTCCCAAGCCAGTCCCTCGGGCCCCTTAACCACACGCCATGCTGTCTTCTGACTTTCTCCCTGTCTGTCAGCACATTCCCAGTCTTCGGCTAACCCGCCACACTCCCCTGGACACGTGAGAGCACCTCCCTAGCCTAGATGCATACATTTTCTCCTGGTTCACCAGAAATTGTGGCAGCAGAGTCGTAGAAGGCTACGGGGCCGTGTTAGAAACCCCAAAGCAGAATCCTGTGTTAACCTGCAGGAGCGAGAGCACGCAGTCCTTTCTGGGTTCCCTGCTTTGGGTTCTGGGGCCCACGGAGGACCCAGATGGGGCATCCCAATGTTCAAGTCATTTGAAGGTTGGCTGCTCAAATCCAATCCCTGTTTTATTTTAGTGGTGGGCTGATAGAAATTTTAGCAGTGGACTTTATCTATTCCTGAAACTCAGCTATCAACAAACTCATCTGAGTTCTCTGTTTCGTATAAAAAGAAATCTTATTACCAAGACCCAGGCTCAGCCCACTGACATTTTCCCCATATTGGAACAGTGTTAGAAACAACTCCCTGACTGAATCTGCTCCAGGGCAGACAGAAAGGTCAACACAGAAAGTCATTTGAAAGAGAAAATGCCAGGCAGCCCGAGTGGCTCAGCGGTGTGGCTCCACCTTCAACCCAGGGCCTGATCCTGGAGACCTGGGATCGAGTCCCACATCGGGCTCCCTGCATGGAGCCTGCTTCTCCCTCTGCCTCTTCTCTCTCTCTCTCTCTCTCTCTCTCTCTGTGTGTGTGTGATTCTCATGAATAAATAAATAAAATCTTTAAAAAGGAAAAAAAAAAAAGAAAGAAAATACCACATGGTGTGTTGTATTAATATCACTCCTAAAAAAAAAAAAATACCACTCCTGCTCAGGGACAGGAGTGCTAAGTCGAGTGAACTTGACTGAGAAGAAAGTATTCAAAATAAAGTAAATAGTGTTCTAGGTGACTTTTAGGGGAAACCTCTTTTGCTGGACACAGCCGTGAGAGATGACACTAGTTTGACCCAGAACAGCTGTCGTGACCATGGCTGGTCGCAGAGGCTAGAAACTTCCTATTATTCTGATTCCTTCTCCGCACTCCTTCTCCAGGTGGCTCTAGTGTCCTACATTTCCAGTTCCATTGCTACCCCTTGGCTAGACCCCACCTCATTGACTTCCCCTTGGATTATTGGGACAGTCTCCCCCATCACCCATCATCTGACTTTTCATTTCATCCATCTCAACCCACCTAGCACTCTAAGACCAGACTGATTTTCCTGACTTAATCCATTTAAGTCATTTTAGTAGGCCTTCATGGTCCATCAAAGAGCAAACTCTTTAGCTACCATCCAAAGCTCCCCAAAAACTCTCCTCATCTGGCCCTCCAGCCATGTGATTCTGTTCCTCTCCGTGACTCACTGTTAAACCAGTTCCATCCTTCTGCACCCTACCTTTCTTTCTGTAGGAACCACATCAAAATCACCCCATCCTCCTTACTTTTTATCCTATTGACTAGTAACCATCCCTTCAGATCTGTCTTACAGTAGGACATATATGTGATTGGGTAGCCCAGCGCCCCTTTATTCGGGGATTTCATTTCTTCCTCATTCTGTTCCCATGGGTCGGCACCTAACCCAACATGACCAACACAAGTGTTCTATCTCTAAGCCACAGTGATGGGTCTATATTTGATGATAAAAGCCACACAAGAGTAGTCACGCTCTTCTGGAAGGTTTGACAGATGGGTGCTGGAGGGGAGGACGTCTACTGGGTCAGGGCTCCGTCTTTCTTGGCACCTGGGGCTCCAGGCTCTGCTGTTCATGTTGGCTTCACTCTCGGGCAGAGTCCTGATACCATCACAAGTCTTTGGATACATCTGGAGCTGAAGCCAGTTCTGCTCTTGGACTTAACAGTTGTGTGAAGCAATAAATAGGTCCCTGTTCACTTTCAATAAATAATTCCATTCTGTTTTTCATAAATAAGTTCCTTTTGGCTTAAGTTAAAGTTGAGTTTCTACCATTGATAATTTAAGAGTCCTGACCAAGACCTTCACCACACTTGTAAGTACAAAGAGACACACATGTTTCACCTCATATTATTTATTGGAGTATAAACATCATTCCTACAGAGCACACGGTAGACTGCTCCAGGGCAGCTTATCTTACACATATCTGTGCCCTCTCTGGTACCTAGCCCATAATAGGACTTTAAACATACTGTTTCCTTGGTTGAGTGAATGAAAAGAAGGATCAGACAAAAATAACCTATTCCCCAACATGACTCTCACTGACCACCCTCATCCATCCGTAAACTCTGGAAATGTAGGCAAATACACTTTTTGTTGTCAAGGACATTTTCAATTCTTAAAAATAAAATAAAATAATAAAACAACATTATGTTTCCAGGCTTTATGGACACCCTGCCAAATTCTAAGTGGGGAAACATGACTTGAGGGCTGGATGGATTCAGACTTTCCCACACCTCTGGGTCTGAGCCACGTCAGCTGAGAGATACTGTCCCAGCTCCGTGTGACCTAGCGATGCCCACGCCTCCCTGGACCTAGGAACCAAGGAACTGATGAGAGAGGCTTTTAAAGATAAGAAAGAAGAGAGCGGACCTCTTGGAGAGCACCCCAAAAAGGGGGCTGGCATCAAGATATGTACGGTGCACAAACAGTGGCCTGAAAATCCAGGTGTTGTCCATACTTCTTACTAGCTGGGATGAGATCCGACTAGATTTCCGTCTTGTTCTATGACAAAATGATCTGTTTATCTAAAGGGATTTTAAGGAGTGCTTCAGTTTTTTTTAGTGTTTGTGTCTTTTATTTTGATTTCCTGCTTCTTCATATTTGGGGTGGGTTGGCCCAAGCCTCTAGACGGGGGCTTCTCTGGTACAGAAACTACTGGAACACAAGGCCTACTTTTGCCTCTGACTTTCTTGCCGGACCAGCACTGCACACCCTTCCCCCGCCTCCACCTACCCCAAACCACTGTTCTTTCACTGTTCTTCGGAAAGAACCCAGTGGCCCAGTGAGTAGCTATTTCCAGTTGGCTAGCCAAGTGGAAACTGGGTCAGAGCCCGAGCCCGCTGTGCCTCTTTGGTGCCCACTGAGGACGGTGGGCAGACAGCGCTCTGTGGCTATTCTCTCCTCTCCTCCCTGCCTCGTGCTGAGGGTGGGGGTGGGAGGCTTGATTCACTTTGTCTGGCTGTACAGCCCCCACCCCTTCATTCTGCATACATACCTAGCAGGTTCGGACGCCAACACACACCTGACAAGACCTGTCTCCTTGCTTCATGGCAACAAGCAGAGGCTCCATTGGCATCAGCTGTCCCCAGCTGGGAGCAGATGTTTCTGGTTGTGAGGCAGGGCCCCATCTTTCTCCCTGAGGTCAGACTCCTACCTACAAGGATGTCTTGCCTGCCCGTCACTGGGTTTACCACACAGACGCTGGAACAATGTGATTTGAATGAAATTATTTGAGGACTGCCAGTGACTGGCCACCTGCATCCTTGCTCAGCTTGACTGCAGACTCCGCTCCCTTTCCAGCCAGCCTCCTGAGAGCAGTCTTCACCCCCGTTCCCTGCTGGCATCTACCTTCCCCTCCTCCTAGTATCGCAGCACTCGTCCCCACCACTGACTGAAAGGGTTCCAGCCCTGGACCCCAGGAGGGACTGAATTGTGTCCCTGCATACAAAGTTTAATTGTCACCTCAAATGTGACTGTAGGGAAGTAGGGCCTTTCAAGAGATGATTAAGTTTACAAGAGGTCACAAAGGTGGGGCCCTAACCCAATAGGACTGGTGTCTTGTTGAGGAAGAGGAAAAGATTTCAGGAGTGCGTGAGCACACAGAAAAGGTCACGTGAGGCCACAGCCAGAAGATGGCCATCTGCCAGCCAAGGAGAGAAGCTTCAGGAGAGAGCAGTGTTGGCACCCTGGTCTTGCACCTCTAGCCCCCAGAACTGTGAGATGACAGATTTCTGTTGTTTGCCCCCAGCCCTCTGGTACTTTGTCATGGAGGCCCTGGCGGACTAACACGGCCCTCGTGATGTTCTTGTCAAACTCAGAGAGTGCTGTGACCTCCCTGTGGCACGCCAGGCTGTTAGGAGCCCTTCACTGAAACTCTGCTCCACTGGTTCCCCTCTCACCACTGGGGCTACAGGTAGTTAGGTGAGGAAGGCGGAGGCCTCATGATGACATGGGCCTTCTCTCTCTCCTCCATGTGAGAACACCATGGGAAGCAGCCATCTGCAAACCAGAAATCAGGCCCTCACCAGAGACGGGCCTGTGGCTGCCTTCCTTCCCAACCCCTAAAACTATGAGGCACACATGTCTGATGTTTAAGTTGAGCATCTGTGGTAAATCTGGTATAGCAGGCTGGACTCACAGACTCGCAAACGTCTCTCAGACTGCTCTAGAGTTCTCATCTTTTTTCACTGGGATTACTGGAACAGTCGTGAAGCTCGTCCCACGCCCTCGCTCTCATTGCCTTTACTCCATCCCTACTCTTGGGCCCAAAGAGTGAACATCCTAGAATCCTAACACTAGGCTGCCAAAAACTGCCTGTGCCCCCTGTACCCACAGCCACTTGGTGTTTCTCCCACACCCCCTCCCAAAGGACTGGCACTCACCCTGCTCTGCCACCTGCCACCTCATAACTCAGGGCTTCACACCTGCTGCCTGGAGGTGTCCTACCTCCCTGGAGTGTCCTCCCCCTGGAGTGTCCTACCTCCACCACCAGAAACCCCTAGTCCTCCATCAGTTCTAAGCCCAAAATGCAATCTCCTCTGTGAAGCCTTTCCTGGCATTCCTGGGGCAGATTTCAAGGAAGCCCTTTTGTCACATACATGTGATCCATAGCACATTACTTCATTAACATTATTTTTTTATTGTATTATAAAAACATGTTTGGGTGTCTGGCTTCCAAACTACACTGTAATCTCCTTGGAGGCAGGAATCGTATCTTCCCTCCCTTTTTGAATACCCATCACCTGAATGGTGTCTGCTGCCCAATGGGCTTGCAGTTCGTGGCAAATATTGTTAAGTGAATGAGTGAATAAAGCAACAACCAGATACACAGAAGAGAGTCAAAGGGAAAAGAGCCATAAACCCAAAGGCATCAGATACACTAGAGCTTTGAGGTAAATGAGTCAGGAAACATAAAAATCACCAGTTTGCCAAAGCATTGGCACTCTGTAATATCTCTAAGGGGAAGAAACAGGGAAAAGAAGGCAATGAACTGGAGGAGAAATTCAGTGTGGACCAACAATTTTGACGAAAAGGGTAGCAGCCTAAACTATAATTGCAATAGGGAATTACTGGCTATTAAACTAACTTGATGCAATTTAACTCATTAATTGTTTTTTCAAGTAATGAAAGACTTGGTCTCTGTGGCTTGGGAGAGTATAATTAGTTCCAAGAGGAATGTAAGGAGAGGCAGATTTCAGTGCAACATCAAGATCTTTCTAACAATAAATCTGCTCATATGTGGGCTGGGTCAAAATGCGACCGTTAGTTCTGCTACTTACAAGCTCTGGGGTCTTGAGCAAGTTACTTAACCTCTCTGAGCCCCAATTTCCTCGTGAAAAATGGACATAATAATAATATTCAGCAGAACATAAATATAATGATATAATGTGTTCAGTGGACTGGAGGCACCTAACACATATTGACTGTTATTCGTCGTGGAAGTTAGCTCCCTATAAATGAAACTTTTAGAACTCATTGCTGAGTACAGACATTTCTCTGTTCTTTATACTTTCTCTCTAGCGTTGTAGTTATTTGTAGATCTTATTCTCCAGTAGATTATATATTTTTGAGGGCATGACACAAATATATTTCATTTTAATCATCTCCAGAATCCTTGGACAAAGGAGGCATTCATGAAACATGTGTCGGATTGGGAGATGGAGATCACGTGAGCATCAGAGGAAAGACTGGATCTAGGTCACCTCCAAAGTTTGTTCAGATGTTCAGTCTCTAATTCATTCATTTATTCACTCAACAAATGCCATGAAGTGACAAGCTGTTGGGATACAACAGATCACAGAAACAGATATGGGCTCTGCCTATTGATTCTATCTAAGTCCCTGTTAGGTTAGGGAGCTATATGTTACCTTAACTATACCCTTTGTATCCTTGAGTTGTCTTTTCTTTTTTTTTTTTTTTTTTTTTTTTATTGGTGTTCAATTTACTAACATACAGAATAACACCCAGTGCCCGTCACCCGTTGTCTTTTCTTTCAAAGATTTTATTTATTTATTTTACATAGACAGAAAGAGAGTGTGCTAGCTGCAGGGAGAGGGAGAGCGAATCTGAAACAGACTCTGTGCTGAGTGCAGAGCCCAATGAGGGGCTCCACCTCCCCACCGTGAGATCATGACCTGAGCCAAAACCAAGGGTCGGCCACTTAATCAACTGAACCATCCAGGTGCCCCCGAGCTATCTTAAGGCTAGTGCTGCAATTCTTTGTTTTGCTTCTCTTGGGCTTGCTCACTTTGGGCTATCCTGGAAAGTCACTTAGGAGGAGAGATGCCAAAGAGGAACAAAATGGGAGTGACTATTTTCCAAAACACACAGTTGTTTTTGGAAATGCAAATCCAGATCTCTTGGATAATAAGAGAAGAAATCTTTATGGGTAGAAAAAGGCCTAGGAAGATCTCCAATTGGTGCTATCCTTTTCTGCCTTTTCCATTATACTCTGAAAATCCACCTCAAAGCCTTAGTGTAAGACTATTTGGAAGGTGAACACATGACCTTAGAAAGGGTGCCTTTCTGATGCATAGAGTTCAAACTCAAGAGTGGGAAGTCCAAGTGGAAAGAAAGCAACATAGAACCACATGCCAGATGGGGAGGCTGCTCCATGTAAAGGTAATGTAACAAACATCACGAGTTCACAAAAGATGTGGGCCATTTTCTGGAGATGTCTACTATTCCAGAGACTGCATATTCTCTTTACCTAGAACACAAGTCTTTAACCCTGTGGATCATGAATGGTTTTTGGGAACCTGTGAAATATTAAAATAGCATGTAAAATTGAGTATGTAGATTTTTCTTGGGGAAAGGCTTTATAGCTTACATAAGATTCCCAAAGAAATCTGTAGCCCCTAAAATCTATCATGTTAATAGGAAACATGTTGCCAACTGAGCAGTTATTTTGAGTTGGAGGCGAATGGAAAGTTTAGGAATATATTCCCACAGTGCTTACAACAGCCAGGTCAATCAAACTATTACCTGATTCTGAGCACAGCTCCCATTATTCTTCTAGGAAGTTTTCCTTAAAGAACTCTGAATAATCTATAGCCCTCAATATATTATAACATTCAGAAGATTGTGTGGAAAGGGTTGCCTGACAAGAGGAGTGACCTTCTGCCAAAGGACACAGACAGCCCAAGGTGACCCACAGGGAAGAGCTATCACAGGGATAAATGCCACAACTTCTCTCCATCCTGCAATGTCTTGCCAAAGCTCCCCACTGGCCAAATCCAATAAAAACCAGAGGACACAGGAGCCCATTGATATAGACCATAAGACCAGCCTCCAAAAAGCACAGATTAGATCTACAGGGGCAAACTGAAGACATTCCAGAAGATTGTGCATGTGTGTGCACACATACACGTGCATGTGCATACATGTACACACACATGTGTGGGTATGGGTGTGGTACCTACGTGTAGGGGTAAATAGTCTAAATTCTGATTCACTGATCTTTACCTCTGACAAGTTAGACCAGAGGAAGTCATATAAATAAGGGACTCCTGTATCTTGCTCAGTCCTCTGTGCTGGTCTCAGCAATTAGGATCTCCTCATGCCACCTACCTGGCAACAACCCCAAATTGCAATAAAGAGTAGAGCTAGGAATGGAAATCAGATCTATGTGACTTCAAACCCATGCACTTTTCACTATTCCTTGAAACCCTGGAATGAGAAAGAGAATTTCAGGTACTTAGAGAACTGTGCAGAAAGTGCTTTCAGATCGGGGTTCTTCTGGTTGGAGTGAGGTGGATGGATGAGAAGTAGAGGACGTAGATCCCAGGGCCAGATTTTTGAAGGATTGAGACAAATGTTCTGTTCAAACAGGAACTGTTTTCATATTCAATTAGGTGTGCAGACATGGGCTCATACTCACACACAACACACACCCACAAATACAGTCTGCTGCAAAAAACATACCGAAGAGGGGTAAGGATAGAACCAAAAAGAAGGGTGTGATGGACTAGTTGAAAAACTATAGAGGACACCCTAATAGTAAAAACTCCAAGAATATTCACCAAAGAAAAATAAGAATAGTATAAATTGCATTTTAATCATCATGCAAACATATAATAATTCAGGCTCTGCAGATTCAAAGACCAATACAGATGATGTGTCGCATGGCATTGGGTACTTTAAAAAGCTTAGCAATTGCATTTTGATGCTAAGAGGTTAAACAATGATGGTCTGTTTGCTTCTGGTTGGATTCTTTCAGCCCATGCCAAAATAGTAGCCCAGGGGTAAAATCCACATCTTCCAAGGCTTGGCAGGGCCTTTCTATAGTAGCAGCAACTCCTGAGTCCTTCCTACACCCTGTCTCTTTGTACTGCAATTCCTCCTCCATCCTTGGTGAAAAGGGGGTGCGGTGAATCTAAATGGCAAACCCCATTGCTCAGCCAGGTCTTGGTGTCTGTCTTTGCTTTGCCATGAACTGGCTCTGTAACACTGGGCCACGCCAGTCTCACTATTGGCCTCAGTTCCATCATCTGTAAATGAAAGGATTGAACCAGTGCCTTGTGGTTTCATGTTTAGCCACCCTACTTCTCCTTTTGGATCCCTAATACCTCTACATGTATGCAATGGCTATGCAGAGTGGACACTCCATAAACCCTTGGAAATTATAGAGCAAATCGCAGTTCAATAAATGTCTCTCCAGTCTAGTTTTCATTGTGTGCTTAGCTCTTGTGTTGCTCAATTCAAGTTTATTTCACCAAAGTTCATTTCAATTTGATACTGCCATAAGATACTTAAGGCATTTTAGTACTTTGCAGCACTTCTGGCTTCCTGGGCCACTGTATGCATTTTATACGCCAGTCTCACCTTCCAGCCTAAGCAACACTCTAGGTAACTCCTTGCATGATGACTTATTTCCAAGTGATTACATGTTCTGCTTCCATTCCAAGGATTCTTTCCCCATTCTTCTCTGTCAATCATATCCCAGGTTCTCTGCCAATCACAGTCATGACTTCTTTCTTTCTTTCTTTCTTTCTTTCTTTCTTTCTTTCTTTCTTTCTTTTTTTTTTTTTTTTTTGAGATTTTACTTATTTATTCATGAAAGAGAAAGGCAGAGACATAGGCAGAAAGAGAAGCAGGCTCCATGCAGGAAGCCCAATGTGGGACTCGATCCAGGGACTCCAGGATCACGCCCTGAGCCAAAGGTGGACGCTCAACCACTGAGCCACCCAGGCGTCCCTCATGACTTCTTTCAAACCCCAGCCACACAGGTTGACTCCTTGATGCAGTCTAAGACCAGCTTTCAAAGATTCCAATCACTAAGTCACTTCCAGCACTTTGCTGATCAGATATTTTATACATATTCCCCTCTTGCTCTTCTGTGGTGCTTAAAGCATATGCTTTTCATATTGGTTATCTCTGTGGGACTGAGGCAAATTTTATTTTATTTTATTTTACTTTATTTACTTTTGTTATATTCAACCATATAGTTTCTTCCCCCTTTGTAATTCCACAGAATGCCAAGAACACAGATCCTCCCTCTGGGAAGGAAAAGCCACTGCAACCGGGGATTTGAGGACATACACTAGTGCTTTCATCCGCCAGTATGGTAGTGTTATTCATTTATAACAGGGTTAGATTTTTTTTTTTTAGTGTGTAAAATTAACATTGTTCCAAAAGCAAAATCTATACAAAATGTAAACTCAGAAAAATGCCATCTCTCCAACATCATTATCCATCCTTCCTGCTCCATTTCTTCACACGCCCCGTAAGTAACACATTTAATTTGTTTTGGGTTTATTCTTCCTGTGTTTCTTTTGGCAAAAGTAGGCAAGTATTGCATTTATGTATGCTTTTTTCTTTCTTACACAAAAGGTAGAATTATGCACATTATATTTGTACTCTTTTGCTCTTTGCTTTTTTTCACTTATAAAATACCCTGAAAGTTACTCCATATCAGACACAGAAATCTTTCTCATTTGTTCTACAGCTACATAGTACTCCACTGAGTGGATGTGTCATAGTTAATTCAGTGTACTATGTATGGAAACTTGGGTTGTTTCCAGTATTTTGCAATTATGCACAATACTGCAATGAAGAACTTTATGCATATGTATTTTCATATTGTTGGAGGTGTATTTTCAGGGTAAATTTCTGGAATAGGGATTGCTAGATCAAAAAATAAACACAGGACAGCCCTGGTGGCTTAGCACTTTAGCGCCATTAGCCTGGGTTGTGATCCCGGAGACCTGGGATCGAGTCCCACATCAGGCTCCCCCTGCTTCTCCCTCTGCCTGTGTCTCTGCTTCTCTCTCTCTGTGTCTCTCATGAATAAATAAATAAAATCTTAAAAAAAGAAATAAATAAACACATACGTAGTTTTGTTAGATATTGTCAACTTCCCCTCAAAAGGGGAAGTTCTATCATTTTTCATTCCAACTAGCAGTGAGAGTATTTGTTTCCTCAGAGCTTTGTCAGTAGAATATTTATTTATTTTTTCTATTCTGATAGGTGAAAATTAGTATCTATTTTTAGATTTAGTTTTCATTTCTCTTATTATGAGAAATGTTGAACATCTTTTTATGTATTTAAAGACTTTTTAAAAATTATTTGGACCACATAGAACTACCCTACGATCTCATAATCACACTACTGGATATTTACCCAAAATGTATAAAAGCACTAATTCAAAGGGACATATGCACCCCTGTTAATTGCAACATTATTTTACAATAACCAAGCTATGGAAACAGCCCAAGTGTCCATCAATATAAGAATGGATAAAGAAGCTGTGATGTGTATGTGTGTATAATGGAATATTATTTAGCCATAAGAAAGAATGAAATCAGGACAGCCCGGGTGGCTCAGCGGCTTAACACTGCCTTCAGCCCAGGGCCTGATCCTGAAGACCCGAGATCGAGTCCCGCATCAGCCTCCCTACATGGATCCGGCTTCTCCCTCTGCCTGTGTCTCTGCCTCTCTCTCTCTCTCTTTCTGTCTCTCATGAATTCTGGGGTCCAGGATCGAGTTCTGCAATGGGGCTCCCTGTGAGGAGTCTGCTTTTCCCTCTGCCTGTGTCTCTACCTCTCTCTGTGTGTCTTTCATCAACAAATAAATTAAAAAAAAAAAAGAATGAATGAAATCTTGCCATTTGCAACGACATGGGTGGAGCTAGAGAGTAGAATGCTAAGCAACATAAGTCACTCAGAAAAAGAAAAATACCATATGATCTCACTCATATGTGGAATTTAAGAAACACAGCAAATGAACACAGGAGAGAGAGAGAGAGAAGAAGCAATAAATAGGCTCCTACTATAAAGAACAAATTGCTGGTTACCAGAGGGGGGTGGGTGGGAGATGGATGAAACAGGTGATGGGGATGGGGATAAAAAAAAACATTTATCATGATGAAAAAGTAAGATAAAATAATAAAAAGATAAATAAAGATGCAATATGTTAAGGAGACATTACCTCACCGAAAATTTTTTTTTCCAAAATTACTGAGTATTGGGGTTTTTTGCCTTTCTTTTTTTCATTTTTTATTATAGTGGTTATTATTTAAAAATTGTTCTGAATAAGATCACAATGCTGCATATCACCATTTTTTGTTTAATGTATTTCAGACATAATCCATCAGTAAGACAAAATATAATTCTGAGTGTATTTATGGAAATCACATGTCCAGCATTCAGAAAGGATACAGGTGCATAATTGCTAAATATGATGAATAAAATTAATTTTTACTAATACTAATAAGTATTTAAAATATACACAAATCTACATTTTAAAATGTAATAATTTACATTTTTCTCCAGAGACAATGTTGTATTTAAAACTATAAGCACAAAATGTCTTGAAGGATATGTTTATTTATACAGTTCAACAATAAAACTATAGAAATGTGGAAAAAACATTTGGACATATATTTCACCTATTTTTTTTTTATTTTGCCAATTTTTAAAATAATTCTTGGTTTTCCTTTTTTTCCTGTGTTGAAAAAGTTCTTTGTACTGTGGGAATGTTAGCTCTTTATTTGTGCTATACATAAGAACAGTTTTCCCCAATTTGTAACTGGGCTTTTGAATGTGTTGCTTATGGTGTTTTGACCATGCCAAGTTGTTGCTTTTAAATTTTATTTACCTGCATCTTTATTTATCTTTTTATTTATCTTTATCTTTATCTTTTTATTATTTTATCTTGCTTTTTATCTTACTTTTTCATCATGATAAATGTCTTTTTAATTCCTTATTCAGTCAAGATGATGATGATGATGACGATGATGATGATGATTACAGGGGTTCAAGTCATAATTAGAACTAGATCAGACCTAAATCA
The DNA here is from genome assembly GCF_011100685.1 of Canis lupus familiaris. Classification (NCBI taxonomy): domain Eukaryota; kingdom Metazoa; phylum Chordata; class Mammalia; order Carnivora; family Canidae; genus Canis; species Canis lupus. The sequence continues at coordinate 23,761,763 of NC_049258.1, read as the reverse complement.
GAAATTAACTTACTCATGTTTTCTTCTAACTAGAATCTTTTAAGATTTTATTTTTTTTTCTTATATCTGATACATTTGAGGTTTATTCTTGTATATATTTTAAGGTACACATTTCATTTTTTTCAATTCTTTTTATTTTTTAATTTTTATTTATTTGTGATAGTCACAGAGAGAGAGAGAGGCAGAGACACAGGCAGAGAGAGAAGCAGGCTCCATGCACCGGCAGCCCGACGTGGGATTCGATCCCGGGTGTCCAGGATCGCGCCCTGGGCCAAAGGCAGGCGCCAAACCGCTGCGCCACCCAGGGATCCCACACATTTCATTTTTTTCAAATGTCTATCAGTGATTGGAGCTGCCATTTTCATCATACACTAAAATTTTGTGTATATGCAGATCTGTTTCTGGATTATATTTTATTTCACCAATTGGTCTGTCTACCTAGGCACCAGGCCTAAACTGGTGTAATTTCAGAAACCTTAGAGTATATTTAAAATTTGGGCAGGACTAATCCTTCATTATAGCTCATTTTTATTTCCTAAAAATTTCCTAGCTGTTTTTTCCCATAATATTTACATAAACTTTAGTATCAATTTCTCTATAAAAACTTTGAAAGTGATATTTTATGAGGATTGTGTTCAATGAATAAATTAACCAGGGAGAAACAACATCTTTATGATATTGAGACACTCTAAGCAAAAACAAAGGCTGTCTTTCCATTTGTTCAAGTCTACTTCTGTGTCTTTAAGGAAGATTTTGATCCTTTCTGTTGGATTTTGCATATTTTTATTGAACTTGTTCCTGAGTGTCTTATTTTCCTTGTTCATATTTTAAATGGAGTTTTCTCTATCATTATATCCTCTAACTGTGGTTTATGTATGTAAGAACTATTAATTACTGAATGTTAACTTTAAATTCTGATGTTTTCCCTAAATTTAGTGAAATACTTTGTTTGAGTTAACTTTATCAGTGATTGAGTTTCCCATGTATACTATTACATTATCTTCAAATAGTGATAGCTTTACTTCTTTGTTTCCAATTCTCATGCCTTTAACTGATTTATTTTGTCTAATAGCATTGGTTAATATCTCTAGTACAATGTTAAATAAAAGAGTGATAGTGAACATTCTTATTTTATTCCTAGTGTTAATGGATATGCCTTTCATGTCGTCTCACTAAAAAAGATACTGACTTTAAGACCAAACTAGATATTTTTATCTTATCAAGGAAATAGCCATCAATTCTTGCATTCTTAAGTGCTTTGGTTAGGAACGGATGTTGAATTGTTTTCAGAGGCTTTTTCAGCTTTTGTGGCAATAATGGTGATTTTTCTCCTTAGGTATATTCATGTAGCACATTATTTTTATGTATTTCCTAAAATTGAGCACAATGTTCATTCTTGCAATAAGCCTGGTTATATACATTATTTTTGTGTGTGGTGTTGGGATTTTGTTTACTACGTTTTATAACACCACATCTTTGCCATCTTTTCTTCATCTTAGCCCATCCTTCAATTATTTTATCCAAACTCACCTTTATCTCATGTAGAGGAAGAGTACATAATACATATGGCTTTGAAGTTCTTCTGGTATTTAATTAAACTTCCTGCTTATGTTGATTCAAATCCTCTTCTCATCAAGAGAGATGGAAACAGCTGTAGTCATGGGACCAAACTGACTCAACTGACCCTGCCATCAAAATCAGAAGTACTCCTGGACACTTCCTGGAACATGTATATTAAGACTATATTAAGCTCCCTTACCTTGTACAGCTGAGGGAGCTAACCAACAGTCTTAGTCTTCTGTAGTGCAGGCCAAAACTTCCTCCACTTTTGAGGAAGAAGCAGAAATTTCTGGGACCCTCAGGTTCAGAGTTATGTAAAAATATTCAAAGTTCAGACTTTTATACAAAACTCCTGACTTCTTGATTCAGAATTCCAACAAAAAACAAGTTCTTACAACAGAAGACAATAGACCATCCACTCTTCGGATTTTTTAAAAAAGAATTTCTCCCTCTCTCTTCCTAGTGGTACCCCCACTGAGGTACCTTATCCAGCTGCTTAACCAATCCAACATTGGGTACTACTGATTCCACCACCAAAATAAATCTCCAAAATTCATTTCATTCTCTCAATCTCACTAGCCACACCTAAGTCATTGTATTATTGCTATACTACTAGATTCTTTGCTTTCTATTTTTACATTTTTTAAAAAAAGATCTCTCTTGAGTGTTGTTAAAAGAATAAGCTGGGGGAATAAATCATATTGCATCACTCTTTAAAGACCTGTGACTTTCTCTACATAGCACAACACCTCATCTCACATCCCCTGGTGTTCACATGACTAGCTCCTTCTCACCCATTATGTCTCCACATACTTAGCTTCAATGTCACCTTCTCAGAGAAGCCTTCCCTCACCATCCTATATGAAAAAGTCTCTGCTATTCTATGTTTCTGAATTTTGCTTATTTCTTTCATGGCACTTATATCAAGTTAAATTTAATTAATTACTTTTACCCCTTCAACTAAACTAAAAATCCAGGAGAACTGAGATCATGATGGATTTTTTTCACCTCTGATCACAATATCCCACCTCCACATTGCCTAGTGGGTAGTACATGCATACTAAATATACATCAAATGAATGAATGATTCTTAGTAGGAAAAAAAAAGCATTAAGTCATCTGATTTCTCCAAAGTTGGAATGTTGCTCCCAGGTGGGACACAGAGCTGGTAAACTTGTTCCTCCAAACTTGAAACTCTCAGGAAAGGTAAGAACTGGTCAAAGGTATGGGCACCCTTTCAGGTACTTCAATGCAATCCTAACATCAGTTTCCTTTCCTTGTGTCTGAGTTCCCTGACCCATAGGTCTCAAAAAATTCTTCCTGGGAATTTTTAAATCCAGTGCAAGTAGGGGCTCTGCTACATATTTTCTGTGAAAAAGCAGTTGTTTTAATTTTTTTAAAAAAAGAAGAAGATACTAAAGGGCAGACTACAGACCCTGGATCTGATTTGGACAAGAAAAAAGGAATTTGAAAATACAAAATACTGAGCCCTTTGTGTATGCGTGTGTGTTTATACATATGCATAAGCTCCTCTACCCCTCAATTCTCCCTGACAACTACTTTCAATAAATTCATGTGGTCCCAACCAAAGATTCTGTGGAAATTTTCTTTCTCACTCACTGTGTGACTTGGGCTCAGATAATTTGGGAGATTCCTTTTGAAGCAACATCTGGAGCCCTGGAGCTGGCCCGTGAAGCTAACTTCTCTCTCTTTCCTCTCTCTCTCTCATCTTCATCTTCCTTTGAAGAGGCTGTTCTGGTTTGAAACTTTCAAACTCAGAAATTCTGGCTCTGAGATCTCTTACTCAGTTCTCTGGAGTCATTTACAAATAACCCCGCCAGGCAAACTCTCATTGCTGGGAACCCATGGTGGCTCCAGTCATCTGTTTATGGGGATTTGGCATCCCCGGGAACAAAACTGGCACTAAGGAAAACTTTTGTGGGACTGACTGTGACCTGAGACCGGAGCTGGTCTCAGACGAGAGTCACATATTCATAGATTGTATGTTTTGCTCTTCCAGTTCCTCAGCAACTCACAGAAATCTAAAGGAATACTGGGACAGAAGAGGGGAAGTATATTAAATATTTTTCTACTGTTCTGAAAGTAATTATCTTAGGAAAGAGAAGAATGTTCCTACAATAATAGATAGATAGATAGATAGATAGATAGATAGATAGATAGATAGATAGATGATAGATAGATATTCCTACAATAAAAAGAAAGTTCATACAATGCAGCAATGGGTAGGACTAGAAACAGAGACTAAACTTCATAATGGTCATAGGTTTTTCACCACCTACACCTGAAGAATTTTATCCTAAGATCCTAAAACCAATCAGCCATGATAGAGGTGATAAACTCTCTCCGCATCTAAGCCCAGCATCCTTCTTATCAAGTACACTGAGCCACTGCTGGGCCTCCAGAGAATCCTGTCTGAGTGCCGGGCAAGAAACACAGTGTGGTGGGTTGTATTAATGTCCCCAGTTGTCACCCTTCTCTTCTATGTATGCTCTTTCTCATGAAATTTTGAAAAATCCTCCCACAGTGAGTGGTGCCTCACCCCTACCCCTGAGTTCAGCCACGTGACTTACTTGGCCAATAGAAGTGATCTGGTGCCAATTCCAAGCAGAGGCTTCGGGAAGCCGTGCATGTTTCCATTTGCTTTCTCATGCTTCCGCCATCACCCTGAGAAAGACATGCTTGGGCTAGTCCACTCATCCTGGGAGGAGGATGATAAACATGTGGAACCAAGTAACTTAGCCAAGCCCAGCATGGTCAGCCAAACTCCAGCGCCCCCACCCCAGATATAAGAGCAAGCCCAGCCTGAATCAGCTGAACTCCACAGATGTGTGAGAAATAAATGTTTATTGTTGCAAGCCACTGAGAATTTGTGGTTGTTTGCTCCACATCAAAACTTAACTGATCACAGAGCTACAAATTAAAACTTCTAAGAAGCTCTATATTTGAATAACAATACCTTATAGTCTTATAGCATTCTGAGGGTGCCTAAATATCTCACCCAGTATGTTTTATTAGGCTTTTATGATAACCCTGGGAAGTAGGTGGGAGAGCTCTTATTATCTCTATTTTACAACAAAGGATACAAAAGTGCAAAAAAAGTGAAATCAATTTACCCACAGCAGCACAGCAAAAGATGAGTAGAAGCCCCATCCTTCCCATCATTAGCTCAGCATTCCCCTCCCCACTTGTAGGTGGGGCGAAAGGCAAGCATACAGGTAGTTGGCATCCTACAATCAGAAGAGCACGCTGAAAAGAGATTCGGGATTAAAAACAAAAAAACAAACTTGATTTATGGACTTGATTCCTTTAGCAAAAATTTCTGGGGAAAAAAATGGACCACAAGTAACATTTCAGAAAGAATAGGATTATGGCATAGTAAGAGGCAGGAGAGATTAGAGTCTCTGATTTCAGGAAGGTTGCACACTCAGTATCCATGCAATATGCCAGGAAGCTGCTAGAAGTCTCACATGCATTATCTCCTCTACCTTCTGAAGAACACCATGAAGAAGATTGTCATACATCACAATATAACATTATATAATACAATCCTTAGAAATTAAGCAGTAAAACAGCTTGCCAAAACTCACACAAGTGGCATTGGGTGGAAGCCCACGTGTGTGTGCCTCCCATGTGGGATCCCCTGTCTTCGGTTAAGGGTGAGAGATACGGGCACAGGAGCCAAACCAAACATGCTGCAAAGGAAGAAGTAGGAATGTTTCTTAGAGACGAAGAGTGGCTTGAGACTGGAAAAGTTTCTGACAATCATGAACTTCAAAGAGAACCTCTTTTCTGCCCACACATTGACTCTTGATTACACCGTTAGAAACTCCATGGCTTATAGGCCCTCCTTCCCAAGCAAATGATGCTGTATCGTGGCCCCCAGAGAGAAAAAAAAAACCCACGTAATTTAGCAGCATCCTCTTTCTCTTTCCTCATTGACTGTCAGCATGTTACAGCATGTGAGTGCCTTTTCTTTTGTGGTGATGTTATAATTGAAGGCCACACGGTATAAGGGAAAGAGTATAGGCCTTTGATCTAATAGCCCTGGATTCAAAACCTAGCCTGGCTTAATAGCTGTGTGTCCTTGAATAAGTGACTTAACTTCTCTGAGCCTCCAGGGATAATAATAGTGTCTACTTCACAGGAGATGTGGGAAATCAAGGAGATTCCCATGTGAAATCCTCGGTTGGTGCCTGCATCATTCAAGCATTTGATGAATGTTAATTCATCACACGAGCTACTTCTCTGAAGGCCTGACTCTTTCTAGAAGACCATGAAGGAGTAAGTAGAGGTGGCCAGAAGGTGGGCCAGGCTATGAGGAACAGGCCACCACAGGTACCTCCTGCCTGACCGTTCTATCACACCTGGTGCTCTGTGCCTGACTGTAGCACTTAATGGCACTTAGGGCTAGAATAGGACCAATCACTGAGAAGCAGTGACTTTCAGCTTCCTGCAGGTGCCTCAGAATGCTCAGGATTCTCTTTGTGTAGCTCTAGGTCATATTTTGTTAAAGGTGAACCAGTTTGTTTAACCATTCACCAACAGAAGGATGCCTGGGTCCTTTCCAGTTGCTGGAGGTCTATGGCTGGAAGGGGAAGTGGGTGTGGCTATAAAAGCACAACGTGAGGGGTCCCTGTAGGGAGGGAGATGTTCGGTGTTGGGATTATGCCGATGTCAGTAATATCCTAGTTGTGATATTGTACTATAGTTTCACAAGGTGGCACCATTGGGGTAAACCGAGTAAAGGGTGTAAAGGATCTCTCTGTTTTAGTTCCGGTTATTGCGTGTGAATCTACATTAACTGAAATAAAGAATCAAATTTAAAATATATAATACACACACACACACACACACAGAGCCAACAGGTGTGTTTCCCCACTCCTTCCTCCAAAGGCCTGGGCCTCCATCTTCCTCCGACCCAGGGTGGGGACTGGGCTTTCAGGCCCTGTGCTTGTTGCAGAAACTAGACAGTTTCTGAAAAGTGGGTTCCCATGTTTGGAGAATCTGGGAGGCAGAGGCTGCTGCTCTGTCCCCCAAATGACATCTGCAAAACTTGCAGACTGTTCGCAGTGAATGAGAAAACTGCCTTCTCTCTTCAAACAGGTGCATCTGAAAGGGACATTCTCACAGCCTCTTTTGGAAGATAGCACATGAAGCGTCTTATATTTCCCACCTTGTTCCCAAAGGAACACATTGGCTCCCAATGGAGTTCATGGTCTTCACATCCTGCCACCTATGTGGAAAGAAAGAGGGGACAGAAGGGGCTCATGGTGAAGGAGAAAGTCAGCAATGCCCAGTCCCTGTCTGCTCCTCACTCATGGTCCCCATCTGCTTTCCAGGGAAGGGACAATACCCATGGAAACAATATTCAGTGAGAAGTGGAGGTGCGGGGGTGGGGGGGCGCTGCACAAGTGGATGGAGCAACCTGGAATCTTCTGAGCTTGGATCCAGCCATCACTGACGTGCAGGATGTGATTACTATTCTCTGAAGCCTTCACATTTCCTGGCCTGCACCTGACTGAAAACCAGAGGGCTTCCCTCCTTCTGTAGGCTGATCATTGCTCCTCTGCTCAAGAGGCATGGAGAAAAGGGTTATCTTTTCCTTCAACCCACACAGCAGCTAAAATGGGCTTCAAACACCCTTGTTAGGGCAGCCTGGGTGGCTTAGCAGTTTAGCGCCACCTTCAGCCCAGGGTGTGATCCTGGAGACCCGGGATCAAGTCCCACGTTGGGCTCCCTGCATGGAGCCTGCTTCTCCCTCTGCCTGTGTCTCTGCCTCTCTCTCTCTCTCTCTCTCTCTCATGAAAAAATAAATAAAATCTTTAAAAAAACAACAAACCACCTTTTGTTAAACAATAGCAACCATGACAGTGGCACTTGAGCACTTCCTCTGCACTGGGGTGAATTAGCCCCTCCCTTCACATTCATTTGTCATGTAATTCTTAACTCTTTGGCCTTGTCCTATGTGATCAAAGCCCATATTTGCTTTCCAGCACCATCTCCCACTATCCTACCCCCCAAACCCGTCTCCCGCCATAGGGCACTCATCGTGCCCTCTTGTTGGCTAGGAACTGGGCAGGTGCTGCATTAAGGTTGGTGAGCAGCTGCACAAAACCAGGCTGTTCCTTTCCTGATACCCTGAGCAACCACGTGAGCTGCCCAGCGAAATGAGAACCCAGTAGCACACAGCGTAGGTGAGGACGGATGCATATTCTTTGCTTTGGAGAAAAGAGGGGAGGGTTCCAGGTAAGAAAAATGATACAAAACACAAGCAAATATATAAAAATCACACGTTGTACATTCAGAAGATGGTCTAATTCTAGTCCGAAATCTCTTCAACTGGGAATTCCTTTCTTAATAAGAGAACCTCACTTTTACATTTTAAATAAACTTTATGGGAGTATAATTTACACACAACTAAATGAACTCATGTTAAGTGCACAGGGTGTCACTGATGAGTATATGCTTGGGGGATTGTGTGTATATGTGTAAACCTCCCACAACTTTGTAACCAGTCCCTTTATTTAATCCTTTCCCTTCAGTCTGTTGGTGCTTTTCTTGTCCAGACCTATTTTGATGCAATCTCCATAATCAGAACATTCTCACAATATACTTTATGATCACCGGAAACTACCCTGTACTCAAACAGCCATATGGGAATGGGAAAACTGGAGAGATGGGGGGAAAAATCAAGGCTACTGGTGTTGGTGTAAAGAGAGTGGAATGGGGAGCAGTAGCTGGGACTTGAGAGAGCTTGAGGATTAATGAATGAAAGCCAAATGGTGCAATGACCAATGGCTGGGGCATGAGAGCTCCAAGCCGTCCTTCTGTTTTCACATATCCTACCTCCCATTTCTGTTGATCGTTCTTAGAGGACTGAGTGTGGGCTTTCTTGAAGGCTGAGATAATCAACCTCCTGGTCTCTTTGTTCTTCACATCAAAGGTCCTAGCTTTGGGCCAGAGCTCCCCGGGTTCAAGCCCTCATGGGCACAAATTGGAAAGGATCAGGTATATAAATGAGCAGGATAGTCTCAGGGAGCAGTGGATGGAAAAGAGTGCTGAAGAGGATCCATCAGTCAGAGGGCCTTAAATACAATAATTAAGATCTTGGGATGCCTGCCTGGGTGGCTCAGCGGTTGAGCATCTGCCTTCAGCTCAGGGCATGATCTCGGGTCCGGGGATCAAGTCTCACATTGGGCTCCCTGCATGGAGCCTGCTTCTCCCTTTGCCTGTGTCTCTGCCTCTCTCTGTGTCTTTCACGAACAAATAAATAAAATCTATTAAAAAAACAAAACAAAACAATAAATAAGATGTTGAGTGTTGGCGTGCAACTGCCTAAGTTTCAATTCTAGTCCTGCCATTCCTTGATGTTTGACCTTCGGCTCTTTACTTCGCCTTTCTGAACACTGGCAATCTCATCTGTGAAAAGCCAATCATAATTTAATCTACTTCAAATGCTGTGAGCATTAATATTATCCATGTGTAGTACTTAGTTCAGTGCCTGGCACCTCATAAACACTCAAAACACTTTAGCTTTTCATGTTATTACTGTACTGTCAACATCATTGTTCACATGATAATCATTGAAATGACACAGATCATTAAAAAGCTAAATATAGACTAGCCTCCTATAAACCTTACCTAAATTTCACACTCTCATTTACCTGTTCTGTCAAATTGGAAGTTTCTTCATTTTATTCTGGCCCTGGGTGTCCAAGACAATGCAGTCACACCTTGCTCTGTTGCTTTAGTTTCCTTCAGTTTCTGAAGGAGTTTGGGGCTGGAGGGTGGAGAAAGGGACAGTGACTTTGCATTTCCTGAGAAGGACAGCAGAGAAGGAAGAGGCAAACAGGTATGAAAAGAAGGGTGTAGGAGAAAACATTTTGTTAAAAAGTGGATGAGAGGTATATATCCTCTTCTTTCTAGGGGCAAAACCATATGTTTCCACACGCACCTGTAATAGTTCCCTTACTTTATGAGTTTTCTACACCAAAGAAGTCGGACCCAGGCCTTAGGCTCTTTGAGTTATAACCCGCATACAATGTCAAGACATTAGGGTGAATGAATGAAGGCAAACTCCTGTCAGAGACCTCTTTGGAGGAGTGAAAATGTTTCTTATAGGCTGAGCCACTGACCTGCTCAGTCCTGGATTCTCCTTGGCTCATCCCACCCTGCCACCCCACCCTCTGCCATCTGTACATCTGCACATTTGTACAGCTGGGGAGCTCATAGAAAAGCTAAAGTGGGACAAGACACCAGAAGATCCCAGAAGAATGTGGGCTTCTGGTGACCTTTCTCGCCTCTCCCAGTCTGGAAATGGTGACTCCCTCTGTATCCGCAGCTTCCTCTGGATGCAAGGCAAGAAAGCCCTGTCTCCCTGAGGATTCTCCTCAGAGAACATTCTCCAGCAAAGCTCCAAAACAATGGTAAGGAGAGTTGACTTAATACAGTGCTTCACACTTTACAGGACAGCCAAGAAAATTAATAAACACAATATGTTTGAAAGTACACATTACGGGTGCCACCTTACACACCTAAAAACTGAGTCCTTGTGGAACAACAACAACAAAAAAAACATGGCTAAAGTCATGTAAGGGATAAGAGGCAGGATTGTGGTTTGATCCTGTGTATCCCACCTCCCCACCCCTCTTTTCTCTTCATCACCTATGGAGAAGTCCCACCCTGGCTCACCAGCATGGCTGGGCTCTTATTTTTATAGGCACCCCTTGGGCACTTATTACATACAGGCTCAAAATTCTTTATCTTTTCCCATAGGTTTCATCTCTTCATCTGGCTAATAAGCCCCATAAGGAAAAAAGGCTTCACTTACACTCTTTTCTATCTCCAGCAGAGTCAAATATATATATACATATCTGTAGGTTGTGAGTACTTTTGACCCATTCAGCCGGGATATAGAAGCCAAGACACTTCTTTCCATGATATCCAAGCATGACATTCTGCAGGTCAGCAAGAAGCTTGACTGGTCTGGAGAACTTGCCTTGGCCCATGGATACAATGAAAGCCAAAGCTAAATCAGGCAGGGAGCCTAAACAAATGGAAAAGAAACTCTTTGCCTCATTATTAGATTCCTTGTTACTAGTGTGTTCCTTGGAATGTGAAATTATAATCACTTCTTTTTTTCTTCTCCCCTCCTTATTCATTTACGGCTTCCTTCTTGTCCTCTTTCTCCTCCTTTATTTCTCATATTTTTTCTCATGTTCTTTCTGCATCAATGCTTCCAGCAAGTCATCACCATTCAAAATGGGGTGGGTAAGTGCTGAAAGTGCTCACCTACCCCTCTGAATCCACAATGACTGAATGCTTTAGAGGGAACATCAGGAACCCTTGATCCTTGACATTTTAATTCATTCATTCAAATGGATCTTGGTTTTTGTTGCCATTGTTGCTGCTTCTGTTTCTCATTTATGGTTTCAATCAACTATATCCTCTTAGTGCTGGAATTAAACTGTTTTTGAGACTATGATCTAGTGATATGAAGGAAGATGAAAAACTAGACACCAAAGAACTTATGTCTATATAAATATTTATCATTCTACATCCAAAAATAATTATCAGTGGAAGTTTTTACTCAATAAGCACACTCCTTCCAAGCCAGAGTGTAAGGGTCTGTGCCTTGGACATAGATGGTCAGCACTTCCTGGTTCCTGGCCCATGTGCCCTCAGGCAGAGGTAGCAGTGAGGATGATGATGCTGGGTGGGGACACCAAGGTGATTGAGGATATTTGCAAGGTTGAAGTTTAGAGGAATAGGACCCACACTGGTCCTCCTTTGTCTCCTCTCTCTTATCAGTATAATCAGAAAGCAGCGAAGGGAAGGCCAGACAGCACAGAACAGAGGACCTCCATTTCCACAGTCAAGTGACAGGTGATACAGTCTAGAGAGGCTGACGAGAGAGGATGCTGGGGAGAGGGGGTTGAGGCAGGAAGGATTGCATGTGCCACAATGTCTACAGAACTTGATTTAAGGGTGGTCCAGAGGCAAAGGGGCTTCTGCTGGGGTTGGACAGTGATGTACATGCTGTACATAGTGGATACAGCAACCTCAGTGCTCAATAATCTGAGAACAGGACAAAGTCAGTGACGAAGAGGCACCAGGACTCATTGACAACATTTGCTAAAGCAAAAGAGAATGGATATCAAAAGAGACACTTTCCTCCCATGATTAAAGGTCTTTGAATAATTATGGAGATGGGAGACATGCCCAAATTATCAAAAGAGAAATATTTTATCAATTTTTAAAATAAAAGTTGATTCTAGAAATCAAAATGTAGAAGTTTGACATTAAAAACAGATATTTTGAATTTATTTTCCAGACCAAACAAGCTCTTGATGAGCCTTTGTAAAAATAATTGATGATCCCTGTGAGCCAGTGAATTCTCTGAGAAAATCCAAGTCAGATCAATACATATATTTCAATAAATTATAGATAGGTACAGGAATGCTATTAACATGGGATAATGAATTTTATCACAACTTAACACAAATCCATTGATATACCTATAGATGCCTTATATAGCTCTGTGGGTGTACCTTATTTTTCATTATATTGTACCAGATACAAAGAAGATGAATGGACTGAATAATAAAATCCTTCGGTATGTTTCTATATGCCCATAAAGAACAGTTAGTGTTTGACTCTATGTTTAAGTTCCCTTAGGAGGGGAGGAATATCTGAGCTCAGAGATATTTCTCTTTTTATTGAGTGATAGAAACTCAATTTTGAATTGACATAGTTGGCTACAGGGACCCAGTATTTGGTGAGTTTCTACCAAGCACGGAAATTATGTCTCAGGTGAGAAGCAAAGTTTCATTTATGGAATAGCGATAGGTCCAGATGAAAACTCACTGACTTATTCCAGGCACTTCTAGGGGTTTGGGAAGGGGTTACCGAGACTGTTCAGCAGCAGCTTTCATTTCCCACAAACACAACAATAACAACTGACAAACACCAAGAAATCCTGAACAGGCCTAAACCAACATTTGAAAATTATTGTAATGAAGAGATTGCCTCCCAGTTTCACAGGCTAAAAGCCTGGTTGGTGCTATTTAATGGCTCTCGATCCTGCAACCGGGACAGAATCTGAGATCATGACATAACTACTCTGCTCTGGCCTGATGCACAGGGTCTCTTGTTCCTTCTTATTTCCTTTTCAAAATATAAATAAACAAAATGTAGTATATTTAACTGACATCAAATGCCTAGAGTCAGGATTTCCTCATTCTGTGCTTGAAGGATTTTCGATATTTATCCCAGAAGGTAACATTGATTAAGTAAGACAGAGGTCTTGAATTCTAAAAAAAAAAGTTTCCATTGGATTATGTGAAAACAACTCAGGGCTTTCTTAGCTACAAGCTAAATATGAGCCCGAAACATGACTTGGCTGCTGGGAAGTAAATCCAGTCCCTGGCGACACTAGTAGAAGTATGATTACATGTTGGAGAGAAGTGATAGGTTTAGCGCTGTTTAGATCCCATCTGGTGTTAAGTCAGAGGCACACAGCACAGACGAGGGCATTAACAAACCTCATCATACACATACAGGCCAGTCTTGTGGTGAGAGCAATAGAAAGAAATTGAGGAATATAGAATATTTAAGAGGATGGCTGATGGCTTCTGCAGATATTTCTTCAATTAGATAATAGTAATAATTAGATCTACCAAGAATGAGACCTGCTGCCTCATGAGACATGAGTTCCAGTCACCAGCTAGTCCTGCCAGATATGCACTTCTAAAACATAACCCATTTCCATTATTTTAGGCATCATGATATATAACATACAGCAACAGCTAACATGAAATTTGTCCTAGGCATTCTTCAAGTATTAACCCACTTAATCCTCATGACATCTCATAGTCTCATTTTAAAGTAGAGGAAAGTGAATCGTAGAGATAACTTGCCCTGAGTCAATGTGCCTACTAGATGGAGGAGCTGGGTTTCAAACTTTTCTCTCTCTTTAAGTCATTTTAGGGAATAGCTTTATTCTCTCTAATTTCTAGAAGAAAAACTTGAAGCTAATGACCAGATGAGCATCAGAGCACAAAGGGACCTTATAGACCAGTTAGTTTGAAGAAGATGTAACCAAATACAGAGGAAGAAATTGACCCACAAACAGTCTTAAAATCACCCATCTATTTAATCTTTGAGCCAGGATTAGAACCCAAATTTAAATTTAAATTTAAATCCCCAGTTCGGTGGCCTTCCATTGTGTCCTGACTCTCATGGTGAAGAACATGGGCCACCCTCTCTCCCATGGGCCAAAACCTGGGCATTCAGAATAAGACAGTGTGTTAAAAAACATGGCAGCCTCATGGAATGGAATGTGTGCTGCTGCCTGGGGAACATTAGGGGGGAGAGACAGGCCAAGAGGCAGGAAATGAACCCCAAATTCTTCAGTTGCATTCCACTGGGCTTGAGTATGTGCTGCATGGGGATGCCCAAGTATGATAGGTAGGACTATGGAACCTAAACTATGGACAGAAAGAGGAAAGAGTTATGGAGAGGAGGAGGACTGAATTCTGGCCACATTGCATGACCATGTGACAATTTACTTCTAGAGCCCAACATCTTTGGTATGACCCCAGCATAATTTGTATGTTCCAGAGATGAAGGGTGATCTCAGATCTGCCTGGAGAAGAATAGGAATTCTCCTCACACCATCCACCTGCCACCTGTTGAAATGGAAATTGACTGTGCTTCCTGCCACATCCCCTCTCCTGAGAACAGCAGCCTAGTTTCCTTTAGATGAGCCACCATGCAGTTTGGGAAAGTTTACTCTTAACCCCAGGCTTTAGGGTCAGACACCTTGATGAGGCCAGGCTAATAACAAAAACATATTCTACTGGCCATTAATTATTTCAGAAGAGGCCCTATGAACCAGGGTGGACCCTTGAGAGCCCTCCCCATGACTCTGACTGGGAAATATTCCCTTTGTGCCTAGGGTTTTCTAAACTATAGGGTGACTTGAGAGCCCTCCCCATGACTCTGACTGGGAAATATTCCCTTTGTGCCTAGGGTTTTCTAAACTATAGGGTGACATTGCTGGAAAGCACCCTTGCCTTCTCTTGAATCAAGTCTGCCTGAGAAAGCAGAGAGAAAGAATGCTAAGAAACTACAGTCATCTGTGCCCAAAACCAGTTGTGCTACTGGACTTTCCAGTTCTGATGGCCATTAAATATCCTATAATATCCTAAACTAGTTTGACTCAGACATCTCTTGTTTGTAACCCAATGAATCCAGACAATTTTCGTTTTCTACTATTAAGTCTTAGAGGAGGAGGGGATGGATCAGAGAATGGAGGCCTCTCCAGGAAAGCCTTCACTCCTTCCAACACTTCCAAACCTCACCATGAAATGTGCCAAAGCCTCCTTTATTCTGACAATACAGGACTTGAAAAAGTCTTTCAAATCATCTTTCCTGAGTTTATATGAGTGTGCAACTAAACCTATTCAAAGAGATGGGCCTTTTCTCTGTTTTTGTTTTCATTAAGGCACTTCCAAAAAATATGTATTTGTAAAATGATCAGAGCTCAGTACTATGAAGTGTGTTTGAATGTGGTGATTGTATGTCAACCCTGTAGCCAAGGAGCTTATGCAGAGAAAAATAATGAAAGTGTGAGACATTATGCAAAATAGACACAATTCCTCTAGATTTTCACATACAATGTTGGGTCAGGCAGGGTGTGAGCATGAGAAAGACAAATGGAACATTTTCTGGTTTGGTGTTAACTTGGGAAGAGTTTTGAACTGTCTTAAGGGA